>NC_081825.1:12500-637500 GCF_030867095.1 Alligator mississippiensis | reverse complement strand
CACTCATGGACGCGGTTGGCGCGGCGCACGTGGAAGGCCTTGGTGATCTCCTGGTTCATGAAGCTCTCCTTGTTGAGCACGTTGGCCACCATCATGCGCAGGTCGAAGACCTCCAACAGCTCCGCAATGGCACCCACCTGCCCCAGGTCAGGCCGGGCCTGGTCCAGCTGCCCCGTGTACAGGTACTCGAGCACAGCACTGAACGGCCCCGGAGCCACCCGCTCGTCCAGCCGCACCACCGCCATGCGCCTCTCCCGCCCCGTGGCCGGGTCCCGCACTGGCTCCACACTCAGGCTCACGAAGCCGCGGCCCCAACTCGACAGGTCGCGGGTGTCGGGCCGCAGCGGGTTGTCGCTCCGGGAGGCACGGAGAGGTGCTGGCGTCCCTGTGGCCGTGGCGCCGTCCAGGCTCTTGGTGCGGCTAGCCGGTTCCTTGGCGCCCACCTCCAGGGCAAAGAGGTCGTAGAACTTGGAGCAGGCGGTGGCCAGGTAGACGCGGTGAGCGAAGACGCGGTGCCCGCCGGGAAGCTGGAAGAGCACATCAGCGCCTAGCGGGTCGCGGAAAAGGGCAGCAGGGCCCCAGACGCGGTCGGCCGGCGGCTCGGGCACGCGGATGATGGGCGGCGGTGGCTTGGGGGGCAGGAAGGGTGCCTGGAGCAGGGGCCGCTGCATGCGCTTCAGGTGCGACTTCCAGAATTGCAGGTGTCGGCGGGAGATGAGGGCAGCGCGGATGGCGTTGTCGAATACATCCTTCACCCCAAACTGCGCCACCACGCTCGTCTCGTAGTACGGCACGCCCAGCTCCTTCGCCACCTCGTGGCCCCGCTCCGGCGGCAGGATGTCCGACGGCTTGATGGGCCTGGAGGGGCGCAGCGCGGTCATGGGGTGGCCGGGGGACAGTGCCACTGGGCAGCAGAGCTCTGCCCAGACCCCCCAGACAAACCCCATATGTGACCTCAGGGACACCGCCCCAGGCGTCACCCCTGGGAAAGCAGGGAGGGGTTGGGGTGGCCACGGGGCCGTACTTGGCCAGCGGGCGCCGGGCACGGTTGACAGCGTCCAGGTCGGCGTAGCGCAGGTCAAGCTGACAGCCCACCAGCACGATGGGCGTGCGCGGGCAGAAGTGCTTGATCTCGGGGAACCACATGGTCTTCACGTGCCGCAGGGAGTTGGGGTTGGCCAGCGAGAAGCACAGAACCACCACATCCGACCTGCAGGCACAGCCGGCAGTGGGGGGCAGGCTGGTGGGACCATCCCAGCCCCCCCGCAGCAGCGGGGCTCGGCCCCGCGGTTCGGCAGGGGACCCGGGCCACAGCTGCCCGAGGCTGAGAGCAGCTGCTCCGCGGGGCTCCGGCCTTGTGCTGCTGGCCCGTGCGGCTAGACCGGGAGTGCCTGGATGCCCTCTCCCCCTTCCCCTCCTGGGCTGGGCGAGACCCTGGCACAGCAGAACTGGACTCGCACTCGCGCCCATCGCTGGGCCGGCAGGGCTGGGGCAGGCAGGCACCGGGGTGCAGAGGCTGGGGGGACCCCAGGATGCTGGAGGCGCTCCCCCACACCCCAGAGGGGTGGGCACGTGGGACCCCCAGGCGGCTGCACAAGGCATCAGCCAGCCCCTCTCTGGCTTCCCCCCTGCCGAGGCAGCCTCCAGAGGCTGCTCTTCCGGCCGAGCCCAGTACCACGCAGGCGGGTCCGCCACAGGAAACCCCCCCGCCTACCGGCGCCTGCAGCCCCCACCCCGGCCGCAGCCCCCGGCCGCGCTGGGGGAGCCCGCAGGGGGCTGCAGCTGGGCACGGACCCCCCCACTCCCCCCGGGCCTGCTTGTTTTCAGCCGCGCAGCAGAGACGTGGCTGCAGGCGTGTTTGGAGTGCGGCCCACGCCGTCCGGACCAAGATAGACGCCTGCCCGCCTCGGGCCTGGGGCCAAGACGGGAGCTGGGCCTGCGCAGGGAGGTGCAGGGAGGGGGCGGCAGGGCCACCCCGGGGCTGCATTGGGCACAGCCGGGGTGCACGGCCTGCCCCCACCTCCGGGGGCGCAGCGCCAGCGCCAGACGGCTGCAGGAGCAGGACAGGGCGCGGGAGGCAGGGAGGGAGTGGGGAGCCGAGCGCCGGGACAGGGAGGCAGGGCCGCGCGGGCCGAGCAGCACGGGGGAGCCGGGCGTCCGGGGCCTCACCGGCCGTAGGCGAAGCGCCGGTCCTTGTGGTGGTCCCCGAAGGTGTCCCAGAGGCGCAGGGAGACGCTGACCTCGTCCACCACATCGCGGGAGCGCTCCAGCACCTGCGGGCAGCGCGCGGTCAGCCCTGCGCCCCGCGCCCCCCGGCCCCGCGCCCCCCAGCCCGGCCCGGCCCGGCCCACCTCCTGGCACACGCGGTACTGGTCGATGGCCCAGACGGTGGGCACGTGGGTGGCCAGCAGCTGGTACTGCGTGAGGGTGGCGTTGCAGGCGCGGGCGCAGATGAGGCGGGTCTTGCCCACGGCGTTGTCCCCGACCACCACGCACTTGATGGTCTCGACGTTGGGGCGCTCGTAGTCCAGGTCAATATCCATGGGGCCGGGCTGGGGGAGCAGGGCGGGGGGGGCCGTTACCGCACCCGCCGCGGGACCGGCACGGGGGGGGGGGGGGCATCCACCAGGGGGCGCTGCCTGGGGCCCGTGCCACCGTCCCGCAGGGGGTCGCCCCGCACGGGGGGGAGGGGCGGGGGACGGTGCCACCTTCCCGCAGGGGGTCGCCCTGCACGGGGGGGGCGGGGGGGCCGTGCCACCGTCCCGCAGGGGGTCGCCCCGCAGCGGGGAGGGGCGTGGGGGGGCCCGTGCAACCCCCCCATAGGAGTGCCCCGGCACAGGGGTGCAGCCGGGGGGGGTCCGTGGAGCCCCCCGCGCGGGTGGGGGTGGGGGTGCGCGGGCACTCACCTACGGGCGGCGCGGGGGGGGTCGCGGCCCAGCCGGGCGGTCGCCGCCGCCCCCGGCCCATCCCGCCCCGCGCGGACACTGCGGCCGCCGCCCCCCGGGCCCGCGAGGCCCCCCCGGCCTCCGCCAATCCGCGGCGGCCGCCGCCGGGCCCCGCCCCCGGCCCCGCCCCGCGGCGCCTAACAATGGGCCGGCCACGCCCCGCGCCACGTCACCGCGCCACGCCCCCCGGCCTGGGGGCAGCGCCGAGCACGGGGGGGGGGGCGGCGCCGCACGTGGCCGGGGGGGGGGGGTGAGGGTCTGCCGGGGACCCGGCCCGGCCCGGCCCGGCCCCGCGCTGTAAGCGGAGCCGGGAACAGCCCGTGCCGCGCGGGCGGCCGGCTCGGGTTACGGGCCGTGCCCGGCCGGGGTCGCCCGCAGCCTCCCCCCGGGGCAGCCCGGGACGCACGGCCCCGCCTGGCGGCCCGTCGTGCGGGCGAGCCGGGACAAGGCGCCCCCCCGGGCGAGGCTCCGCGGGGCAGGAGGGACCGGGGCCCTGCCCCACTCCTGCGTGGAGGGGCTCGCCCTGGCCCGAGGCGCCGGTGCTGCCGCAGCCCGGGCCGGGCCGGCCAGCGCTCCTGCTGCCCCACCGCGGGGTCCCGGCCGCAGGGTCTGGCCCCCGCGCTCGGGCTCAGCCCCGCTGCACTGGGGCAGGGAGGGATTGCCCCCTGCTCAGACTGGTCGCACTGGGGGGGTTCCCCTCCCTCTGCAGGGGGCACGGCCTGGGCCTGGGCCTGGGCCTGGGCCTGGGCTGGCTGCAGCACCCGCCGCCCCCGGCCGCAGCAGGACGTTGGCGGCCGCAGCCCCCTGCTTTCCCGGCGGTAGGGGTGGGGGCGATGCCCAGGGCGGGCCGTGCCGGGGCGACTGGACACGCGGGTTGTGCCGGGGGTTTGCACAGGCTGATCCTGCCCCAGGGCTGGATGTGACCGCGCAGCCGTGTGCACCCTCTGTGCCCCGCTGCCCCCACCGGCCCCATGCGCACGGACAGGTGGGCTCCAGCGGGACGGACCAGGCCTCCCTGGGGCCCAACGCCCCGCCACCCCGCGGGGTCTCGGCAGCATCCGGCCCTTTGAAGCTCTGCAGAGCTGACGTCAGCGGGCCTCTTTCATCCTGGTTCAAAGCCGTCCCGGGGGCCCTTTCCCGGGACCTCCCCCCTCCCTGCAGGCGCTGGGATGGTCCCAATCCTGCACTAGGCCCCCGCGTCCCCACAGGGCCCTAGGACGGGTCCCAAGGCTGCAGGGACCCAGCTCCCAGCTAACGAGCTGTGGCTCTGGATGAGGCTTGCCTGGCTCAGACCCTCCTGGGAGCAGCCCCGCGGCCTACCTGGGGACCCCGCTCCCTGCCCCCAGCCCCGAGCTCCAGGACAGCTCCGTGCGCGGGGAGGGGCTAGGCGCTGGAGCCGGCCAGGGGTGCTGAGCAAACAGGCAGGTGCTGCGCTAATCCCCTCTTTGTTGCGGGTGCTGAGGGCAGCAGGGCCGGGGCGCATGGCACGGGGCGCTAATCCTGGCGTGCTGCCGTCCAGCCAGGGGATTAGGGCAGCGGGCATGAGGTGACCCTGACCCCAGAGGGGTGGAGGGGCCGGGGTGGGTGGGTGACACCAGGCAGAGCCCAAGCCCTGGGGCCAGCTGGGCTGTGGGGGGGGGGGGGGGGGTTGCAGGGGACTACAGGGACCCACAGGCTGCAGGGCTGACCCCGAGGCTGCAGCCAGGGCCGTCCTGGTCCCAGAGCTCTGCTCCCACCAAGGGGGAGGGGCTGAGGCCCTGGGGTGGCTGGGGGCACTGCGGCCTGGTCTGGGTGTGGGGTGCTGCACCCATCCAGGCCCCCGGGAGGGATGGGGTGAGGGTCGTGGGGCTATCTGCTCTGGGCAGCCGGGTCCTGGAGCCTCCCTGCAGTGGGCAGTGGAGTCCCCCCTGCCCGCCTCCTTCCCCCCAGGGGCACATGCAACCCAGGTGTCCTGCCCCCACCCCCGCCCCCCACCTGGGGCTGCAGCGCATGCAGACCACAAGGGGGTGCCACATGGAAATGCACGAGGGGCAAGGGGGGGGGGTGGACTCGGGCAGGCCTGTGACAGGGCATGTACTGGGGGCAGGTGGGGGGAGCATTTGCTGGGGCAGGCCTGTGACGGGGCATGTGCTGAGGGCAGGTGGGGGGTGTGGGCTGGGGCAGGCCTGTGACAGGGTGTGTGTTGGGGGCAGGTGTGGGCTGGGGCAGGCTCACAGGGGCTGTTCCTGGGTTCCCGTGGCTCTCCGGGGCCCTGTGCTTCTGTGGGACGCAGGGACCCCCAGGGGCTGTCCTGGACGCGGTGCCAGAGCTGGAGCCAAGCAGCAGGCCCAGGCCCCATGCTGCCCGCTCCTGCCTTCCCCCTCTGGCTGCTCCCGGCCTTGGCCCAGGCTCCATTTGCCCAAATAAGGGCAGGGCCGACATGGTGAGGTCACTGCCAAGCTCCTGCCAGGGCTGGGCCCGAACTCAGAGCCCCAAGCCGTCCAGAGGCTGCGGCGAGGCCCAGCGCTGCCCCTCGCACACACGTGCACACACCTGTCTGCCTGCCGGGCCTTGCACGTTCCTCATGCCTCCCCACTCAGGCATGACGCCCCCGCCCCTGGTACCCCTCCCTCCTTCACACGCCTGCCCCAGCCCTTGCCTGCCTGGGGCGTGCTCACGCCTGCCTTGGCGCCCTGGTGCTGCACACGTGCGCTGAGGCCCGTGCAGACATGAGAAGCTGCGGGGCACGGTCTTTGCCACACAATGCCGCGCCCTGCGCCAGGCTCTGGGGCCTGGCACGCAGGAGCAAAACCGTCTGGGGCCCAGTGCCCGCCCGTGGTGGGGAACCGCGCCCCCACCCAGCTGCAAACCTCGGGGTCCTGGCTCCTCCGGTGCCCAGCAGGACCCCCCACCCTGGGGAAGAGCCCAGGTGTCCGGCTCCCTTTAACCCCTGCTGCTCCGCTCCGCTCCGCTCCTTTCCAGGGGAAGGTGAGGACCCCGGGGTCCCAGCTGCACCCGCTGCCTGCCCTATTGCCCCCCACTCCCCAGGGGCAGATAGCACCCAGGTGTCCCGGCTCTCTCCCCGCAGGGGCAACCAGCATTTAGGCGTCCTGCCCTCCTGGGGGCAAACAGGAGCAGGGGTTCAGCCCCCTCCCGCAGACTGCTCCCCCGCAGGGGCAAACAGGAGGCAGGCGTCCTGCCCCCGGGGGCAAACAGGACCCAGGGCGTCTCCCCCGCCCGGGCAGACAGAGCCTGGCGTCGGGGCGCGGAGCCCCAGCGAGCCGGGCCGGGCCGGGCCGGGCCGGGCTCCCGGTCCCTCCCCCGGGGAAGGCGGAGCCGGGCGGGGCAGGCGGTGCCCGACCCGCGGCGCCACCGGCCCGACCCAGCCCAGCCCAGCCCAGCCCGGCCCGGCCCGCTCCGGCCATGGGCACCGTCGGCCTGGAGCGGCACCGCCTGGCGCTGCTGGCGGCCAAGGAGGACGTGCTGGGCAGCCGCGCCTCCACCGACTGGTGAGCCCGGGCGCCCGCCCTGCCCGGGGTCCGTGCCCGGGGGGCGGCGGGGCACCGCGGGGCTCGGCGGGGCGGGTGCGGGGTGCGGAGCGCGGGCCCCCGGGGTCACCCGCCGCGGCTCTCCCGCCCGGGCTCTGCCCGCCCGCGGGCACGGCGCCCGGACTCCGCGAGGCTGCGCCGCCGCCGCCGCCCCGCTCCGAGCTGTCAGCGGAGCCCGGCTGCCCGCCGAGCTGCTCCGGCACTGCCTGCCGCCCCCGCGGCCCCCCGATCCCCGCGGCCCCCGGGCCCGGCCCGGCCCGCCCCCCCCGCACCGCGCCCCGCCGCGCCGCGCCGGGATCTCTGCAAACGGAAAGTGTCGAGGTTGCAGATCCGCAGGCGCCGGCGGCTGGGAGGGGGCAGACGGGGGGGGGCGGAGGACAGCCGTGATGAAACAGCCGTGGATTTTGGACTTAGTTACCAAGCGGCTTAACCCGGGCAGGGGCAGGGGCAGGGCCAGCCTGAGCCGGCTCATCTGGGCCCGGGTGGAAGCCCAGCGCCACCCCCAGCACCCCAGACACCGCCGGGGCCGGGCTGGCATCCCCCCGCCGCAGCCCTGGGCGTGTTGGGGCGGGGGTCTGCCCCACCACATGTTAGGCCTGTCCCCTCTGCCCGTGCGCAGCGCCAGGCGCTGAGCCATGCGTGTTGGCACACGCGTGCAACCCGAGCCGTGCACAGGGGAGCAGGGCTGCAATGCGGGGTTTGGCTGCCCCCCAGAGCCGGGGCTTGGCGGACACGGGCATTGGCCTGCCCCCACGTGGCACTGAGGGGCTGGAGGGTAGGGGGGCCAATAGGGTTGAGTCCAGCCTGGGGGGCAGTCGGGGTCCTGGGGCTTGCGGGCGTGCAGCTGCTGCCCCCCCATCCGGGCTGCACGGGGCTGTGCCCGAAGCCTGGGTCCCAAGGCCTGGCTGCGCTGCCTCATGCACGCGGCCGCCCTCGTGCTGCAGCTGCACTTCCCCTGGGACAGCCCAGGCGGGGGGAGCCGCAGCGAATGCGATGCCCCTGCCCCTGCCTGCCCAGGCCAAGCTGGGTCCCCGGGCAGCAGGGAGGCCCTGGGCTGGATGCAGCCCCGCCACCCCCACGTTTTCCTGTCTGACATCTTGGCTTCCTGCAGGAAAACCACTTCCTCCCGCCGCCGCGGCCTTGATCCTGGTGTGGGGGAGCTGGGTGCTGAGGCCCTGCTGAACCTGGGGCGGGGGGCTGGGGCGGGGGGCAGAGGAGGAACTGCCCCTAGGGTGGCCCATCTGCAGGGTGTGGGGCAGGCCCGGCTGGGCCCCTCACTGCGTGCCCGTCTCCCGCCAGGGCCCTGTTTGCCTACGAGAAGCACAATGACCTCAAGCTCCTTGACTCGGGAGGTAGGAGCGTGCCGCCGGGCCCCCGGTACCCCTGGTGCCCCCCTTCTGGGGCAGAACGGGGAGCACAGCACCCTGCCCAGCTTGCCATGCTGCCCCCAGTGCCTGCCTCTCACCCCCCTGCCCCATCTCCCCCTTGCTGCCCGCTGGGGGGACAACTGCCCCAGCACCCCTGCCCCGCTGGGCGCCCCCCCACTGACCCCGCCTTGCAGCCGGGGGCCCGGACGAGCTGGCCACCAAGTTCTCCAGCAGCAGCGTCATGTACGGCCTGTGCCGCGTCCTGGACCCCGGCTCCGGGCAGCCCCGCGTCATCCTCATCAGCTGGGTGAGTGTGTGGGGAGGGGGCTCGGGGGGGGGGGGGCAGGCCTGGCTTCTGGTCCCCTTGTGGGGTCTGGGGTGTCTCTGGGGCTTGGAGCCCTTTTGAGGGTACCCAGAGGGGCTGGGCTGGGAGAGGCAGGGGGGGGCCCAGGAGGGCTGGGTGCTGTCCGGGGGGGCTGGGCTGGGGGTCCCAGCGTGCACTGGTGTGCATAGGGGTGGGCCTGGCTCCCACCCACACTGACTCACTCGCTGGCAGCCGCACTCCCGCCCAGCTCAGCTGCTTCTCATTCCCGTGGCAGGCGGGCGCCCACCCTTCCCAGCTCAGCTGGGCTGGGGGCACATCTGGGGGTGCAATGCACCCCCCACGCCAGCTGCCCCTGGCAGGGCAGGACAATCCCTGGTGCCTGCTCATCTGGGCCCCACCCTGATAAGGGGCTGCTTGATAACCCCCTCATTAAGCCCCTGGCCCCCAGGTCGGGGCAGGGGGCAACAAGGGGTCCCAGTAGGAAAGAGCCTGCAGGAGCTGGGTCCCAGGAGGCGGTGGGGAGGGGGTTTCGGGGTGGGGCATGGCAGGGCTGCCCGTGCTGGCTGACCCCATGCCCTGCCCGTGCCTGTGCAGGTGGGCGAGCAGGTGGCGGAGCTGCACCGGCAGAGCTGTGCCACACACCTCCCGGCCATCCGCGCCTTCTTCAAGGTGAGCCCGAGCACGAGCACGGGGCCCGAGCACGGCCGGGGCTGCTCTGGTGCCTGGGCCGCCAGGGCCCGGGGAGCCGCCGGCCGCGCTGGGCTCAGCACATTCCCCGCGCTGCTGACTCAGCCCCTGCGCCTGCGCCAGCTGGCCGGGGCCGCCGGGCGGGGTGGGGGCGTCCCTGCCAGTCCCTGCCCCCACCCTGCTGCCATGTGCCTGCACCCCTGTCTCGCTCACCCCTATCTCCCCTTGGCCCTGGAGGCTGATATGGGGTGGGGGTCGTTGCCTCTGTGCCCTGCTTGCCGGTGGCCTGGCTCCAAACATCTGGCTCCCAGGAGCTTATCAATAGAAAGATCCTGGGGGTGCCAGTGCTGGGAGCGGCTGCACGGGGCAGGGGTCTCTGGGGGTCCCAGCTGACAGAGTGCCCGGCAGGAGGCTAGCTTGGTCCTGAATGCCCGGCACACCGAGGAGGTGACGGAGGAGGGGCTGCGCCGCGTGCTTTCCCGCCTGGCACCCGCTGCAGGCACTGGTGCCCGCCGCACGCCCGCCCGCGACGCCGAGGAGCTGGTGGTGAGTGGGGGTGTGTGTGTGTGGGGGGGAGTGTTAATTAATGCCACGCCTTGCTCGCTTGTCAGAGCTGGGCCAGGCTTGGGATGTGCTGTGCTGGGACCGGCCCAGCCTGTGCGGCGGCCAGGAGGGGCAGGAGCAGCTTTGGGGCTGGGGGCACCTGCCAGCATCACCTTTGGCTTTGCACAGCCCTGGGTCTGGGGGGTACTGCCGATGGCAGGGGAGTTGCAGGGTCTGGGGGCTACCGGGGGGCCAGACTCATGCCTGTCTCCCCTCCAGGGCACCAACTACCGGAAGACGAACCCAGCACTGGAGATCCGCCGCACCAAGCGAGACTCGTTCTGGGCCCAGGCTGAGGTGAGAGCGTGGCGGACCTTGTGCCAGAGTGGGTCACAGGACCGGGCGGGGCCTAAGTTGCCCGTGGCATGTGGTCCCGATCCTGCCGGGGTTGCGGGGTGGGGAAGGAGCCCCGGGGCCAGCGCAGGTGGGCTCTGGTGCTAGCGCCTGCACCACACCTGCAGAGGGAAGAGGAGCAGCGCAAGGAGGAGGAGCGGCGGCGCGCAGCCGAGGAGCAGCGGCGCTGGGAGCGAGAGCGCATGGAAGGCGAGCGGCGCGAAGCAGCTGAGCGCGAGCGCCGCGTGCGCGAGAAGGAGCAGCTCATTGAGGAGCAGCGGTGAGTCGTGGCACCGGCCCCCACCCCGGCCCCCGGGCCTGGCCCTGCATGGCCCTGACCCTGTTTCTCCCACAGCAAGGAGCAGGCACGGCGTGAGGCCGAGGAGCGCCGCCAGGAGAAGGCGCGATGGGTGAGTGGGGCAGGAGCCCCCTGGGCAGGGTTGGCTGGAGACCTCCTGGCAGAGCTGGGGCTGGAGCCGGGGACCAGGGGCCGGGCAGGGGTCTCCAGGCTGGCCGCTGGACTGAGCCGCGTCTCCGGCGCCAGGAGCAGCAGCAGCGGGAGCACGAGGAAGCCGCGCGGGACCGTTTCCGGCGCAGCGAGTCCATTGAGAAGGCCGCGGTGAGGGTGGGGGCCGGGGTTGGGGTTGGGGTTGGGGCTGGGGACACATGCTGACCGGGGCTGTGTCCGCAGGAGGCGGCCGTGCTGGTGTCCCAGCGCTCCCAAAACCCGCGCGACTTCTTCCGGCAGAGGGAGCGCTCCGGCTCCGCGTCAGGCACCCCCGCGCCCCTCGGCGCCCACCCTGGTGAGTGCGGCTGCCCCGAGCCCAGCGGGGCTGGCACCCCCGAGGGGCTGCGTGTGGGCGAGGGTGGCGCTGACATGGTCTCTGCTCCCGCAGCGGCCCCGCGCCGGCCCTTCCTCCGCTACCAGCGCAGCCTCACCGAGTCAGCCTACATCTTCCGCCGCCCGGACGCGCCCCCCTCGCCCCCCGGCGCCTCCATGCCTGAGCCTGGCGCCTTCCGGGCCGCAGCCCCCCTCAGTCCTGGCCCCCCCAGGCCCCTGCCCAGCCCCCCCGGGATCAGGGCCACCAGGGTGGAGCCCCCACCCCCTGCCAGCCCCCCTGAGACCAGACCCCTGCCCCCTGCCGCCCCCGGGCTGAGCCCCCCACCCCCTGCCACCCCCCCTGGGACCAGCCCCCTGCCCCCCTCCAGCCCCACCAGGGTAGAGCCTCCACCCATCAGCACCCCTGAGACCAGACCTCTGCTCCCTGCCAGCCCCACCGGGCTGAGCCCTCCACCCCCCGCCACCCCCCCAGGGACCAGCCCCCTGCCCCCCTCCAGCCCCACCAGGGTAGAGCCCCCACCCATCAGCACCCCTGAGACCAGACCTCTGCCCCCTGCTGGCCCCACCGGGCTGAGCCTCCCACCCCCTATCAGCCCCTTGCCACCCACCAGCCCCCCTGAGACTAGTCCCCCACCCCCATCCAGCCCCCCTGGAACCAGGCCTCCACCACTTGCTAGCGCCCCTGGGCTGAGCCCCCCACCCTCACCCAGCCCCCATGGGACCAGATCTTCACCCCCTGCCAGCCCCCCCAGGACCAGCCCTTTGCCCCCCTCTAGCCCCCCTAGGATGGAGCCCCCAGCCACCAGCCCCCTTGGGTCTAGCCCCCCACCTCCCCCCAGCCCCCCTGAGATTAGCCCCCCTAGGACCAGCTCCCCACCTCCCCGCAGCCCCCCTGGGACCAGACCTCTGCCCCCTGCCAGTCCCCCCATGCCCAGCCCCCGTGGGACCATCTCCCTGCCCCCCTCCGGCCCCAGCCCCCCACCTCCTGCCAGCCCCCCCCAGGCCAGGTCACCACCTCCACCCTCCCCAACCCCCATCCTGGCATCTCTGCCCCCCAGCAGCCCCGATGAGCCCGAGTCTTCCCTCTGCCCTCCCATGCCCATGTGTCGGGGGGATGCCCCCAGCCCAGGCCCCCCTAGCCCCGGGCTGCACTCGGACCCCACCACCCCCTTCCTGGCAGAGGAGGATCCTGTGCTGGGCTGTCCTGCTCCCTCCAGCCCCGGCCCCGACACCTCCGAGGACCCCATGGCTGGTGAGTGACGCAGTTGTGGGGCGCGGGGGACATGGAGCCAGCACCCCAAAGCTTGTCCTGCCAGCCTGGGTGCTGGAGGTGGCACTGGGCTGCATGGCGGGGGGCACTCAGACCCCCATGAACTCACCCCAATTCCCCCCAGATGGAGAGGTCGCACCAGAGCCTGCCCCGGAGCTGCCCATGGCTCCCGGGCACAATGGCTTCGGCGGGCAGGAGTACGGGAGCTGGCCGGCGCTCGAGGAGGTACCGGGGCTGGGGGTGCGGGAGGTCTCTTCCAGCCCCTGCGCCATGGCTTGGCCCCAGAGCAGGGGGGCTCAGCCTGCGCCAGGGCTGTGAGGCCGAATCCAGCCTGCTCGGGCCCAGTGGTACCTGATCTGATGCAGGATTGGGGCCAGGGCTGGATCCCGCATGGTGTGCTGAGCCCGACGGCCCCCCCCACCACCCCTCACCCTCCCACCCGCCTTCTAGGGGGATCCCAGCCTCAGCTCCAAGCTCCAGCAGCGAGCGGCCTGGGACCCTGAAACAGCAGGTACGGCACTGCCTCTGCCCCCTGCCCCCGCCCCCGCCCGGTAGCCCCCCTGGCCTTGGTCCACGCTCCCTTCCCCCTGGTCTCTTTGCAGGGGCTGCGCCGTGGCGCTTGCTGGAAGGCGGCGATGGACGGGCGGCCCTGGAGGGCACGGACGAGGCCATGGGGTCGCCCCCCCGCACCGCATAGGTCGCACTGCATAGGTCGGGGAATCCCCCCCAGCTTGGCTCTACCCACTGCACCAGGCACCCCCCGCACTGGGCACCGGCTCCCCCCACCACCGGCCACTGCCAGCCCCACAAGGATTCTCCCCCCAGGGCATCTCCCCCCCCCTCTGCTGCAGCCTCCCAGCCTAATAAAGGAACTGAGGAAAGGGCCCGTGTTGCCTGCATCTGGGGGAACCACGCTGGGGGGGGGCAGGCCTCGCGCACTGGCAGTGCTCCCAGGCTGATGCCCGGCTTCACTGGGTCAGGGGCTGCCCCGCTGTGCCCCTGCCCCATGGCCCACAGGGGGGCAGGACCAGCAGAGACGGGCACCCCTGGACAAGCAACATCAGCCTGGAGCCAGGCAGTGCCCAACCCGTGCTGGGCCTGGAGGGGCTGCCCGTGGGGGGGTCCCCGTGCCCCGCGCTGGCAGCCGGGTGCAGCGATCTGCTGGTGGGGAGCAGCGCCGGGCCCCCTCCCCGCACAGAATGAGACGCTGCAAACGTTAAATAGACTTTAATGCATATTAATGAGCCGGCAGGCTTGCCCCCCCCACATCTCCCGGGGGCCACGGCTCTGCCCCTTGCATTGGCACCTGCACATGGCCTGGGTCCCCGGTGTGGGCAGAGGGGCCGGGCGGGGGCGGGGGCTGGCTCCGGCCCAGGGTGGTTAGAAGGGTGAGGAAAGCAGCTGAGCTGGAGTCGGGGGTGCTAGGGCCCCCTCGTCCCCCCAAAGTGGGCCAAAGCCTTCCAGTTCTGTACCAGGGGTAGTGCCCCAGCCTGGCCCCTGTGCCCGCACCCTGGGGTGGGGGTCAGTGAGCCAGGGCCAGGGGGTTTCGGCTCCGGCCCGGGGGTGCGTGCCCGGCTGGGCCGGCGGTTCCCCGAGAGGCGCGGGGCTGTGGGGTGCAGACAGGGATGCCCTGTTGCAGCCCCTGTCCCTGCTGGGATGCAGACAGCCCCTAGGAGCCTCAGAGCTAGCAGGGGGGTCAGGGCATGTAGTGGGGGGCAGCCTCAGCTTGGCCCCCCAAAAAACCCGGGGCTCACCTGCGCGGTGGCTCAGACCTGGGACTGCAGCCAGGCGCGGGGGTCCAGTTGGGCACGGAGGGGCCGGCGGCCCTGGCGCTCGCAGTCGGGGCTGCTGGAGGAGCTGGAGCTGGAGCGCGGGGGGCCGGGCGGCGGGCGTGGGGCAGGGGCCTGGCTGCGGCTCGCGCGCCCCTTGAGGGTGCTGAGCTTGGCGTCCAGGGACAGGGTGCGGGGCCGGCTCCAGAGCGGGCGCACGGGGCGGGGGCTGCTGCTGGACGCGCTGTCAGTGTCGGAGGCCGAGGCGCCGGGCAGGGGCTCCGCGAACAACGCCAGCCATGGCGGGCAACCCAGCCCTGGGCGCAGCTCCAGCCCCGCCGCACGCCGCGTCAGGATGTCTGTCACTGCCTCGATGTCGTCCGCCGGCTCAATAGCTGCGGGGCAATGGCACGGGGTCGGCATCTGCCCCCCCATCCTGCAGCGCCCCCTGCTGGGGTGCCCAGGAGCTGCCCCCCACCCCCAGAGTAACCCCAGCTGGGGCTGGAGGAGCCACCAGCTGACCCCCACCCAGCTTGTTGCCCCAGGCCCCGCAGCGCCTCCAACCTGGGGTAGCTTGGAGCTGCCCCACGGCCCTGCTCCTGCCCCAGACACCCACAGTGCCGCTGTGGGAGGAGGCCAGGCCTGGCATCACGGGGAGCTGCCCGCAGCCCCCTGTGCTGACATTGCCCGTTGTGGGGTCCGGAGGCGCCGCCTGGGTCCTGGGCCAGGCCCGGCGGTACATCACCTGTCGCTGTAATAGGACGAGAGCAGCGCCCGGATCTCGGCGGAGACCGCATTATCCTGCAGCAGGAGCCCCTCGCCGGCTGCGGGTGGCAGGGCCGGGCCCGCCAGAGCTGGAGCGCGGGGGCAGGCAGGAGGGGCAGAGAGAGGCAGGGAGTGGTGGGCGGGGGCAGGCGGGGGGCACGGAGAGAAAGGCGGCAGTTACAGACAGACAGACAGACAGACAAACGCACAGAGTGGGCACGGGTGCCCAGGCAGCGAGAGCAGGCGGTTAGTAGAGGGCGGGCAAGAGCCCTGCAGAAAGGAGACGGAGACAGACAGAGCGGAGACCCCCCCTCCCATGCCCAGGCCCCCTGCCCCTTACCCATTTCATGGTACAGGGAGCCCTGCTTGGCCAGCAGGGCCGGGGGCCGGCGCGGGGCGGGCACGTCGATCTTCATCAGCTCATCACAGCACTGCTTCCACTGGCCTGGGAGGGGGAGGGAGGGCACATCAGGGGACCCCCCAGGCTGGTTGCCCCAAAGTGGAGCCCGGGGATGATGGCAGCAGCCTCGTGCATGAGGGTGCAGGCAGGACCGTGCACCATGGATCTGGGGAGACCATGTCTCCATGTACGTGGGTGCAGGCAGGACCGTGCACCGCGGGTCCTGGGGAGACCATGTCTCCGTGTACGTGGGTGCAGGCAGGACCGTGCACCATGGATCTGGGGAGACCATGTCTCTGTGTATGTGGGTGCAGGCAGGACCGTGCACCATGGATCTGGGGAGACCATGTCTCCGTGTACGTGGGTGCAGGCAGGACCGTGCGCCATGGATCTGGGGAGACCATGTCTCCATGTACGTGGGTGCAGGCAGGACCGTGCACCATGGATCTGGGGAGACCATGTCTCCGTGTACGTGGGTGCAGGCAGGACCGTGCGCCATGGATCTGGGGAGACCATGTCTCCGTGTACGTGGGTGCAGGCAGGACCGTGCACCGCGGGTCCTGGGGAGACCGCACCCCCTACCCCTGCCCCCAGGACCCCCTGGGCTCTGCCCCTTCCCTGAAGCTCACTCATGTCGTAGAACTGCTGCCAGAAGGCCTCCATCCAGCGCTGCACGTCAGCCCGGCTCTCGGCCAGCAGTGTGTGGGTCACCTCCTCACCCCCGTAGCGGTTGGTCACAGACAGGCTGTGCAGTTTGCTCCGAGCATCCTTCTCTGTGGCCCGGATGCGGGTCTCCTGTGGGGGCAGCCACCCCTCAGTCCTGGCCCCACTCTCCCCATGGACCCGCTTTCCCCGGCCGCTGCAGGTAGGACCGTGACCCCCGCATGCAGCTGGCAGGTGGGGCAGGAGAAAGCCCCAAATTTGGGCTCTAGGGGACCACCCCCCAGCCGGTACCTTGTTGATGGCAATGGTGAAGGCTGGCTCCACGTGGGCCTCAGCGTCCTGGGGCCGGCGGTAGCAGAAAAGGTTGGTGCCACGCAGGACGCAGTACAGCCGGGCCCAGCTCTGTGGCTCGCCCGCCTGCTGCCAGATAAACACGGTCTGTCACGCATGGCAGGGTACCATGACACACACGTGCACACACCTGGGGCCCCGACAGGTGCCAGCCAGACCCCCGCAGCCCAGACCCAGCAGGCTGCGAAGCCCCTCTCCATGGGGAGGCTGAAAGGAGCCTGTGGCAGGCTGGGAAGGTGGCCCTGAGACCTGGCAAACTCGCTTCACTTATGCTGACTGGGTGGAAGCAGTTCTTGGGTACCAAGAGGGTGCAGGGAGCAGAGGCCAGACGGAAATGGCTCCTGGCCAGCACGTTGGCCCCGATCCCAGAGCCGTGCTGGGTGGATCGCCATCGTGGCCCCAGGGCACGGAGTCTGGCAGGGCCTTCGGGGCAAGGCAGGGACAGGGGAAAGTCAGAGGCAACAGGACTGGGACCCGTGTCCCGGGCATAAAGGCCCTCGGGGGAGGTCACAGCTCATCTAGCCTCTGCTCAGGGCAGGACCAGCCCTGGCCGAGCCACGGCCATCACATCCAGTCCAACCCTTGCCTGAGGCAGGATCGGCCCCATCTAAACCAGTCTAGACAAACCCTGTGTCCTACATGACAGTCGCCCCTGACACAGCCCCAGGCATCGCCCCCGGCCCTGTCCCAGGGAAAGCAGGGGGCTGCAGCTATCAATGTGCTGCTGCAAAGGCAATTTATATACGCTCAAAAAATTCCTCCCAGGGCGCACGTGGCAGCCAGCAAAGCCTGGGAGACACCAGCCTGCGCTCATCTCTGCAGCCCGGGGACAACCAGCAAAACTGCCCTGTTGCCCCCGGCGTGCACCCCCCGCCCCGGCCCCGGCCCCGGCCCCGGCCCTGGCCCCGCACCTACCTGCAGCTTGAGGAAGCCGCACATCATCTGCTGGGACATGCAGCTGGGCTGGGCGGCCAGGCGGCAGCACATGCTGCCGTACAGGGGCAGCCAGAAGGAGCTCTCCTCTGCCGGGGCAGACAGCAGAGCCAGGGTCACTGGGGCACGAGCCCCAAGTCCTGCGCCCTGGCCCGTCGCACACCCCCAGCCCCCTCTTACCGCTGCTGGTGATGGTGAGGTCGTGGGTGCGAAAGCCATCCTGCACGTCAGCCAGCGAGAGCACGGCGTGGGCCAGGAGGTGATACTTGGGGCCCCTGCGGCGGGAGACGGGGGTCAGGGCAGGCACGGGGTCAGGGGTCGCACGGGAGGGGCAGGGGGGGTACTCACGCCACACTGGGGGCCGGCAGCAGGAGAGGGCCGCTGCCTCCGTTACTCACAGGGCTGCCGGGGCCCCCATCCAGTGCCGCCCGCACACGCCTGCCCGACGAGCGTCCCAGCGAGCTGCTCAGCTTGCTGGCCAGCTTCTTGGGCGTGCTGCCCAGCGCGGAGTCCTCCTCCAGCCCCGCGCTGAACAGCTCTACCTTCAGTTCAAAGTCAGGGCCGGCCTCCGTGCTGTGGGGGTGCCGGCGTCAGGATGGGGGCTGAGGACGTGCTGCACCCCCCCAGAGACCCCCGCACCACCGCGGTCCTGGCTGGAGGGTCTCGCCTCTGCGCTCAGGCTCAGCCCCACGCTGCACTGAGGCAGGAAGGGATTTCCCTCTGCTCAGACTCGACCCAACTGGGGGGTTTTGCCCTCCTCTGCAACATGGGAACAGCCTGCAGCGAGGTCACCCAGGCCCAGAGCTGCTCTGACGGGGCCAAACCCCCTGGGCCTCCCCAGAGCCGCGGGCTGGGGATTGTCCCTGGAGCCCATCCCCATCCCAGGAGCCAACGCTGGCAGGCGGCATGTCCCGGGAGTGCGTGGTTCTGCCGGGCACCAGGGCAGCACGTGGAGCCCCCAGCCCCAGAGCCACCTTGCTGGGGCCCGCAGGAGCGGGGCCCAGGCCTGACTCTCAGCAGTGGGGGGAGGGAGGGCTGCAGGGAAGCCCACGTGGGGCGTTGAGGATGGTGAACGCCGCAGGGAGCATGCAGCTCCGTGCACCTGGCGTGGGGCACGAGCTGTGCCAGCTCCAGCAGGGTGTGCTGTGGGGCGTGAGGCAGGGGTCCTGGGCTCTGGGGGAGCCCCCAGTGATCCCCGCCCGGGGGCACTGCAGCAGTGGGGGCCGGGGGCACTTACAAGAGGACCCCGTTGTCGAAGCAGATGTCGGTGAGTGTGCGGTCCACCAGCACCATCTCGGTGTCGTAGATCTCCACGCCGATCTGCAGCAGGCAGAACACGGCGCAGCGGTGCAGGTCTGCGCGGGCACAGAACACGCCAGCGTCACGCCTGGCCCCACGGCCCCCCGGCCCGACCCCCCCGCCCCGCGCTCACCTCCCTTGTTCTTAAAATACTCCGTGTCCTTCCACATCAGGGGGATCCGGAGGTCTGGGGGAGGGAAGCCGGCAGTGAGTGGGGATGAATGGGGGCCACGAGGCGCGGCCCGGGGGGCACCGAGCATGTACGAGCCGGTAGAGACTGGCTGAGGCCTCATCCGGGCACGCCAGCCCAGCTGTAAGGGGGCCTAAGGAGCCCCTTCCCTGTGGCACGAGGCCCTGTTGGGTCACGCAGCACCCCCAAAATGAGGCCCCTGGTTGGGAGGGAGCTGCTCGGGCTGGAAGCACACGATGCCTGGAGCCCCGTGCTGCACCGGAGCTGCCCAGTGCCCACCGTCGGGCTGGGACCCGCTCACCTGAGATGCAGACTCTGCCCCGGCAGGGTGAGCGCTCCTCCGTGGGGCCGGCGTCCGAGGGGCTGCGGGGAACGCGGAGCTGTGACTGGTGCCAGGTGCCCCGGCCCCCCACCCCAGCCAGCATCTGCAGGGTCTGGGGCTCCCTCCACCCAGCCCCCAACCCCTCTGCAAGCCCCCCTACCCCTGCATGGGTGCCGGGGGTCTGGGTCTCCCCTCATCCAACCCCCAGCCCCCTGCAAAGCCCCCTACCCCTGCCTGGGTCCCGGGGGGCTCACCGGCGGGCTCCGTGCTGGGCCACCTGGGCCTCCTTGCGGCGCTGCAGCTCAGCCATGTAGGCCATGATGCGGCTGTTGCAGACCAGCAGGCTCTTGGTGGCCTCCAGCGCCTGCTCCCGCTGCGAGCAGGCGGCCAGCAGCTTGCAGGCGCCCTCCCGCATCCGGATCTCATGGTCGATCTTCTTCTGGATGTCCGTGTCCTGCGGGGACCGAGCGGCTCAGCGTGGCCCTGGGCACCCGGGGGCTGCAGGGAGTTGGGGCAGGTCCCCCGGGTCCCAGGGCTGCAGGTGCCGTGGGGGACGAGCTGCCCTGCGCAGCCCCCCTGCACGGAGCGGCTCGGGGGGAAGAAAGCGCCACTGTGCCCAGCTGAGATGCGGCCCCCGCGCGCGGCGCTGGCACAGAGGGGCCTGTGTGCAGCAGGAGGGGGCGGCTGGACAACGGGTGCCTTGTGGGGCTCAGCCCCCCCGTCTCCCACCAGCTCCAGACAGGGCTGAGCCTGGGGGGCCAGCTAGGACCTGGGACAGGCAGGATCTAGCCCCGATGCTGGGCTGGGCCCACAGGCCTGGCCTGAATCCCTGATGCACACGCGAGCGTGGGGGGGGCGGCTTCTTCCTCCCCATCCTTTGCTGCCATGGAGAAATAAATAAATATTTCCATGCCCGGCACGGGTTACCAGGCAACCTCCGCTCCCCGGGCCTGCGTGATGCCCCCGCCATCCACGCAGGCCTCTGCAGCCCCCAGGACTACGGCGCGGGAGAGGAGGCGAGGGAGCCACTGATGGCCCCACAGATACCCCTCCCCAGACACGGCCCCCAGGGCCCAGCGCCCCAAGGGAGTCAGATCGGGGCTCACTACTGCCCCCATTCCAAGCACGGGGTCCCCCAGCTGCCCCCACCGCCCCCATGCCAGCGGCCCCGGGTGGCAGGACCAGCCTCGCTGTCTGGCGCTGCACCCCCAGGCCCAGGGCCCCCGCGCCGCCGGACGCCCCATGAGCCTGGAGGCGGCGCTCGTGGATGTTACCCCTGGAGCCTAGTGTCGGCGCTTCCCGGCATGGCCCCCTGCTCACACACAGCTCCCCGGTCTCTCCCCTGGGGCCATGGAGCCCCTGTGCCCCAACCCCCTGCAACAGGGACCTGGTGCAGGCCTAGCCAGGTCCACCCCAGAGCCAGGTGCCCTGGGCTGCGGCCGAGGCTGGGGGTGGCCGTGGCCCCGCACAGCGCCCAGCTGCAGCTCCAGGGAGCCAGAGGAGAGAGCAGGACGGACCCCCGTCTCCGCCTCCGCCGAGGACAGCTGCAAAGCCATGGAGGAAGACGCCGGCACCCGCTGAGGGGGCGCTACCCCATCCCTGCCGGCGCCCGCACCGGGCCTACAGCTGGGGGGCCTCGCACAGCACCCCCCGCCCCCGCGGCCTCCATGTGCCCCCCCCGAGCCTGGCCTCAAGTGGCTGGGGGTCCCCTGCTCTCCCCCACAGCAAGACCCCCTGCCCGTGCCGCAGCTCCATGGCACCTGGCACTCACCCTCCCAAGCCTGCAGCTGTCCATGCCGGCGGTGGGCACCCCCTCCTAGCTGCGCGCCCCCGGCGGGCCCATTGCTGCGGCCCGAGCAGCAACGAGGGCTGGCGACAGCTGGGGCCAAGGCCAGGGAGCCCCCCGGGAGCGGGAGTGGGAGCAGCCGGAGCCGTTCCCAGGCAGCTTGAGCAGAGCCGAGCCCGAGCCGGCGGCTCCAGCGCTTCACACGCGCAGAGCATCAAGGAAACGGTGACATCACCGGCTGGCTATAAATAGCAGCCAGGGGCATGCGGCGGGGCTGGGGGGGCTGCCAGCAGCTGCACCGGCAAGGGGAGCCAGCCCCAGCTGCCCCCAGCTCGGGGGGGGGGCAGGGGTGCAGCTGCCACCCCCCCACCGTGGGGTGAGAAGCAGATGCAGCCCCAGAGGCAGCCACAGCAGGGCAGGGGGTGGCTCGAAGCCCCCCCTCAGCTGGGCTCCAGCCCTGCCAGCCTGCAATGGGGACCCCCAGGGCTCCCCTGGGCATGTGCCAGCCCCCTGCCTGGGCTAGGCAGGGCAGGCTGGCAGGGGGGTGGGAGCCTGGGCCCTGGGGGCTGCAGCCGTGGGAGCTTCCCGGGCTTGGGGCTCCATTAGGGCAAACCTGCTCAGGCGCCTAATCGGATTGCCAGCGGCCGGTGCAAGGGGCTGGGCTCTTCCTGCCGGCCCCGCTCCCTCCGCACCCCACCCAGCAGCTCAGCACAGGCCCCGGGGTCAAAGCGGGAGCCCTACCGCAGCCCTGCCTGGAGCACAGCGCCGGCCTGGCGCTGCCCCTGGCTGGGGGTCCGAGCGAGCCCCCACCCCAGCCCCGGAGCAGGGAGGCAGCTGAAAGCACCGCAGGGCCTGGGGCCGCCCCTGCTGGGGGGTGGGAGCCCTGCCAGAGCAGCCCCAGGCATGGGCAGGACCCCAGGGGGGCTCCTCTCTCCTCCCCAGCCCTGGCACACCCCCCCGCCCCCACAGCTGGGCAAGCTCAGGCAGCTGAGGCCGCGCGGAGGAGGCCAGGGGACAGGGCACAAGCCGATTAAGTGTCTTGACCCGGACAGACGGACACGGTACCGAAGTGCTCCAGGGCCCCCGACTCCGGGCCCCCCCAGCAGCAGTTTGCTGCACGCCCCCTCCCTCTGCAAGGCACAGCCACGTGGAAATGAGGCACAGACGCCGGTGTCTGATTGAAAGCAGCTTTGAGAGACTCAGCCAGGACCCCCCCCCCCCCCCCAACAGCCACTGGCCCCTGCCACTGCCTATCTCCCAGTCCTGTCCCTATGCCCCCCCAGCACAGACCCCCGCACAGATTTGGGGAAAGAACCCAGGCGCCTTCAATCCGCACCCCGCCCGCCCCAACTGCTGGGGCCTGGACAGGACCCAGGAGCCCCGGCTCCCAGCCCCCGCCCCGTCCTGCCCCTGGGCATGGGGACAAAACCCAGGAGTCTGGGGAAGGGGGTGCAGATGAGCCCCCAGGGCTCTGCCCCTGCCACACTACAGCTCCCAGCCTGCCCTGCTGCGCCAGGCTGGGAAGGGGCATCTGGCCCCACATGCTGCCCCACAACTGGGGGGCAGAGCCAGGCCCCTGCCCCACGCAGGGCAGCCCCTCGCACTGCCACCTGCCTTCCCCCAAGCGGGGCTGGTGCCAGCTGGCTGACATGTGTGCGGCTGGGCTGGGCTGGGCTGGAGCCCGGCTGCCTGCAACACACGGACACGCGCCAGCGCTGCTGCCACGTGCTGCCACGGCACCGGGCCTGCAGCTGCAGCCCACACCCCAGAGCCCCCGCCCCTCCCCCAGCATGCTCATGGCCCCAGGGAGCCTGGGGACCCCCATGGTGAGAGACGGGACCCAGGAGTCCAGGACCCCCGCCTTGTCGCCTTCAGTGTCCCCTGGCAGCCTTGGGGGCCGGGCAGGCCGGGTGCGGTGCCTACCTGCAGGCTGAGCGCGATCTGCCGGATGTAGAGCATGTTCAGGTCCTCCAGGATGCGCAGCTTGTCCTGCATTGCTGCCCTCACCGCCGTGCCCGCGGGGACCCACTACGGCCCTGGCCTGCCCCCCTGGCACGGCCGCCTGTTGCCCGGGGTGCCCCCCAGCCCCATTGCTGCCGCCCCAGGGGCCGGAGCTGGGGACAGATCCCCGCAATCCCTGCTCTGCTGGGCCCCGGGCCCCAGCGCTGGCGCTCCCCCTGCCCCGGCCGCTCCGGCTTGCGGCCCCGGCCGTGGCTCAGCTGCAAAGAGGAGAAAAGGCCCTTTCATTCCTGCCGCTGACTCCTGCTTCCTCCCACACAACAAGAAGCCAGTGTGCAGGGAAAGGGCAGCCCCCCGCCCCCCACCCACACCACTGGCTGGACAGCCGGGGGGCCCTGCACCCACGGGGCCGGGCAGGGCCCCCCATGAAGTCACAAGGGTGGGAACTGGACAGGGGTTCCCTGTGCACCCACGGGGCCGGGCTGGGCAGGGGTCTGCCATGCACCCATGGGGCTAGGGGGGGCTGAGCACAGATCCATGCATGCAAGCCGTAGCGCTGGAGACTGGCAGTGCCCCCATGCACCGCAGGGGACAGCGACCAGGCAGGGGCCCCCATGCAGTCATGGGACCAGGGAGGGTCTCCATGCACCCCAGGAGGCAGGCCCCCCCATGCAGCCTTGGGGCCAGGGAGGGTCCCTCATGCACCCCAGGGAGCAGGGACTGGGGTCCTCCCCACGCAGCCACGGGGCCAGGGAGGGTCCCCCTTGCACCTCGGGGGCTGGGACCGGGTCCCCCCAGGCGAGCCCGAGGGCCCCGATGCAGCCCAGGGACGGGGCGGGGCGGGGCGGGGCCGTGCTGCCCCCTGGCGGCAGCCCCGGGCCCGGCCCCAGCCCTGCGCGGTGCTGCGCGGGGTGCTGTGCGGGGTGCGGAGCGCGGCCCCCTACCTGCCCCGCGCCCGGCGGCCGCCGCGGCCCCGCTCCCGCCCGCCCGCGCACGGACCCGGCGGAGCCGCCGCCCCGCCTCGCCCGCACGCCCGCCCGCCCGGCTCCACTTACAGGGGCGGGACCGGCGTCGGGGTCTCCGCCTGCCCGGCCGGGGAGGGGCGGGCGGGCTCCACCGGCGCTGCGGGGTCCGGGCTGCATCGACCCGGTCCCTCTGGCCCGGCCCGGGGCCACGGGCGGAGCCGGAGCCGGAGCAGGGTTTTCCCCGGGTCCTCTCCCCCTGCACCGAGGTGCAGGCGGGTCCATGCCGAGCCCGTGCCCCGAGCCCCCGGCGCCCCTTTCCTCCAGCACGTGTCCGAGCCCGGCTGGATCCGGCCCAGCTCTGGGCCCCCCACCCCGTGCCATGCCTCTGGGGACGGAGCTGCCGGCGAGGGGCTGGAGCCGTGCCCGCGCCTCGTCGGGGAGAGCCGGGCGGTGGGCGCCGCTGGCGACTCCCGTCCCGCGCTGCAACACGTCTGCCGCGGCTGCTCTGCTGCCCAGGCCTGGGCTCTGGCACAAGCCCCTCGCAGCCCCCTTCTCTGCCCGTCCGCACCGCTCCGCCCCCGAGCTGCGGGCCCGAGCAGGGCCTGGGCAAGGGGCATCGCCCCAGTCCCAGCTCCCTGCCCGTCCCTGGAGCGTTTGCCGGTGCGCGGCCACGTTGAGTGCCCGGTGCACGGGGACTCCTGGTCCCCTTTGCCGGTGCTGGCAGCCCCGGGCGGGGCGCCCGACACAGCTCCGGTCTGGTTTGTGCCTGGTGTGTCACTCCAAACTCATCTCCCTTGGATCCTGGCTGCTGCTGCATTTACTGTCGTGCCGGATCCTGCTGCAGCTTCCCACCATCCCCCAGGTGCTTCCCACGTGGAATAATCGTGGGTTGCAGCCCCAGGCCCGCCTGTGCCCCAGGGCTGGCAGCCCGAAGGACACGGGGTCCCGGGGTTACACAGTACAACCCTACACCAGGTCCCACTGCTCAGACCAAGGAGCTCTGTCCCAATCTAGTGCCTTCCCCCCCTCCCTGCTCCAGGGCTGGGGATCAAATTTCCCCCTTCAGTGCAGGCGTGGAGCTGCTTGCTGGGTGCCTGTGCTGCCCTGGCACCAATGCAGTGCCCCCCACCAGCAGCGAGCAGCCCCATCCCGGCCCCTCGGCCCTGTCCAGCCAGGCCCTGCTCCTGCCTCATCCACAGGCCCTGCAGCCGGATCCCCACGGCCCCTCAGTACCAGCACCTCAGAGAATCACGGAGTCCCAGAGCCACGGGGTGACAGGGACCTGCGGGGTCACATCCAGCCCAAGTCCTGCCAGAGGCAGGATCAGCTCTGTCCAAACCCTCCAGACAAACCCCATGTCTGACTTCAGAGCCACACAACACAGTCACCCGACACAGCCCCGGGCATTGCCCCCGCCCCTGCCCCAGGGATACAGGGGGGCCGCGGCCACCAACATCCTGCTGCTGCCAAGGAGGTCAAGGGTGCTGCAGAGAGCCCAGGCTGAGGCCGTGGCCCCCTGCAGAGGAAGGGGAAACCCCACAGTGCGGACCAGCCTGAGCAGGGTGGCAATCCCTTCCTGCCCCAGTGCAGTGTGGAGCTGGACCTGAGCGCGGGGGGAGACCCTCTCGCCAGGACCCTGCGGGGTCGGTGCAGCAGGAGCACTGGCACAGCCCAGCCCCATCCCCAGCCTGGCCTGCAGCAGCACCCACTGCCCTAAAAACCCCTGGCACACAAAACGAGGAAAAGGGGGAACCAGCGCAGCCCAGAAGCCTGGGACACCCCCACAGCAGAGCACGGGCATCGCTGCACCTGGATCATCCCCCCAGCGCCCGTCCAGCCTCTCCTTGCACCCTCCAGTGATGGAGAGTCCCCCTTTCCCTGATGTCTCTGCCACGGCCACCCTCCCTGCACAGGGACGAAGTGTTTCCTGGTCTCCAATCGACACTTCCTGGCCCTGGCCCTGGTGCTGCCCAAGCCCGGATCCACCCTGGGTTCCCCTTGGCTTTGTTGCAGCCACCTCCACCCCTGGCTCATGCTCAGCCTGCAACCCCCAGCCCTCCGGGGGATTCCTCCTGCCGCTGCTAGCTGCCAGCATCAGTGAAGTCCTATTGCTGGTCCCTGGGAAGGGCCCTGCTCCATCCTTCTCCACGTCACCCCCTTGCCAGGGCTCGAGGTCACTCGGGGCTCCCCTGCCTTGTAGCCTCCAGCCCTGCTTGTGCCCTTGGTGCAACACCCTTGTGAGCCACTTCCACCCGCCTGCACCGCTGCCTGCCCCAGAGCTCACAGCCCCACAGGGCTCCAGCCAGCTGCCCCCGGGGCCTGGACAGCAGAGCCGGAGCGGGGTGTCAGGTCGCTCCCAGGAGCAGGACCAGGGTCATCCAGCATCGCTCACTGCACTTGACCCTGTCCCCCTCCCCCATAGCCGGGACCTCCGCCCTCCTGAGCACCCTCCTGCCCCCCAGCACCAGCCTGACCAGGCACAGTGCTCAGGGGTCACTCTCTTCCCCCATCCCGCCAGGCCCTGCTTCCCCCCTGCCCCAGAGCCACCAGGCAGCCCACGACTGCTGCACACACGGGAGGCGGGCAGCCCCAGCCCTGCACCAGCCCACTTGCACCAACATCCGCCCAGCACCTAACCTAATCCCACCAGCTCCTCCCCACCCTGAGGCAGGCCCAGCCCAGCAGGCATGGGGGGCCTCAGGCTTGACCCTGCTCCCCCCACCCGGGGAAACCCGGCTACATTTGCTGTCTTGGAGGGAACCGGAAACTAATGTTTTTCTGCCCAAACGTGTGTTTTCGCGTCACTGAGCGCCAGGCACTGCCCCCCCTCAGGCTCCAGCAGAGAATGGCACCTTTGTCCCACCTGTGCAGGGCGGGTCGGGGGGGGGGCATTAACCCTCGCCGTGCACAGACACAAGCCTCCCCACCATCCCCTGACCTGGCTGGGCCCAGCCCACCCTGGGACCCCCCAGGTTGCATGGGGGGGCGCTGGGATGTAGCACCTTGGGGTGGGGGCGGGAAGCACCCAGCAGCCTCTGCTCTGGGGAGGGGAGTGGAGGGGGTAGTTACTCATTGATGGGTGTGGGGGCAGGGACATGGGGGGGCAGAAGGAGCTGGCGGGGTCCTGTGCTCAGGGATCTGCCCACCCCACCAAGCCGAGACCCCCAGCCTGGCTCCGCTGCACCCCCGCACTGCGGGGCACAGGGTGGGCTCCGTGCCCTGATCCTGGCAGCCACCCCCTGGGCCCTGGGCAGACAGGCCGCTCAGTGCCCAGACACCCACGGGCACCGCGTGGCTGAGCAGGGTGTGCCGAGGCCTGAAGGCCCTGGTGGCCCAGGCAGCCACGCCGGGGCGGGGGTGTCAGCCCCTTGGCCCTGCTCGCTCCTCCCTGCCACCCCAGCCTGGAGCTGGGCACCACGGCGGGGCGAGGGGAGCCCAGGGGCCTTGTCCAGCCTCCCCCCGGCCCCTTCAGCTGGAAGAGGAAGGCGCTGGGGGTGCTGGGGAAGGAACCCAGGAGTCCAGGTGTCCGGGCCTCGTGCCCCTGCACTGCCTCGCCCCAGCCCCCTTGCCCCGGGGACAAAGTGTCTCGGCCCGTCACTCCCAGGAACCGGTTTGTCGGCTGCGCCAGGCGGGTCTCGGGGCTGCGGGAAGTCCCGAGGCCCCGCTGGGGCACAGCTCGGGGAGCAGCGCGCTCCAGCCGGGATCCCCGAGTCGGGCGGGCATGACCCGGGGGTCCCCTGGGGCTCTGCTGCCCCATCCCTGCTCCACCCCAGAGGCGGCTGCACGGGCTTGGCCCGAGGTCAAGGTGGGCGCGGGCCGCAGGCACCGCCCTGGGCTCCGGCATGGGGACGAGGAGGCGCGGACGGTACCTGCGGGCTCTGGTCCAGGAGGCTGAGCCTGCAGCGGCCGCGGCGGATCTCCAGGTCCAGCGCCGAGCCCCGGGCCACCGTCACGCGGGTCCGCTGGTTGCGGCAGAACATCGCGGGCCGGTCCCGGTCCCGTCCGTCCCGGCCCGGGCGTGCGCTGCCCCGCGGGGCCCGGCCAAGTCTCGCTCCGCCGCCGCTGCCCCGAGCGGAGCGGGCCGGGCCGGGCCGGGCCGGGCCGGGGCGGAGGCAGCGCGGGGCGGGGCGGGCGGGCGGGCCGGGCGCGGTGCCAGCGCGGTGCCCTCGGAGCCGGGCACGGCCGGCGGGCGCGGACAATGGGGCGCTGTGCGCCGGGCCGGGTGCCCGTGCCCTTGCACACGCGTGTGCAGGAGGGGCCGCGCTTGTGCGCGCGCCCGTCCATGGGCACGTGTGTGCGTGAGGGGCTCATACCCCTGCCCAGGTGTGCCTGGGGACCCACGTGTCCGTGCACAGGTAAGCGTGCAAGTGCCTGCACATACACCTGTGCAGAAGAGCGGGGCTAGTGCCAGTGTGCCTGTGCAAAGCGTGTGCATCAAGTGTTGGTGGGAAGCATGTGCATCTGGCGTGTGTGCCAGAGCTTCCACATGCCTGTGCACAGGTGTGCATACAAGTGTCCACATGCCTGTGCACAGGCGTGTGTAAAAGTGCCCCTGTGCCCATGCACAGGCATGTGTACAAGTGTCCATGTTCCTGTGCACAGCTGTGTGCACAAGTTTCTGTGTGCCTGTGCACAGGTGTGTAAATGTGTGTCCATGTGCCCGTGCACAGGTGCATGCACAAGTGTCCGTGTGCCCACACACGGGCAGGGCAATGGCAGGGCTGTGCTGGGGCGGGGGGTCTTGGGGAGCAGGGACCAGCTCAGCTCCCCCCAGCCTGACTCTAGGCAGGATGGCGCTGGTGGGGCTGACCCAGAAGAAGGGCTAGCACCTGGGCACAGACATGCTTGCACACACAGCCACATGGCCACCTCCACACATGAGTGCATGTGCCCTTGAGCACACACAGGGCATGGTGGCGCGCGCACACACACACACACACACACGCGCGCGCGCGCCTGTTTCCACACCCCCCCTCCCCGGGCTGCTCATGCCCGTCACATACTTGTGGGCTCTTATCATGCCCCCTCTTAGCCACTGCCCGGCTCAGCCAGACGGATTTAGCTGCTGCGGCGTCTCCTGGACCGTAACCCAACTCCCAGCGCCAGCCAGCCTGGTGCCGTGCCCTGCGGGGGCAGGGGCTCACGGCGCTGGGGGCTGAGTCCAGTACAGCGAGGGGCCAGCTCCAGAAGGGCTCAGCTCCCCACAGCAGGATGCACCCCCTGGGGCTGCGCCAGCCAGCCCTGTGGCCCCATGCAGGCCTCTGGATCAGCCGTGCTAGGTGCAGGGGGCCTGGCCTTGGAGTGGTTCCTCCTGCCTCCTCCACCCCCAGAGGCCTGGGGAAGGTCAGGCTTGAGCCCAGTCCCAGGGAGGGGACCCCACACCTGGCTGCAGGGGCTGGGACCAGCAGGGTTCAACCCCCAGCCCTGCTCCTGCCTTCCTGCCATTGCACATCCACACCCAGGCTGCCTGGTTGAGTCCCAGCCAGGTCTGGCTGAGTCAGCCGCGGGAGAGAGACTTCCCAGGAAAACCCAGCGCCGCAGGGTCCGGGCGAGGCTCAGGAGGAGACTGGGGTGTGGGGGGGGGCACCGCGCTGCACACTGGGAGGGGCACGAACCCAATGCAGCACTGGGCGTGTGCAGGGAGGTCTGTCATTGCAGTGCACACAGCACCAGCCCGGGGCAGGGAGTGAGGCTGGCATGGCCCTGGGGGGCTTGGGTCATGCGGGGAGGGGACTGAGAGCTGCAGGAGCAAGGAGGAACTATGGGGGGGGGGGGGGCCGCAGCTGCCAACTATCCACTGCTGCCAGGGGGGTCATGGGCACTGCAGAGAGCCCAGCCCTAGGCCGTGCCCCAGCTGTAGAGGAAGGCAAAAACCCCCAGTCTGGACCAGTCTGAGCAGGGGGAAATCCCTTCCTGCCCCAGAGCAGTGTGGGGCTGAGCCTGAGCGCGGGGGCCAGACCCTCCAGCTGGGTCCCTGCGGGGTCGGTGCAGCAGGAGCACTGGCCCAGCCCAGCCCCATCCCCAGCCTGGCCTGCAGCAGCACCAGCACCTCGGGGGGGAGGATTCAAGCCTCCCTGACACATGGCGCCGAAAGGCGGGGTGGGGAGACCACAGAACGCCAGGCCTCCCGCCGTCTCCTGGGCCATCCCAGCCTGCTGGAAGGTGACAGGAAGGGGAAGAGTGCTGGGGACAGGCGGCGGTGGTGGCAGTGAGGAGCTATCAGGTAGGCAGGTGTCCGAGTTAATCCAAAGTCAGTCAGAAGACAGAGGAAAGACCACCTGCAAGGAGCCATAAAACCACTGTCTGTGCTAAGTCCCTGGTGTCTGGGAAAGAGGAGACACGGGATGAGGCTGGGGGTTATCTCGGGGTTATCGCCCAGCAGCCGCCTCTGATAAGGAGCTGATTTTCTAGACCAGGTGAATGCAGCTGGTCCCGGAGGGTCTCTTGCCCGTGACCTCTTTTCCCCCTTGCCTCCATTTGAAATGCATTCCACTTAATTAAATTAAATTAATTAAATGGATTCCACTTGTAATCCAAGTGCGCGCAATGGCACCAGTGTTTCTATCCAGGCAGTGGAAAGGGAGCCCTTTGCCTTCACTGCTCCCTGTCACCTCCCTGATTCCTGCTAAACTCTTCATTCCAGACGCGTGAGCGGCCCTCTCTCCTTTTTAACCGTCTTATATCTTCCTTCTGCAGCCAGCAGCCTGTGAGCTGCTCCGGGTCACGGAGCTCCTATCCCGCCGCCCTGCAGACTGGCTTCACCTCTAGCGACAAACAAGAAGGGAGGTGAACATGAACTCAGGGGTGGAAATCGCTTCCAGCAACACACTGGAAGCACCGCCCACGGCTCGGGAAGGCTCCATCTTGTTTTATGAGTCGGAAAGAGACGTCCATTTACTTCTAACGATGACAGGACTAAAGCAGCAGCAGCAGCAGCTCGGGATCACTTGTGCCTCGTTTGTGCCCATGTCCCTGACCCCCCGGCTCGCGGCTCTACCCCAGTGACCACCCGTGTCTCAGTCCCTTACAGCCCTCGGCATCCTGAGTCTAGTCTGGACCGTGCCTGCTCCGGACCCTGCGTTGTGACCTGAGCATTTACTGACATTTCCTAGCAGCAGGACATGGTGGCCGCAGCCCCCTGCTCTCCCAGGGGCACGGGCAGGGGCGGGGGTGATGCGTGGAGCTGTGTTGGGGTGATTGTCATGCTGGACACAGGGCTTGTCTGGCCTGGTTTGGACAGGGCTGATCCTGCCCCAGGCAGGGCTTGAACTGGATGCGGCCCATGGAGGTCCCTGTCAGCCCCGTGTCTGTAGGAGTCTGCGAGATGCTCAGAGATTGGTTGTTACGGAACCTGTTCCAGGCACTGACGTTGGCCCGTGACTCTCCTTGTCCCTATGTTTCGACCAGCGCCGTATTCAACTGTTGGCTACAAATGTCCAACTCGGGATCCTTAAAATCCTAGTTTATTAAGCAGATTGAAACACTGTAATGAGTTAAATCATAAACCTTGGGGCTGGTCCCCCCACATGCACACACATACACACACACAGTAGCAGGCTACAGAGTCAGGTATACCTATCCTACAAGCGCTGGAGTCTGTCGTTGAGGCTTCTTTCAGCGTGGTGTTATCCTCCAGAAGGGGGTCGCCGGCTGGTCCTTCTGGCTGGACAGGTCTGGTCGAGTTGGAGATCAAGAGTGCGCCACTGAGGGTCACTTTTCACTGCCTTTTATCTGTCCTTGGCAGACTTTGGTGACTCCCCAGTTTTCAGGTTTGCCCAATCCAGGGGTCGTTGACACTCGTGGGACTTCCCCCCTCGGTGGCTAATGGATGGCATCTGTCAGCCCCAGGGATCATCCACATGTACGTGCAGGTTTGGGAGTCCATTGATGAATCTAGAATAGGGCTCTGGGAATGGTCGATCTGGAGATATTCAGCCCAAAAGTTGGTCCCCTGCGTTGATTAACTCAGGCCAGGGCTTCTAGCCCTTGATCAGTGACGTTTAGAGATTTCCCGGTTGTTACATTGTCTGCTATTGAGTTCTTCCTTTGGTTGATCTGCAGCTTCCAGGTGATAATTGCTGCCTGCTACCATGTTACACATTCAATCACTGATTCACTCGCTCTTTCAGGGGCCAGCCTGATACAGGGAAGGGCAGTTTGGCTCCTGCCCTTGTTAACATTGTTACAATGTATAACTTACTTATGAAACTAGACGTGAGGAGTATAAAATATAAGCTACAAGTGCCATGGCACACAAATAGATAAAAATACCAAACTACAAAGGGAGATACAAAATGCACACATACAAATTTTAAAACACAGTTCCTTATCTTAAAGTGCAAGAAAGAGGAAGGAAGAAAAGGTAGAAGAGGAAAAACATATTCAAAGAGGGGAGAGCAAATGCAGGCAAGAGGAAAAGGGGGCTTTCTGCTACACCACCAGGTATTCTGGCGGCCTGCGGGACTTTGCTGAGCAGGCAGCCGCTGGCTCTGCTGCTCTTGCCGGCTCCAGAATGGATCTGCCCAGGCCCTGCTGAGATGGAAACGCACCGTCCCCGTTCGCTCCGAGGACCCACAGACCAGCCGTGCTCTCCCGTGAGCCGCCCAGATCGCAGCCTCCCGGGAGTGCCAGGTCCTGAGACTGGGGCGCTCTGGTTCTCTGACCACGGGAAGCCACATTGCTCCCCACCCCCAGCTGTGGGGCTAGGATGGGGCCACTGCGATGGGCTGCGTGGGGGACAGCAATGCAGGGAACTCTGCTCCACTATGTCCAAGCAAAGCTGCTGAGACCCTCCCTCGGGATCCAGGCTGCGGCTGGGGCAGGTCCAGAGGGACTGTTCTAGGACCCATTTAACCTTTGAAATGGCGCTAGGGTGCAGAAGCCCCAGGCCAGCGGCCCCGGGTGCCCACGCCTTGGGGGGCATGACTCCAGCAGCTGCTGCCCTGGCCGCATGCCCCTGCCAACAGCAGCCGGGAGTCACTGCTGCCTCCTGCACTGCAGCTGCCCAACACTCACCTGCCTCTGCCGCCTCCGGGTCAGGAGGCCAGCAGTGAGCGCGGGTGCAAGGCAGGGACCTGGGTGCAAGAGCCTGCTGCTCCTGCCGGTGCAGGCGACCCCGGAGGCTCAGGGGCGACGCTCCTCAGTGTCAGACCCATCAGGGCGTCTGGGGCAGGAATTAATTCTCCCCTCCCCACCCCACCCCACCTCCGAGCAGCCTGGCACGGACAGGAGCTTTGCCTTCCTCTGGCGTGGGGCAGGAGCTGCTTCCTGGGACCCGTGAGCATCGGTGCCCGCAAGGGCAGGGCACTGCTGGGGCCATGCTTCCCGCACCCTGGGCCCCTGCAGGATGATGCCTGGCCAGAACAGCCCCTAGACACGGGCAGAGCCACTGCCCCAGCTCTGGCAGCGCGTCGCCTCTCCTAGCTACTGCCTTGGTCTTTGAACACGTGGCCCTGTGGCCTTTTAAACGTCTTCATCCTCCCGCTGAGGCCAGGCTGCACGACGGTCACAGGCCCACAGGCAGCCAGGGCACAGGGGAGCAGCAGAACATGGCCAAGGCCAAACAGGCTGCGGTGGCAGAGACATGGGTCTTCTAGGCCACAGGCGCGTGCCCTCCCTTGGGGCGTCCATCCCGTGCTGTCATCAGGTGCCTGAGCCCCGGAGACAAGAAGTTTCACAGCGACATCACCCACTTCCCCTCCACAGGGAACCCCCCAACCCCCCTGCCCCACGGGAGGGCTCTCAGCACCGCCCTGCCATGCTAGCCTCCGCCTGGCTCCTCTTGCAGACATTGCTTCCTGCTGCTTCCCGGCCCGGCCCGGCCCGGCCCAGGCACCCCAGGGACGTGAGCAGAGCGAAACGAGCTCCCCTGCAGAGGGGAGGCCAAGACGAAGGGACTTGACCGAGGTCGTGCAAGAACGCGGTGGCACAGCTGGTGCAGGGCACCCGAGTCCCGAGGGCAAAAGCAGGGGGCAGCCCAGTCCCTCCAGCACCCAACTCGGCTGGCTGGCAGCATCTGCGTGTGCAGGCGCACGTGTGCCCGCGTGTGTGCTCGTGCTGGGCCTGCAGCCTCTTGCACGGGGGGAGGAGGGTCCTGGCCGCACCAGCCCCGCCCCTCGCCCGGCCCAAGGCGCTCGCAGCGCGCGTTCCCGGGGGGAACGCTTTGGCCGAGGGACACCGCCCGGCGCCAAGATGGCCGCCGCGCCTGCGCATTGCCCCCCCGGGCGCTAGTTCCCCTCCACTTCCGGCGCGGGAGCGGAAGCAGTTGTCGCGGGTCGGTCCGCGCCGACCCGGGTCCCCCACGCGGACGCGCTGCGCCGGCTGCCCGGGCCCGATGAGCAAGGCGTGGCGGCGGAGCGGCGGCAGGATGGACCCGCCCGACGGGGGTGGGCCCGGGGGCTGCCCTTCCCCCACCGCGTGTTTGGCCTGGAGGGGTCACACCCCGGTCGGGGGGGGAGGGGCGTTGTGCCTCGTTCCCAGCCCCGCGGGAGCCCCTGGACGCCCGGGCCCCAGCTCCCCTCCCCCAGGGCCAAGGGGCCACGAGGCTGAGCGCGCCTGTGGCCCCCCCACGGGGCCGAGGCTCGGGCCCTCCCCCTGCTCGCTCCCCTGCTCTGGGGCAGCCGGCTGCGGAGGCCGCGAGCGTCTGTGCCCCCCCCCCCCCCGGGGAAATAGGTGGTCTCTGCCCCCAGGGGCTGAGGCTGGGCCCCTGCCCACTCCTCCAGGTCCCGGGGGTGCCGGGTGAGGAGGCCGAGCGTGACTGTCCGTGCCTGCCTCCCCAGGGGACGAGGACGAGTCCAACGGCCACGGGTCGCACAAGAAGAAGCACAAGAAGCACAAGAAGAAGCACAAGAAGAAGCATCACCACGAGGACGTGGCGCCCGGCGCCGCCCTGCCCCCGCCCGCGCCCCAGCCCCAGCTCAAGCTCAAGATCAAGCTGGGCGGGCAGGTCCTGGGCACCAAGAGGTGAGCGAGGCCCGGCTGGAGTGAGGGGCGGCCATGCTGCCCCCCCATAGCCCGGCTCCCCCTCCCCCCTTTGGGCTCGCAGCCTCCCAAGTGCGAGGGTGTGGGTTCGAGGCTCTGCCTCGGGCAGGCAGTGCTGCCCAGTGGCTGCCCTTCGCAGCGCCGCCGTCTGCAGCGTTATGAGAACAACTCGCTCGGGTCTGGTTCTGTGTCGCCCGTTGGCTTCTCTCTGCTCTTGGGTCTTCTCTGTGGCGAAGCTGTTCCTCTCCCAGCTGTAGTCAGGCCAGGCTCCTCTGCAGTCTCCCCAGGGCCTCTCCTTGTTGTCAGAGCAAGTCAATAGATTCATAGATGTTCGGGTAGGAAGGGACCTCAATAGATCATCGAGTCCGACCCCCTGCATAAGCAGGAAAGAGTGCTGGGTCTAGATGACCCCAGCTAGATACTCATCTAACCTCAAGGAGCAGCTTCTTTCCCCTTCTCGCTCTACCCTGGCCCCAGGCAAAAACATGCGCCTCCCCCCTCTCCCTCCCCACTTGCAGCTTGTTTCTCTCACTGGCTCCCAAAGCAGCCCGGCGGCTGGAGTTCAAACCACTGTCCCCCTTTTTTCCCTGTTTGGTCCTCTTGTAGCCTCCCTGCCATGGGAGGACCCGGGGATCTACCCCACGCCCCAGTGCATTGGAGCCATTTGTCATAGTGTCCTTGTAGCTAGGTCGGGGTGAGGACCACTTTCCTGGGAAGTTGGTTCCAGATTTTGGCCACCCTAACTGTAAAATATTGCCTTCTTATCTCCAACCTAAACCTATTCTCCATCAGCTTATGACCATTGTTCCTCGTCACCCCAGGTGGTGCTGGAGAGAAAAGGGCTCTGCCTGTTTGCTCTTGATCCCCCCTGATAAGCTTGTAGGCAGCCACCAGATCCCCCTCAGCCTCCTCTTGCTGAGGCTGAACAGGTTCAGGTCCCTCAGTCTCTCCTCGTAGGGCCTGTCCTGCTGTCCTCTCACCAAGCGGGTGGCCTCCTCTGAACCCTCTCCATCCTGGCCACATCCCTCCTGAAATGCGGCGCCCAGAACTGGACACAGTACTCCACCTGCGGCCTGACCAAAGTCCCACAGAGGGGGAGGATCACTTCTCTGGACCAGCTTGAGACGCACCCTTGGATGCACGACAAGGTCTGGCTGGCCTTGCTGGCTGTGGTCTGGCATTGGCGGCTCATGTTCATCTTGGAGTCAATAATGACTCCGAGATCCCTTTCCGCCTCTGTGCTCTCAAGAGGGGAACTCCCCAGCCTGTATGTGTGCTGTGGATCCCTTCTCCCCAGGTGCAGCACCCTGCACTTGTCTGCGTTGAACCCCATCCTATTCTCATCTGCCCACTGTTGTAGTCTGTCTAGATCTAGTTGCAGCCTCTCTCTCCCTTCAGGTGTGTCCACCTCGCCCCACATCTTGTCTGTCTAGCCTAGTGTCCCAGGTCTTCCTTCTTCCCTGGGACAGCCCAGCCCTGCCGCCTTCCAAAGCAGCACCATTGCTGCAGCTGGGCCTGGGGTCAGAGTCCTCCCCATGGGTGCTGCTCTCTGCCCCCCAGGAGGGTGACTGGGCACCTGCTCTCTCCTCAGCGTGCCAACCTTCACGGTGATCCCCGAGGCGCCGCGCTCCCCCTCCCCGCTCATGGTGGTGGATGATGAGGATGAGCCCATGGAGGGCGTCCCCATTGAGCAGTACCGGGCCTGGCTGGGTGAGTTGTGGGACTGCAGGAGTAGGGTGGGGGGTTCGGCTGGGGCTGGTGATGAGGTTGGGGTGGGGAATCTTTGGGAGGTGGCCACTCTGCTTCCCTTCATGTCAGTAGTCCCAGAGTCGCTTTAGGCAGGTCTGGGGCCTTGTACCTTGTGTCCCTGGCTGGCTGTTGAGGCAGCGATTGCCACACCTGGAGCCAGGGCACAGCTCCCAGCCACCACCCTGGGGGTTTCCCTGCTAGGAGCTGAAGACAGGTCTGCCCCAAGGAGCAGGGCAGGGACAGAGCTGGCCCCACATGGGCCCCGTGGGACTTCTGTTGCCTGGCTGGGGTGGGAGGGTGAGGAAAGGGCCTAGTGCAGGCTGTGATGTTCCCTTGCGGCGGCCACCCAGATGAGGACAGCAACCTGGAGCCCTCGCCTCTGCCTGACCTGGACGCTGAGAGCTGCTTCCCCGCCCGTGAGGAGGAGGAGGAGGAGCGCTGGCTGGATGCGCTGGAGAAGGGCGAGCTGGATGACAACGGCGAGCTCAAGAAAGAGGTGGACGAGTCCCTGCTCACCGCCAGACAGGTGAGATGGGGGGCATTGGGGCTGGCAGGCACTGCCCCTGCCCCAGCAAATGTGCCCTGGGGTGTCTGACGTGGAAGGGGAAGGGGGGGTCCTAAGGGGGTGCTGCTGCTTCTGGGGCTGCGCAGAGCCCATGGCCCCGGCCCCGGCCCCAGTAGCAGCACCGTGTCCAGGAAGGAGCTGCAGCAGCTCTAGAGCTGTGCCCATCACCACAGCTGGGGCCTGCCGGCTCCTTGTGCCCGCTCCCTGCCTCGGGACAGGCCCAGCCCTGAAATCCCAGGCACTCTGGGAAGGCTGGGAGCAGGCAGTTGCTTGCAGAGCTGATGCCTGGCTCTTTCTGCCACTAGTGGGGGAAAGGCCCCTAGTCCCCCACAGCCCGGAAGTGGCTGGTCTCGCCTGGCCTGGGCAGGTCTGGAAGGGGCCTGGGCAGGCACCGGGGGAGCCCGGACTGGGCTGGAGGGGGGCTGGGCAGGGCTGAATGGGGCCTGGGACTGGCCTGATGTCCCCACTCTGTGCCCCGCAGAAAGCGCTCCTGCACAAGCAGCAGAGCCAGCCGCTGCTGGAGCTGCCCATGGGCTACAAGGCCAAGGCGCTGACCGAGGAGATGCTGGTGAAGCGGGAGGAACGGGCCCGCAAGCGGCGCCTGCAGGCGGCCAAGAAGGCCGAGGAGAACAAGAACCAGACAATCGAGCGCCTCACCAAGACCAGCAAGGCCAAGGTGAAGGCGCTGCGGGAGCGCCGGGCCCGCCCCGCACCCTGTCCCATGGTGCGCTACTGCAGCCGCGCCGACGGTGCCGCTCTGTGCTTCCCGCCTGGTGTCGCTTCGCCCCTGGCGCCCCGCGCTGCGCCTGCCCCGCCCCTGCCCACCCTCTGCGGCGTGCGTGGCTGCCCCAACCCCCGGCGCTACGCTTGCTCCCGCACCGGCCTGCCGCTCTGCAGCCTCGCCTGCTACCGCAAGAACCTGCTGCTGCAGGAGGCGGCTGCCTAGCGCCCGCGCTGACGACCCAGGGATGGGGCCGCCCCGCAAGGACGCTGTGCCCGGGGCTGGCCCCGTGACGGCACGAGGCGCGACGAGTCCTGCGTAGGCCGGCCGTTGGACGATGGACGGCGCGAGCCGGCACGGCTGGGGGTCGCGTCGCCGCTCGCGGCCCTGGAGCCTGTTCTGCACAAGTGTTTACCGGCAGGGCCCCCGGCTGGCACTCCTGGGGGTCTGCTCACAGACATCCCTCGGCAGCAGCGGAGATCCCGCTCCCCCTGCCGGGCAGAGGAACAGCAACAGGGCAGCCCAGCTCCCCGTGGGGAAGCCCTGGGCTGCGAAATACCCCTGCTGCCGTTGCCGCTGGCCCTGGGGCAGCCGGGCACGGCGGGAAGGTGCCGGCAGCTGCGGACGTGAGGGCTGAGGGCGGGAGGCTGAGCGTAGACAGCTGCAGTCAGGTGGGTCCAGGGGGCTTGAGGACTTAGGGACCCGCTCCGTGCTGCCCCTGGGGCCCTCCTGCCCGGACCCCGGCTCGTGTCGTGTGCCCCGCTGCGCTGCGCTGCCCCGCACGGGGCCGGCGCCTGTGACTCCCCGCTGGGTTCATTAAAGGCACACGGAAAGTCTCTGTCCTCTCGGCGCGGGTCTGCGGTACCTCGCTCCCCCAGGGGCTGGGAGGGCGGGGGCCGACCCGGAGCCGTCGCCGGCGCGGGGGGCGTGCAGCCAGCGCTGCCAGCCGCCTCGGCCTGCGGGGAAGTGTCGCCCGCCCGCCCTGGACCGGGGCACCTGCGCTGGAGCCCGGCAGCATGGCGAGGAGATGGACAGGCGGGGCGGGGGGGGGCGGGCCGTGAGGCGGGACGGGGCCGGCGGGCGGGGGGTGCGAGCGGGCTGCCCTGCGGACCCCGGCGGGCTCAGGCTGGAGACTGATCCTGGCCCCACTCCTTCCCCCTGGACTTGACCCCTGACCCTGCCCTTGCCCCGCCCCCTGCAAGGCTCCGCCCAGCAGCCACAGCGATACCCGCTTCCCGAGCCGCCAGCAGAGGCCGCAGGCCGCTTGGCGGAGAGTGTTGACCAGCGGCTCCCATTGGACGCCAGCCTTGTCCATCAGGCAGATCCTCGGACTTCATTGGTCGACGCGCTTGTCCATCTCACCCTGGGGTGGGTCCTTGCCTCCTTATTGGACCAGCAAGTGCTGAGTCTTGCCCAGAAGGCGGCCGTCCGGTTTCCATTGGTGCTCGTGACCATCTAGCCTTCACACGGTGCGGTCATTGGCGGGGCAGCATGTCAATCACGGGCGGGGAGGCGTAGTTCCGTCTCCCATTGGCTGCCCCGCCTGCCGGTCACCCGCGGGGGGCGGGCCTCGCTCCCTTTGTCTCTGTTGTTGGGCGTGAGGGGAGCCGCTCGCCCGCCGCTGATTGGCGGGCAGCGCGGCGCCCATTGGCCAGAGGGCGCAGCGGGCGTGCCGATTGGCTGCGGGTGGCGGCAGAGGCGGGACCCGCGGCCCGGGGCCGATGGCGGCGGCGGGGCCGGGCCGGGCCGGGATGGCGGCGGTCGGGGAGCGGCGGCGGCGCCGGGCCGGGGCGGCGGCGCGGGCCGGAGGCCGCGGGGGCCTGTAGGCGGCGCCATGGAGCGGCCCGGCGGCGGCGGCGGGGGGGCCTGGGCCGCGCTGCGGGGCCGGCAGCAGCAGCAGGTACCGCGCTGTCGCGACAAGTCCCGCCCACGGGGGGTATCGCGATAGTCTCGAGTGTTCTCGCGACAGCGGCGTCCTCGCGCTTCCCCGCGGGCTCGTGTGGCTGCGCATGTGCGGGGGGAGGGTTCTATCGTGATGTCCCGCGGTTGAGTCGCGATAGCGCGGTGGGCGGGGCTCCCACCGGCCCCTCCCCCCACCCCGTCCCGTCCCGCCCTGTCCGCCGCAGGCTCGCGAGTACTGCCCGGGGGTGAACAACCAGCCCTACGTGTGCGAGACGGGGCACTGCTGCGGGGAGACCGGCTGCTGCACCTACTACTACGAGCTGTGGTGTGAGTGTGGGGCCGGGGCCGGGGCTGGGGTCGGGGCCGGGGTCGCGGCCGCCCCGGGGCAGGGGCAGCCCCCAGCGCGGGCCCCAACCCCCCCTCGCCCTCCCCCGCAGGGTTCTGGCTGCTCTGGACCGTCCTCATCCTCTTCAGCTGCTGCTGCGCCTACCGGCACCGGCGCGCCAAGCTGCGCCTGCAGCAGCAGCAGCGGCAGCGCGAGATCAACCTCATCGCCTACCACGGTGCCTGCAACTACCCCGCCTCCATGATGGACCTGAGTGAGTGCTGCCCCCGTGGTCCGGGGACAGGCCTGGTGGCTCGGGAGGGGATGGAGGCAAGGCCCGGCCGGGCCCAGTGTCTGCGGACACTGATGCTGCGCTCCGCCCCGCAGGGATGCTGGCCTCCTTCAAGCTGCCGGCCTACGAGGAGGTGGCGCACCGCCCCAGCACGCCGCCGCCCCCCTACAGCACCATCCTGGCCCAGCTGGGCGGCCCACACAGCCGCCTGGGCTCCAGCACGCCCACGCTGTCGCCCAGCTCAGGCAACTCCAGCAGCTGCTCGTGCGAGTCGAGCTGCCTGACCTCGCCCAGCAGCACGTCGCTCTCGGTGCAGATCACGGACGAGACGGAGCGCAGCCGGGCCAGCACGCCCAGCGACGAGGGCGGCACCAGCACGGGCACCGGCGCCAGCTGGGAGCTGCCCGAGGAGGCGGGGCCGCACGAGGCTGTGCCGCGCCACCCGCTCTTCTCCTCCAACGTGGACTTCTTCGAGGCCGACTCGCACCGCTGCTCCGACATCGAGGAGGAGGACGAGGACCAGGACGAGGAGGAGGGCGGCAGCGCAGGGCACGCCACGGCCCAGGCTGAGGGCGAGCACTTCCGGCACCGGCGCCTCACGGGTGACTCGGGCATCGAGGTGGGGCGGTGCCAGGAGGAGGAGGGCGCGGACGACAGCGAGGAGGAGACGCAGCTGCTGGGCAAGGCCGGGCCCGAGTCGCCGCAGCGGGCCGAGTGCAAGAGCCTCTGCGGCGTCCCCAGTGATGGCGGCAGCGAGGAGCCCGGCTCGCCTGCCCTGCCCGTCTGAGCGCCGCCCGCCACGGCCACTGACTGTTGGGGGGGCAGTTCCTACCCCTGCCCCCCACCCGCCCGGGCCCCGGCTGCCTGCCCGCTGGTGCTGGCTAGAGCTGTGCCGGGGCTGGGCCAGCCTACCCCTGCCCCCCGCCTTGGAGGAGTGAGGCCGGAGGGGCCAGCTCTGCTCAGAGGGCGCGGGGGTGGGGGCGGGCGGCTGAGCCCAGCCCTCGGGCACCTCCGGCCCCCTCCCCCAGCCTGTGTGGGCGGGGGTACGGAGGGGCAGGGGGTGCAGACAGGCTGGCTCTAGGCCTGAGCGCCCCCTGCACAGACTGCTGTAGCTGGTGTGTGTCCCGCGCGCTGTCGTGTGTCGGTGCCGTGTGTAGCACTGCGGGCTGAGCCACCCAGGGTCCTGGCCGGCACCCCTCCCTTCCAGCACCGCCGGGGGAGTCCCCTGCTTGGAGCGCTGCCCTCCTGCTTCCAGAGCTGCCTGGCCGTGCCAGGGCCCCGCGGCGCTCAGCTCCACTGCCTTCAGGGTGGAGAAACGGCTCTGCCCCCGCCTGCAGGTCCGTGCTCGGGCGCGGGGACTCCAGTAGCATTCTCTCAGCATTAAAGAGATGTGGAATTCGAGCGGGCCCTGCGCTCCTCACTGCCGGGGGATGGGGGATCCAGGGCTGCGTGGACCCGGCTCCCCGTCCCTTCCTTGCACAGGAACTCTGTGCACCAAAGCCCAGCTGGGCCTGTGCACCCCTGCCTGGCCCTGGCTGCTCCAGGCCGGGAGATGGCACCGGGCCTGATCCCAGCTGAGGGGCAGAGTACAGGAATAACCCTCCTGCCTCCCCCTTCCCCTGGCCATGTGCAGCCCTACCCTGCCCCAGAACTATGCCCCCCTGCTCCAGGCAGGCATAAACAAGAGATTCAAGTTTTTCCACTTTATTAAGAAAGCTTCCTGGGCCCAGCTGGTGCGGAGATCGCTGCATCCGGTTCCCGCCCCCAGAGGCAGCTAGGCTGCATCATCCACAAAAAAACCCTGAGAAGGATGAGCAGGGCCAGGAGCTGCTGGGGGCCAGAAACCCACACCCCGGGCCTGCTCACAGCAGCTCAGCCTGGTGGCACGGGCCGCGCTCCTACCCCCTAGTACTCCTCGGCCATCACAAGCACTACCAGGGCAGACCAGCCAGTGAAGGGGTGGCAACCCTGGCCGCGCCCGGTGCTGTCATTGTACTGCTCCCACAGGTACCCACTGGCCACGTACTGCCGGTACAGGTTGCCCACCAGGTTGGTGCGCAGCTCGTGGTAGATCTGGGCCGCCCGCGCCTGCTGCGGCCCCGGCAGCCCGGCATAGTGGTGCAATGCCCGCAGCGCCAGGTAGTTGATGTTGACCCAGATGGGACCGCGCCAGTACGGTGCGTCGTGCTCCGTGTTGCGCTGCATGTAGAGGGGGCTGGTGGGCGCCAGCGAGCGCAGGCCGAAGGGCGTCCACAACTTGGCCTCGTTGCGCAGGTCGGCCAGCATGGCCCCCAGGCGTGGTGAGTCGGGCTGCAGCAGCTGCAGCAGGAAGGGGAAGAGACTGACGTAGCCCAGCGCCTCCACAAAGCGTGGCCGTGGCGGCTCCCGCACCACCCGCACCAAGCGGGGTGGAGGCAGCTGGTGCCGCGGCTGCCCTGGGGGCACCACCAGGCGCTCGCGCTCCAGCCCCACGGCCCGGCTGTGGTTGCCGTAGTCGGCGAAGGTGCCCAGCTCCGCGGCCCAGTGCTGCTGCTCCAGCAGGGCATTGTCACTTAGTGCCTGCGCCAGGTGCTGGTACTCAGTTGCCGGCTCGCCCAGCCGCTCAGCCACATCAGCCATGACGCTGGAGGCCAGCGTCATCCAGCAGCGCAGGTCCAGGTGCCGCTCGTCGGGCGAGGGGTGTGAGGCGCGCGGGTAGTCATCCAGCCCTGAGGCCAGCGTCTTGGGGTTGAGGAAGAGCTTGGTGTCGGTGTCACGGCCGCGCCAGCGGAAGGTGTAGGGCAGCGGCCCGGCCTGCGTGCGGTTGTACCAGTCGTACCAGGCCTGCAGGCGGGGGAAGAGGCGGCGCAGGTAGGCCGGCTTTGCCTCGCCCTGTGCCAGCAGCTGCTGCAGAGTCAGGAAGAAGGTGGGTGGGTTGGCGACCTCAGGGTGCTGCAGCACGAACTCGGGGGGCACCTTGGCACGTGCCTCATCATCCAGGATCTGCTCGCGCGGGATCCAGCCCTCGGCATTCATGAGGTCCAACCAGTGGGCCAGCACCTCACGGCTCAGCGCTGGGTCCCAGCGTGCCAGCAGCAGCTGGTGGAAGCCCTCATCCCACAGAAAGCCGCGGGGGAAGAAGGAGCGGGAGGGCACGGCCGTGAAGAGCGGCCTCTCGGGGTAGAGCAGTGGCTCCTCGCCCTGCGGCGCCCGCACCAGCGACCGCCCGTGGAAGTAGCCCAGCCCGCCCAGCACATTGCTGAGCGCGGCCCGGGCGAAGGCCTGCTCCGCGGCTGAGAAGCCCTTGTGAGCCAGCCCAAAGGTCTCCTCGAAACGCTGCTCGAAGGCGCTCGCGTGTTTGGCCAGCTCCCGGCTCAGGGTGGTGCCGGCCAGCGGGCTGGGGCGCTCCGCCTCCGTCACGCTGCCCGACTCGAAAAGCACCTCCAGCTGGCAGGGCAGGTGCAGCGTCACCTGGTGCACCAGCAGCTGGGTGCGGGGCGGCTTGGCTGGGTCCCTCGGCGGCCCCCGGTAGGTGTCCAGCCCGAAGTAGCGTTGCCGGGGGCCGCTCGGCGGCGCGTGCACAAACCGGCTGCTCAGGCTGCTCTTCACCACGTCGGCCACGCGGTGCAGCCCTGGGCTCGTGGCCTGCAGGTAGTTATAGCTGCGAGGGAACGGGGCAGCTCAGGGCCGGGCAGTGGAAGCCCACCCCTGCCCTGCCTGCCCCTCCAGGGTGGGCTGAGGCGGGAGCAGCCGCCCAGGTACCTGGCGTGCTGCGAGGCTGTGCCGGCGCCCGAGGGCTTGCGGAAGGTGACGGTGAAGTGGCCCAGCTCCTCCGAGGTGCCGGTCACGGCCGCCAGGCGCGTCTTGTCCTCCACGCGGGGCTGCAGCTCCCCCTGCCCGTCCGTGGCCACGTAGAAGAGGAGGGAGACGAGCGAGGCTGGGGCGCCCGTGTCCTGCTGGGAAAGCGAGGAGGGGCCGTCACCCGGCTGATCCCCACCCACGTGGGCGCCCGGGGGCTCGGAGCGAGGGGCACGGCCCCCCGGCGGAGTGGTCGGACACGTGGGTTCCCTCCCCCGCCCCGCCCCGGCGCCCACCGTGGGCCTGGCCGTGACGCGCCAGCTCCAGTCGCCGCCGTGCCGCCCGCCCGGGCGCTTGACGAAGTCGGTGCGCAGGGCGAGGCCGAAGTCGCGGATCTCCTGCACGCCGAAGCGCAGGCCGTCGTGCAGCAGCCAGCCGTAGCCCGGCAGACGGTCGCTCTGCTCGCACGTGTGCCGCAGCGTCACGTCCGACTCCAGCTGGTGCATCCACATCAGACCTGCGGGGCGGGGCGGGGCGGGGCGGGGCGGGGCGGGGGGGGTGAGCCGCGCGCGTGGACGCGGCTCCCGGCCCCGCCCCGCCCCACGCACCTGCCACGGGCGAGCGCGGGCTCCGCGCCTTCATGCCGAGGTAGAGGTGCGGGCGGTAGGAGCCCCAGAAGCGCGGCGCGGCGGCGCTGGCGTTGTGGCTGTCGGGCAGCGCGCGGGGCGCGGCGAGCGGCGTCACCAGGCGGGCGGCCCGGCTCCAGCGCCCGTAGGCGGCCCCGGCCCACGCGGCGCAGCCCAGCGCCAGCGCGCCCAGCGCCGCCAGCGCCAGCACCCGGCCCGGCCCCGAGCCCGAGCCCGAGCCCCGCGCCCGCTCCGCCGCGCCCCGGCCCCGCTCCCGCTCCCGCCCCGCCGGCCGCGGCCCCTCGGGCCCCCGGCGCCTGCGCTCCCGCGGCATGGCCCGAGCGGCCCCGCTCCGCTCCGCGCACCCCGCCGCCGCGTCGCGCCCTTTCCGCGTCACCGCCCCCAGCAGCCCCCGCGCCAGCCAGCTAGCCACGTGGCGCCCCCGCCGCGGGGCGCGCTGGGACGTGTAGTCCTGCACGCCTGCCTCCCCCCAAATAACAAGCGGCACCGGGCTCCTGCGGGGACACGTTTATTAGCAGTGCCCCCCCGCCCGAGGTCAAGGTCAAGGTCAAGGTGGTCGGGGGAGGGGCCCGGCCCCCCCAGCGAGGCCAGGGGTCGAGAGGCGGCAGTCCCTGGCGCATGGAGCGAGGGAAGGCGGCGAGGAGACGTGTGCGGGGGGGCGAGTCCCGGCTACTCCTTGATCCGTCCCCCGTCGCCCTCGCTCACGAACCGCTTGCGGCCCCTGGGGGAGCAGAGAGGGGCAGAGTCAGGGCCCGAAGCCGCAGCCCCCCCCGCCCAGCGCGCCCCCCTCCCCGCAGACCCGCTGCGTACCGGGCCGGGCAGGCGTCGCGCAGCTGCTTGGTGATGACGCCCTCCTCGAAGCAGAGATCCACCAGCTTCTCCAGGAGGCCGTGGGCCAGCGGCACGTCCAGGCTGATGTCGCCCAGCTCCTCGTACACCCGCTGGAAGCCCTGGAGGGGCAGGACCCCGGTCAGGGCTGCAGCCGGCACCGGGGACTGAGCCTGCCCCGCGCCCCCGCCGCCCCGCTCACCCGGTTCATCTGGTCCAGCGTCACCAGCCCCGTCTCCCACAGCACCTTGAGCAACCGAACCATCATGGCCACGGGCGTCTCCCCGGTGGACTCCAGCACCAGCACCACGGCCTGCGGGGACAGGATGAGACAGGGGGAAGGGGTCAACACCGCCGGGCAACCCACGAGCCTGGGGTCTGAGCGCGGACGCTCTTCTGCCCCTACCTCGTAGACGAGCTCGTGGTGGAAGTGGGGCACCTCGAGCTGGCGCAGGCAGCGCTCGGCCTCCGACACCTCCCCGGACAGCAGGTACTCGCGCAGCAGCAGGCTCATCTGGGGGGACGGACGAGGCGCTGAGGGACGGACGGGCAGACCAGCCCCCTCGGTCCGCCACCGCCCACCCCGGGCACCCGCCTGACCTCCTTGATGAGGTGCTTGACGGGGCGCTGGCCCCCGCCCACGCCCCACACGTTGTCCAGGTGGTTCACGTCCCGCTTGATGCGCAGCAGCACGGCCGCGCGGTCCAGGGCCGCCCTGCGGGGGGGGCACGGGTGAGCAGGGGGGCGGGCAGAGGGAGCGGGACTGGGGACGTGGGGACACACCCGTGCACACGTACCGGGCGTGCTCGCAGTCCACGCGGCCCTTGTAGTGCTCCAGGAAGTCGAGGGGCAGCGCATGGTCGGCCACGGCCCGTGCGATGAACTGGCCCAGCATCTGTGTGGACACGGGTGGGATGGGGGAGCCTGGCCCCTGCCCGGCACCCCAGTGCCTGTCCCCAGCCCGGGCTCCCCGCTCACCTGCGGGGCTTCGGGGGTGTCGAGGATGAGGTCGGGCAGGTCGCGCAGCATGCGGTCGAAGGCGGCGGCGAGGTCGTCGGGGGTCAGCACGCGGCCCACCAGATCAGCCAGCAGACGTGATGTCAGTTCCCGGTGGCTGGCCTTGCCCTCCAGCGCCAGCACCACGGCCAGCGCGGGCACCGCGCCCCGCCGCTCGCCCAGGTTCAGCCCCTGCAGCAGTGCCTGCGCGCACGGCCCCGCCGTCAGCACGGGCACGGCCCTGCCAGGGGAGCCCCCCCCCCCCCACGGGGGTCCCCGGGGACTCACCATGACCTCGCTGGTGTCCCCGTGCTCAAAGTACTCCAGCACCATGGGCTGCACGTTCTTCTCCAGCTCCGCCTCCTCCAGCTCCGGTGTCACCGTGGCGTAGACGGTGTCCCCCTGCGGCACGGGGGCAGGGAGCTCTCAGCCCAGGCACCCCCTGCCCTCCCCAGGAGCTGCTTGCCCCAGCTGGCTGCACCTGACAGCCGGGGGTGGGGGGGGCAGCAGGGAAGGACCGGGGTGCGGGGAGCTACCTGGGCCGACTCGTCATAGTTGGGGTCCCGGGCATCAGGCTCCTGGTAGCTGTACACCACGCCAGGCGCGCCCCACACGCCCTTGCCCCCAGCACCACCTGCCGGAGGGCACAGGGGTCACTGCCGGTCCTGCCAGCCCCCCCCCCATGGCAGAGACCCCTGGCCCGGGACGGAAGAGCCTCAGGCCCCCGCAGCTGCTGGGGACAGGGGACACCAGAGGGCTCGAAGCCAAGGCAGGGACGTGCTGGGACGGCCGCGAGCCCAGCAAGGACCCCCCAGGTCAGCACAATGTGGGGGGGGCTGCTGCGGGGCGGGAGTGTGGGGCACCAGCAGCACAAGTGGGGAGGGGGCGGCGGGGCGGGAGTGCGGGGCCCAGCGGGGGGGTCACGGGCCCTGACCTTTCTTGGGCAGGCCGCGACCTTTGCCCATGCGCGACCGGCGGTCGTGGCCGCGGCCCTTGGGGCTGCCGGGGGGCTCGGGGCCGGGCTCGCCGCCCTCCGACAGGGACTCGCGGGCGGAGTCGCGGGACGACGTGCGCCGCAGCCGCCGCTTGGCCTGGGCTCGCAGCCGCGCCTCGTCCTGCGCCGCCCGCGCCGCCGCGCCCGCCAGCGCCACCTCCAGCGCCTCGTCCTCCCACTCCCCCGGCGCCGTCCCAGCCTGCGGGCGACAGTGGTCAGCAAGGGGTCCCCCAGTGCCCCAGCGCCCCCCTCCTGCCCCGGTCCCCCTGCGCCCCAGTGCCCCCAACTTCCTGCCCCAGCCCCCCTTGTCCCCCACTTCCTGCCCCAGCCCCCCCTGCCCTTCTCGCCGGCCCCGGTCCAGACGCGGGGGGGAGGGGGTGGTACTCGCCGGGGCCGGGGCCGGGGTCGGGGTCGCGGGGGGGGCGGGGAGCGCCGAGGCCGCCATGGCCGCACTGCTGGGCCGAGTTAGGGGGGCGGGGCGGGGCGGCGCGCGGCATGCCGGGAACTGCAGTCCTGGGGCTGCACGTGGGCGGCCCCGGGGCATGCCGGGACGTGTAGTTCTACCCCCCCCCGCCCCGGAGGCGCAGGCGGGCCCCGCACGCGGTGGGTGGCTGGAGCGGGTGCCCGGGAGTCGCGGGCGAGCACGGGCAGGAGCGGGCGGCGATGGCCGGGGCGAGGCAGCAGGGACGCCGCCTTGGCGACCAGGTGCTCGGCGCTGCGGATGCGGGCACGATGCACTGGATTGCAGCCGGGGTTTGATCCGGCTTCCCGCAGCGCAGCACAACGCAGCCGAGCCGGGCGGGCAGAGCCGGCTGCAGCGCCGGGCGCAGAGCGACGTCTGGGTGGCAGCTGGCACCTAGCGGAGCCCCCGGGGCCGCCTTGCTTCACCGCCTTCATCGGCGGCCGGGCAGGTGACCGAGCCCGGCGGGGGAGCGCGGTGCGCTGGACCCCGACACGCCGGAGGACTGGGCTGGCGGGAGCCTCCTGAGGGGGGGGCCAACAAGGACACGTGCAAAGTGCTGCACCGAGGAGGAGCGATCCCCTGCCCCGGGGCAGGCGGGGGCACGGGCTGGGCAGAGCTCTGCAGGAAAGGGCCTGGGGGCGATGGGGGACAAGAAGCTGGACAGGAGCCGGCAGTGTGCCCTTGCGCCAAGAGGGCGACCGGCGTCCCGGGCTGCATCGGCAGGAGCATTGCCGGCAGATGGAGGGCAGTGATCCTTCCCCTATTCAACAGGGGGGAGGCCACATCTGGAGTCCGGTGTCCAGCTGTGCGCCCCACTGCAGAAAGGATGTGGACACGTTGGAGAGAGTGCAGCGGAGAGCAAGGAAAGTGGTTGGGGGCGGGGGGAGAGGCCAAGGGAGCAGGGCTGCTTGAGTCTGCAGAAGAGAAGACGGAGGGGGATTGAACAGCAGCCTCCAACTCCCTGCAGGGGGGCTGCAAAGAGGATGGAGCTGGGCTGGTCTCAGTGGGGGCAGACGGCAGGACAAGGAGCAATGGGCTCAGGCTGCAGCAAGGGAAGTTGAGGCTGGATATGAGGAAAACCTCTCACTAGGAGGGTAGTAAAAGACTGGAACAGGTCACCCAGAGGTGGTGCAGTCTCCATCCTTGGAGGTACGGAAGACCCAGGTAGACAAAGCCCTGGCTGGGATGATGTAGTTGGGGCTGATCCTGCTTGGAGCAGGGGGGTGGCCCCCAGAGGTCCCTTCTGGCTCCACAGCTCTAGGATTGATCCACCCACACCCTCTTTTCTGTCCGTTGATCCTTGTGCTGCAGCCACAAAGCTGCCCGTCTCCATCCTCTGACCCCCACCCTGCACCCAGGCCGATGCCCGTTTGTGCCACTCTCCCCCAGCTCCTGGGTCGCCCATGCTGTTGTGGAGCACAGGCCAGGGCTGCGCGGGCTCATCGGGGCTGAGCAGGGATGCAGAACTACCTCGGCATGGGGGCCAAGGCAGGAGCTCCCCAGGGCGAGGGCAGACCCGGCTGGGATGTCTGGAGCCAGCTGTTGGCTGCTGGAGCAGCTCACACGCCAGTGGCTGAGAGGCTTTAAGCCAGGCCCGTGCCCTCTCCACCATCCTGGGCCAGACCAGGCAGGCAGCAGGCTCCAGGAGCTGGGGAAGACCCCCGGGGCAGGGCAGGGCCGGGCAGGCTGCAGCAGCCTCTGGCTGGAAAGGCAGGCCCGCAGCCGCCCAGGACTCTAGGCTCTGCCGAGGGACCGGGACCAGGGCCAAGGGTGCTCCCTGCCCTCCCTGACTGCAGGGCAGGGACCGTCCCTGTGGCTGCAGCATGGAGGCCCAGAGCTGCAGCCCTGCCTGTGGAGTCTGCCTGGGGCTGGCCTGGCCCCTCCAAGCTGCCCCCACCCCTCTGAACTGCAGGGGGGAAGGGGGGGGCACTCACGACAGCTGGCTGGTGCTGGATGGGGGCCCCAGCGTGGCCCCTCTTGCAGGGGGGTTGGGGCCACGCAGCCCTGAGCCCCCTGGGAGCAGAGCACAAGGCTCAGGGCTGGTTCCTGGCCAGGACTCTCTAGAGAAGGGGCTGATGCTGGGGCATGAGCATGCAGCCCCGGGGAACTGGGCACAGCTGGTCCACACAGGACAAGCCCCCTCCATGCAGGGTCTCTTCCACTGCCAGCAGCCCCGCAGCCCTGGGAGCTCCCGGCTGACTTGACCTGACTTACTGGGGGCAGATGCCCCGTAACGCCCAGGGGCCTGGGCCGACAGCGAGCAGCAGGGCTTGCTGCCACCTGGGAGAGTGCGATGCCCCCAGCACAGCCCGTCCTTGAAGCAGGGTCAGCCCCCTCCAGAGCCCCTCGACTCCTGATCCACAGGCCCCTTGCTCCAGACCCGCAGTGCCCGCCAGAACAGGACCACGCACCACAGGCCGCCGAGTGCTGACCGCTGTATTTTGGGGCCAGGGCAGACGGCTGAGGGTCAGAGCTCGGGGCTGCAGCCCAAGCAGGGCAGGCAGGACAGCCTCCAGCGCCGGGCTCCGTGCAGCCGCAAGGCGAGCCACTGCTGCTGGGCGCTGGTGAGGTAGGACTCGGGTGTGGCACTGCCCTGCGCATGGTGCTGCACGTCGGGGCTTGGCACCTCCAAGGTAGGGGGGGGCCCCACTTCCAGGCTCTCCAGGCTGTTGAGGCTGCTGGTGCCGGGGGCCTGCGTGCGCCTGCCACGGCGGGAGCCTGCGAGGCCAAAGGGGAGAGGGGGTAGCTCAGGGCGGTGCCACCGCAGCCCCTGCCCCTAAAGCAGGTTGGTGCCACCTACGCCCCATGGATCCCCTCGCCCCTGCCTTGGGGGGGCCTGTCCCCTGCCTGCTGGCCTGATCTGCTCCTGTGGCCTCGTTTGGCCCAGGCCCAGACTTCCCTCAGAGGCAGCACCCCCACCCAATCTAGGGCACTACCCCGTCCCCTTCCCTGCTCAACTCCAAGCCACGGGCAGGCCAGGCTCACCCCCTCCAGCCACAGAGCCGCACCTGGGGGAGCCGGTCAGTGCCCTGCGTGCTCCTGGCCTCGGCAGAGTTGCCCAGGGCCCCCCACCCAAGCCCTCGCGGGCACTCACAGCACTTGCGCAGGGCCTGCCAGGGCGGGCGAGGGCGGGGCCGGGGCCCGGGCTGCTGCAGGAGGCAGGTGACGGCGCCATCCATCTGCTGGAAAACGTGCAGCGCCAGTGCAGCTTCGCACACCTCGGGGGCCAGCCCTGGCGCTGCAGCCCGCACCAGCACCCGCACCAGCGCCAGGTCCTGCCGCAGCTGCAGCGCACCCTGAAGGCTGCACAGATAGGCCTGTCACCACCCCCACAGGGCCCGCGCTCCCCACCCCCCTCCCACTTGCAGCCCCGTCCTCTGCCAGCCCTGCCAGTGCCCCTCACTCCTGACCCGCAGCCCCCAGCCCCTCCTGCTGTGCTAGGGCACCTTGTTTCCAGCCCCCTAACCCTGCTGGTGCCCCTCACTCCCGAACCACAGCCCCCGTTATGTCCCCACCTGCCCCGTACCTGAACTTGATCCTGTGGGCAAGGATGTGCTCCATCCAGGCCTCCACAAAGGCTGTCAGCACCAGGGTGAGTGTGGGCACCTGAGTGTCATGGGGCAGCAGCTGGATGCCTTGCAACGCCGGGGCCAGGACAGCCTGTGTGGCAGCCACGGCATACTCGCTCGGCGTGCTTGGTGGTTCTTGGGGAGAGAAAAGCATTGGCCCCGCACCAGGATCCTGCACGCCTACTGCCCGGATGCAGCAGGGCCACACAGGGATCGGGGGGAGGCCCCTTTGTACCCACCTGCCCGCAAGGCAGGTCTCCAGTGCCTGCCCAGTGGCATAGTCTGTGTCAGGAGCTCGGCTGACAGCCGGTGGCAGGCTGCGCCCAGCATCCACGGTGCCTCCTCTGCCAGGGCCTGTGGGGTGAAGGGAAACCTCAGCACCGGGGTATGTGGAGAGAGCCCCCCTGACCTTTCCCAGCGCCCCAAAGGCAGGGACATGGTCTGGGGTCTGCCCTGCCTCTGCTCAGGAGGCTCATGGGGGTGCTGGGCGAAGGGGACAGCCTGATCTGGAACCAGGGAGCCACAGCCCCTGCTGGGTATCAGGATGGGACCCCCGTACCTGGATGCCAGTGGCCGTGGCACGGAGCTGCTGGCGGAGCTGCCACTCGAGGTGAGAGATGAGGCCCTGGCACCCCCCGCCTAGGCTGCTGCAACCTGCCAGCGTGCTCAGCCGTTCTGTCTCAGCCCGGAGCAACTGTGAGGAGACAGGGGAAGGGGAGAGGCCTGACATCCGCACCAGCCACGTGCCTGGCAGCCTCCCCCGGCCCAATTCCCCCGAAGCCCTGTTGTCCAGCCAGCCAGCCCCCTTGCCCCCCCCAACAGCACTTGCCTGGAGGTCTCCATGGGTGACCAGGAGGAAGGGGCCGACAGCCCAGGATGCCAGGTGCTGCTGGGCCTTGGCGGTGACCCAGGCACGGGCAAGCTGCCCTGTGGCCACGCAGAGGCTCAGCAGCTCCAGCTGCAGCCCACTCGCTGCAGAGAACAGAGTGGGGGTTTGGTGAGGCTGGGGCAGGGGGGGCCCCAGGGCTGTCCTGTCCTCAGACGGGTGCAGCAGGCCAGACAGGTGGATGGGCAGACCAGATCCCCTCCCTGCTGCGCAGAGGACCCCAGGGACCAGGCACCCCCCAACTCACTGGCACATCCAGAGCGAGGAGGCTGCAGGTGGCGCAGGGCGAAGGCAAGAGGCGGGTAGAGATGCTGCAGGAGCCCGGCTGTCTTGCTCCGTGCCGTGGCCCCTGCCTGCCCTGGCCCCGGGCTGCACTTGTCAGTGAGGCTGGAGCCCAGCGCCTGACAGAAGCCTGCGGGGAAATGCTGGGCTGAAACACGGGCACAGGCTGGGCCTGGCAGTCACCAGCCAGACCCTGTCCCATCCCTCTCACCCCCTGCCCCCCCCCGTGAGCCGTGTGCCTGCTGCCAGTGCCCAGTCCCGCTGCCCCCCCTCCCCACACTACCTCGGTCCCAACTGAAGAAGACGCCCTGGCAGAGCAGGTGCAGACAGAGGCGCTGCAGCTCCTCCACGCACTCCTGGGGAACTTGCGCTGCAAAGGAGTGGGCGTCAGCGTGGTCTGGCTCCGGCAGCCTTGCCAGGTAGAAGACAGGGGCCGCCAAGGGCACAACGGAGGTGGGAGCTGCTGCCCCCCCAGGGGCTGGGGTGAGCCCTGGCCTCTGCTTTTTCCCCCAGCCTGGAGGGACTTGCCTCCCTTGGACCCTGAAAGGCTGCCGAGGGCACTGGCTCCTGCCACCCTGGATGGGCAAGAACGGTTTGCCCTGGACCAGGGCTCTGCCCCATGAGCCAGTTGTGCCCCTGCCCTTGGATAGAAAGGCCCCACACCCTGCCCACCCCAGCCCCCATCCCCGCACCTACCCCGGTTCAGCACCTGGCTCAGCTCCTGGGCCAGAGCAAGCATGGCCCGCCCTCCCCTTGGTGCCAGGCTGCCCAGGAGCTCGGGCAGCTCCAGGAGCCGGCCCAGCGCAGCAGCTGCAGCCTCCCAGACGAGCAGGCGGTACTGGGCGTGCAGCGCTTCTGCATCAGGCCGACAGCCGGACAGCTGGGACAGGCTGGACCACGTTGTCTCAGGTGCTTCCTGGCGTGGCCAGGCTGGACCATGGTGCCACAGGGCAGTTGGGGAGGCCGCAAGCACGAGGTCCAGGAGTCGCGCATCCACCCTGCACAGCGCCTGCAGTTCCTCAGCCACAGCATCCTCGGGAATTTGGGCATCGGGGGGCCGAGGCGCCGTGGCCTCCTCCCAGCTCGATGGCCCCCCCCCACCTGCCTGCACCCGCTGCAGCAGCAGGCGGTGTAGCCGCTGTGCAGCCAGGCAGCCCCGCTCGGCCGCCAGCACCCCCAGCACGCGGCTAGAGGAGAACACCTGGGCCTGGCCCCCCGGCGCCACCTGGGGCCCCAGAGGGGCGGTGGGGTCCAGCTGGGAGCTGCCGAGAGCCGGCTCCGCAGCCTGGTCACTCAGCGCGCGGTTGTAGAGCTCCAGGCCCTGGCACAGGTCGGTGAGAAGGGCAGGGCAGGCAGGGGGACCGGCGCGGGCCAGGCTGCGCAGCAGCCCCTCGGCGTAGCGCTCCAGCAGGAGAGTGGCCTGCCGGCCCAGGAGCCCCAGCGCCTGCCGCATGCCCGCCAGCACCTCGGGCCCCAGCGCCCGCAGCCTGGGGTCGTCGCGCAGCTGGCGCCGGTGCCCGGCCAGCGTCCACAGCTCCTCGCAGAGGCTCCGCAGCGGCTGCCCGTCCCCGGGCTCGCCCGGCCGCTCTCGCCGCGCCTGCTGCTCCAGGAGGTGCCCGAGGCGGCGCACGAAGGCGGCGGCAGCCTGCAGGCGGCGCGTGAGGGTGCGGGCCAGGCGCAGGAGGCGGCGCTGCCGCAGCAGGGCATCCAGCCGGGCCACGTGGGCCCGGGCAGGACAGTAGAAGGCGGCAGGGGCGGCATCGCCGGAGGGCGGGCGGACGCGGGCCCCAAGGGCCTGGGCGTTGGGGTCCTCGAGCAGGGCCAGGCAGCGGTGCAGCGCCAGCACGCTCTGCTCTGCCTCGGCCACGGGGCCCAGCGTGTCCTCGTCCTCGTCCTCGCTGTCGTAGGCCCCCGCGTCGGGCGGTGGCGGGAGCCGCAGGCCTGGGGCCGCGCTGGGCTGCGCCGTCTGCCAGGACCAGGCCAGGCTGGAGAGAGGGTCGGGGCCTGCAAGACACGGGGCCTGGGAGGGGGGGCCAGGCAGGCTCCCACCCGCAGAGCGAGGGCGCCCCAGCAGCCCCTGCCCACGTCCCCGTGTGACCCCTGCCCCAAGGCCCTTGTGGCCCCCCAGCCCCGGCACCCGCACCCCGCCTGCCTGGAGAGGGTGGACCTGGGCTCCCGACCAGGGTCTCACACCGAGGACGCTGCAGGCTGCCGCCTCCCCCGGGGCCGCCCCCAGCCTCACCTGCAGCGGGCGGCCCCGCGGGCTCGGCCGGGCACACGCGGCGGGGCCCCAGGCGGGCGGCGAGTGGGGGCAGGAGGGCACCGGGCACGCGGGACATGGCGAGGATGGCGGCGGCAGCCTGCAGGCGGCAGGAGCGGGGTCAGGGGGATGCAGGGGACCCCCCGCACCTAGGACCCCCCAGCCCCTCCCCCCGTGCAAGGCCTGCCCCCAGGGGGTCCCCAGCTTCGAGGGGGTGCCAGCACCCGGAAGCACGTGCTGCCAGGGCTCCGTCTAGCGGGGGCAGTGTTTGCCCCGGAAGTGCTTCTGTTTTCACCCAGGGAGTTCCGGCGCCGCCGTTACCCAGGCAACCGTGGGGCTCACGGGCAGCCAGGCCTCCCCCTGCGCGACACGTCTTCGCGGATCGGGCGAGAGCGCCTCCCGGGGCAGGGCGGGATGGCCCAGCACTCAACCGCCGGCGGCTGCCCGTTGGCTTCGTCACGTGAAACAGGCGTGGCGCCGGCAGCCAATCAGCGAGCCGGGCATGGCCACGTGATGAGGCCCTAGCCACGTGGCAAGGGCCAGGTCACGTGAGCGGGAGCCTCCCTGCCTGTGCGCTTGGTCGTGCGCTAGGCCCGCCCCCCGGCGCGTGCGCACGCGCAGTGTCCTTCCCGCCTGCCGCCCACGTGCGTGGGCCCGCGGGGAGGGTGCGGGGCTGGAGGTGGCGGGGCGCTGAGTCCTGCGACCTGTCAGGCCAGTACCTCATGGTAGATCCCTTGTGTCCGTCTCTGCAAGTAACAGGGAGTAGCAACCATCAGAAATCCGCAAGAAACGGAGGTGTGAACCAGTTTGGGGACACAGGGTCGCTGGGCGAAGGGGCTGCCGGGCGACTGACCTGCTGCCCGGCCCGTGCGGGTCTCCGCGGGCCCGAGACCGCCCGCTCACCAGGGGCGAGACTCGGCTGCAAGGCGGCGGGTGCATTGCTCTGTATAAACGCATTGTTTGCTAAATAAACCTGCCTCAGCGAAGGGAAGCCTGCGCCCAGCGACGCCCTGGTTCCCCACTCCGAGGGCTCGTGGTGGCAGCGCAGCTGCTCGAGGCGGGGCGGGGGCGGCGCTGCCCCGCTCAGCGGCCTCGAGTCCCCTCTGCGGGACGGATCGGGGCACACGGGAGCGGAGGGGCCGGGTCTGGGCCCCGCGGGCGTGCCGCGTGTGCAGAGCTGAGATGTGTGTGCAAGGGGGCGCGCGTGCGCATTGGAGCATTTGTGGGCCGTGCTGGGGTGCTGCATGTGCTTGGGGGCGGGTGGGTGCTGGGGGCCCGGTGTTCATGCTCTCGGCTTTTCCAGGCACCGAGCGCCCAGGGCCGATCACCGGGCAGGGCAGTGGCTGCCCCGGGGGCGGTCTTGGGGCTCCCCACCGGACCGGAGCGCCCCTGGCCTCCTGCGCCTCGCACAAAGATGGCGGCCGCGGCCTCAGGTCGCCCCTAACAAACATGGCGGCGCCCCTCTCCAACATGGCGGCCGAGCCGCCACGGCGCCCTCAGCAAACAGGGCCGCGCTTCCGGGGCCCCGCGGGGGGCATCTTTCGGGGCCCGGCGAGCGCTTCCGGGTCGCGGAGTGGGCGCTTCCGGCCCCGGCCCAGCTCCCAGAGTCAGGGCGATGCCCCTCGTGCGGCGGGGGGCGGCCGAGGGCCCCGGGCAGCCCGCCAGGGGTGAGGCGGGGCGGGGCGGGGCGCAGCTGGGGGAGGGGGGCTGGCAAGGCCGGGGGGTGTGGCGGAGGGGCCTGGCAACGGGGTCTGTCATGGTGCAGCTGGAGCCCCCCCCGCGGGCCCGCGCAGGGCAGGGCCTCCGCTCCTGCCCTGACCCCCCCCCCGGGCCAGGCCGCGCCCCCATGGCCCCCACCGGGGCAGCGACTGCAGCGTCTCCGCCCGTCCTGGGACTCCTCCCGGCCCCCCCGGCTCCGGGAGCAAAGGGCCTGAGCGGGGCGGGCCGCCCTGCCGCTGCCGCCGCCGCCGCCCTAAGCAGGGGTGTGAGCGGCCGGGCGGGCGGGGGCGGGGGCGGCCCCTCTGGAGCCGGAGGAGGAGCCGCCCGCCCGCCTGCCTGCCACGTACGTGTCTGCGAGCGGGCGGGGAGGGCTGGGCGGTTCTGAGCAGTTTTGCTTTCGTTTCCGCCCCGGCCCCGGCTCACAGGTGCGGCCTGGCCGGCCCTGCCTTCCGCGGCACTTCCCCCTGCCCCCGCGCGCTCGCCCGCTGCGGCCCCGGCCCCGGCCCCGACGTGGGCACAGCCCCTGACCCCCCCCAGGCAGGTACGAGGCCTGTCTGCTGGGGGGCGCGCCTGGAGGGCTGGGGCTGGGGCAGCGGGAGGAGAGGGCGCCCGGGGCCTGGCTGGCGGCTCGGGGGGACGCGGGCAGGGGCCCAGCCCGCCCCGTGCAGCCCCGCGGCCCTGCCCAGAACACGGGCGACCGGCTGCCCGTGGCGGCGGAGCCCGGCGTGGTGCGAGCCACGTTCACAAAGGGCGTTGATGGGCGGCCGGTCCCGGCAGGTGAGGGGGGGGCTCCCCCCGGCCCCTGGAGCTCGCGGCCCCGGGGCGTCACGCGTGTTCTGGGCAGTGACCCCTGGCCCCAGGCGGCAGGAGGCTGCCTGCCCCTGGTGGTGGCCTGTGGGAGCTGCGGGCATGTCCCCGGGGGGACCAGCGCTGCGGGAAGGCACCTGCTTGGTACCTGAGAGACCACAGCCTGCTGCGCTGGCCCTGCCTCTGCCTCTGCCTCTGCCCAGCGCGCAAAGGCCCCGGCCAGGGCAGCAGGAAGGGATAGACAGGCAGGACCCTGGTGCTGCTGCCCCCTGGTCTGAGTGATGCCAGCGAAGGCCGCTGCCTGCCTTGTGGCGCTGGCCTTCGCCTTCAGTGCTGAGACGGTCGGTGCGCGGCTGGCCGGGGATGCCGCGGCCCACCTCCTGCAGTGGCGGGGGTGTTACAGCACTGGCAGGGGGGTGCCAGCAGTGCCTCCCGCCCACCTGAGCCCCCCGCGGTCCTCCCAGGCCTGCAGGAGGAGCTGGACCGCATTGATGAATTAGAAAGGATCTTGGACAGCTTCGGCTCCAGCTCCAGCTTCGACTCGGAGGGCGAGGTCCAATTCGAGGGTGAGGCCAGCGCTGCCCCTGGCATCTTCTGCCCCTTCCAGAAGTCGTTTCAGTGCAACACGGTGCCCGTGGGTGTCCGCATGCCCATCCCCTTGGGCGCCTGCCCACCTGACCTGATGCTGCCCTGGCAGCAGGTGGTGACCGCCGAGGTGAGTAGCAGCCCCTGTGGGACGCCGGGGGCGGGAGCTGCAGCTCCCAGAGGCGGACCTGTCCCTGTTGTGGGGAGGTGGTTGCTTCTTACTGCTCGAGACCATGTGTGAGGCACTGGATTCTCCCTGTGGGGCTGCCTGGGGCTCGGGAGCGGGACAGGCACTGGCTCACTTGGGTCAGCAGCCTGCTGCTCCATGCTGCCCCCCTCCAGGTGGCCGAGAAGAACGCGCAGGAGCTGGTGGCCGAGGAGGAGAGAGTGAAGAGGAAAGCGGAGAAGAAGAGGCTGAAGAAGAAGGTGCACGTCTGCCTGCCAAGCCCTGCTGGTGCCCTCTCACCCCCAGGCCTGGCCCTAGCTCCTGGGGCTCGGACCTGCTGCTCTGCCAAAGGGACCCAAAGAGGGGCAGGCGCCTGGGGCATGTAACGACTCAGTTCAGGGCTGTGCTGGGCTGCCCGGTGCCTGCTCTCCCCCACTCCTTGCGTGGGTGCCAGGGATGGCAGGGGCCTGTGTCCTGCTCTGATGCCTGCCTGAGCTGGGCCCTAGCCTCCCTCCACAGAGCACCCACTGGAAAGATGTTGTAGCAGTTTGGGCCCCTCATCCAGTTGGAAGAGGTTCAGGAGCTGTCCCTGCAGCCTGGTCCCTGCGGTGTGACATTGACCATGGCTCCAGGGCAGGCCAGGCTGTGCCGGCAGCCTCCCATCCTGGCATCTTCATGTGGGAGGTGGCACCAGGCCCTGAGCTCTGCCTGTCCTGGGTGACTTCACTGGTGCCCCGTGGTGTGGGGGGTGGTTCTGTGACCCTGCTGCAGCTCTGCAGCCTGGTACAGGTGAGGGAGCTGCAGCTGGCCACAGCACAGCAGTGCCTGTCTCCCTGCCGCTCACTGTGTTCCCTCCGGCATCTAGAAGCAGAAGGACCGGAAGAGGCAGGAGAAACGCGAGCAGGAGCTGAGGAGCAAGCGGGAGGCTGAGTCGGTGGGTGCTGGGCACGGGGGCAACAGGGCCCAGGGGAGGAAGGGAATGCCCAGCCCCTTGTACTTACACCACTTCTCACTGCAGACTCAGCCTCCCTTGAATGGGACCGTGGTCATGGTCACGCTGGAAAACGGCACCGCAGGGGGTGCGCTGCCTGCTCCAACCACAGGACCCCTGAAGCCTGGCAAGGCCATGGCTCCCCTGCCAGAGCTCCGGCCGCCCCAAGCACCCAGCAGCGCAGATGCCAGCACAGAGGAGGAGACGGAGGTGAGTGAGGCCTGTGGGCTGGGGTTGGATAGATCCTGGCAGTGTCTTCGGTGCTGAGCGAGCAGCTGTGGCCTTCCCAGGCTGGGCTGTCTTGTTACTGGGTGCAAGTCTCTGCAGTGCCACCCCCCTGTTGTCTCCTCTAGGACGAGCTTGACCTGAGCAGCACCTTCGTCTCTAAAGCACGGCGCAAGGTGGGCACCAGGCCGGCCACGCCACGCAGGGAGAGGCCAGCCCGAGCCAGCAACAAGGATCTGGAGCCAGAGCCAGAGCCGGCTGCCCCAGCAGAGGTGAGTGGCAGGGCAGGGATGCAGGGAGCTTGATCTGTTAGTCTGCCCGGGGGCTGGCAGTATCAGCGTGGCGTGGGGAAGCGTGACCAGGCTGCTGTGGGCTTGATGCAGCCTCTCAGGCTCCAGCCCTGCGGTCATCGTCTTCCTATTGCGATGAGCTTCAGGGTCTATGCTGCCCCCAGCTAGAGCCACCCCAGACGCATCCTGCACCCTCGCAGGGGGCCCCTGGTGCTCATGGCTGGCTCTGAGAGCTTGTGCCAGTGGTTGGGGCCAGGCCAGGCCCTGACAGGTCTCTTCACCTGCTGTCCGTGTGGGTGCTTGAGGGCATGTCTGGTCTGCCGGGATAGCTGTGGGGCTGGGGGGGGCAGCAGGCTGAGCCTGGGGTGGCCACCTCCAAGGCCAGGGCAGGCGCCAGTTCTTCACTGCAGCCTGGCATCTGCCGAGGGCTGTGCGCCCCGGAGAGCCGGCTCCAGGGCAGGGTCCAGGCGCGTCCAGCTTTGCCGTCCTGTCCCAGGGTTCTGAAGTCCGGCCCTTTCCATAGCGCTGTCCCTTTCCTCAACAGGTCCCGCGACCGGCACCAGACGTGAGTGCAGTGGAGCAGAGTATGGTCCTGGCAGGTCAGCGTCGTGGCGGCAAGGCTCCCTGGCTCTGTCACCCCCTGCGCCCATGGGGGGTCCTTGCCCTGCCGGTGCCCCTCACCCCGACCTGCAGCTCTCTGCAGTCCCGTGGCGCTCTAGACTGTCCCCAGCAGGGGGCGCTCTCACTGCGCTGTGGACCCCGGGAGTCCTGCCCTGTCCCCAGGCGAGGCTGGGACCAAGTGACCTCGAGGTCCCTGGGATCCAGTGCCTGGGCTTGGAGCCAGTGTTAACCCTTTGCATCTCATTCCTCTGCTGCACCCTGCTTGTCCCCTATCTTGGGGCAGCCGGAGACGCAGCCGCCCTCTAGACAGGCTCTGGGGCTGCTGGGACCCATGAGGGCCTGTCTAGGGCCGGAGCAGGGCCCTGTGACACTGCCTCCTGTCCCTGCAGAGCATGGGAACGCGGCGGCCGCGCGGGGCTGCTACGAGGAAGCTGTGTGCTGCTTCACCGAGGCCGTCAAGCTGAACCCACGGGACTACCGGTGAGCACCAGGGACAGGTGGGGGCTGCACTGTCAGATCCCCCGGGTTGGGCTCAGCTCGCAGCCTGTTGCTCTAGGGTCCCCCTGACCTGCTGGCCTCCCCACAGGCTTTTCGGGAATCGGTCATACTGCTACGAGAAGATGCGGCAGCACACGGAGGCTCTGAGCGATGCCCAGGTGGCCCTAAGCCTCCGGCCTCACTGGCCCAAGGGCTGCTTCCGCAAGGGCAAGGCCCTCATGGGGCTGCAGGTATCGGGGCCAGGCTGGGGGGCATGGAGCGGGGAGGGACCCCCTGGCTTGTTCCAGCCCAGGGCTGCCTGAGACGGTGTGTGGGGCCTGGCTGCTGGGCTGGGGGTGACAGCGGGGGAAGAGCCTCCTGGCCCGGCCCAGGGCAGGGGGTGACCGCACCTGTTCTCCCCAGCGCTACGCAGAGGCTGAGCACACCTTTGAGCAGCTCCTGCGGCTGGATGGCTCTCACGCCGACGCGGCTGCCCAGCTGGAGATCTGCCGGCAGCTCCGCAGCCTGGTGAGCATCCCCCTGCCCCCCTCTCACTTCCTGGTGCCCGGTCCAGTGGAGTCTCTGATGGGTTCTTCTCCCCGGCAGGGGCATAGCACCGGCAGCTGGTACAGTGAGCCGAGCAGTCCCATAGAAGCCTTGCTGAGGGACATGAGGTCCTGGTCCCTGCTGCATGGTGAGAGCTGAAGGAGTGGGGCTGGGGTGGGGGACGAACCTGTGGGAGAGCAGGGGCTAGGCTAAAACAAACCCAAGGAGTTGAGGGGGCTTCAGAGTGAGGGAGAGGAGTGGGTGAGAGTGGGAGGCAGCGCAGGGCTGAGAGGGGGCAGATGGATATGGCTCAGGAGCGATGGACACTGACAGGGCTGGGGGCCAGGTGTGAAGGGCACCAGCAGGGCTGGGTGGAGGCCGGGGCCTGCAGCTTGGGAGGGGGGAGCCAGGGCAGCTGTGGGGGCTGCTGGCCACGGGGTGGCTGAGCGGGGCTGCGCTGTGTCCCCAGGTGAGCAGGTTGATGCCAGCATCCTCCCGGACAGGGCTGAGAACACAGACAGCGGTTTCGTGACCATTGTGAACCCCAGGAACCGGGCAAAGGGGCCTGTCCGGCTGGAGGCCCCCACCCCGACCCCAACTTCCTCTCAGCTGCCCAGGTAGCTGGCGCCCGCGGCAGGGGTTGGGGGTTGTGCGCTTCTGCCTCAGGCCGTGGCCGTGGGGCTCAGGGCATGTTTGACGGTGCTGTTGCAGGGGGTGGTTCGCTGTGTGGGTTGGCAACGTCACGTCCCGCATCACCCTGAAGCAGCTGTATGCGTACTTTGGGCCGTAAGTGTCTCAGTCTGCCTCCCTGTCCCTGTGACCCTGGGGGCTGCTGCTGCTCCGCGGGCAGCTCCCCAGCCCTGTCCCGGCATGCAGGGGCCATCTCCTGAAGGGTGGGCACTGAGCCCTGCCCTGCTTGGCAGGTTCGGGCCCATTCACTCCATCCGACCAATCCCGGAAAAGTTCTGCGCCTTTGTCAACTACACGCAGCGCGAGGCAGCTGAGAAGGCTTTCGCCGCCATGCAGGTGAGGAGCGCCAGGGCAGGGGGGTCCAGGTGATGCCTGCGGTCTGTGCCAGTCCCATTTCTTTGTGATTCGATGAACTCCCGGCGCTTCCTGCACTCCCCTGGGTGCCCCAGAGCCGGCCACTTGGCCCTGCTCAGGCCCGGCATAGTGAGATTTGGCAGACCCCAGCAGGAGGACCCCTGGATCCGCTCTGATTTGGCCCTGGCTGTACTGATGCTGGGGCAGCCAGGCCCACACCAGGACCCCTACGGACCATGGGCAGCAGTGGGACTCTGTCCGCTCTGCACCAGGGCACCACACAGCAAGACCCAGAGCCCTGGTGCCGTGTCCATGGAAGTGGGCAGCCGCACTTACCGATTCCTCCTTTCCTTGCCAGGGGGCCGAGGTGGAAGGCACCAAGCTGGTGCTGCAGCTCAAACATCCCGTGCACCGGACACCACCCGTCACCCATGCCCAGCGGCCTTCGGCCAGGTAGGTGCTGCCATGGGAGGGCAGAGCAGGGCCCTGCTGGGCTGGACAGATCCCTCCAGGACTCCATGTTCCTGTCCTGATGCCTTGAGGCAGAATTTGCCCGCGCCTCAGAACAACTCCCAGCCTGGGGGTGGGCACGGAGGATCTTGGCTTCCCAGGAGGGGTTCATCTGGAGCAGAGGCTGGTCCTGCTGCGCTGTGGTGCCAGCCCTGGCCACAGATGGGCAGGATAGCGGTGGTGGGGGTGGCTGCATCCTGGGGGATACTTGTGCCTGTGCCTGCAGGGAGCCCGTGCGCCCACCCCCCGGTCTCGAGCGCCCCCCACAGCAGAGCAGTGGCCGTGTCCAGCACCCACCCCAGAGCCAGGGGCCCACCAGGAAGCCGGGGCCACCGCGGTAGGGCCCCCCTGTGCCGGAGCACCGGGATCCAGCGTGGGCGGGCGGTGTCGTGCTGCAGCCGTCCGAGGAGGAGGCTCTGTGCCCCGGGTGCTGCTGGGGGTGGTGCTCGGGCCTGTGCCTTAGTGTGAGCGCCCCCGCCCTGCTCCGCCCCGCCCATGTGGCCACGCCCTCATGCCAGCCTCATACCAAAAATGCCCAGGGGTGGGGCCTCACTATCTACCTCTTGCATTCCCATTGGCTGAGCCCTGGGGCAGGGGCGGGGCCTGACCACTGAATGATTTTTAGCTCTGAGGGGAGCGGTATTGTGGGGTGTGGGGGCCAGCTCCCGTCCCCCCTCCCCCTCGCACACAGGGCTGCCCCAAATCGGGCGCATCGTGCTTTTAATGGTCCCTTCGCCGTGCTCCAGGGTCCGGGCTGCTGCTGTTGCCGGGGTGCCTGTGGGGTGGGGGCCCAGCCTTGCCTGTCTCCCGCAGGCGGTGGCTCTCCCAACCGGGTCGAGGTGGGAGCAAGGGGATGGTGTGGCCATGCCGCGGGGTTGGGACAGCTCTAGCCCCTGTCTCGAGGCACAGCCAGGCTTGGTGCTCTCAGGGACGTGCACCGGACCTCGGGACTGTTTTAATAAAGCTCCTGGAAGAGCCACTCGGTTTCACCCTTCCTTCCTGACGCGGCATCTGGGCATCGGGTCGGCAGGCGGTCTTGCCTCTGCAGCACCCGGCCTGCCACCGCTCCCAGGCTCTGCCCCGACTAGCCCCAGCCCTGGCCCCTTTCCTGGGCAGGAGGAGCCTCCCTGCAGCTGGGAGACTTAGGTCCTGCTATGGCTGCTCCAGTGGTATTGCCAAGGCTTCTTGCAGGGGTCTGTGCCCAGCCCCACCCCCATCTCCAGCCCCTTCATGGGGCATTGGACAGCCCATTCAGGGCCGTGTGACCCTGGGCATGGCCCCCAGCCCTGGGCCCTGTAGGGGTGGCACTGCTCCTAGTCCTGCCGGTGTCCCTCACTGCCGACCTGTGACCCACCTCCCCGGCTCAGAACTCCTCCAGGTTCCCAGGATTCCCCAAGGCCTCAGGCTCTTGCAGCAGCCTCGGGCAGGGGCCTGGCGGATCAGCACAGGTTGGTGGCTCCCCTCTCCGGTTGCACCCCTGCACCCTGAGCTCCCCGAGGCGCCTCCTTGGAAGCTCTGGCCATCTGTGCAGGGAGAGTCTGCATTTGTGCGCCTGGAAGGGACTCAGATCCACAAAGCTCCTTGGACACGCTGGCAGCATCCGACCCGAGGTTTGGCTCTGCAAGATGCCCCCCAGCTGGTGGGTCCCCCTGGCTGCACTCTCAGGGCTGCTGCGACTGGGGATGGGTCCTCTCTAGTGCCCAGCTCTATGGGGAGAACCCCCCGCCCCCGGACAGTAGAGGGGCAGACAAGCTGCCCATGGTGCCCAGTGCTGCCATTTTGGTTGCCCTTCAAGAGGGAGCATCCTCCGGTCTTCCCCCAGCTGCCACAGGCAGGGACCAGGCTCTGCCTGGGTTGAGGTGGCCTGGTTCATCTCCACCGGCACAGCAGGCTCATGGCGGAGGTCAGCTTCCCCAGAGTCACCCCAAGCCACAGGGAGGAGGTGCTGGTTTGTTCCAGACCAGGCCTTGGCCGTGTGCAAGAGCTGCCCTGTGGGCGACGAGCCTAGTGCTGCTGCATGAAAGTGTTGGGCATCACCAGGGACAGCCCCGCTTGGCCGCTGCTCGCAGGAGGCTTCTCCCTGCCCATGGTCTGGAGCCGTCTCGGTGGTTTGGAAGTGGGTCCCAGTCTGGAGCCGTCACCCGGGAGCAGATGCAGGAGCTGCCAGTGGGCTGGGCAGCCGTGTGCAAGGCCCAGGGTCCCTGGGCTCACGCTGTGCTTCTGAGGCTGAGATGAGCTGCTGCCAGGCTCATCCTGTCCCTGCCCTGGCGCTCTGCCATTGCCTGTCCTTGCCCCAGAGCTGGCCAGGGGTCCCTGCCATTCACCTGCCTTCAGGCAACCTAGAAGGGCTTCCTCAGGCCCCCCCAACTAGGGGTGCTGCCTGGGCCCAGAGGCCCTCTCTGCTGATTGCACCTGAGCCTCCGTCACACCCTTCCCAATGGCTGTCAGCACGTGGCCTGTGGCAGCCCAGCCATAAGAAGCTTTCTGCCCTTCCCAGGGGCTGCTGGGCACAAGCGTGTTGTTCCTCTTGCCCTGTGGGCTGGTGCTGGGCGGGCAGAAGGGCATTATGGGCAGGCAGAGACCTGCCTTGGGCTGTGCCAGAGCAGCTGCCCCACGGTTGTAGCAGCAGGGAGCTTCTCCGGGGTCAGAGGGGCAGGGTGGTGCCTGCCCATGTGGTGCCATCGGGCCGTTGCCAGCAGAGACCAAGCCCTGGTCTTACTGTGACTGCCGGGAGGGGTCTGTGCTGCCGTGGGATTGGGGGGGGGTGTTGGGTGCCCGTAAGCCCAGGCTTTCCCTCCCTCGCCTGCACTTGGACGAGATCCTTCCTGGCCGCAGGAGCAGGGCACGGGCAGGGCCGTGGGTGGATCTAGGACTTTGAAGTCCCCATTTGGAGACGCATGGGCTAGATAAAACTACTGCGAGGTGGGCAGACAACTGGCATAAGAGCCACAAGCAAAGGGTAAGTATAAAGGGGTCCAGATCAGGACAGCAGGAAGTTTCGAGTGGGGTCCCACAGGGTCTGTCCTGGGCCTGGTGCTGTTCCACGTGCCTATTAACGAAGCGGGTGCAGGCATGGAGAGCGAGCTTCCCGGGCCAGTCTGCGGTCAACGTGAAACTAGAGAGGAACGGGAATGCGTTGGAGGACGTGAGTGCAACTCAGAAGGGTCTCGACAGACTGGAAAGTTGGGCTGGAGCAACAGGCTGCAGTGTCGTAGTTTCATAGTTGGTTGGGTTGGAAGGGACCTGAGCAGATCATCAAGTCCGACCCCCTGCCCTGGCAGGAAAAAGTACTGGAGTCAAACGACCCCGGCTAGGTGTTCGTCTAACCTCTTAAAGACCCCACGGGCAGAGCCAGCACCACTTCCCTTGGAAGTTGGCTCCAGGTCCTAGCCGCCCTGACAGTGAAGCAGCGCCTCCTGATGTCTAGTCTGAATCTGCCCTCTGCCAGCTTGTGACCCGTATTTCTAGTCACTCCTGGGAGTGCCCGGGGGAACAGGGACTCTCCCAATGCCTGCTGGTCCCCCTGACTGGTTTGTAACAGGCCACCAGATCCCCTCAGCCTTCTCTTGTGGAGGCTGAACAGGTTCAGGTCCTGTAGCCTCTCCTCGTAGGGCCTGACCCTCTGCCCCCTGACCATGCAGGTGGCCCTTCTCTGGACCCTCTCCATGCTGTCCACATCCCTCCTGAAGTGCAGTGCCCAGAACTGGACGCAGTGCTCCACCTGTGGCCTGACCAGTGTCGCATAGAGGGGGAGGATCACCTCCTTGGACCTGCTCATGATGCATCTGTGGATGCACGACAAGGTGCGGTTGGCCTTCCTGACCGCGTCCCCACAGTCGGCCCATGTTCATTTTGGCATCAATAATGACTCCAAGATCCTTTTCTGCCTCTGCACTGACGAGAAGGGAGTTCCCAGCCTGCAGGTCTGCTGCTGGGTCTTCCCCCCAGGTGCAGCACCGTGCACTTGTCAGTGTTGAAACCCATCCTGTTCTCATCCGCCCACCCCTCTAACCTGTCCAGGTCAGATTGCAGCCTATTCCTCCCTTCCAGCATGCCCACATCCCCCCACATCTTAGTGTCGTCTGCGAATTTGAACAAGGTGTTTTTCACCCCCTCGTCCAAGTTGCTGATGAAGAAGTTGAACAGTGCGGGCCTGAGGACCGAGCCCTGGGGGACCCCACTGCCCACATCCCTCCAGGTCAAAAATGACCCGTCCACCACCAGTTCAGGGCAGACAAATGCACGGTGCTGCACGCTGGGAGGAATTGTCAAACAGCTGCAAGATGAGGGACCCCTGACCAGACAGCAGCTCCACGGAGAAGGGCCCGGGAGTGCTGGTGGATCACAAGGTACGCAGGGGTCTGCAGCGTGATGCAGCCACACAAACGACCAGTGCAATTTTGGGCTGCAGAACAGAAGCATCGGGCCGGACACGGGAGGTGCTCATGCCTCTCCATTCTGCGCTGCTCAGGCTGCAGCTGGACACTGCAGTTCTGGGCTCCACGTTGTTAAAGGGCCATGGAGAAATGAGAAGAGGGTCCAGAGATGGTAACAAAGAGGTGCAAGGGCTCATTCTCCTGCTAAGAGCCTGCCTAGAGGGTCTTGCCCCTCTGCTCGGGGTCAGACCGATGCCATATTTGGGGTCAAGGAGGAATTTTACCCCATGGTCAGATTGGTACGGATCTGGGGTGGGGGTTGCCTTCCTCTGTGGCGGGCAGCATGGCCTCTACTCAGGACCTTGTAGATCGACATATTGACTGCCGCGGTTCCCTGCTTTCCCTGTTAGGTCTGAGCTGTGCCAGGGTTGAGGGTTGTCTTGTGTAGAGTTTAGATGATGGTTGTCTGGGCTGGTCTGGACAGGGCTGACCCTGCCTCAGGCAGGGGTTGGACTGGATGTGACCCTGCAGGTCCCTGCCAGCCCCGCGGCTCTAGGACTGTGTGAAAAGATAGAGCACAACACCTGTTTTTTTTCCAGTTACAGAAAAATTAGAAGCTTTACTGACATGCCAGGGAGCTAGCACAACGTTATTCTGTGTAATATTCGTTTGTGCTTTGATCTAACTATTGGACCGGGCACCGATGTGCTAGATCGTATCTAAAGTTTTTAAAAAACGCAGCAAACTAGGCAAAAAATAGTCAAAAGAGTTGAGAGACCTCATGCTGTTAGACCCGTAGTCATCAGAGTTAAATGCACGCCTCTTATCCCCATTCATAAAACAAGATCTAGCCCTCTTGCCTGTCTTGACAGTGCCTCCAGTGCTTCACTGTCAGTCATTTCTACACTTGAGTTCGTGTGACCCCAGCTGAGCTCAGGTTTGTAGCTAGAGCTAAAAACACTCTGCAGGGCTGTGAAATAGGAGAGAGACAGAACCAGGATAGGTTGAGAAGGGGAACATCAAGACCATTAAGCAGGAGAGAGGGTCATTCACCCTGTGGAGTGGAGAGATGAGCAGGAATCAGGGGGATGGTGGAGCCATGAAGTCAAGTGACTCCCTCAGCGCTGCCTGGACAGAAACGCTGCTCTCCCAGGCAGTTGGATTTAATGTTTGGCTGGAGCAGGAGACTGGTCTGGACTGGGGCAGGGGTTGCCTTCCTCTGCAGCGGGGCCACGGCCTGGGACTGGGCTCTCTGCAGCGTCCACGCCCCCCCAGCAGCAGCAGGACGTTGGTGGTCGTGCCCCACCTGCTTTCCCCATGGTCGGGGCTGGTGCCGAGGCAACGTTGACGATAGTTTTAATAAGAGTTTAGACGACAGGTTTGTCCGGGCTGGTTTGGACGGGGCCGATCCTGGCTCACGCAGGGGCTGGACTGGATGCGACCCCGCAGGTCCCTGCCGGTCCCGCGGCTCTGGGATTCGCTCTGACATTGCCCCCTGGAAACACTCTGCCTGTTACTCCCGGTTCGGTCTGGGGCAGATGGAGCCAGGACCCTCCAGCTCCGAGCTCAGCGTGGCTGCGCCGGGGCGGGTCCCTTGCCCTGGGGTGGCTGCAGCATCCAGCCCGGAGCAAGTCGTGCTGCAGCCGCTGTCCAGAGAGACGCCAACGTGGCCCTGCCCCATCTCGTTTCCCAGGGACAGAAAGGACAGCTTGACTAGGGGAACATCAAGCCCATTAAGGAGAGAGGGTCATTCACCCCTGTGCAGTGGAGAGATCAGCAGGAACCAGGCAGATGAAGGAAGTCGAGTGCCTCCCTTGCTGCTGCCTGACTGGAGATGCTGCTGCCCCTGCCAGGATGTGGGTTTTGAAGCATGGGTGAAGCAGGGACCCAAGGGGTGCGACTGTGCCACTGCCCCCCCAGATCCATCCCTGGCTGCTCCCTCCCAGGTGCCCCCCTGCCCTGCCCCCATGGCTCCACGGCCCCTCCCCGCCACGGGCATCGCTGCTCCTGCCCTGTGGGGTGTCTGCCCAGAGCCAGGACCGCCCCGAGCACAGAGCAAAGCCTGCGCTCGCTGGCGTGCAGCACAGAGCGCCGGCTGCCCGCTGCCCATGCAGCCCCTGGTGCCCGCCCTGCAGGCTCGGTCTGCCCTCTCCGGGGCAGGCGGCAGCTCCCGGCAGCCTGCGGTGCCGTCTTGGGGCCCCGGCTGCGTGCAGAGACGTTCGGCTCCGGCGTTTCCATGGCAGCCGGCGCGAGGATGATCGGGGAGGTTTGACGTGAGCAGGGAGGGGAGAGCAGTGGTGGGAGACGTGGGGCTAGGACCCCTGGAGAGATGCTGTCCCAGCCATGCAGGGCCCCGGTGGCTGCAGCAGCCTCTCCCTGGGTCTCTGGCCTGGAGCCCTGTCCACCCGGCCCCACCGCCTTCCCGGGGGCTCTGGAAATGGCTATGGGTTAGGGACCAGATCGGGATGGGAGACAGGACCCCGGAGCCAAAGCTGGAGCCTGGAGCCAGCAGCCTCGAGGTCTGTCCGAGCATTGAAGCAAGGCCGGGTCTAAGCTGAGGGTGCAGCAAGAAACAGGCTGGACCCCAAGGAGCATCGAGCTGGAGGTGCAGAGCTGAGCCGCTGGGCCTGGGACCCCGACTTCATCAGGGCTGGCGCCAGAGCCGGGGGAGAAGCGTTCCCCTCTCGAGTGCTGCTGGCACCGGGGCACCGGCGGTGTGTGTCTGCAGCACTGGGACGCTGGCTGCAGCTCAGGCCGGTGGCCCCTGGTCTAGGACGTGCAGGGGCCACGCTCCCACATCAGGCTCAGACCCGTCGCTGCATCTGGGGCAGGAACGAACCTCCTCGGTCCTGAGCCCAGCCTGGCACGGACCCGGGGCTTCGCCTTCCTCTGTGCTCAGGGCACGGCCTCTTCCTGGCGCCCCGTGAGCAGTTCCCCTGTGGGTGCCAAGGCAGAGGAGACAGGGCTGGCGCGATGGGATGACGTGCAGCCGCCCAGCCCCGATGTGAACTGCCTGGAAGGGGCCAGGCTTCTTGAGACGGCAATGGAGCTGGAGGGGACGGTGCTTGGGGGTGGGTCGCTGAAAGCATCAGCTCAGGGCTGCACAGCCATCCACGAGGCAAGCGACGTGAGCAGTGCCTGGGAAGGGACCTGGGAACGAAACAGAAAGGATCACGATGCCGTTTTGTCAGTCCCTGGGGCGGCCGCATCTTGAACGCGGTGCTCAGGTCCGGTCCCCGCAGCTCCAACAGGATGTCAGAGAAGTGGAGACGGTGCAGAGAAGGGCAGCGAGGATGAGGAGGGGTACGGAGGGGCTTCCCTAGGAGGAGGCTGCAGAGGCCAGGCCTGGTCAGCTTGGAAGGGATGCTGGAGGGGGACAGGAGAAGAGTTTACAACACACTCAATGGGGAAGAGAAAGGCACTAGGGATTTATTACTGACTGCCTCTCCCCAGACAGGAGTGATGGGGCAGGGCACACCGGGAGCAGCCGGCGTTTAACACCAACACCAGGCAGGTGTTTCCCCCTGTGCCCCTGCCCCCTAAGTAGCTCCTGGGCCACATTATCCAGCCCTGGGATGGAGACCCCTGCTCTGGAAGGACTGGTCTCAGGCATCGCCTCCAACCAAGCTCCTGAGTCCTCTTTGAACCGGGGAATGCTTGACCCTGGTGTGGGCTAGGCTGGGCGACCCAGGTCCTGGTCCAGGCACATGGGGCCCAACCCTGCACCCTGTGCTGCGGGGGACACGGTCCACGCATCAGTCCTGCATGGTGCATCCAGCCGGCGGGGCTGGCAGATTTGGGCAGGATGCGGGCGGTTGGGCTGCAGCTGCGGGTGCCGGCGCCAGAGGAGGGTGAACTCCTGCGGGCGAAGGGGGCCGTGTGGGAGGCAGGAGATGCCCCAGCAGATCTTTGGTACCTGCCACCCGCACAGGGCAGAGCTGCAGGGCAGGGCGCAGCTCCTGGACACTGCCCAGGCAGGCTGCAGTGGGCAGCGCCGGGAGCGGGGAAGTCCAGAGCCCCACACCGGGCCTCTGCCTCCATCACCGGCTCATGTGCCTCCCTTGCTGCTTGCAGGATGCTGCAAGCCATCATCTCTGGGGTTTGCTGGGGGCCTGGGAATGGGCAGATGGGGGCTAATGTGCTGTGACCCGCTGGTCCCTGAAGAAGAGCTGCAGGCTGAGCCCAGCCGCACGGCCGTGGCAGCCCAAGGTGGGCTTGTGGGGCACTGTGGTGCAAGCCCCCCAGGAAGGCCCCCGCCCGTGGGGTCAATCCCACTGCAGGGACACAGGCCAGGCTGGCCTGGCCAGCACCCTCCGTGCAGACCACTGGAAGGCCCCACTCCACACAGGGCCGGACATTGGGCCTCTTCCCCTGGGGCTGGCACAAGGTGGGTCCCAAGGCGTTACCCCAAACGCTTGGATGGGGGAACCGGTGGGCACGACTGCTCCAGATGCAGGAGCTTCCTCTGCACCCCGGGGCTCAGAGAGCAGTCCCCCGCTCTGGGCCCGAGCCGTGCGCCAGCTGCCCAGCCGCCCCTCTCCCTCCCCGTCGCGGAGCTCCAGGCCGGGGGCGCTGGGGGAAGGTGGGGGTCCTGCCGGGGCCCTTCCAGCTGCCTCTGACCCTGGGAGCTTCCTTGGTTGGTTGTTTTTTACCTTATCATCGGAGGCTTGGAAACCCCCCTAGCCCCCGCCCAGGCCCTCTGCGACCCCCTGCCCAGCCCGCGGGGTGTGGCTGCCTGCCACTGGCCTGCTCCTTGTAGAAGTGGGGAAAGAGGCCACAGAGAGGAAGGTCCCATGGGGTGAGCAGGACCCAGCAGCCTGGAGGGGTCTGGGCAGCTGCAGCCCCTCATCTCCCAGCCCTCTCTGCCCCTTCTGGCTTCCCTGGGCTGGGCTGGGCTGGGGCCTCGGTCTCTCCTGTGAAGGAGTGCAGGGAGACAGGCTTCATCCCATCGCTGGTGCGGTGCCAGGGTCCCCGTCCCCCCCACGCCCGGCCCGGGCACAGGCAGAGCTGCCTCAGAGCTCCGGCTTAGGTGTCAGAAATGCAACGATGGCTCTGAATCAGTCGGCACGAGGGGCAGGGCAGCACAGATCCCTGCATTTGTACCAACGTGTTTGTGTCTGTGCATGCCACGTTTATGTGTGTGCATAGAGCAGCTCTACATATGTGTGCGTATGTGCATAGACCAGCTCTATATGTGTGTGTGTATTTGCACATGCAGCAGCTATACGTGTGGGTGGGTGTGTGTGCATGGAGTAGCTCTACATGAGCGTGCAGAGCAGCTACATGTATGTGTGTGTGTTCACATACAGCAGCTATATATGTGTGTATGTGTGCACCGAGTGGTGCTACGTGTATGCATGTGTGCATAGAGCAGCTCTACTTGTGTGCAGAGAGGCAGCCCTGATCCAAACACGATGCGCACACTTGTGTTTCCCCAAAAACATCCTAGCTCCCAGCCATGGCTGCCATTGGGCCAGATCTGCCCAGACCATGCCACTGCTCCATTTACCATCCACGTGTTTAAAAAAAGGAGAAGTTTTGGATGCTGAGGACAACTGGAGGGTCACAGACAGAGGTGTGCCCTGCCGCGGCATCACGGCCCGGGAGCAGCCCAGCGTGGCAGGCTCCGCTCTGCTGCCCGAGAGATCCCGGTGCACCGTGGCTTAGAGGTGCGGGGGCTTGGGCCTGGCCGGGGCCATGGGGAAGCAGAGCATGTGGCCAGGCCCTACCGAGGTGGCCTGGGCCAGGCTCAGGTGGTGTGCACGGCTGTAGAGGTGCCGTCCGCATGCACAGAGCCTGGCTGCGCCCAGGACATCCTCACACCCCAACTGCATCACTGGGGCGAGTGGGTCCAGCGGGAGCCTGGGGTCTGCAGCAGCCCTGCCCAGGGGCCCTGTCAAGGTCAAGGCCTCTCTTGGGCCAGGAGGCTGCTGGGACAGGAGGACGTGGCCTTACGGAGGTGCTAACAGGCTGCTCCTGGCCACCCAGGCAGCGCCGGGGCTGGTGCGGGATGCCCGTGGGCCAGCTGGGCCAGTCCTCTCTCTGCCCCCAGGGCTGGGGGAAGCACCCCTTCTTCTCCCCCAACACAGGCCCTGGCTGTGCAGCCGTGGGCTGGGGTCTTGGTGCCGCTGGGGACCTTGGAGCCTGAAGAAAAGGGCCTGTGCCAGCATCTCTGGCCCTGGGGCCGTGGGGGGCAGCAGGGAGGCTTCCCCCTGCCCTGCCCCTTGGGGCTGCCCCATGCCCAGCAGTGGGCTGAGCTCCTGCCCCTGGTGCTGGGCACCCCCATACTGCCCCAGACCTGGGGTGCAGGGGGGCTGGCAGAGGGGGAGCTGCCTGCAGAAGCTGCTGCGCTGGCAACAGCCCGTGCACCGGGCGCCATGGCAACCGGAGAGAGGGACCGCACGGCAGCTTAACCCGCTCCCCGCCGGCACGAGGCTGCGCCAGGCCTGGGCGCGCTGGAGCCTGGTCTGGGGCGCGAGCGCGGCCTGTGCCCCTTCTGCATCCCCGGCTGGGACTCACCTTGCCCCTGCAGCCAGGCTCTGCTCCCTGTCCACGCTGCTCAGGTCTTCCCAGGGCCGGGGCCTGCTGCCCGGTGCCCGGTGCCCAGGCTGGGGCATGAGCCCTGCGCTGCCCGCGCCCCACGGCCACCTCCCGGGAAGTGCTGCAGCCCGGGATGGGGCTGGGCTGGGCTGGGCCAATGGTCCTGCTGCACCGACCCCGCAGGGTCCTGGCTGGAGGGTCTTGCCCCTGCACTCAGGCTCAGCCCCACTCTGCACTGGGGCAGGAAGGGATTGCCCCCTGCTCAGACTGGTCTGGACTGGGGGGTTTCCCCTTCCTCTGCAGGGGGGCACGGCCTGGGCCTGGGGGCTCTGTAATGTCCATGACCCCCCTGGCAGCAGCAGGACGTGGGCGACTGCAGCCCCTCTGCATCCTGTGGGTGGGGGCGGGGGCAGGGGCAGGGGCAATGTCTGGAGCTGTTTCGAGGCGCCTGTTGTGTGGCTCCAAGGTCAGATACGAGGTTTGTCTGGGCTGGTTTGGACGGGGCTGATCTTCTGGACTCATGACCATGAGGCAGGGGTGGCATGAGAAGAGCCACGTGGGGCCTGGGTGTCGAGGGGCAGAGGGCAATGGCCTTGGGGGAGCAGCAGGCAGCACAGCTTGGGAGGGCAGGTGGAGGACGAGGGGCCGGAGGTCCGGCAGGGCCTGTGGGGCTCAGTGGGACAGGTGGAAAAGTGCCCGGGATGGTGCAAGGAGCCAGAGAAGAGCCCGGGGTGAGGACACGCTTCAGCAGAGGGCTTGAAGAGACTCCTGTCGGCGGGGCCTGATCACAGCATCCCGGAGAGTCGGGCTGCCGCAGGCTCACGAGGTCACGTCTAGCCCGGCCCCAGCTCCAGGCGGGATCAGCCCTGATTCAACCCTCCCGGCCAAGGGCTGCAGCCTGCTCCCGGGAACCTCCAAGGGTGGAGACGCCACCGCGTCTCCAGAGGCCTGATCTGTGCTCGACCCCCTTCGGAGCCAGCACCTTCCTCCTCATCCCCAGCCTCGGTTTCCCCTGTTGCAGCTTGAGGCCATTGTTCCTCGTCCTGTCCCTGCTGCCACAGAGGAAAAAGCCCGTCTCCAGCCTCACTGCCATCGCCCCGCAGGGATCTGCAGCCTGTAATCAAACCTCCCTCAGGCTCCTGTCCTCCAGACTCAGTTCCCCCAGCTCTTCCACCCTGTGCTCATCTGTCCTGCCTCCCAGATCCTGCTCGCTTGAGCTGGACTCTTCCCAACCTGCCCACGTCCTCCTGGGAGTGCGGGCCCCAGGCCTGGACTCAGTCTGCAGGGGAGACCTCCCCGGTGCTGAGACACCCCGCTACAGGCAGCAGTGGTGCAAAGCCCACGATGAGGAGAGTTCGGGGCCCAGGCACAGGCTGAGCCAGCGGCCCCCGGAGCCGGTGGCTGGTTGGGGGCCCTGGCTTCAGTGCCCAGGAAGCTGCCAGAGCAGGTGATACCAGAGCCGGTGTGTACACGCCGGGAAGGGCACGGAGCAGCCAGTCCAGACCAGCCACAGCGATTCCTCCCTGGCGGGCGCTCGGCACCAGGGTGGCAGGGCTGTGCCCGGCTCAGCCACTGTCCCAGGCAGGGCAGGACCCAGGACCCCTTGGGGACGGCTGGCCCAGAGCAGGCGGTGGAAGGGCTCCGTGTGCCCCCACGGCCGACAGCGGCTGCTCTGCAAACCCAGGTAACCGGAGCTCTGGGCCCTGCGGCGCGCGGGGAGCTGGGGGCAGACAGTGCTGGGCTACGGCAGAGCATGTCCAGTGCGCAGATCGGGAGCCGGGTGCCGGGAGCCAGCCGGAGCGGGGTCCTGGAGCCCCGTGACAGAGCCTCTCCCCAGGCTCCAGCAGTCGCGGTGTGTGCCTGGTCACAGGGCAGCCGGGCAGGCCTGGCGCGTGCTCCTGCACGCCAGAGACGTCGCCCGCCAGCGCGACCAGGGCCGAGGGAGCCCAGCAAAGCACCCTGAGCCCAGGGCACACGGGGACCCGCTCCAGCCGCCTGCCGGGGCGCCCCTCTGCCCGCTGTCCGTCTTCCCCAGCCGTATCCCTGACTGCGTCTGCCTGACACCCCTGGGCCTGACCCGGGACACTTCTTTCTTCATCTCCCACTACTGTGAGTGAGCGCGTGTGAAAGGGGACACATGTGCATGTGTGCGGGGCATGTGTGTAAAGGGAGACGGCCTGGACCAGCTGGTACGATTCCATGTGTGTAAGCTCTGGGTGTGTGTGGGCATGTGTGTGCGTGCGTGTGCAAGGGGACATGTTTTAGTGGGTGTGAGGGGGCACATGTGTGTAAGGGCCCCCCCCTTCCCCCCACATGCATATGCAAATGAGCAGCAGGCACGCGAGTAATTAATCACTCGTTAAGAGCGACGAGTCCCGGCGGGGTGAGGGGGGGGGAACACGGCCCGATCATGCGGCAAATTGGAAGAGCAGAGAGAGGCGCGGGGGTTGGGGGAGGGGGCCGGGCCCAGGGGGTGATGCCGGGGGCACGAGAGGCTGAGAGCCGGGGGGAGGGGAGGGGTGTCAACCCCAGTGCCCTGGGCCCAGCGTGTGCATGTGCAAGTGCATGCCCATGCAAGTCTACTTGTGCATGCAGGGGGACTGTGTGCACGGGTGTGTATGTGTGTGTGCATGTGTGTGTGCATGTGCGGGGGCTGGGGACTGGCATGCTGTGTGTGCCGAGTGGTGCATGTCTGTGTGTGTTGCCCGCTCCTGGGGCCCCACATCCAGGCTCTTCCTGCTCCAGCCCTGCCGGGGTCCTGCCCGTTGCCTTCAGGGCCGTGGTCCCAGCTTGACCCTCATGGGGATGCTGCCCTGAAAGCAGATACACCCTGATCATGGGACTCCAGGACCTGGAGCTGCCAGGACTGGCTTGGGCTGACCCTGCTGGCAGCAGCTCTAGGTGTGTGAATGTGGGTGTGTCCATGTGTGTGTGGTAGGGCTGGTGTGTTGCACATACACGTGTATTTGTAGGGGGCGGTGCTGGGGTTTGCCTGTGTGGTGCATTGCACATTTGTGCCTTTTGCATCCTGGTGCCCCATGGTTCTGCACTTGTGTTCATGGGTGTGGCTGCAGGAGCCTGAATGCACACATACGATTGGAGCATTGTGTTTGGAGTCATGACTGTGACTATGTGTGTGGTGTGCAAGATTGTAGGTTTGCATGTGCATGTGCATGTGCCTGCTTTGGCCTGGGCACATTGGTGTGTAAGAGGCATGTCTGCATGTGTCAAGCTCTGTGAGAATCCTTGTGTGTACAACTCAGCACGGTTCTTGTTTCACGTATAGCTCTGTGTGTGTGCATGTATTCACACATGTCTGCATGACTGTGTTTATCTCTGCATATGTATCTCCTTGCACATCTGTGTGGGAGTGTCTGTGTGTGTGTGTGTCCCTGCATGTGTGTACATCCATGTGCATGTCTCAGGGTGTGTGTACTTTGGTGTGTGCCTTGGCGAGTGCCCCTCAATGTGTGTCCCTCTACATGTGTCTCTGTGTGTCCCAGCACACATGCCCCTCCATGTGTACCTCGCTGAGTGCACAGCTCTGCATGTCCTGGCATGTGTGTCCCTTGGTCTCTGTATGTGAACCTCTGTGTGCATATTTCTGTGTCCTGGAGAGTGTGTGTGTGTTTGCATGCATGCATGCATGTGTACACATGTCTCTGAGTGTGCACGTGTATCTCGCCATGCATGCCCTCTGTGTGTGTGCACATCTCTGTGTACGTTCACTTTGGCGTGTGTGTCCTGGCACGTGTGCCTGTGTGTGCTGGTGTGTCCCTGTGGGGGGCCCAGCCGGCTGCCCTGTTGCATGCGGCTGCTGCAACATGGCCAGCCAGGCCGTGGGAACTGGCACGTGGGCGCTGGGGCTGGCGTGCTGCCCGGGGGCACGGATCAGAGCCTGTGGCCGGGCCCCAGAGCCCACGATAAGCAGCCAGACGCTGCCCGGCTCCGCACCCACTTCCTCCCAGGGGCTAACGTGGGTGGAGATGGTGGCATCGTGGCCACAGCTGGAGGGCTCTGGAGCTGCAGGAAGCCCCCTGGCCAGGAACCGGGCCCCACAGTGGAGGGGCAACAGGACAGGGATGAGGGAGATGGCTGGGGGCGATGGAGCTGGGGAGGGGCAAATAGGGGAGCCCCAGGGTGGGGGCTGTGCTGGCAGGGGGACGGGGGGGGGGGAGGGCTGGGGTCCCAGGACAGGCCGAGGCAGTGCAATCCCACCAGCTGCTGCTTGTAGAAGCAGGAGGGAAACAAGCCTGAGATCACTTCAGCGTGGGATGCATGTGCCCCCCTGCATGTGCCCCCCCCACCCCCCCAGCTGCCACGGCAGCGCTGTGCAGAGTGCAGCAGCTGTGTGTGAGTGCACATGTGTGCTTGGGCCTCTGTGCAGCTCTGTGTGTGTGTGTGGCATCAGGGTGTGTGCACATGTGCGTGTACCTCTGTGCTTGTGTGTATGTGCATGGGCATGCCCAGGCCTTTGTGTCTGTGTGTGTGTGTATATAGGCATGTACATGTGTGTGTGTACACCTGGGCCTCTGCAAGTGTGTGGATGTGCACATCCACACGTACAGTACAGTACCAGCTTGTGCACGTACCTCTGTGTGCATCTGTGCGCATATGCACACATATGCACAGTTGAGCCACTGTGTGCACACATGCATATCATGTGCATGGTGTGCATGTGCATGTGCACATATGTGTGCATGGATGTGCACGTGTGTATGGCAGTAGGATGCATGTACCTTTGTGTGCTTGAGCGTAGGTGTATGCACCTGCCTGGGCCTCTGCCTGAATGTGGTACATGCGTATGCGTGTGCACCTGAGCCTCTGAGTGCATGTGTACGTGCATGTGGTGCCTGTGTGTGTGTACGCTAGCATATGTGCGCCTGCATGGTGCTGGGGGCCGCACGTGGGAGAGAGCGACGGCCGTGGCTGAAGGCCCAGGCGGGGGGGGCGGGGGGTGTCCCACCCGGAGTGCGGAGCCGCTCTCTCCTGCTGCCATCAAACAGCTGCACCAGCTCTTGGGGGGGGGGGCGGGGGCTGGCTCGGAGCCCAGCTGTGCCTTGCTGCTGCCTGCCGCAGCCTCCAGTGCGGACACCCCCCACCCCTGCCTCGGCTGTGGCCTGGGCAGCACCACCACTGCTGCCCCTGGCCCTGGGGGTCTGGGGCAAGGCTGAGGATGGATGCCCCAAATCCTGAGCTCCTCTTCAGGCTGGCTGGAGACCTGCCCATGCCACATGCAGCCGGCAGGGCCTAGAAGGGAGGACCAGACCTGGGATGTCCTGCCCTGGGGCAGTGGGAAATAGAGGGGTACAACAGTGCTCGGGGGGGCAGGGGCTGCGGGTCAGGAGTGAGGGGCACCAGCAGGGCTGGGGGTTGGAAGTGAGGGACATGGCAGGGCTAGGGGACAGGAGCTGGGGGCTGCTGGCATAGGATCCTGGCTGTGCCTCTCACCCACCCCCAGGGCTGGGGGAAACTAGAGCCCCTCCAGGACTTCCCCAAGCATGCACTGAGTCCCCAAGCTCCCCCAGCCCTCTCCCTCTGCCCAAAGCAGCCCCACACCCAGCCGTGGGATCCCCCTGCAGCGATGCCCCTGCTGCTCCCCACTCCGTGCACTGCCGCCCGGCACAGCCCAAGCTCCCCTGGCTCCAGAGCCCTGGCGGCCACTGTCACTGGCTGCAGCTTGCGCTGGCTCCTGCAGCGTCAGCAGAAAGGGAACGAGGCAGGACCCCTGTGACCCCCCTCAGCCCAACTGCCCAGTGATGGGCAGAGACTGGCAGCCCCAGGGCCCTGCACCCAGCGCAGCATCTGCCAGGCAGGGAGACCTGGGGAAGGCAGCCAGGCCATGGTTGTCTGCAGGGCCCGATGGCCCAGCCATGCTCCCCAAGACGATGGGGGCATGTGCTGACAGTGCCAGCACCATGGGGTCCCTCCAGGCATGGGGAGGGGTTGCCCCCCTCCTCCCCACCCCACTTGCTCTGCCAGGCATGTGCTTCTTGCACACACATGTGCACACACATGCCCAGGGCATAGCACGCAGGCTGTCTCCCTCCATGATCCCTGGAGGCAGAGGTCCTGCCCCAGCCCTTGGCCCCACTGCCCCTGTGCTGGCTGCAGCCGTGGCTGTGGCCATGGGCGGGGGCCGGGGGGATGTGGCGGCGCCCGCAGCCCCCCCACTCTCCCCGAGCTGCAGGCCGGCGCAGGCGCGGCAGGGAGCTGCCAGCGGCCTCCTACCTGTCAAATTAAAGCCGCTCCCCCGGGGCCGCTCAAAGGCACTTTCAGGGCTAAATTTCATTTCTCAGCCCCCCCTCCACCCCCCGCCCCTCCCCCCTCCCCACTGCCTCTGCTGCAGTGCGGGTGGGAGGGGAGCCGCGCCGCGCCGCCGCGCCGCGCCAGCCTCGCAGACAATGGGGGAAGCTCGTGGGCACGTGCGCAAGCGGGGGCCCCTCCCAGCCCCCCAGACTGGCCTGGGGCCACTTCCTGTCCCAACCGGCCTGGAGCACCTCATCGGCCTCCTTGTTACCTTCCTGCCACGAGTGCAGGGTGCCTGGGTCCTCTCCCACCCTAGGGCCAGGGCTGGGGGGGCCGCCCCAAGTCCCTGCCTGGCCACCACAGGCCTCACCGTGACCCCGTAGCAGTGGGAAACCCTTGGTCTGGGGGTGATGCTGGTGCTCTGCTCCATGACATCACTGCTGTGACATCACAGCCAGCCCATACAGCTGGGGCATCCCTGGGTAGGGCCAGGGCTGCCCATGGGTGCCCAGGCCTCCGCGGCCGGCGGGGAGAGCCGCACCGGCAGGACAGTGGGCGTTATGCGGCCCCCACCCCGCACACCGCAGCAATGCGGCTCCCCCAGCCCCCCGCCTGCGCAGCAGGCACGAGCCCCTCCCCTGCTGGGACACGTGCCGGGCCAGGCCTGCGCCGAAGAAGCCTCCAGAACAGCGGAGGCTGGAGCCGGAGCCAGAGGCAGAGCCGCCTGCTCACTCTGTGCACCCCAGGGCCAGGGCAGAGCAGGGCAGGGCTGCCGGCCTGTTTGGGCCCTGAGTTGGTTTTGGCTTCCTCCATGTAGGCCACTGGCCCCCTCCCACCCCGCTGGTGTTGGGGCCAGGCCCAGGGCTCCCGGGAGCTCCTGTGTCCCTCCTCTGGGACCGGGGCAGGCTCCGGCCTTGGCAACAGGCTGCGGCCCCAATCCTGTCCCCACCGGCAGCTGGGGGCAGGCGGGAGACAGCGGCATGGGCCAGGGAGCCCTGTCTGGTGTCCCCACTGCCCCCGCCCTGCCCAGCTGCCAGGATGGGCAGAGCTGGGCAGCAAGGGCCTGGGCGGGCAGGGGCAGGGGCAGGGGGCCGCCCGCCGTCACTGTCACAGCAAAGGGGGGGAGTGAAAGAGAAAACAAAGGGAAGGCGAGAGGAGGGAGCAGAGGAGGGAGGGGCGGAGGGGAACGATACGGGGTGCGGGGGCTCCTCCTCCCGGGCACGATCCGGTGTCACAGCATGCGGGTCCCTGCGCGGAGCAGCCCCCTCCCCTCCGTGTAGACGCCCGGCCCGGCCCGGCCCGCGGGACCCGCACCTCTCCCGCCTCCAGTCACCACGGGCCCACGGCCTGGAGTGCGGGGCCGAGCCGAGCCGGGTCGGGCCGGGTCGCCCGGCTGCAGCGCTACCCCGCCCGGGCCCGCGCGGGACGCGTGTGCGTGGCGGGGCCGGTGCTACGTGTCCGGACACCGCGCTGTGGTCCCTGGTGCAGCCCCCGCGCGCCTGTCTGGGCCGTGCGTGCCCCGCCGGGCCGCCTGCGTGTGCGTGTCCCACGGGGTGTGCGTGCCCCTGCGTGTGCGTGTCCCGGCGGCGCCGAGCTCTGCGCCCGGGGCGGGCGGCCGAGCTGCGCGTGGCGGGCACGGCGTGTGTCCCACGGAATGTGCGTGTGCGCGGGCCCCGCTCGCCTCTGCCGCTGCGTGGCGGGGTGCTGGGTCTGAGCGGGTCCGTGTCAGGCGCCTTGGAGCCGCCTGTATCTGCCGGCGCGTCGCTGCCCTTGTGTGTGCGGGTGTCACAGCGTGTGCGCGCGCGTGTCACGCGGTGTGTGTGCGTGTGTGCTCGTGCGTGTGTCAGTGTGTCTGCGCGCGTGCAAGTCACGCGGAGTGTGTGCGTGCGTCTCCTACGGAGTGTGTATATGTGTGTACGCGCACCTCACGGACTCCGTGTGCATGTGAGTCACAGCGTGTGCGTGTGCCACTGCGTGTGTACATCTGTGCGTGTGACGCGGCGGTGTGTGTGCAAAAGTAACACGGATTGTGTGCCTGCGTCTCAGACGGAGCGTGCGCGTGTGTGTACGTGTGACACGGAGCACATGCGTGGCCTGTCGCACAGGGCGTGTGCGCCTGTGTCCCCGCGTGCTCCCCGGGCTCCCGCAATGACACGGGCCGGGCCCGGCTCAGTCAGGCGTCTCTTTTTATTCCAAATATATACACACACCGAGCGGCGCCGCCCGCGCCCCGGGCAGCCGGGCCGGGCCGAGCCGGGTTGAGCCAAGCCGGGCCGGGCTGAGCCGGGCCGAGCCGAGCCGAGCCTGCCCCGGGAGCGGAGAGCCCTCAGCCCTGCGGTCTGTCTCGGCGGGTCCCGGGTCCCGGGGCGAGGGCGGACGCGGACGAACGAGACGGGACGAGACGACGATAGAAAATAAAATAATACAAAATAAAAAAGAAACGAAATTGCACCATTTCCCCCGTGCCCGACGGCGGGGGGGGGAGGGAGAGGGTCGGGGGTCCGGTCCAGCTTCGGGGGTGCGGGGCTCAGTCCCGGCCCGGCTCAGCCCGGCCGCCCCTAGTCGTCCACGTCGATCTCCTCGTCGTCGTCCTCGGAGAAGCCGCGGGCGGCCGGGTCGGGGCCGGGATCGAGGCCGGGGCCGGAGCCCGCGCCGGGCGAGGCGGGCGGCGAGGCCGGGCCGCCGCGGGGCTCCCCCAGCTCGGGCAGCCGGGCCAGCTGCTCCAGCGCGGCGGGCGGCAGCTTCTTGAGCGACTCCACGTCCGCCTTCATCTCCTCCAGGTCGCGCTTGAGCTTGGCGCGGCGGTTCTGGAACCAGGTGATGACCTGCGCGTTGCTGAGCCCCAGCTGCTGCGCCAGGTGGTCGCGGTCCGCGGGCGACAGGTACTTCTGGTAGAGGAACCGCTTCTCCAGCTCGTAGATCTGGTGGTTGGTGAAGGCGGTGCGCGACTTGCGCCGCTTCTTCGACGCCGGCCGCGGCCCGAAGGCGCCCAGCGGGTCCCGGCCTGCGGGGACATAAGCGTGGTCAGTGCCGGCCCCGCACTGCGCTGCCCCCCGCGACCCAGGGCTCCCGGGCTGCCCTCCCCAGCCCGGCCCCGGCCCCGCGTTGCTCTCCCCGGCCCGGCTCGGCTCCCGGGCTGCCCTCCTGGGTCCCGGCTCTCGGGCGAGTTCCAGCTCCAGCCGCCGCAGCCGATCAGCAGAAGCTCCGCTCGGCCCGGGACTGCGCTGCCGCCGGCCCGATCCTGGGCCGGCCTGAACCGAGCCGAGCCGAGCCGCGCTCCTTCCTCGCCGCCGGGCGCGGCGGAGCCGGAGCCGAAGCCGGAGCCGGAGGCAGAGCCGGGTCGGGCCCAGCGGCCGCTTCGTCCGCCCCGGGAAACCGTTGCCGATGCCGGCGCCCCCTCCCCGGATCGAGCCCGCGGCCGCCGCCAACGAATGCTCCGCGCTGCGCGGCCGGGGCGCCGGGGTCGGGCCGGGCCGGGCGGGGACCGCGTCCGGGGCGCGGTGCGGAGCGCTCCGGGCCGGCTCCGGGCGGCCGCGGCGGCGCATTCGTTGTGGTTCGGCGGCGCCCGAGCGGCCGCGGCGAGACCGCTGCTCGCCCCGGGGCCAACGCGGAGCGATCGGATGCGGCTGAACCGGGCGCCCGGGCCCCGCCGCCGCCTGCCCCCGGCCCGGCCCGGCCCGGCCCGACCCGCACGCACACGCACCCCGCGGCGCGGGCCCCGCTCCGGGCACAACGAAACGCGGCCTCCGGGCGCTGCGGCTCCTGGCCCCGGCAGCGGCGGAGGGGGCCGGGCAGAGCCGGGCTCCGGGGCAGCGGCCGCCCCTGCCCCCCGAGCACCTGCCCGGCGCGGCCGGGGACGCCGAGCCCCGCTCCCCCGCCCGGTACCTTCGGCCGCCTGCAGCACGCTGAGCTCCAGCCCCTTGAAAGTTTTGCTGGCCAGCTCCTCCAGGGCGCAGAGCGGCGAGGAGGGCGCGGGCAGCCCGGCCCGGGGCGCCCCGCCGCCGCCCGCCGCCTTGTCCGGCAGCCGGGCCGGGGCCGGGGCCGGGGCCGGGGGCGAGGGCGAGGGCGCGGCGCGGCCGGGCGGCGCCTTGCGCGGCGAGGGCTTGCTCAGGATGTCCTCGATGCTGAAGGGCGTGAGCGGCTTGTTGGAGCTGGCGGGCGGCGGCAGCTGGTCCAGCGGGCTCCGCCGCCGCTCCCCGCCGCCCGCCCGCGGCCCCAGCCCCGCCGCCGCCGCCGCCGCCGCCGCCCGGGCTTCCTTGGCGGAGCTCATGGTGCCCGGCTCAGCAGCGCCCTCGGGGCATGGTGCCCGCGGCCCGGCCCCAGCCCCAGCCCCGCGGGGCCCCGGGGGAGCGCGCCTGGCGCCGGTGCAGCCGCTGCTGGGCGGGGAGCCGGGATCCAGGCGCAGCTCCCCCGAACCGGCCGCCCCGCGCGGAGCCTTAAAGGGACAGGGCCGGAGCCATTAATTGGGCACCGGGGTAGGAGGAGCTTCGGCTCCGTCCTCGCAAAGTTTGGGAGCCGCGGGGGAGGGGCGGTCCCCCCTTCCCGGCCCGCGGGGGACCCCGAGCCGCAGCCGGGCGGCGGCACCGGCCGGACCTCCCCGGCGGGGCGCGGGCCCTCGGCCTGACCGGGGTCGGGGCTCGGAGCCGGGGCCGGGGCCGGGGCCGGGGCCGGGGCACGGCCGCGCTGCCCGGGCGGCTCCCGGCTCCCGGTCCCGGGCAGGCCGAGGGGAGGCTGCCCCCGGGACCCCCGGCTCTAATGCAGGGCCGACGCGCGGCAGCGGCGGGGCAGGCGCCGGTAACGGGCTGCGACGAGCCGCTCCGGGCAGGCGTGTGCGGGGCGTCTGCCCGGGCCGCCCCCGCGCCGCCCGGCCCGACCCTCACCTCCCCTCCCCTCCCCGCCGGGCCCTCCCGGCCTCCCGCGCCGCGCCGCGGGGCTCTGCCTTCCCCGAAGTTTACGAGCTCCCCGGACGACGCGGCCCATAAAGCGGGAGGCCGCGGCGTCTGGGAGTGATTAGCCCGCCGGGGCCGCGGCCTGGTTTTGGGTTTCACGGCGCGGCCCCGCTGCAAACCTCGGCCCCCGCAAGCCCCCGAGCCGCCGCCTGTCCCGGGCTTGGCCCGGCCCGGCCCGGCCCGGCGCAGCGGGAGGCGGGTGAGGAGCGCGGCAGTCGCGGGGCGCTCGGGGCTGCCCCGGGCCAAGGCGCGGACACACGCGGGGCTCGGGTGGATCGTCCCGGGGGAGCAGCGTGCGTGTCTGGGCGTGGGGGCACCCGCGTGTCTGAGTATGTGTGTGCGTGCGTGCGTGCAGGGATGGGTGTCGGTTGTGCGTGTGCGCGCGCGTGTGAGCTGCGCCCCCCCCGCCGCGGGGGCCCGATCCTGGCCCGAGGCGCGCCCCGGAGAGCCGGGACAGGGCGGGTGGCGGGAGACGAGCGCTGGTGCGGGCGGCACCGGGCCACGGGGATCCAGGAGCGTCTCCCGCGGGTCCCTTCTCTCTCCCCGCGGCTTCTTCTCTCCCTCCCGCTGCCCTTGACTTCCCGCAGCCGCAGCCCCCGGGCCCGATCCCGGGCCCGATCCCGCTTCCCGGGAGAGATTTCGATGCGGTCTTAGGGACGTTCTTTGTCTCCGCCGCTCCCGGCCCCGGGGCTGCACCCACGCGCGGCCGCCGGGCGCGTGGTCCCGGGCCCGGCCCGGCCCCTGCCCCTGCCCCTGCCCCTGTCCCTGCCCCTTCCCCGGATGCTGCGTGGAGCCGCCCAGCCCGGAGCCTGGCTCCATTCTCGTCCTCCTCCGCCGCGCCCGGCCCGGCCAACACGCAGCACGCATGCGGGAGCTCCCGGCCTGGCCCGGGTGGTCTTGGCAGGGCAGAGCCGCGGGCCGGGCCGGGCCGGCTGCCGCGGGGGCTTCTCCGCCCCGGTCACTCACGGGCCGCTCGGGCCCGCGGGCTTTGCTCCGGGGCGGAACCGGAGAACGGAGGAGAAACGAGACTCAGCTTCCGTGTCTCCTCCCGGCTCCCGCCTGGGCCGGGCCGGGCCGGGCCGGGCCGGGGGACGGACAGGCGGGCGGAGCGCTCGGCCGGGTCCGCATGGGCGGACAGACGGACGGGAAGGGACAGACGGACACGGGGAGGGGAGTGCGGACCGACGGACGGACGGACGGACACGGCGTGGGCGGAGAGCCCCGCTCACACGCGCTGCGGGAGCGCGGACAGACGGACGGACACGGAGGCACCGGCAGCCGCGGGGGGCACGGAGAGGCAGACGGACAGGGACTCACAGGCGGCCCCGGGCGGGGGAGGGCGGGGGGCAGCGCGGGCTGCGGCGGGAGGGCCCTGAGCCCCGCGCCCCGGCTGCGAAGGGGTTAAAGCCGCTGTCACTCCGCCCCGCGCTGCGGCTCCCGCCGTCCCCCCCTCCGGGGGTCTCCCCGCCCCGCCCTGACACACATTGACACCCCCTGCACTGAAACGTGCGCGCACACACACACACACACACACACACACACATTGAAGCACACTGAAGCACTGACACACACAAGCTGATACACAACACGCCCCCCCTGCACTGACACGTGACCACACGCACGCACGCACGCACGCACGCACACCCACACACATATGCTCACACTGACACATTGGGACAAACGACACCCAGGTTTGCACACAAACATGCACTGACATGCTCACACTGACCCACACGTGTAGGCACAGGGGTGCTGACACACATGGGGTCATACATGCCCTGACATGCAAGGCAGGACACACTACATACAGACCCTCACACTGACACACAGGGGTGCACAGATGGACATGCACAGGGACACGCACTGACATGCATCCAGGCCCAGGGCACTCGTGAGCCAGGCTCAGGCTGACCCAGCCGCCTTCCTGCCCTGGCCATGGGGGACGATGCCCACCACCTTTCCCCATGCCCACCACCTGCCCTGGGTCACTCCTGCTGCCCAGTGCGGCCCAGGCAGCCTAGTGGGGAGGTCAAGGTCTTGTGGCCGGGTGGTGGGAGGGGATGGGGATGGGGGTGAGGGGTGGGCAGTGAGACTGGGGGTATGGGCCTTACTGTGTAGCCATCCCCTTGGCACAGTCCTGGAGCTCCCTGCCCAGACAGCAGCTGGCTCCATCCCATACAAGGGCACAGGGGGAGCAGAGCAAGGGGGGGGGCTCAGGCAGCTTCTGCTCCAGCTCAGCACCTGCAAAACAGGAGGTCTGGGTAGCTAGCAGCCAAGAGTCATAAGGGAGCTGGCCAAGGCACATTCTAAGCCTTGGGGGCCTTCAGGAACACCCTGGAGGCCAGAGGGAATGCCACAAACATGGCAGGCATCTGGGAAGTGGGTCTTGTAAGTCCAGAGCCACCCCCAGGGCTGGCTGAAGGAGCCTGTTGTCTCCTTTCCTGGGTCTCTTGGCTGATGTGGGGTGGCCGCAGGGAAGTCGCTGCTGGGGCCGAGGGGCTCGTGGCCGGGGTGTGCAGAGAGGGCAGGAATGGGGAGAGGCAGGGAGGGTCCCTGGCCTTGAGGCAGCCTGGGAGTCCTGGCCCTGTGGACATGTCGCAGAGGTCAAGGTCATGTGAGCTGGACACTAGGCAGGGCCCTGAGGAGGGCGAGGGGTCCTGGGCCCTGGGGCAGGTGCTCCGGCGCGGGGGAGCAAAGCCAGCTCCTGCGGCTGGAGACGGCTGTGAGACAGACTCAGCCTTAAAATCTCCTGGTGGGGAAACCATGAAGTGTTGGAGCTGGGCAGGGGCAGGGGCAGGGGCAGGGGAGGGGAGGGGGCTACAGCACAGCCTCACGGGGGAGATTAGATGTCGCTCTCAAAGATACGCTTTAATCTGGCTTCTGGGAAATGCTGCGGCCCGTGTCTGCCGGGGCAGCGCCGCCCATCAGAGCAGCCCCATGGGGCCCTGGGCCTGCGCCCCCTGCACAGCCTGATGCTGTGTGCACGCTTGCATGTGCCTGTGTCCTCATGCATGTGGACAGACACACACGTACATGCATCTGCACACACAATGTGTGCACACGCTCACCCACATGTGCATCCGTGCACATACCTACGCATATGCACACCCACACACATGCACAGAGATGCATGTATGCACATGCAAGGGGGTATGCACACATGCATACACATGCACACAACCCCTGCCTCCCCGCACACATACAGAGGCACAAAGACCCACCCACATATGGATGCACACAGTTACACATGCATGTGTATACATATGTACATGTGGCAACATGCATATATCCACACACAGATGCATGCACGCACACACGCACATGCACACACATGGATCATGTATGGATGCAGACACGCATGCAAACACATGGATGCATGTACGCACACTGACACACATGCAAGTCGCTGGGGGCCATGTGCGGAGGGGTTCATTCTGCGGCATCTCCCCATGCACCAGGAGGTCACGGCTGTGCATGTGGGTGATGAATGGGCCGTGCGGGAGCCGCGCCCAGCCCTCCACCAGCTGCGAAGCCTCCCGGCCTGTCTCAGTGGAGCCCAGAGCCCCTCTCCCGCCTTGCTGAGCCCCAGGCCCCCCAGCCTTCCCCTCCCCTGGCGCCGCCCTGGGGCCAGCAGAGCCAGGCAGGGCTGTGGGGTGGTGGGGGGGGGGGGGAGTTCTGGCCCCAGAAACTGCTTATCCCAGGCCCAGAGGCGGGTGCTGGCTTGGTCCCGGGGTCTCCAGCATCCATCTCCCCTGCAGTTGCATTGGCTCCAGCAACTGGGGAATGGGGCAGGAGGGAGCCTGGGGCTAGGGAGACAGGGACAGGTCATAGCGGCCAGGCCAGAGGGATGGCGGGTGGCTGTGGTGGGCGCTGGGCAGGGGCTGGCAGCCCTGACCCCCCTGCGGGAGAGAGCAGCTCCCATTGCAGATGGCGGTGTGGGCAGCACGTGCCCCACAGTGCTCATGGCCCTGCTGTCTGGTGAGTGAGGGGCTGTGGGCATGGACTTTGGCCTTCAGGTGCTCCCACGTGCCGCGGCCTTGAGCCGTGGAGCAAGCAGGCTGTCTAGCTCCCCTGCCTGCCCCAGCCGGGGCAGAAGGGCCTGGCTGGGGGTGTCGCACCCCTGCCCAGGGCCCACACATGATGAGCCATGACACGGGGCAGCTGCACCGCTCCCTGGCTCCGTTTCTGTGGCGAATTCAATGAGCGACATCCCAGCCCCGCGTGGCATCACAGCCAGTGCCGCTTGCACATGGAAATTGCTTGCAAATGAATTTTCCTTTAATAAGGGAACAGTGCGGCGCAAAATTGAACTGTCAATAGCAGGAGGGACGGGCGGGGGGTGGGGGCCTCCTGCCGGCAGCCCCGGGCCCGTGCCGGGGGACCAGGCCCGGCCAATTATGGGCAATAAATTATAACCCAGTTATGATGGATCGGGGGGGGGAGGGCAACTAATGCGATTACCCCCAGCCCTGGCCAATGACGAGCTCGGGGGGGCCCTGGGGAGGTGCCTGGCGGCAGCCGGGCCCCCTGGCAGGGCGTCAGCGGCAAATGATCTATTCATTAACGCTGCGCGGCCCTGACGAGCGCCGAGTGCCAGGGCGACCCCTGCTTAATTAAGCGGAGCAGGAGGAGGAGGATTATTATCTTGTTCCTCCCGGCTGGGGCCTCCCCTGGCGGTGGTGGGGGGTGGGCTGGGGGGACGCAGGCAGCCGCAGGCCACGGCCGGGAGCTAATTGGTGCCGTGGGCCGGAGAGGACCTTGCCTCCCCGAGCTCTGTTATTGCAACGGCCCCGGGGTGGGGCTCAGACACCCCCGTCCCCTCCCCCTGTCCCGGTGCTGAGTCAGCAGAGAGCAGGGCCACGCGTGTGCCCCGGCATGCAGGCTGCACATGTGCACACAGGCCCGCGGGCCCACACGTGTGCGCAGCCCCACGCACGCCCCACACCCAAGCCTGACGCTGGTCTCAGGGCAGGGAAGGGCCCAGGCTGGAGGCTGCAGCACTGGACTTGGAAATGTCCGAGGGCAGCGCTGGGGGCTGGGGGGAGTGTCCAGCCCCAGGTCCCTGGGGGAGGGGGGGCGCAGCTGGATGCAGATGGAGCAGAAAGCAGCTGGCGTTGCTGCCCCCCCCCAGCCTCCAAATGGGCCAGGGCCAAATTCCCGGCCAAATGGGGGGATTTGCATTTCAAAGCGGCTGCTGTGAGCAAACACCCTCCCAGCGCTGCTGACCTTGCCAGGCGGCCGAGGGGGCACGGCGGGGGCAGCCATGACCTCCATAGGCCGCACTGGAGACTGCTGAGGGGGCTGAGGCGCTGGGCACCCCCGGCCCAGTCTGCACCCCAGGGCTCGGGGCAGCCCCAGGCACAGAGCCCTGTTCCTGGCCCTGGAAGGTGAAGGTTGTGGGGCCGCGGCCTCCGGATCCCACTCAGGCCCCCTCAGCACAGAGGAGACCCCTGGCCCTGAGTCCTCCCACCCATGTGGGGGTCTGAACCAACAGCCCACGTGCATGTGCTCCTCGCCACGGGATGCTGCCTACACCCGTGCACTGCGGGGGCACTGTCATGGGGCGCGGTGTCCTGCTGCTCCCCCCCTTCCCGCCCAGGGCAGGAGGGCATGGGCACCAGCGCCAGGTGGTGGGGTGATGCCTAGGCCCAGGGCTGGGGGGAGCCCATGGGGAGGTGGCTGGGGGGCTCCAAGCTCAGAATTGGGGCTGGCTGTGGGGTGCGGACGGGACCTGCGCGGTCTCCAGGGTAGGAGCCATCACACGGCTTGGGGTGAGGCCTGGCACTAGGGCAGAGAGCAAAGCCGGGGGCTGCTGGACCCCGGCCTTGGTGTGGCACGGGCCCGGGTGCACGAGGGAGACGCCAGGTGCCGGAGCCCCCTGCTTGGCCGAGACCCACTTCTGGCAATGCCCAACCCCTGCCTCAGCGCCTGCCCAGGGCCCTTCTTCCCACGCGGGCAGGATGGCGGGCGTTGCCGGCTGACCGCTGGGTGAGCACGTCTGTGCTGCTTCCCCCCGCCTCCCCCGGGACCTGCCTCCAGCCGTTCCCATGCACCAGGCGTGGGAACCCCCTGGTGACCACGCCGGGGGTCCATGTCCCAAGCAGCGCCACGGCACAGGGGAGGGGCTGGCCCCGTTGTCGTGGGTCTGGGAGCCCAGCATGTGGGGCAGCGAGAAGCCAGGGCTGGGCAAGGAACCAGGGGGGCCGGACGCAGGGTGGGCAGGACGGTTGTTTCCTTCCCCATGGCTGCAAATAGCCCACGGTGCTGCCCGCCTCGGCCACGGTCCATGGGCCACCGGCTGGGAGGGGCGGAGGAGCAGGACAAAGCAGGTTGGGGGCCGTCAGGGGTCAGTGGGGCTGCAACCCCTGGCCCCCCCCCGGCTTCAGGTAGCCTGCCTGGACCGGCGGTGCCTGCAGTGGGGCAGACTCGCGTGGTGCCCCGTTACGTAGCCGGCGAGCCCCCTGCGGCGCTCCCTGGGCCCTGGGGTCTGGGCCGTGGAAGGGCACGTGCAGAGCCTGGCTTCTTCCAGCACGGCTGCTGCCGCCGTCCGCGACCGGGGCCCTAGGCCACGTGCCGGCCTGCGAGGGGGCGGCCATGTGGGCCCCGTTTGCTCTGGCCCAGGGTGTCCGTGGGGGGCGGCGAGGCCAGGAGGAAGCGCTCAGCCTGAATCCGGGGGCTCAGAGCCGGGAGGTGGCAGGCAGCGTGGGCCAGTGGTTAGGGGCGGCGGGCTGAGAGCCCGGCTCGGGGCGGTGTGTTAAGCTGGCGAGGGGGCCTGGGTGCCCGGACGCCTCTGTCCGAATGCAACCCCGGGAAGGGGAGTGGGGTGTGTGTCCGGTTAGACCGGCGAGGTGCCCGACGCCTGGGTCGCGGGGTCTGCAGCGGGCGCAGGTGGGGGGTGCGGCCGGGGGCTGCGCAAGGTGCCTGGCGGGCGGCAGGCTGGCTCGGCCGCCATGAGGATCCAATTAGGGCGGGAGCGGCGCGGGGACCTCCCGCTCACCCCTCGTCGGGGCAGTGAAACGAGGAAATGGCTCGTCTGAGCCGCTGACAGCCCCGCGCCGCGCCGAGATAAACGACCCACCGGCGATTAGCGCCGGGCGCTGACAGCGCGCACCTGAGTGGGGCCCCGGCCGGGGGCTCTGGGCAGGGGCCGGGGGGCAGGAGAAGGAGTCGTGGCCGTCCGGCCAGGCTGCAACAGGAGCCAGGAGCCCCGATAAGCCGCGGGGCTGGGGCCTGTGGTGCGCGAGGGACGGGCCCGTGCTGGGGGCTAGGCCCCCGCACCCCTCTTAGAAGCTGCCAGCCCATCACCCCCTCAGGCCTGGCTCGGCCTCCTCCTGCCTCTCAGCCGCAGGACTGGCCGTGGGGATGGGGGGGTCCAGGCTGGGAACAAGCTCCCCGCTGCGATCTGCGGCTTCCTGCCCAGGCAGGGGGCCAGCGTGGGGCCGTGGCCTGTTCCTGGCCCCTGCCAGGCTGCATCCCATGGGCTGAGGGTCCAGGCAGAGCACCCGCCACGTGCGCACCCGCCATGTGGGCCCCACGTGGATGCTGGCACCGGGGTGCTCATGCCCGCCCGGCCAAGGGGGTGGCGATGGGAGCCATCCTCTCGTGCCCCCCTGGGCAGGGTGCCACGGTCTATCCCCCAGTCCGTGGTCCTGCCCCCCCGCACCGGGCACTGTCCAGGCACCTGCCAGTCTGAGCCCTCCCGCAGCGGGGTCACAAGCCACGGGCTGGTGGGTGGACAGACAGACCAGTGTGTGCTCCCCAGGGCGGAGGATGCCCGCGGTGCCTGGCCTGGTGCCAGGGCCAGCCCCGTGGCAGCGTGGCACGGCTGCCTCTGCCCGGGAGCAGCCGCTCGCGCCCCCGCCGGCTGCCGCCTGCTGCAGATTTACTGTTACTTAATTGTGACCTCGCAGGCGGGCGCGGGGGAGGCCGAGGGCTGGGGGTTAAGAGTCAGGGGGCAGAGGTCAATCCCTGCTTTCATCCCTCAAGTCCCATCCACTGCTGGGAGCTGGGGGGGGGCTGCGGCTCCTGCCTTCCTCTGCCTCCCAGCGCGGCTGCGGCAGACAGCGCAGAGCCCGGGAAGGAGCAGCCGGAGCCCAGCCCTGCTCCCAGCCCCACGGCCCAGCACGGGGGCAATTGGCAATGCTGGAGCGGGGTAAATGGGGCACCAGGCAGGCCAGGTTGGGCCAGGCTGGGGGCTCCAGAGCAGGGGACCAGGCTGGGCTGGCAGGGGGAAGAAAGCCCTGTTCCCAGCTCCTCCATGAGCTTGGCACCGTCCGGCAGAGCAGGACCAGTGACAGGGTGACCTGCTCCCTGGGTGCCGGGACCCGCTGGCTGTGGTGGGGGAGCAGGAGGCAGAGCCTGGGGGGCATTGCTGGCCGTGGCGCCCCCGCGGGTCGTGCCCCAAAGTTTGGGAAGAGGCAGGGCAGGGGCAGAGCTGTGGAGCCTCAGCCCTGCTGGGAGGGTCCATGCCACCCCTGGGGCCCACGGCATTGCCAGGGAGAGCAGCGCCCACGGCTGGGCACGGCAGAGCCCTGCTGCCCAGGGGCCCGGGCGCAGCTGGATGGGGTCTACACTTGGCACCGTGGCTCCTGCTTGGCCCCTGGCAGCCTGGCGGGGTTCGGCACTGCCCCCCGCCACGATCCCCCCGCACCCACCAGGGCCCTACTTGCCGTCTCAGCCAGTGCCGGCGCTGGTGCAGGGGTGCCGCATCCTGGAGCGCGTGAGCGGGCAGGCGGCTGGCGGCATCGATCCGGCGGTGGCGGGTCAGCAACGCCATTAACCCCGATGAGGCTGCCGCCCGCGCCGCTGCGGGGTTAATTAAAAAGAAAAGTTCAGGGAGATGCTGGTGGGGGGAGGGGGGTTGGGGCGCAGCGCGGAGCCGGGGGCCACGCATCGATCGCTCCCGCCAGCCTCCGTGCGCCTGTCAATCAGCTGCCGAGACGGGCGGACGGGACAGGCGCACGGACAGGCAGAGAAGGGGGAGCTGGCAGCCGGTGGGGACTCTGTACTGCCCCCCCCGGCCTGACAGGTGCCCCAGCGCCGGGCTCACAGCAGAGGGGGCATGAAGCCACCCCGGACCCCCAGAGCCCCCTACACCGGAGCCCTGCAGAGCCCCAGATGCTGCTAGGTCCCTAGCGGCTGGAGACCCCTGCCCCTGGCCAGGCCCTGCCAGAGGCTTCCCCAGGTCGGCTGCGTGTGGAGGGGCCAGCACAGCGCAGCCCTAGGGCTGAGGGCTGGGGGAGCGCAGGCACGTGGCTGCAGGCTTTGTGCATGTGTTTAGCATGCCAGTGCGTGTCCTGCGGCACCGGATCTGTCTGCGCGTCTGCATCGGCGCCTGGCTGCGGCGGTGCTGCGCCTGCGCCCTCGGCACTCGCACCCTGCCTGGCGCTGGTGCCCGCATGCTAGCACTGGGTCTGGCTGCATGTTTTGTGCCTTGGCGTGTCACTGTGCACGCGTGTCTCTGCTTGTGGACCCGTGTGCTCTCCTGTGGGCCTGGCTTCGTGTGTGCTGGGCCCTGCCGGGCCGGGGCAGAGCAGGCCCCACAGCCAGGCCGAGGGTGCAGGGCAGCGCCGGGGGCTCCAGCCCCGGCAGCGGGCGCAGGGAGGTGGCGGGACACGGGTTGGACGTGGAGGCAGCCCATGTGGCCGGACCTCAGCCGGGAGGGCGTGGGGCAGGGTCCCCACGGCCCCCAGCCCTCCATCCCGGCCCCTCCCCCTGCAGCGTGTCTAATCCCCCCCCGTGGCGCGGATCCCGCTCTCCCTAAATCAATTTCTTCCGTTATTGAAATGTCGCGTCTCTGCCTCGCCGCTAATTGCATCTGATCCCTGCGAGCCGGCGGGCGCGGGCGGCTGCTGCATTATTCATCGCCGCTGCGCGGGTGGGCGTCGGGCAGCGCGAGGCGGGGGCTGCACCCCCTCTGCAGCCCCCGATGGGCTGGGCTGGGCTGGGTTGGGCTGGGCACAGGGGCTGGGAGGGGCCCGGTGCTGGGCGGCAGGGACCAGGGGCTGAAGCATGGGCCTGTGCCCCATGCAGGCTGTGCAGGAGGCAGGGGACGGTGCAGGATGGGGGGGCAGGGACTGGGCAGGGGGGCCACTGCAGAGGCCAGGGTCTGCACAGGGCCAGCGGGGCCCAGGGCTGTGGCAGGGGTAGACACGCAGGGGCCAGGGCTGTGATCTGGGGGGCCAGGGCTGTGCCCCAGGGTAGATATGGGGGTGCGGGTTGTGCCTGGGACCCGGGGTAGATAGCAGGGGGCCATGACCTTGACCTGGGGTATATGGGGGGGGGCATGGCTGTGACCTGGGGTAGATATGGGGGTGCGGGTTGTGGCTGCGATATAGCATAGGTACCAGGGACCTGTGGCCATGACCTGGGGTATATGGGGGGGGCGTGGCTGTGACCTGGGGTAGATCCAGGGGTGAGGGGGGGGGACCGTGGCTGTGACCCGCAGTAAATACGGGGGTGGGGGCCGGGCCTGTGACCGAGGGTAGATGGGGGGCGGGGGCGGGGGCCAGGGGCCGCGCCGGGGCCCTCTGTGCCCATGAGGGGGAGGCCGAAGTGCTTGGGTGCGCCCGGTCTGGGGGTGCCCAGCCTGCCCCCCGGCCGGCCCGACCCTTAATCACTGCCAGCAGTGCCGGGGCCGGGGCCAGCGGAGATGAAAGGGGAGCCGGGGCGGCCCCATCCATCATGCTGTTTTCTTAGCCTGCTCCCGTCACCCCCCTCCCCTTCCCCGCGGGCTCCAGTACCTGCCCCCGACGCGGCCCGTCTTTACGAGGGGGGCAGCCCCCGCCCCCGCCCGCCTGGGACCAGCCGCAGTTTAATGGGGTTTGCAGCGCGCGTTCCCAAGGGCCGCGCGGGGAAGATGAATCGGCTCAGGCCTGCGGGAAACCTGAGAGCCCCGGGCCCGGCGCAGGAATGCGGCCCCGCCGCTGACCTGACACCGGGCCGGCGCGGGGGGGGTCCCGGCACCGCCGCGCCCGGCTGGCACCACTGCCCGGCGGCCGCAGCCTGCAGGCCCCTGGCACTGCGCGTGCACGGCCCACCCCTCCTGGGCCTGGCATGCCTGGCGGGGGGCAGAGCAGGGCTGGGTGCCGCGAGGGCCCCCGGGGCAGCAGTGACGCCAGCACCCCCGCCCTGTACCCCACCAGCCCTGCTGGGGGGCACCGAGCCCCAGGGCAGCACCCATCACCCACTCGCAGCCCCTGCCCTCCAGCAGTCTGCCACCCCTCGCCAGCCCTCCCCGAGCAGCGTCCAGGGCACACGCCAGCACACGCAGCCAGCCCAGCGGACAAGGGGGTAGCACAAGCGCGTGCTCCGTGTGGGTCCATGTGTGAGCAAGGAGCACACCCGCGCAGCTGCTGGGCTGTGTGAATTGCAGGGTGGATTCATGGTGTGGGATATATGTGCTTCCATGCACACACACACACACACACACACACACACACACACGTGTGCATAAGTTAGCAGTGGGGCTATTTGTGTGCAGGGCTGGCCTATACTCACTGGGGGGTTGCGTGCATAGGTGTGGGTGCACGTGTGCGTGCCCAGGAGAGTGAGGCAGTGTCCCATGGGGCACTCTCCGGCCTCCCAGGGCAGGGCTGGGGGCATGGGGGGGAGCAGGGGGGTGCAGGGATCCACTCCCCACAGGGACCAATCCAGCACCCCTCGCCTGGGAGCAGGGAGCAGGGTGCAGGGGTGGACGGGGCGGTCTGGCTGGTTCAGTCTGTCCGCACAGTGGGAGAGGATACCGGCCAGACCGGGGCTAAGAATAGCGCTGGGGGTGGTGGGGGAGGAAGGACGGGGCTTCCTCTGAGACGGCTCCTCTTCCTTTGGCCTCAGCGCCTGGTGCACAGACACTGTGGGCACCGCGCCGGCTCCCAGCTTGCCCACGTCCCTCTGCAGTGCGGGGCCGGCCCCGGGCCCCATGCCCCATGCCCCATGCCCCATGCCCCAGGAAGGCCTCCTCAGGGCTGAGCCGAGCAGGAGAGCCTCGGCCCTGGACCGGGAAGTGATGCTGCTGCTCAGGCAGCCCCGGAGGCGGCTGCTGTGGCTGCACCAGCGCTCACAGCCGGCTCCTGTGCACCCCAGGTCTCTCCCCACAGCACTGCAGCCGGGCCGGGTGCTCCCAGGCTGTGTTGGTGCAAGGGATTATCCCACCCCCAGCGCCGGACTTTGCACTGGTCCTTGCTGGATGTCATCTGGTTCGCTGTGGCTCAGTTCTCCAGCCCCCCCCGCGAGGTCACTCTGGATCCTGGTCCTGCCATCTGGGGAGGCTGCGGCTCCACCCAGGGCAGGGTCATCCCAAATTGGCCAAGGTGCACTTGATCCTACCCTCCCGGTCACTAATGAGGACACTGAACAGCCCCGGGCCCACTCATAGAATCAGAGTCCCAGCGCCGCGGGGCCGGCAGGGAGCTGCGGGGTCACATCCAGTCCAGCCCTGCCTGGGGCAGGATCAGCCCCGTCCAAACCAGCCCAGACAAACCCCGTGTTCAACATGACACAGTCGGCCCTGACACAGCCCCAAGCATCACTCCCACCGGGAAAGCAGGGCGGCGGCAGCCGCCAATGTCCTGCTGTGGCCAGGGCGGGTCACGGACAGTCCAGAGACCCCAAGCCAAGGCCGTGACCTGGGTGGGCTGGAGAACCGGTCTGCGATGAACCAGAGGAGATCCAGCAAAGCCGGAGAAAAAACACCCAACCCCAGTCTGGACCAGTCTGAGAAGGGGGGAAATCCCTATCCTTGGGCTGAGGGGCAAGGCCCTCCAGCTAGGACCCTGCGGGGTCGGTGCCAGCAGGAGCGTTGGCACAGCCCAGCCCCAGCCCCAGCCTGGCCTGCAGCCAGCACCAGCACCAGCACCGGCACCGGCACCAGCACCAGCGCCGCTGTGGGAGGCTTAAATCCCCTGACACATTTCCTACTTCCTCCCAACTAGACACTGAGCCATGGAGGATGCCTGAGCCCAATCATAGTCATAGACAACGAGGGTTGGAAGGGACCATGGGAGCTCACATCTAGTCCAACCCCCTGCTCCGAGCAGGACCAGCCCCAACTACATCATCCCAGACAAGGCTTTGTCTTGCTGGGTCTTCAAAACCTCCAAAGATGGAGACTGCACCACCTCTCTGGGTAACCTGTTCCAGTGCTTCAGCACCCTTGGCAGGGAAGAGTTTTTCCTAATATTCGATCTCAGCTTCCCTTGCCGCAGCTGGAGCCCATTGCTCCTTGTCCTGCCATCTGCCACTACGGAGACCAGCCCAGCTCCATCCTCTTTGCAGCCCCCCTGCAGGGAGGTGAAGGCTGCTATTCAACCCCCCTCGGTCTTCTCTTTTCCAGACTAAACCAGCCCAGTTTCCTCAGCCTGTCCCCACCAGTCCTGTCCCCCAGCCCACAACCGTTTTCACTTCCCTCCACTGGACGTTCTCCAATGTGTTCACGTCTTTTCTGTACCAGGCAGCCCACAGCTGGACACCCGACTCCAGATGTGGCCACAACGATCCAACCAGTTTCATGTGCAACTCCCAGTGCCATTGTCCAGCCCGTGTTTCCTTCGCTGACCAGTAGAAAAATCATGGGAACAGGGTCAAGGCCTTGCCAAAGCCAAGGTCCATCGCAGCCGTGGCCCCGCACAGACCCATCACCTCGGGTTCATCCCCCTGGCCCGTTCTGACTCAGCTCGAACAGAGGGCAGTGGAGCATCCCACCCTCCACGCTTGGCACCGCGACACTCCTCCCCTGCCATGGAGGGCACGGGGCTGGGCAGTGGGACCAGTCTGGGCAGATCCAGGCCAGCCCTGCCCCGCTCAGGGCCCTCTTGGCTCAGGCCTCCTCAGTCCACGTGTCCTCAGCTCAGGGCTCCCAGGTCCACGCGTGCCTGGCTTGGGGCTCCTGGGTGGGGGCAGGAACGGTGCTGGCCACGGCACCACACGGCACTGGAGACAGCACACTTCCTGCCCCGAGCGCTTGTGGCTCGAGCCATCTGCCCCGCTCTGCCTTGGGACCCGAAATCCCGCGGCCCCAGGGACTCTGGGGGTCAGGGCCACGGCCAGTGGCAGCAGTGAGATGCCCCCGCAGTGCAGGACGGCAACTAGGGGAGCAGAAGTGAGCCTGATGTCACACCCGTGCCCAGGCCGTGCGCACAGCGAGTAGCCATTTGGGCCACTGGCGCGGGAGCTGCAGGCCGGCTGCGGTGGAGGACCCCAGGAGCGCAGGCAGGGCCTGGGCTGGCACGGATGCCCGCCAAGCCGGTGGCAGGATGGGCCGGTGCCGCCTGCCTCTTGCCGGCTGTTGCGCGGCCCGGGCTGCATTTGGGCCTGCCAGGAGGGAAGGGGCACGGCGGGGCGGGGCGGGGCGGCCAGGGAAGAGGGAGAGGAAGGCAGGGCGGGGGCCGCGGGGCTGGCAAACAAAGGGCCGAGGAAGCGTCCCCGTCCAAGATAAACCAGCCAAGGTGCAAGCGTGCCGTCCCCGCCCAGCCTGGCCCAGCCGCCCGCGGGCAGGGCCAGCAGCTGGGCCCTGGGGGCCGGAGGGTCAGGGGGGGCGGGCGGGGCTGGGGAGGCCGTGATGGGCCCAGTCCTGCGCCCCGGCCCATGGCAGCCTGGCGCCAGGGCGGAGCCCAGCGAGATGCCGCCCTGAGGGGCAGCGCCAGCCTGGGACCCTCACCCGGGCCCTGGCCAAGGGCTGCTTTGCCTTGACCCCACCTCGAGCCCAGACCTCCCTCTTGCTGCTGCGGCTGAGGGGACCCCCAGCCCCCCTGCAGCTGGTGGGGGCATGCTTTGGGGACGAGGCTCTGGGCCAGATCCCGACTGCCCCAGGCTTTCCCAGGCCACGAAGCCACCAAACAATGCGGGCGGCCACGCTCCCCAGTGCCGTGTCCGGGCCCAGCATCCTCCGGGAAGCCGCCAGGAAGCCTGATGTGCCGCCTTCCCGTCCGTCAGCTCTGTGCCGCTGGGACCGGGCCTGGCTCCGTGCCATCACCGCTGCCGTGCTGTCCCTTGGCCCCGGGCTCCAACACCCAGCTCGGAGCACAGGCCTGCCCCTCTGGGGGCACGAAGATGGGGTGGGCCGGGGCCCCTGGGGCAGCTCCGAGGGTTCCCCAGGCCCGGGGAGCAGCAGTCTGGGCTGAGTCTGAGCCCAAGTGGGGCTGGATCCAGCCCAGGCGCCAGGAGTAGCCGAATGGAGACGTCCAAGCATCTCGGTGCCGGCGGGAAGGACCCGCGGCAGCCACGGCCTCGTCACCCCTGGCTCCAGTGTCTGGGGCTGCTGCAGCCCCTGCTCCACCATGGCCGTGCAGCCCTGCCAAGACAGCCCAGTGCCACCATGCCGTGCCGTGCTCAGTCTCCCTCCCCTGCGGGTTACCAGGAGCTCCCAACCCCACCTGCCCCTGGCCAGCCACTCCTCACCCGCAGGCCCAGCTGCCCACCTTGCAGCCGCGGTGACCTCCCCTCGCACCCAGCACCTGCCTAACCTCATGGCCAGGGCCTGCCCCCGGGGTGCTGTATCAGGGCCCAACCCAGGCCATGCATTTGGAAACCAGCTGCCCTAGGGCTGCCTGCAGGAAGCCAGATGCTGCGGTGATGGGCACGGGGCAGCGGTGACAGGCACGGGGCCACAGTGACAGGCATGGGTGCCAGGCCAGCGGCTGGCTCTGGGGTGGGGTGTGAGGGGGGTCGGCGGTGCCGGCTCCCAGCACCAGTTGCTCTGCGGTAGCTTGCAGCCCCCCTGCCCTGCGCATCAATCAGGCGCTGCGGTGGAACAGGGCAGCCCCCGCGCCCCCCCGTCGCCACCAATGGACTGGAACCGGCGTGGGCTCATCTGTCTCTGTCAGCGCCGGCGGGCGGGGGACACGGCGCTGCTGGAGCGTGGCAGGGCCAAGCCGCCGCGCGCGCCAGGAAGCCACGCAAGTCCCAGCTCATCCCATTGCCCCCGGCACCTGGCCCGTCCCCAGGGCAGGCGAGTGGGCATAAATGTGCATGCCAAGAGCACGCCAGGGTCATGCCGTCACATGCCCGGCACTGATCCCATGCTGCTGACCCCCCCGCCCAGGGGCAGCTCCCACATGCTCGGGGGGTGGGGGGGGGCAGGGGCCATTGCAGCCCCCCGCATGGGTGCTGCAGCCTATACCCAAGAGGGGAGGCTGAGCCTGGGGGGCCGTGTGCTCAGTGCCATGGGACCCCCAGGCCCTGGGCTGCCCCAAGTGGGAGGTCTCCACCCCCCACCAGCTGCAGGGCCCGTGCTCAGCCCCCCCCAGCCAGCTGATGCCCCCAGCTGGATGTGCCCCGCCAGCCACGGGCTGGCTCCCCCGGGGGTGCGGGGCCGTCTCCAATCCCGCACGTGGGGCCATTTGTCTTGCAGCACTGACAGCCCCCCCCCGGCCCGGCCCAGCCCAGCCCAGAGCAACTGGACGGGGGGGGGGGTCCAGCAGCCCCCCAGTCCCGACGCCAGGGCTCAGCGACGCGGGGGCGAGGCCGGGTGCTGACAGCCGCGGCCTGACAAGTTCATTTAGCAGCTGAGCCTGTCGGTTACCGCCCTGCCGGCTGGGGGGGCTGCCTGCCCCCCCTTGGGGCAGCTGCTGGGGCGGGCCCTGGGCCCTGGGGGGCGATTAGAGCCGTGCAAACGGGTGGGAGCTGCAGGAGGGCCAGCTCTGCCCCCCCAGCCTGGGCACTGCAGGTGGGGCCGGAGCTGGCGTTGGGCAACCGGGGCGGGGGGCCCCGTGCCAGGTTCCCAGCACTGCGGGCGGCAGCCAGCTGCTGCTGCGCCCACTAGGCCCGGCTGCCTTCCCTGCTGGCAGGTGGCTGCTCGGGTGCTGGGAAGCGGGGGCCTCCCTGTGGCACTGACCCAGGGGCAGGAATGGGGGGGCCAGAGCCAGGCCTGGCTGGACTGGACTGGGGCAGCAAGTCCGGCTGCACTGCCCCCCCACCAGGGCCCCCGCGGGGCAGGCAAGGATCCTGCAGTCCGGCTGCCCCTGGACGCCGGGGTGCCCGGCTGCAACAACCTGGGGCGGCAGCAGCTGGGGCCCAGGGCGCGGAGGGACGCAGAGCTCCCCAGGCTCCCTGCCCCCCAGCCGCCCCCCACCCCCACCCCCACCCCCGGCCTGGCCCGGCCGAGGCTCATTTACCAACGTCAGGCACCAGTTGGTTTGAATTAGGCTCCGGGCGCTGATAACAGCCGGGGTGGGGGGGCGCAGATCCTGGTTGCGCTGACAGCGCCCGTCCCGCTGACAGACGTGGCGCGGCCCCCTCCCTGCTGGGCTGGGACACCCCCGCCCCCCGGATCCCGGGCCAGGTGCTGCCGGCTCTGGCCTGGCCTCAGGCACTGGGCAGTGGTGGCGCAGGGAGCTGGAGGGGCAGGGGGACTCGGGGCCTCTGCACGTGGGCACCGAGGCCCATCTCACAGGGCAGCTGCTGGGCCCAGCCCTGGCATGGCCGTGGGGCCTCTGCCGGGCAGGAAGGGAGCTGGGGCTGGGCCAGGCCCAGGCACGTGCCAGTCCCAGCCGTGCCATCACGAAGCAGAGCAACCCCGGGTGCAGCCGCAGGGAGGGGGCGACTGGTGCGAAGCCCTGCCAGGAGCCCCCATGCCTGGAGATGGGGGGCCAGGCCGGGGTCACGGGGGCCAGGCCCAGCTCCAGCCGCAGCGGCTTTGACCTGCGGCCTCCACTCTGCATTTCACCACGTACTTAGCAGCCCGGCTTTCGGCACCCCCCCCAGCCCCTCCCCCCACTGCCGTCTGTCCCCCGTGCAGTGAGGAATGGCCAACAGCTGGGCTAGGGCGGGGGGGGGCTGGGGGTAACCGGATCCCCCCACCGTGCAGGGCTTGGCTCGCATGGCAGGGACGCCCGGGCCAGGGTCAGCGGCAGCAGTGCCGTACGCCGGGGTTACAGCTCGGGCAGGGGGACGCGGCCGCGCAGGCCAGGCTGTGCCGCGTAAATCACGGGCGGCCGCGAAGCTGGTGGCACGCAGCGGGGCAGAGCCCCCCCACGGCGCACCAGGGCACAGGCGGCGCAGAGCTGCCCACCCTGGCAGCGCCCCCTGCTGCCTGCCCTGTGAGCAGCAACCATGCCACCCCCCCCCCCCCCCCCCGCCCGCCCCAATGCTGGGGCCAGACGCCAACATAGGGGCACCTGTTCCCATGGCAGGCCGGGGGCTGCAGTCAGGCGGGGGGGAGCCAGCTCTAGCCCAGCTGGGCCTGGCTCCAGGCCCAGCTCTGTGCAGGGCCAGAGAGGGGAACGTGGGGTCGAGCAGCTGGGTGGGGCAAACCCCCCCACTTGGCCCCGGGCGGGACAGCCCACTGGCCCAGTGATTCCAGCTGCCTGCGAGTGCAGGAGGGGAGGGGGGACCGGACTGGGCACAGGGATGCAGCTCTGGGGGCTTGAGGAGGAGCGGCAATGCTGGCTGCTGCAGGCATGCGGACCGGGGGGGGGCCAGGGCCCCTCCAGTGCACCAGTAGCCTACACAGCCCAGTGCCCACCTGCCTTCTCCTGGGGAGCATGGGCCGGGGGGGCAGGGCCAACCCCCGTCATGCAGGCACTACAGCCATGGGGTTTTCATGATTTTATTCAAAAAATAGACTCAGGGGGGTGGGGTGGGGGCGGGGGGGTGGCACCGGGCCCAGCCCCTACCTCCTCTTCTCCTTCACACTGTAGTGCAGCAGCAGCGGCGCCGGCTGCAAGGCAAGAGAGCGCTGAGTGGGGGAGTGGGGGGGGGGGACGATGACAGACCCCCAGAACCCACTGTGGAGCCTGGGCCCTGCCCCAGGGACCCCTGTGGGGTGCAGGGCCAAGCACCGTCCCTTTGTCCTGCCATTCAGCACCACCACCCTCCCGGCAGCGGCCCCTCCAGCATACCCACCTTGCCAAACCAGTGCGAGAGCCAGAGCTGCTTCATGGTCATATGGTCTGGGAGCACCTCGCCCTCAAAGAGCAGCTGCACCTGGGCACGGACAACACCCACATCAGCACCTGCCCTGGCCCTGGCCCCCGCAGCCCAAGGCCCGGCCCCGGCCCCGGCCCACTCACGTGCTGCAGCGCCAGCCCCAGGCGGTGGCACAGGACCCGGCGCAGGTGCCGCACCTGAGCCCGGACGGAGCAGCGCACGTACTTCTGCTGCGGGAGGAAAGGCAGGGTTAGGACATCTGTCCCCAGCCCTCAGCCAGCCCTGGGGCAGGGACCCAACCCCAGACACACTCGGCCTGGGAAGGCCCAGCACTGCTCCCCCCCGCAGAAACCCCCACAATGCACCAGTGCAGCCACCCCCAAGACACCCTCCCACTGAGAGTGGCACCGTGCTGCTGCCCAGCGTTAGCAGCCCCGAAGGCTGACAGCCCATCACCCATCACTGGCAACGGCAGGGAGGGAACCCGGGAGTCCTGAGGCCCAGGCCCCGCCGTCCCCAGCACCAGTGCAGGCGCAGGGCGCTGGTGCCCCCTGGTGGTCACTGCTGCACGCGCAGCCCAGGCAGGGACCCCCCCAGCCCCCAACTGCAGGCTGGACCCCTCCCCCGCAGGCTGGACACTCACCTGCAGGACGGCCTTGTTCTTGTCCTTGCCGGTGCTGGGGACAGAAAGCCAGGCCAGCTGTGAGGAATGGGGAGGGGGACACTTGGGGGGGGGGGGGAGCAGGCACCATGGTCCCCTGTGGCCCATCCATGAGGACGGGCCTGAAAAAGAAAAAACTAAAGGAGGGCAGGGGCTGCAGATCGGGAGTGAGAGGCATCAGCAAGACTGGGGGGTGAGCACAGCCCCCTCCTCCGGCGGGGAGTACTGGGCGCGGGTGGGGAGGGGCTCACCAGGCTGCTGCCAGCGCCGAGCCGGCAGCTGAGCTGCGGCATCGATCCCGTTACAGCTCCCAAGGGCGCAGCATTGAGTGTGCCGGAGCCGGCAGGCAGCTGCCCCCCCATGGCCCTCCCCCCCCACACCGCCGGCTGGAGGGGGGACTGTGGGGGATACGGAGCCTGGGCCCCCGGCCCTGAGCCCGAGCACGGCACCCCAAGTGCTGCCCCCCCACCCCAGCACTGACCTCTGCTTTTCCAGGCACAGCGAGACGTGCTCGTCGTAGCGGAAGTAGTGGGCGCGGGAGTGGTCGAAGCTGCTGTAGGGCAGCCCCATGGGGTCACCCCCTACCGGGTCTGTGGAGGGACACGCTGTGAGCCCCAGCCCCACCCTCGCAGCCCACAGGGCCGGAGGGCACTAGGCAGGGCCCAGGGCCACATCCCAGGTTGGAAGGGGCCTGGCAAGGCGCAGCCCCAAAAGGCCTGGAGCCAGCGCTGGCGGCAGCCTTGCCCACCCCCCCAGCCCTGTCTGCATTGCACCTTCGCCGCCCAGCTGTGCCACCCGGTCCAGGCCGCGCGACTGGTAGAACTCGCGGATCCGCTTCTCTTCGTCTGTATGGAGATGGAGACAGGATCAGCCCTGGCCCCCTGACGGCCCAGCGCCCAGCCTGCCCTGCCGGGCCGTCCCAGCACCATCGGCCACCACTGGCCCTGCCGGCCCAGAGAGCAGGGGCAAAGCGACAGACTGGGGCCAGGAGGGTCTTGGAGGAGCGAAGCCCAGGGGTGGCCCCGGCAGCCCCCCACCCACCCCAGCCGGGACACGCACTCTCCTGCAGGCCAGGCACCAGCTTGTAGACGATGTCCTGCATGACGCGGTCCAGCTTGAGGTTAAGCAGCGGCTGCGTCTCGTGGATCTTGGTGTTGCACATGGGGCAGTACTTGCTGGTCTGCAGGTACTTCACGATGCAGCTCTTGCAGACTGAGCGGGACGGGGTCAGCGCCGGCCACGGCCCCCCCTGCCCTGCCCGCCTGCCCCTGTGCCCAGCTGGGCCGCGCTGCAGCACGATGCTGCCCTCTCCTGGCAGAAGAGGCGCACGGCCGCACAAGACAACCCGGCGCGGGGCTGGGACACGCCAGCCTCCAGCCCCAGGAAGGGGGAGGAGGAAGAAGGGATCCTCCAGCCCCAGCCCCATGGCCCAGCCTCTGCCCCTGCCCATGCTGGCAGAGCCCCCAGGGCTGGGCGCTGCCCTGGGGGAGTCCCCGACAGCCGGCCCCACTCACAGGTGTGCAGGCACTCGGTGATGGTGGTGGCGTCGATGAAGTACCCAGCACAGAGACAGCAAACGATGTGCTCGTTCAGCTCCTTCATCTTCACCTTCACCTCCTCCTGCAGCACACGGCCGTCACCAGGAGCCCGAACCCACTGGTCCCACAGCCAGGCGGGGGGGAGAGGCCCCTACATCCCCCACCCTGGTGCCCTGCACCCCTGCCCCCCCACCCCAGTGCCCCCCGCTCCTGCCCCGCATCCTCAGGGAGGTCTCAGGCGAGGCTGCTGCCGAGACCGCCAGCTGCAGGCTGTAGAACAGCAGCTCGGCCAGCTGGTCGCCGTCCTCGGCCACCCTCAACAGAGACCCGGAGGCGGAGAGCAACCCCCAGGCCTTGAGGAGGTCTCTGTAAAAGACCGGCAGCTGCCCGCGACACGCATGAGCTCTAGGCCGCGCAGGAAGAAGAGCTGCCGGTCGTATCGGAGCCCCCGGAGGCGGCGGAGGAAGGCTCGCCCCAACAGGCTCCGCGTCGCGTGGCTACCGTCACTGTACAACAGTCTGTGCAGGGCCTGAAGTCGGAAAGTCAGGACCTGGCTGTGGAGGCACACCAGGCCCTGCCCCTCCTCTCGCAAGGGCAGGGTCAGCTCCCGTGCACAGACCCAGTGCCGTCTTGGCCAGAAAAACCCCAGCGCCCGTCTCTGGAGCCTGGCAGGGACCTCGGGGGGCGCGGGGAGGGTACTGAGGCGGTACCAGAGCATGAACAGGACTAGCTGATTCAACACCAGTGCCCAGGCCCGGAGGGACAGGCACTGCAGCAGCCCCGTCCATGCCGGAGCCTCCTCGCCACCCTCTGTTCTAGCTCTGCCCAACTCCCCAGCGAGGAGGGGTCCGTGGGGGACAGGGAGACCCCCAGATAGAGCAGCGAGCCCACGCTCCACCGAATGCCCTGGAGCACGGGTGGGAGTGAGCCACCTGCCACCCGGCACCCACCGCCAGCCTGGAGCTCTTGGCCCAGTTGACCCGGGCGGAGGAGGCCGCCGAATAAACCTCCTGGCAGGCCACCACCCGCTCCAGATCTTCCGGGCCCTGGACCGCGAGGAGCACGTCGTGGGCGTACGCCGAGAGGACCAGCCGCAGCGCCGGGTCCCGCAGCACCAACCCGGCCACCCGCCTCCGCAGGAGGCACAGGAAGGGCTCCAGGCCTAGCGTGTACAGCGGGCCCGGCATCGGGCAGCTTTGACACACCCCCGCCTGAACGGGATGGGCTCCGTCAGGGACCAGCGGAGCTCAACCAGGCGCTCCGCGGAGGTGCACCGCGCCTGGAGGGCCCGCACAAAGTGCGGTCCGAAGCCAAACGCCCGCAGCGTACCTGTGAGATACCCGTGGTCCATCCTGTCGAACGCCTTCTCCTGATCGAGGGAGAGCAGGCCGAACGACAGGCCCTCCCGGCGCGCCAGCTCCAGGAGGTCCCGCACCAGGTACAGGTTGTCGAAGATGGAGCGACCTTGCACCGTGTACGTCTGGTCGGGATGGATCACGCCCGCCAGCACGGACCGCAGGCGCGGCGCGACGGCCTTCGCCACGCCACCACCTTGTAGTCCATGCGGAGAAGGGACACGGGACGCCAGATCCTCAGGTCGCGGAGGTCCCCCTTCTTCGGCAGGAGGGTCCACACCGCCCTCCCGCACGACGGGGGAGCTCCCCGCAACCCTCGGCCTCGGCCCAGACCGCGGCGAAGTCCGGGCCGAGCACGTCCCAAAGGCCCGGCAGGACGCCGCGGTGAGCCCGTCCAGCCCGGCGCTTTGCTGCCGGGCGCGAGACGGAGAGCGAGCGCGAGCGCGGCCGAGGTGAGAGGCGCCTCCAGCCGGTCACGGTCGCGGTCGCCCGCGCTCGCCTGCGGCACTGCCCCGCAGAGCGCGCTGCAGCCCGCGGCCTCGGTCGGCTCCCGGGAAAAGAGCGTCGCGTGGAAGGATCCCGCGGCTCTCCCGGGGCCGAGAGGGGCGCCGTCATCCGCCGAGAGGCAGGGGTGCGCTGTCTGGCCCCCCTCCGCCGCTCCAGGGCGCAGAGGAAGCGGGAGCCGCGGTCCCTCTCGCGCGGGTGCGGCGGCCCGCCAGGGCTCTCGGCCCCTCCCTGCGCTCCCCGCACAGGGATGGACGGGCGCTGCGGGTCAGCGGCCAGGCGCCGCTCCAGCCGCTCGCTGGCCGCCCCCCGCTGCGGGGCCCCGGGCGCGGCTGCGGCAGAAGAGCCCCCCCATCTCTGTGCCCCCCACTGCCGCCCCGCAGCCCCTGCCCCCCCATATCCCAGTGCCACCCACCCCTGCGCTCCCATCCCAGCATCTCTCACCCCCGGCCCGCGGGCGTCGAGGGGCCGCACGTGCCTACTCCCCTTAACTCTGCCCACGAGGGGCGGGGCCACACCGGGAAGCCCCGCCCCGCACGACCGCGCATGCGCACTCGTCGCGCCGCGTCGACCCCCGCGCCCGCTCCCTCGCGCATGCGCATGCGCGGCCCGGCGCAGGCCACCTCGTTGCGCAGCGGGTCCATCTTGTAGACGGCCTGGAGCTGGTTCCGCAGCCGCATGGCGATCGCCATCGGGCCCCCCTGAGGAGGCGACGCCATCTTGGCCCCGCCGCCACGCACCGCCCACTTCCGGGTTGGGCCGCGCCCGTCGCCCCAGCAACGCGCCGCACCACAGCTCCCGGCGTGCCCCGCGCGGCCGGCCGCCGGCCGGGGGGGGAGCTGCGCGCGGGGGCTGCCGGGACTTGTAGTTCTCGCCCACGCCCCTCGCCCCCCGTGGAGCGACGGCGCCTCCTGGCGGCCGCTGCGGGTCGGGAGTGCGGCGTGCGGGGAGGAGGGGCTGTGGGGGAGTGCGGACCCCGGGATGCGGGGGGCGCTGTCGGGGAATGCGGGGCCCGGGGGAGGGGCGCTGCGGGGGAGTGCAGCACTGGGGCGCTGGGGGCGGGGCTGCGCCGGGAGCGGGTCCTGCAGTTCCCGCACGGGGCAGCAGGGGGCGGCCGCGGAGCGGCAGTGCGGGGCGAGCGGGGGGGCTGCGCGGGGGGGGGCACTAGGCGGGCCGGGACCTGTAGCTGCCTGCGCGGCGATGTGTGCGGGGCCGGGCCCGATCCTGCCCCCCCCCCCTTTGCGCTGCAGCTCGGGGCTCGGTGCCCGGTCCCGAGTCGCGGCCCCGCGCTGGTGCCCCCCCGCCCCCGCCGGCGGCAGAGGCCGGAGCCCGCGGGGTGCGCGGTGCTGCCCAGGCCGGGCTCCGTCTTGCCCCGGGGGCACGAGGGGTGCGGGCCCGGCCCCCGCCGGGCCGCCTCAGCCGCCCCCCGCGGCGCGGCGCGGAGCCCAGTGCCCTGCGGGGTCCCGGGCCCGGCCCGGGCGGCGGGCTGGGGCTGGTCCGGGCGAGGGGGGGTCGCGGGGGTGGGCGGGGGTCTGGCCCAGGCGGGGGGGGGCGCGGGGGTGGGCGGGGGTCTGGCCCAGGCGGGGGGGGGCGCGGGGGGGGGCGGGGGTCTGGCCCAGGCGGGGGGGGGGGCGCGGGGGTGGGCGCGGGGCTGGCCCAGGCGGGGGGGGGGGGCGCGGGGGTGGGCGCGGGGCTGGCCCAGGCGGGCTGGCTGGGCCGGGCCGGGGCTGGAGCCGCGCTAATGGGTCTGATCGGATCAGGGCCGCGCAGGGGAAGGAGCGGCCCCGCTAATGCAAAGCAGAAGCTGTTAATGGCCATCAAGGCTCGTTACGGTTATGATGATTGCTGCAATCCCCAGCTACAAGTGCTGCCTGGGGAGCGGGGGCGGGGGCGGGGGCGGCGGGGCGCTGGCCGCGCCGGGAGCCCGCCGGTGCCAGGGGCAGGGTCTGCTCAGGGCCCGGGCCGGGCCCTCCGCTCCCCTGGCTCGGTGACAGCCGCCCCGGGGCTGAGGTCCGGGCCCCGCCGGGTGCCCCTACCGCAGCGGCTGGGGGCGGGGGGCTGCCCCGGCCTTGCCGGGCCCGGGGCGCCCCGGGGGGGGGGCAGGTGGCGCCCGGGGACAGCAGTGCGGGGGGGGGGGGGGGCGCTGGGGCTGCCGCTCGCTGCCGACAGGCCCCGGGGCCGGCTGACACCTGCCCGCCCACCTGACGGGCAATCCCCCCCCCGCCCGCCGCCCGCCCCCGGCCGAGCGATGAGCAGAGCTGCCGCTCACTCCGCGCCCCCCGCAGCTCCTGGGGAGCGATTCGAGCGGGGGAGGCGGTGGGAGCGGGTGGTCGGGTTCAGCCTCGCCGCGCAGTCGCTGCCAGCCCCTCACCGCAGCCCGGGGCGGGCAGGGCGCCTGTGTGCTCCGGGCCGGGGGCTCCGCGGAGACCCCTCCCTCAGCCCCTGGCCCCGTGGCACATCCAGGCTGAGCCCGGCCCCGGCGACAAGTGCGGCGTGGGGCAGCAGGCACTTTGCGGGGTGTGCCCCAGCCTGGGCTGGGCTGTGGCTCTGGGCGTGGGGGGGCACAGGCTCCGGCTGGCCCTGTGCCCGGGTTGCAAGGGCCCATCGCTGGCCGGCAGTGCTGCCCAGTGCTGCAGTGAGCAGGGCGCTGCACAGGCACTGCCTGACCCGTTCCCAGGCCCCTGCTCCTGGGTCCCCTGTGGCCCATGCTTCTCCCCCCAGCCCCTGCGACCTGGAGCCGCTGCTCACCCACCAGGGCCCTGTCCGGAGACCCCCAACATCCCCAGAGCTGCCGGCCCGGCCCGGCCGGAGCCCCTGGCTGCACGAATCGCACACCCCCAGCCTGTGTGCACACATTACCCCTCGTGCACAGCCGACAGGTGCCTGCACATGCATGCACACACATGCATGCTACCTTTCACATGCGACCTACAGTACCTGCACATGCATGCACACACACACAAACCCACGTTACCCCCCACAGGTGCTTGCACATGCATACACACATTATCCCCCATGTACAGTGGACACATGCGCACACAGACAAATGCATGTACACGTACTGCCTGTACACAAACACATGCACACACACACTACTCCTTACACGCAATCTACAGGTGCCTGCACACACACACACACAAACACGTTACTCCTTACACACAATCTAAAACAATGTACAGGTGCCTACACATACACACTGCCTGTGTACGTACATGTGCATACACACATGCACACACTACCCTTCACACGCAAGTTACAGGTGCCTGCACATGCATACAAACACACACACAGACACACACACTGCCTGTGCACATGCACACACACACACACACACACACACACACATTACCCCCACATACAATTTATAGGTGCCTGTACATGTCCATTCACATGTGCAAGTGCAAGTACACATACTACCTGTGCGTGCACACTACACCTTGCGCGCACTTTACAAGTGCCTGTGCGCATGCACCTACATTTTCTATCTCTCTCATACAATCTACAGGTGACTGCACACGTGCACACACAAACACACTATCTCTTACATGCAGTCTACAACACAATCTACAGGTGCCTGACACATGCATACCACCCGTGCACTTGCACACACGCTACCCCTCACACACAATCTACAGGTGCCTGCACGCACACCCACATGTCCCCCCCCGTGCTCCCTCCCTTGCACACGCCACCCCCATCTGTCATCCCCCCCACCCCCCGGGCCTGCCCCAGCGCCACGTGGCACCAGCCGGCTCCAGTCGCCTCGGGGCAGCCAAGCTGCTCCCCAGATGGCCCCTGCCTCCACCCGCCTCCCCACATCCCAGGGGAGGCCATGGCCAGCCCTCCCCTGCCCCGGGGCAGGCACTCTGCCGGGTACCCCTGGCTTCTCCTGCTCCAGCCACAGAGCAGCTGGGGGGGGCTGCTCCCCTTGCCCCCGTGCACTCTTTCCCTCCTCCTCCCCGGTCTGTCTGGTCCCACAGTGAAGAGCAGCATGTGAGGCTGGAGCTGGGGCCAGGTCCAGGGCTGGGCCAGTTCCCTGGGCCTGGGGCAGCTGAGCCATGGGCTGGGGGGCAGTGGGTAGGGGAGGCATGGGGTTAGGGCACATGGGGTTAGGATGGCTGGGTTGGAGCCATGGGCCTGGGACCTGCTTTCCCCCCTGCCCCTGCCCCTGCCAGAGGGTGACGGGGTCTGGCTAGTGTCTGAAGGAGGCTGTGGGGCCCCTGTGGTCAGAAGGCCCCGGGCTGGGAGGACAGCGGCTGGGTCATCATGGGCCGTGGGCCTGTGGCGTGCGCTGCCCTGATCCACGCGCAGAGCCGCAGGGGCAGCATGGCCCTGGCTCAGCCCGAGGGGCTGCATCGCACGGGCCAGCTCCTGGCTGCTCCTGTGATGGGGATGGGGCCTCTTGCCCTGGCCGGAGCCACGGTACCCCTGTCCAGGGCATGTCCCAGCCCCAGCCCCCGCCAGCTCTGTGAGCAGGGCTGGTGACACCGGGCAGGCAATGCCCTGCCCCAGCATGGGCTTCGCACCAGCTCTTACGGCACGGTGAACGATATGGATGTTTGCCTAATGCAGCAGCTCAGCCCCTTTATCAATCCCTATGGGCAGCTACACTTTGAACACAGCACCCAGGTCTGGCCCTCGCACCTCCAGGAAGAGAGAGAAGTGGAGACGGTGCAGAGAAGGGCAGTGAGGAGGAGGAGGGCTGTGGAGGGGCTTCCCTAGGAGGAGACGGCAGAGGCCAGGCCTGGGCAGCGCAGAGAGGAGATGCTGGATCAGGGACAGGAGAAGGGGTTACAACATACCGGGTGCATCTACACATGCATTTGACCCAGGATCGGTTTACTCCGGAGTAAACTGCTTGGGAGTAAACGCTCCCAGGCAGCTGTCTACACATGCAGGGAAGCTGGAGCAGATTTGGAGCAGAGCTGGGGCTGGCCCCTCAGTCCTGAGGGCTCAGAGCAGAGGCGACCCAAGGCTCTGGCCCCTCTGGCTGGACGCGGTGGGGCTGCCCCAGACTTGTTGCCCAGGTGCAGGGAGACCTGCTTGCTTCTAGGGCAGCTCCAGCTGCTTCTTATGGGCCTCCTAGCCCCAGGGGTCATCTTGCCCCCACCCAGCATCCTGTTGGCCAGAGCAGGGAGACCCATGTCCCAGGCTGGGCAGAAGCCCCCAGGCTGTGTCCCACAGGCTGGGGTAGGGGTGCGCGGTGGGGCTGGATGGGGCGGTGCTCGCAGCACTGGCAGCTGGAGGCTGCTGCGGTGCAGCCACCCTGGTGAATAATTGATGCTGGGGCTGTGCCTGGTTCAGCCTCTGCAGGGCTCCCAGGGCCGGACCGCCTGGGCTTTTAGCAGAGACCTGCTCAGACATGCAGCTCCATTTCCGCTGCGACGGAGCTGGGGCCGGTGGCTTCTTCCTGGAAAGGCTCTGCAGGTCAGCCTGGCCCTCTGCACCAGCACTGCACCACTTCCCTCCCTGCCCAGCCATACACTGGGGCATCATCATAGGGGCCACGGATTTGGGTCCAGCCTGTGGCAGGCAGGGCATTGCCTGTGGGTCGGGGGGAAGGTGCTGTGCTGCAGGGGCACCCGCAGACCCCGGTGGGAGGAAGGTGCCCCCCTTCCCCTGTCAGGTACCCTGTGACTGGCTGGGTCCCTGCCTCAGAGGAGTGGGGGGTGCAAGGAGGGCAGGGAAGGCCGTGGTGCAGCCGGCCGGGGGGGCAGCCTGCGTGGAGCGGGGCGGTGGGAAGAACATGGCCATGGGGAGAGGGAGGCTGTGGCTGTGGGTCTGTGCCCACGTGGCTGCAGCGCCCGAGCCCCAATGGCTCAGATGGGAAGAGCTGATCTAGCTGCCCCAGCGCGGGTCTCTCCGGGACAGCAGGTCCCAGACAAGGATGGGGGCCGTGACTGGGGTCCCCTGCAGAGGGTGGGAGGTGGGATTCTGCCTGCCGGGCTGTGGGGAGCAGGAAGCTCTCCCCAGGGGGGTAGGCAGGGGTTACGGGCAGGCTCAGCCCACAGCCTGGGGCTGGACGGGGGTGTTGGCTGTAGGGCCACGGGGCAGCAGGGCTGGGGGGAGCGTGGGGAGGACCAGGCTCAGCCCAGCCCAGGCCAGGCCAGGCCAGGCGGGCAGCCGCACGGGGCTGACTATGAACTGCACTCCCTGCCTAATGCGCTGATTGGATTTGCACAATCCGATTATGGGCCCTGGGCCCTGGCTAACGAGGCCCTGAGCGACGGCTCCTGTCAGCAGCCGCCACGGCCGCTACCCCGCCACGGTCACAGCCCCCAGGACCTCCCCTCTGGGCTCCACAGAGCCTGGTCTGGAACGGGGAACCTGGATCCCCCTGGACATGCACAACCTTGACTGGGGCAGGTGGGGAGGGGCAGACACGGGGGCCCATGGGGGAGCCCCCCCGGGCATCCGGCACTCATGCACCAGCTGGCAGGGGTGCTGCGGGGCTGCCCCTTGCTGCTGCCCTCTGCCAGGCTTGGCCTCATGGCAGCGGATGGGCCTGGCGTGGGCCCCTGGGCTCTGCCAGCTGGCAGCTCCTGGCATCCTCCCCCTGCTCCCCTCCTGCGAGCAAGTTATCCCCTGCCTGCAAACGTGTGTGTTCATATTCGCCACCAGTAAAGCAGACCCATACCCATTTTGCCTGGTGTCCCCTTCTCCTGCTCCCTGTCTTCAGTGGTGCCTGGCTAGAGCCAGCTACTTTGCCCTGGGGCAGGGCTGGTGCTTTGCTCCCAGCAGCTGAGCTGGGCAGGGCACATGCTGCCATCCTGCTGGTGCCACAGGCAGGTGCTGGCTGCCTCCGGGGTGGCAGCACCTCCAGCCCTGCATCCAGGTAGGAATCAGCTGCAAGCAGGTTGCTCATGGCCCTGCCAACCCTGCCTTGACCCTGCTGGCCATGGGCCAGGGCTCACCCCTGCACTGGTATGGCCAGACCTGGGCACTGCTGGGCGGGACGCCAGCAATGCCCTCAGGCGTATTTGCTTTGCCGATGCTGCAGCTGGGCACAGGGTCCAGGCAGACCGGTGCCCCCACGCCAGACTCCAGCCCAGGCCGCTGTCTCTGTACCCGGCTCTTGGCAAGGGAGGGTCCAGCCCGGAGAGCTCACGACCAGAACAGGCGGAGGGCAACTGGGCCAGGCCTGGGCAGCCTGTGGAGCTGCAGGCTTCTGACTCCCAGCTCGGCACCGGCTCCGGCTCTGGCTCTGGCTCCCAGGGCTGCGTCACCACCCTCCTTCCTTCCTGGGGGCAGCGGCTGCCCCCTGGTCCCAGGCTGGTGGGAGGGCAGCGGCTGTGGTGCTCGGTGCTTGCACTGCAGCTGCCCCATGCGTCAGACTGGCTGCACCGGGCCCTGCGTGCCAGCGCCAGTGCCAGTGCCAGCGCCCGCGCCCGCGCCCGCCGGGTGGGAGGGTGGGGCCGGGGCACCCGAGTGTTTCATGCAGTTAAGAAGTGTCTGATTGAGGCAGGAGGCGCCAGCGGCTCCCGGGGGAGCTCCCAGCCAAGGACTGGAGGACCAAGCACAGGCCAAAGTAATCCAATCTGGGCCGGCCACAATCTAATTAGCCCAGAATTAACCCAGCAGCCAGAGAGGAGCTGACTGTCCCTCCACTCTGCCGGCGGGTTTGGGGGGGCTGCAGGAGGAGGAAGGGGACGTCCAGGCCTAATGCAATTAATGGGGGGTGGGGGGAGAGGCAAGGGGGGGGGGACCAGTGCCTTGGCCTTGGCAGCCATTCGCTCCTGGGAGCACGGGCTTCATGGGCGTGTGTGCGTGGCGGTCCGGGGGAGCCAGGCTGTCAGGACGATGGGCAGGGTCTGGTTGATTATGTCCCCTGCCTTTAAAGGAACATTGGAACAGCACGGATCCCTGCAGCGGGGGTGGAGGGACACCCCATGAAGGATCATAGTCACAGAGCAGCTGAGCAGGTCAGACCCTGGGGGGGTCACAGCTGGCTCAGCCCCTGCTCCAGGCAGCATCAGGCCTGTCCAACCCCCCAGACATGTCCTGGTCTGACCCGGTCCTGGCTTCACCCCAGCCCTGGATGCAACGAGCGGGCCCATTGCCTACAGACACTGAGAGCCCCTGCCCCTGCCCCAGATAATGTCGGGGGATGAGGGTCCTGCTGCTGCCAGGGGGGTTCAATGCACCAAAAAGACCCGAGGCCTGGGCTGTATCCTGCAGAGGAAGGGGAAATCCCTCCAGTCCTGGCCAATGTGACTGGGGGGAAATCTCTTCCTTCCTCCAGGGCAGCATCTGTCTGACCCTGAGCAGAGGGGCAAGACCCTCCGGCCAGGACCCTGGGGTCCGTGTCCCAGCATGAGCAGTAGGTCAGTCCCAGCAGAAGGCACAGCAGGTCCCCACCAGCTGCAGACAGCCCAAGGCATCCACGGCAGCCCCAGCCCCAGGAATCAGGGGACCAGTAATGCTGATGCTTTCCCAAGGGGAGATGGTGCCTGAGCCTGGAGAAGTTACCCCTTCCCTCTGGGAGCAGCACAGCATGGGCAGACACTGCTCAACTGGGGGTTGGGGGAGCATCTACCCTAGGCACTATGGTGTCATGTGGGAGCCCTGAGGAGCAGGTGCTGGTGCCAGGAGCTGCAAGGCTATGAGCAGAGCAGTTCCCACGCTAAGGCCCCATGTCAGGACCTCCAGCTGCCCATTGCCAGATGCAGTCTGAGGGGGGGCACAGTGATCTCAGGCTCCCTGGTTTAAGCAGGACCCTGGGGAGTGTCAGGTCAGTGGTAGGGACACAGACCCAGGTCCAGTCTCTGGGCTCCATCCTCTGGGCAGCTCCATCCCTCTCCCTCGGAGTGGCTCCAAGCGGGAGAGACTGTCTCAGGCTCACATGCACCCGGGGACAGGTCATTCCTGCCCAACTGGGCCTGGATTCCCAGTGCTGTTGAGAAAGCACCGGCTTTCACTAAGATATGCGTGGAAGGATACATGTGCCAGGACATTCATGGTAGGATGTGTGTGCAAGGACAGATGTGAAAGGGAATGCGTTCAACAACAGGTGTGCAGGGACACGCATGGAAGGTTACACATGCTAGGACATGTGTGTACAGGAGCTGGTGGCTGTGGAGCAGAAAGCAGCAAGTGCGGGGGGGGGGTCTGGCCCAATGCCCCTCCCGCACTCGGAAGGCTGCTCACGCATGCAGCAGGCCAGCGCACGCGTACACACGCACGTACACGCACAGACTCCACGTCGGCCAGGCCGGCAGCCACGTGAGACACCGGGGAGCCAATGGCGCCCGCCCTGCCATGCCCCCGGCCACGTCACCTGCTCCTCTGTCTCGCGGGGCTCGTGGGGGGGGGGGTCCAGCCCTGGGGCCATCACCAGCAGCTGCCTCTCTGGTATCAATCACCCTCTGCAGGGCGGCTCCCGCCCCCCCTCCTGGCCCTGGGCCTGGTCCTGTGGGCCTTCTCCGCCTGGCTGGGGCCTGCCACAGCTCGTGTACCCCAGGCCAGAGCCAGCTGCTCCCACCCATGCCTGGCAAGAAGATGCCCAGGGCCCAGCACCCCTGGGCAGGTGGCTGGGGAGGCATCAGGGCACCCCCACGGCTTGCCGAGCCCCCTTACCACCAGGGCCCCAGTGCACCCTGGTTGTGAGGGCAGCTGGGGGTCCCCCAGGCCGGGCCTGGTGCTGCAGACGATTCCCAGACCTGCCCTTGCCCACGGGGACCCTCCCGCCCTCCTCCTGGAAAGCCTCCAGGCCGCGTGTGCCCACGGGGTCCCGCGCGGGCCTGGCTGCAGGTGCCCCCCCCCGCCCCTCCCCGTCTGGCTCCTTCCCACCCGGAGCCGGGTGCATCCCGGCGGCTCCGTGCAGCCCCGCGGCCGCGTCGTCCGCTCGAGCGTCGGTTGGAGCCGGGCCGCCCCCGGCTCCGGCTGCTGCTGCGGCTGCGGCGCGGGCCCGGACAGCAGGCGCCGGGGCGGCGGCGGCCGGCAGCTGCGAGCGGGACCCGGCGGTGCCCCTGGGGCCGGGGCGCTGCGAGCCCGGGGGGTCCCCGCTGCACGGCGGGGCGGGGAGGCTCGGGGGTGCCGGAGCCGCGGCCAGCGCCCGGAACCAGGTGAGTCGCCGCTGCTGCCTCCCCGCTGGGACGCGCCGGGGGGCCGGCTCGGCTCCGTTCGGTACCGCGGGCCCGAGAGCCGGGGCGGGTCCGGAGCCCGGCGCCGCTTCCCGCTCCCACTCACCGTGGGGAGCCGGAGGGCCCCGATCCCGATGCGGCCCGGCCTGGCGCGGCCGCGCGGCCCGCACAGCCAGGGCTAAGGGTGCCGGGCGGGGCTGGGGAACCCGCTGCCAACGAATGCTCGGGCCGCGGGGGTCGGGCCGGGGCGGTGGGCGGCGCGGGGGCGGCCCGGGCCGGCCCGAGTCGGGGACGGCGCGGCCGGAGCTCGGGGGCCTCCGGGCGCGGCTCCCCAGGCCCGGCCTGGCCCGGTTCTCCCCGCAACGACTTCCCGCGGCAGAGGAGGGCGGAGCAGGCGGGGGTGCCGCAGCCGGCCCGACCCAGCCCCTCCGAACCGGGCCGGCGCGGGGCAGCCTCCCCGGGGAGCCCCGCGCGGGGCTTTCGTTGCGGGGCGGCAGCGGCTCCGGGCGCCTCCGCTCCACGCCCCAGTGCATCCGGAGCCGCCGCGGGTCGCAGCTCCCGGGGCAGCCGCTGCGCCTGGCCCGGTTCGCCCGGCCCCGTTACACCGCGCGGCCCCTTGCACCCGCGCCCCGGCCCGGCCCGGCCCGGCTCGGCTCGGCCCAGCTCGCGGCCTCCGCCTCGGGGCGCGGTCCGGGCTGTGGAGGAACCAGCCGGCTCGAGCCCAATCCAGCCGACCCGACCCGACCCGACCCGACCCAACCCTCGGGCGCGATCCGGGCCCCGCGGGGCTCAAGCGCGCTCGGGCTGGGGCGTGCGGGGCAGCGGCCGGATCCGGCCAGGATCGTGGCCCGCTGCGGGGGTCCAGGGCGGGGCGTCCCGGCGGGGGCGGGGGGGCCCGGGGCGCGGCGGGGGGGCTCCGGGCCGGGCCCCCCCGCGCGGGATTCGTTGCCGGGAAAAACACGAGGGCGGTTTCCCGCGGCGCCGCCCCGCCCCGCGCTGCCCATCACGGCCCCGCCGCCAATCAGCGCGCAGCTGCCCGCGATTTTGGCAGCTCCGGATGGAGCGCGGCAGAAAAGCGCGTGGGGCTCCGCGCACCGCGCAGCGGCTCCGCCCGGCCCGGCTCGGCCCCGGCCCCGGCCCCGCGGGCCATGCGGCTCCGCGCCCACGGGCCGCAGCGCAGGAGCCCCCGGGCGGGCCCGGCCCGGTGCGCGCCCCGCGGGGGCTGAGCCGCGCAGCGCTGCGCCATGGAGCCCGCGGCGCTGGAGCCCGGAGGGGGCGCGGGGCCGGCGCCCGAGCCCATCAGCTTCGGCATCGACCAGATCCTGAGCGGCGCCGCCGAGCCCGGAGCGGGGCCCGGAGCGGGGCCCGACTACGCGCGCTGCGGGGCGGGCTGCGGCGGCTTCGGCCCGGCCTGCGCGCTCGGCTCCTACAGCCTCAACATGAGCATGAACGTCCGCGTCAACGTGGCCCCCGCGCCCGCCGGCGTCATCCGCGTCCCGGCGCACCGGCCCCTGCCCCCCGCCCCGGCCCCGGCCCCCGCCCCCGCCCCGGCCGCCGCCCCGGCCCCACCGCCCGGCCTGCCCTTCCCCTGGATGGAGAGCGGCCGGCGCCTGGCCAAGGAGCGGCTCTCAGGTGAGACCCGCCGCGCCCCGGCTCCCGGAGCCCTCGCGGGGAGGGCCCCGATCCTGGCTTGTGCGGCCCGATCCGGACAGGTGCCGCCCAGGCGCCGGGCGCGGTCCGGCTCCCACACCCGACGGCTGCCTCGGGAGCGGGGCCGGCGTCCCTGCCCCGTTTCCCTCCCCCTCGCAGCAGCGGGGCGAGCCCCGAGGGCCGGGGCGGGGGGGGGAGGGGACGGGATCGGGCCCACCAGCGGGTTCGGGCACGGCTGGGGCGGCGGGCGCGGCCGGGCCGGGCCGGGCCAGGCGGGTCTGTGGTGCCCGGCAGCAGGGAGCCCCGGGCCCGGCCCCGCCCGGCGGGAGCAGCGGGCGCCCGGAGCCCCGAGCCGGGCAGCGCTCCCCGCACCTGGCGGCGCGCAGGATCGGGCCCCCCTGCCGGCCTGGGCGGGGGCTGCGGGTCTCCGAGCGCGCAGGGCAGAAGGACCCGGCACTTCCCCGAGCCCCCTTTAACGCCCTCCCTCCCCCCCGCCCTGCCCTGCCACCCAGCTCCAGGGCGGCGACCTGCCCCGTAGTTGTCTCCGGCCCGGGAAATCCCGGGGCAGTCGGGGCTGCGCGGGGTGGGGCTGCGCTGGGCCGGGGGGCGGCGGTGCCCGCTCTGCAGCCGGCCCCAGACGGCGGCCGCCGGGGCGGGAGGGGGCGGCGGTGGGAGCCCCTGGCAGGGGTTCTGGTCCCGGGTCCTGGCTGCCCGGGGCGCCGTGCTCCGGAGCGGCTGTGGGCACCCGGCGGCGCGGGGCTCTGGCTGGCGGGTGCGAGTGCCGCCTGCCTGGCGCCAGCTGCAGCCAACACGGAGCCTGTCCGGGGTGGGGCTGGGCTGAGCCCGGGGCTGCTCTGAGCCATTCCCCCTTTCCACTGTGCCCAGGGCCGTGCGGGCAGGGCCGAGGGTCCCAGCCCCTAACGCTTGCCGCGCCCTTGGGGCCGTGGGGCTGCAGTGGCCCGGGGTGGAGCAGGGGCGTAGATGAATGGGGTCGTGGGCCCTCACTGGCTTGGCTGCCCCTGGCCATGAGCAGCAGGAAGGGCCCCAGGGTCCCGTGCGGGCACCTCGCTGCTCCCAGAGCTCTGGGGGTGCTGCTCAGTTCCAGCCTCCCGGCCAGCTCAGGGCCCTGGGGGAGTGCTGGGGCTCAGGGTGCCGCATCTGGCTGCAGGCGGGCGCTGCCCAGCTTGGTGATGTTCCCATGACATGTGACGGGTCTGCAAACCCTGGGTCTCCCCATGAATATCAGGGATGGGGCAAAAATGCTGTGGGATCCTGTCACTCCCTCCCGACTGGCAGCCAGTCTGGGGCTTGGGAGCCAAGAAGCAGCAGCCCATCGCCAGCCCCTCAGAGGCCCTAGGGCCAGCCCTGCTGCTGTGCCAGGGCTGCTGAGACACTGCCTGGTTCCAGGGAACCATCCCCTGAGAAGGGGCTGGGCCTTGGACCCCTGCCCCCCCTGCCCCGCGTGACCCCTGCTCCACTCTGCCTGCAGCTGCCCTATCCCCGTTCGCCGTGACACGACGTGTGGGGCACCCCTACCAGAACCGGACGCCCCCCAAGAGGAAAAAGCCACGCACATCCTTCAGCCGGGTGCAGATCTGTGAGCTGGAGAAGCGTTTCCACCGCCAAAAGTACCTGGCCTCGGCCGAGCGCGCTGCCCTGGCCAAGGCCCTCAAGATGACGGACGCGCAGGTCAAGACCTGGTTCCAGAACCGCCGCACCAAGTGGAGGTATGGCAGGGGCTGGGGCTGGGCCAGGGCTGGGACTGGGGGCTGCAGATAGCTCCTGTCTGGGCAGGGGGAGCCGGGGCTGGACGGGCAGGATCTGTGCCTCAGCCAGTGCCCAGGTCGTAAGAACAGGACAGCTGCCCTGGCCCGGCTCAGACCCCGGGGCCATCTTGCCCAGCCTCCTGTATCGCATGGCAGCATGAGCTCCCCGAGACCTCAGCTGGTGGCTCCTTCAAGGAGCTGAGGCTGTGGGCGTGTGTCTGGTGCAGTTCAGGGACATCCCTGACACCTGCCCCTGCTGCGAGCAGAGGGAGACCCTGGCGCACGCTCACCTGCACTGCCCCTGTGCTGCCTCCTCCAGAATCTCCTGCCGAGGTCCTGGCTGCATGTCTCCCTGCACCTATTTACACACTCCCTGTCTGCAGCCCCATCGTGTCCCAGGACCTCCTGGGCAACCTCCTCTTGGCCTGGCCATGCTGGCATGTATCTGACCAGGAAGGAGGCTCTGGTGGGAAGGTCCCTGGGGACTGCGGGGCCACTGTCCTGTCCCCAGTACATTCCCGTCTCGGGGCAGAGCATCACCGGTCGTGTCCGCCTGTTCCCTGGAATCGTTCAAGGGCCCGTGGGCTCTGTGTGGTGCACTCTGCTCCACGTCCCTCCGTGGTGCGCTAGTTAATCTCAGACCATCACTGCTATCCTTTGTTTTTTTATAATTTATCCCAAGTCATCAGTTGTTGCCTTTTCAGGAGCCTCCAGCCAATAGTTTACCTGGTGCCTGGGCCTACAATCCCTTAAGGCAACAAATAGGCCTGTGTCACACGGGGGCACAGAGTGGAGGCCGGAAGGGAGAGAGACTGGGGCTGAGCAGGGTTTTCCCCGTTCCTCTCCCCTGCAGCCTCCAGCACTGAGGTCCAGGCAGGGCTGATGCCACGGCTCTCACTGCCTGCCCCAGAGCCACTGATGCCCCTTTTCTCCATGCATGTGTCCAAGCCCTGGTGAGGTCTCAGCTCCCACCATGTCTGGGGGCCACGAGTCCCAGCCTTTCATGCCATGGTGTAATCCTACTGGAACAGGCTCCCCAGAGAAGTGGCGGAGACTCCACCCTTGGAGGTGTTTAAGACCCGGGTAGACAAAGCCCTGACTGGGATGATGTAGTTGGGGATGGCCCTGCTTTGAGCAGGGGGTTGGACTAGATGTGACCTCCTGAGCTCCCTTCTAGCCCTTGTCCATGACTGACCCCCATGGTAGCTGGGCTCCCTGGGCTGGGCCGAAGCAGGGCTGTGGTGGGGGGTGCTGGAGCAGGCGGGGCTGCAGTCTGGGGGCAGGCAGGGGCTGAGGCAGCCATGCCGTGTGCCCGCAGGAGGCAGACGGCAGAGGAGCGTGAGGCGGAGCGCCAGCAGGCCAACCGTCTGATGCTGCACCTGCAGCAGGAGGCCTTCCAGAAGAGCCTGAGCCAGCCGCTGCCCCAGGACCCGCTCTGCATGCACAACTCCTCGCTCTACGCCCTGCAGAACCTGCAGCCCTGGGCTGAGGACAACAAGGTGACCTCGGTCTCGGGGGTGGCGTCAGTGGTGTGAGGCCCTGTGGAGCCATGTGCCCTCCCGGAGGGGCACCCTGGACGTGCCAGGGGGCACGGGGCTGAGCCCGGATCCTCCACCCCTGCTGCAGGCGCAGGTGAGGGAGGACTGCCTCGGGCCGTGTGGATGGAGGTGCCCCTGCCCCAGGCATGGGCTGGCTCCTGGGTTGGTGTCTGCCCAGCCAGGGCCCGCTGCTCCTCCAGACAAGGCCCCGGTGCCCACCTGGCTGCAGCAGACTTTCAGCTCTGTCCCTGTGCTGCCAATGAGGGGTTAAAGCCTGAGGCTCCGGGGCCCCAGAAAAGACACGAGGGGCCACCCCCCGACCCTGCAGCAGGCACCGCCAGCCCCAGGGCTCTGCCCACCCCAGCAGGGAGCCCTGTGTCCGACCAATCTCCAGCAGCCTGGGGGCTTCAGCCTTAACTGCCCTGCCTGCTCCGGCGCGGAGCTGGGGCCCAGGCATCCTCTCGCCCGCGGCTGGACATGGATGGACTCCCGGACCGTGGAGATGGACCCTCAGGACGGAGCTGCCCGGCGGGGCTGGAAGCTGCCCCAAGCTGCGTGGGGTCCTGCCCCGACTTGGGCCGGGAGTAGCCCCCACCAGGGGCTGGGCCCCACAGGGCTTGGCCCGGACAACAGCAGCAGCCAGGCCCGGGTCCCGCGTTGTCCGTCCGCGCCCGCGGCCCCGGCCCCGCTCCGGCTGCTGGGGCGAGACCCGTGGGGCCTGCGGGGATTGGGTGGGGAGGCGGAGCGCTGGGTACCTCGGTCCCCGCCAGTCCCGCCCCCTCGGTGGCCACGACCCGGGATCCACCCGCCCCGCCCTGGGCCGGGGGCGGCCTCCCGTGCGACCCGCCGCGGGGACCCGGAGCCCCCACTCCCGGGCCGGGCGGCCGGCGCTGTCCGTGGTGCTGCAGCCCGGCCCCGGCCCCGGCCCCGGGGGTCCCGCCCGCCTTGAGCTCAGCCGGGAGGACTCAACCCCCCCACCCGGGCCGGGCGCGTCCGCACCCGCGGCCGCACCCCGCCAGCACCCGCACCCGCACACGCGCTGCGGCGAGAGCCGCTGGAACCAGCCTTGACCTTGACGCCGCCGGGCCCGAGCCCGCCCCGCGCGGCGATTGGCCGGCGGCCCGCGAGGCCCCGCCCGCCGCGGCCATATAAGGGGGGCGGGGCTGTGCCGCAGCCGGGCCGCGGCACAGAAGCACGGAGGCGCGGGACCGCAGCCATGAGCCTGGGCGCCCGCAGGCCGCGGGCCGAGGCCCTGCTGTCGCTGCGCCGGCCGGGGCCGGAGCTGGCGGAGCTGCGGGCGCAGGAGACGGGGCAGCTGGCGGCGCTGAACGACCGCCTGGCCGCCTACGCGGAGCGCGTGCGGGCGCTGGAGCGGCGCAACCGGGCGCTGCGCCTGGAGCTGGAGGCGCTGCGCGGGCAGCTGCGGGAGCCGCCGCGGCTGCGCGCCCTGTACGAGCAGGAGGCGCGCAGCCTGCGCGGGCGGCTGCAGGCCGAGGCGGGCGAGAAGCGGCGCCTGGAGGGGGAGCGCGAGCAGCTGCGCGGCCTGCGCGCCCGGCTGAGCGAGCGCTGCGCGGAGGAGGCGCGCAAGCGGCGCGGGGCCGAGGAGGCGCTGCGCGGGGCGCGGGAGGCGGCGGCGCGGGCCGCGCTGGGCGGCCGGGCGGCGGAGGGCCGGGCCGGCGGCGCGCGGCGGGAGCTGGCCTTCCTGCGCCGCCTGTGCGCGGAGGAGGGCGCGGAGCTGGCGGCGCGGGCGCGGAGTGCGGGCGCGGAGCCGACCCCGGCCCCGGCCCCGGCCGCGGCCCGGCCCGACCTGGCGGCGACGCTGGGCGAGCTCCGCGCGCAGTACGAGGCGCTGGCCGGCAAGAACCGGCAGGCGGCCCAGGACTGGTACCGCACCCGCTGCGCCTCCGCGGCCGACGTGGCCGCCCGGCACGGGGACGCGGCGCGCGGGGTGCGGCGGGAGACGGCCCACTGCCGCCGCCTGCTGCGCACCCGCGCCGCCGAGCTGCAGGCGCTGCGCGGGGCCGTGGCGGGGCTGCACCGCCGGCTGCGGGAGCGGCAGGAGCGGCAGAGCGGCGAGGTAGCCCGGTGCCAGGTGAGGCCGGCGGCGCGGGGCGGGCGCGGGGCCGGGGCCGGGGCCGGGGGCGGGCGCGGGGCCGGCGCTGAGCCCTGTCCCGCTCCCGGTCGGTGCCAGGAGCGCGTGGAGGAGCTGGAGCAGCAGGTCGGGGCGGCCCGGCTGGACATGGCGCGGTACTTGCGCGAGTACCAGGACCTGCTGCACGTGAAGATGGCGCTGGACGTGGAGATCGTTGCTTACCGGTGCGCCTGGCCCCCTCCCAAGCCCCCCCCGGACTCGGGGCCGCGAGCGCGGGGCAGCCCCAGGCCGGGCGGGCTGGCACGGGGCTGCCCCGGGCCGGGGTAGTGGGGTCCCTCCTGCTGAGCTTGCTGCCCCGTGTCTTCTAGGAAGCTACTGGAGGGCGAGGAGCTGCGCTTCGCCTCGGCCCTGTGACCGCTGGAGCCCGGGGCCGCCTCCCCGCGCTGCCCCCTCCCCTCCATCCTGCCGCCTGCGCTGTCGCCGGGGGCCCGCGGCTCGACCCTGCCCGCCTGGCTCCCTTGCTCCATCTCTGCCCCTGTTGTGCCCCCGGCCACCCTCGGCACGACCTCCCTGCCCCGCGCCCCTGCCCCACTGCAGCCTGCAAGGGGCGGGGGCCGAGACAGCGGCCGCCCCCCCCAGCCTGCACCTCGACCCCCACAAGTGAAGCCCCGGGGCCCCCGGCGATAACCGCAAGCCAACCACCTGCCCCCTCCGGTGCCCGGTGGGTGAAACCGCAAGCACCGTCCCCCCCGCCCGCGGCGCTCCCCAGCGCGGGGGAGTTGCAGCCCCCCTCAGCGTCTGTGGTGCACTGCATGGGCTGGGGGCAGCTCTGCCCCCCGTGCGCCCCGGGGGGAGCAGGGGAGGGAGCAGGAGCTGCTCCCTCTGCCTGGCCTGGCCTGGCCTGGCCAAGCCGCATCCTGCTCTGGCCCTGCCCTGTGTGAGGCAGGCCCTGTAACCGGCCCAGCCCCTGCAGGGGGGCCCAGCACCCTAGCTGCTGTCCCTGGGGAGCTGCAGTGTGAGGAGCAGGGGGTGGCCAGGCCCTCCTCCCCCACTTGTGCCCAACAGGGCCCAGGGCTGCCTGCCCTCCTGTGTCCGGCTCAATAAAACCCCTTGTGTTACCCTGACTCTGAGCCTCTTGCTGATAACTGGGGGCTGGGTGCAGTTCTGGTCCAGCTCCCGCAAGGCTAGTTCTCACCTGAGCTGCATGCGTCCCCCTGCTCCCGCCCGACCTGGGCTGGGTGATGGTGGGTCCCTGGGCTGGGGCCAGGGGCTGCCTGCCCAGACGGGCCCCTGTGCCCAGGGGGGAGAGCTGGTGGCTGGGGGCTTGGTGATAGATGCCCAGGCTCTGGCCCCATCAGGGAACAGCTGCCCGCTGCGGTGTCAGGGCTGCTCCAGGGCAGAGAACCAGCCTCCAAGATGCACCAGGCCCAGCCAGGCCCTCTGCCCAAATCCGCCTACAGCAAGACACAGGCTACTGCTCTGGGGCTAACTCTTTATTGTGGGTGCTGAGGCAGGGATGAGGGCTGCTCCTTGGCAAGGACCCAGTGCCCTTAGCCTGGTGCGGGTGTGTGGGGCTCGGGTGGGACCGGGCGGCTCAGGGCAGGCAGTCACACGTCCTTCCAGGGTGTCCAGGCACTCCACCTGGAGTTGGCAAAGGGGTCCTGGCAGCTGAGGCGCACCTGGCGCACAGCCCCTGCCAGCTGTATCTCCTGCACAGTCTCCAGCTGCAGATTGCCCTGTGGGGTGGGATGGGATGGGATGGGGTCAGTGTGGGCTCAGCCAGGCTGGGCCCAGGCCTGCTTTTGTGTGGGCAGTGCGGGGAGGGGGACCACTGCAGGCTCTAGGTAGTCCCCCCGGGTGGCCCTGGGCTGGGGTGAGGGTCCGGGGGTACTCACCATAGAGCCATCGTGGTGCTTGTACTGCAGGCGGTAGCGCAGGGTGAAGTAGGAGTGCGGGTGGCTCCAGGAGGCCGGCGGGGCCCAGGCCAGGTGCAGCTGCTGCCCCTCGCGCCACGCTGTCACGTTCTGTGGGGGCTCGGGGCGCACTGCGGGCAGAGCAGGGCTGTCAGCCAGGCACTGGGGGTATGGGGGGGGGTGTGGGGGTGAAGCACGGGGACGCACCGATATCACGCAGGAAGAGGCGCAGCCTGAAGTCTTCGAATAAGTGGTGCCTCGTCAGCGCCTGCAGCTCCAGCACCAGAGGCTGCATCTCCTCGGCAAAGGGGCAGAAGCCGGGCTCCACAAAGTCCATGTTGACCAGACCCCGCTGCTCCAGGCCCGTGCACTGCCAGGCCCCGGGGCTCTCACCACTGTGGGCACAGCACAGCCAGTGTTGGCACCAGGGTGGGGGCCAGTGATGGAGGCAGCCCTGGGCGTGAGGCCGTGGGGCAGGGGGCACCCACCTGCGGAAGATGCGGGCGCGGAAGAAGGCATGCTCCAGGGCTCTCCACTCGCATTTGAAGGTGCCACAGTAGGACTCGGCATGGCAGGACACCGCCTTCACCTGCTCATCTGGGGACGGTGAGGGTTGAGCGCAGCCCTGCGGCCCTGGGGTGACCCCCGCTTCCCCCCCCCAGCCTTGGACCCAGCCCCAGACCTCCCAGTCTTAGACTCAACCCTGGATGTCCCCAGCCCAGCCCCCAGTCCCAGGCACCGGCAGCTCCAGCTCTGCACCCCGCTATCCCCAGACCCCCCAGCCCTAGACATCCCCAGCTTCACACACCCCCAGCGCCGGATCCTGATATGCGTCTCAGCTCCAGACATCCCCCAGTCGCAGCTCTAGACCCCCCAGCTTCAGACACTTGCTCAGCCTCCCCCAGACCCCTCAGTCCTAGATGGCAGCCCAAGCCCCCAGGTCTCTGGAGACACGGCCCCACCATCCCCAGCCCCCATGCACCTGAGAGCCGGTGGATGAGGCGACCCGGGGTGCTGCGCATGGCCAGGAAGGTGGTGTCGAGCAGGCGGCCGTGGGCCCAGCACGTGTAGTTGCCGGTGGCCGGCAGGTCCAGCCCCACCACGGTGAGCTCTGTCCCAGCTGGCACCAGCTCCACCATGGGGTCCGGGTCCCCATTCAGCTGCCAGGTCTCGGGTGGTTCCTTGCAGCTCAGCACCACATCCTTGTCCAGGTCCCCAACCTTGACTGGGGGCACTTACTGCTCACACTGGGCCAGTGGCCATCTCCCCCACTCTGTGTGCCTACAGGGCCGCCCCAGCCCTCCGGCCCCGGTGCCCCCTGTGTCTGCATCCCCTGCTCCCCCCTCCTGCCCCATCCCCATCCCTTGCCCCTGCCCCTGCCCCGTGGCTGCAGGACTCACGCTTAGGGGGGAAGCCGGTCAAGGCGGCGGCAGGGACTGGGCAGAGCGTGCCAAGCAGTGCAGCCAGCACCAGCACCTGGGACGGAGGTGGAGTCAGTGCCACGCAGCCCAGAGCGGGACCAGGACCCGTCCCGGGGAGCCTGCCGGGCCACGACGCTGGCTGCGGGGCACGGAGGTGCCAGGGTGCGAAGCGGCTGCCAACAGGATGGGCCAGGGGGCGGCAAGCAGACTGCTGGTGCAGCTGCCATGGGACAGGGATGGCTGGGTGCTGGGAGAGGGGCCTTTTAGGAGGGGCCGGGGGGCACAAAGGCAGCCAGTGCTGGGCATCTGGGGTGGGGGCGACAGATGGACTGGAGGGGGGCAGATGGTCAGAGTGCGCCTGTGGGAGAGGCTGGGCATGGCCCTGCCCCTGCCCCTGGGGCCTGTGGGCGGTCATGGCACTGCCCGGAGGGCCAGTCCCACAGACCCAGGGCTCCCCCAGGGCAAGTCTCCAGTCCCACACCCTGCCCTGGCAGCTCCCTGGGCTGGGAGAGTCCAGCCCCGGTGCCGCTCCCCCAAGGCCCCCAGCAGCTCCCCACCCCGCCTGGGCCCAGGCCCCACAGTGGCCTCCGCCCCTACCTCGAGTGGGCTCCGCTCCATGCTGCCGCCGGGCTGGGCACGAGTGTGCCGGGGGCTGTGGCGGCTCGGGGACCCTGGGCCGGACTATATAGGGGCCGGCGACGCTGGGGCAGCCCCGGGGGTGGAACTGAAAGGAGAAGTGAGGAAACCACAGTCGCCGTTGCTTCTCAGAAAGAGAAAGGTAGCACTGGGCCAAATCCTGTCGCAGCTGCAGGACGCTACCCACCCCAGCCCAAGGGGCCTCACTGCCCACGGGCTGTGCCGGCCGGGCGAGACCGGACCCCGATGTGCTGGGTGCTGTGTGGACCCAGGCCGAGACAGGCCCTCGGCTCAGTTCAGACTGGGTTTCAGGAAAAACTTTACTGGGAGGCAGCGGGAGAGCCGCCAGGGGATGGGGGGACTCTTCATCGCTGGAGGGGTGCAGCTCAAGGAGACGCCAGGCAGCCGCGGGCGGGGGATGATTTGGGCACTGCGATGCCTGTGCTCCCTGTGGTGGGCTCCGAGTCGGCCACGGCCGGGCGGGCACAAGTGACAGGACAGCGATGTCTGGGATAACCCCCCGACTCCGATCATCCGGGGGCGCTGCCAGGGACCGGGGAGACGGAGCAGAACGGGAGGGTTAAACAGGCCCTGCTGACACTTCGCTCTCGCCCCGGCCAGGGTTGGCTGCATCGTGCATGGCTGGGCCCCGCTGCCGGCAGGATCCCTCACTCCCTGCCTGCAGCAAACTCCCCTGGTCCCCCGAGGTCTCGGCTTCTCTGCCAGCCTCAGCCCATTGCCTCTGCCCCACGGCTCCAGGCCTCTCTGCTGCAGCCCCCACGGGGTAGGCTTCCCTGTCTGCCTCCTCTTCGCACCCACAGCCACACGCCAGCTCCTGGCCTGTATCTGCTTCTCCCCCGGTTCTGGGAGGGGAAAGGGACCCTTCCTGCAACCCCGCCATCAACCCTTTCCCTGCCGGAACAAACACCTGCACAGAAACCCTTTCCACACGCAGCATCCAAACAAGCAACGCAAGCCCATGATGGGGGCCATCCCGCTCCCGTGCGCTGCTCTCTGAGCGTAGTTTCATGACAGAGCGCCCGCGACCAGGCCGCTTTCCCGTTACGGTTTCAGGACACGTCAGATTCTCGCCACAAGCAACGCCACTGCCACCGCCGTCCTGGCGCACTGTGGCCATCTCCATGGCTAACGGCCGTGTACGTGGCTAGGGCTGCAGTGTCCTGATGGCCAAACAGCGGTCACTCTTTCAACGTGGCATCGCATCTTCCCCTTGATTATTCAACCCTGGCTGGAGCGCGCGCTGGGCCGCCTGCTGCTTCCAGTCAGGCCCTAAGCCGGCGTCCAAAGCCTTTGTAAACCCAGGGAAGGGCTCAGAAAGGTCCTGGCCCCCGTCAGGGTTCGCCCACCAAAGCCTTGTTTAACTGGTCGGGTGTGCTGGCACATCCTGGCCCAGTGGCCCTGTCTGGGGTGCCCTTCCCAGGCAGGTCTGCCAAGGGGGCTGCAGTGGCGCTCAAGCTCGGTTCAAACCCCCTGTAGAATCCCACTGGTCCCATAAAACACAGCACTTTGCTTCTGGTGTTTGGGATTGGGCAGTTTTGGACGGCATCAATCTTTGCTGGGTCCTGGCACTCAGTCCCCAAGCCCACCCGTGTCCAGTGTGTTACCTGTGCCATTCCTGCCCGGCACATCTCCCTCTTCATGGTGAGGCCTTTGCTCCCTGACCTCATGGAGATGCTCATCCCCCGGGGCAAAGGGCATGCAGCCGGTTGGGACTGCACTCAGATTCAGACCCCCCCCCCAACCCAGCTGTGGAACCGGCACTGCTGGGGAAGACCGCAGCTTTGAGGTGGTTTAACAACCAGCATCTCCTGCACCTCCTTCTCCAGGGCTGTCCGGGATCCCCTGGAATATGCCTGGCTGGGCTGGATACGGCGGGGGGGGGTCCCCTGGATTTATTTGGTGATGGGCACTTGTAACTCGGCCTGGCTGACTGGAGAACAGGGGGGCGCCGGCAGCAAGGGGGCACCGGCTGCCCACCGCGCTGCGACCCTGCCCGTGGTCCTCCCACTCCATCCTGCAGCCGCTGTCCCCCCCCCGCGTCCTGACAGAGGGGCCCGGCTGCAGCAGCCTGGGCATAGCAAGGTTTCATCCTGTTTGCATGGGAAGCACCACGGCTGGGTCACAGCCAGGTAACTGCCACATCTGTCACATCTGGCAGCCGATGTTTGACAGGATACGGCCTTGCCAGGCTGCTTGCAGCTCGTCCCCTCTCACTGGGATCAAGACCAGGCCCTGGTCTCCCACAGCGCTGGGGCAGGCCAGCGAGGAGCAGATCAGGAGCCCCCTGCCCCAGGGGAGCTCCCTAGACCCTCTGCTCCTTCTCCGCACTCAAAGGAGTCGCCTGGACCCACGCTTGCCCAGCGATCCACCCCTGAATTCAGGCCCTGGGGGCATGGAAGTGTCCCTCCCGCTACTAACTCGGCCCCTCTGTCCACTCCCTGGTCTGGGGGGAGAGCAGGTGTCACCATATCCCCTCCAGACCCCACGCTGCCTGTGTCCACACCCAGACCCCCAGCCCCTACCAGGTACTCCACCGCTTTCCTTTGGCTCTTGGTCACCCCCGTCGGCCTTTCTCGCTACCTTTTCCAGCCCTGCATCTCTCTACACGGTGACTTCCTCTATGTCGTTCCCTACCGACACAGGGATTGGGACGTGATGGAGAGCCCCACGACCTTGTGCCCCTCCCGGCTGGGCCCTTTCATCTGCGTGGAGGCTGCAGAAAGTCTCTCAGGGGCGCCCTGAAGGGTCTGCCCTGAAGGTTGCTTCCCTTCATGGCCTTCCTGGACCCAAAGCCCCTTCCCTGTCTTTCCTCCTGACTTGTGGCCCCTCGTGTGCATGGCTGTCCCTGGTGCTATTCCCTTCTCACCTGCCCATGTCTCCGGGATGGTGCTCTAGGGCCGCTTTCACCTTTCGCTTGTCCTCCCTGCCCCGCAGCCATATGAGGATGACCTTCAAGGGCCTTGCCCTGCAACGGAGGCAGGTCCAGCACTCATTTCCTTACACGGCCTTGTAGACCCCTTCGACCCCCACCAAACACTGCAGTACTCGCAGGGAAGAGCCTTGCCTCGCTCCAGCTGCCCCTGCTGCCGTGGTGGTTTCCGTGTTTGCAGCTCAAACTCCGTCTTCTTCCCCTCCAGGCTCCAGCATCGCCTTCGGTCCCAGGTCCCCTGGGCTCTGCCTCACCGACCGCGGTGTCGGGCTGCCCCCATCCTGAGGATGTCGAGTCCGAGCTGGTGCTGGCGGCAGGGTCCTCTGGCCTTCGAGTTGGGTTCGCCCCTCCTGATTCGGCTCTGGAAGGGCCCGAGCGCGATCTGCTGGGACTGGCTCCATGGCTGCGGCCGCTGAGCTTTGGGCACCTGCTGAGAGGCGATCTCCTCTCTCCCAGCATAGCCTGCAGCTCCAGCCCATGTCCCAACCCTTCGCTCACAGGCTCAAAGGGATGAAAAGAACAAACCTTCTGTCTCCTCCGGCCCACGCGTGGGGGGCAGACGTGTCCCAGGGGCCTGTCGATGGCCCCGGCAAGGTGAGAGACTCAGTGACAGGAGAGGTCCATCGTTGCTCTCACCCTGGCCCGGGCTGGCTGCATCGTGCACGGGTGGGCCCAGGGGTGGGCAGGAGCCCTCACCCCGTCTGCAGCGAACTCCCCTGGTCCCCCGAGGTCTCGGCTTCTCTGCCACCCTCAGCTGCCTGCATCTGCCCCGTGGCTCCAGGCCTCTCGGCTGCGGCCCCCGCGGGGCAGGGTCCCTCGGGCTTCACGCCGACTCCGGCAGGCTGGAGGCACTGGCACGCTCCAGCTCCCTGGCACTGCACAGACCTGCAGCTTGTGTCCCGGGGAGCCGTGGCCCACGAGCCCGCTGAGGCAGGGGCAGCTTGGACAGGGGGCCTGGGGATGAAGGGCTGGGGTAGGGCAGGCCTGGTGTCGGAGGCAGGAGGGCAGTGCCTCCCGGGGCTGCAGGCCTGGGGCAGGCGGGGGCGATACCGGCAGAGTGGGGCCCAGGGCCCAGCTGGGGAGGTGCCAGCTCGGCTTCGGTTAGGGGATGATGTTGTCCTGCCCCCGCTGCACCCTGCAAAGGCTCTTGCAGTGGCTGCATGCCTGTGGTGCCCGTGGCTGGGCTGATCTGGGCTGTCAAAAAGCTCCTGATGGAAACCCGGCAGTGAAGGCGCCGCTGGCAGTCGCCCACCCAGGGAGCGGGGCAGGTCCTTGGGGTCAGGCACGACTTAGGGGCAGGGCCGGCTCTGCTCACCCAGAACTGGGGGGTCCACAGGCTGGTGCGGGGGGTCCTTCTGTTGGGAACAGGCTGGAGGGGGTGCCTGGGGCTGGTTCACACAAGCCTGATCCTGCCCAGAGCAGGGGCTGGACCAGCTGTGACCCGCCCCGCCTCCACCCTGCTGGCCGGGCTGGGAGCCCCTGGCACTTGTGACACTGAGGGGAGAGCCAAGGACACGGGCAGCTGGTCAGTCCAGTGGGAAATAGCAAGATAAGCATGTGCGTGCAAACACATGTGCATGTGTACATGCATGTATGTGCGCATGCAGGCATGAACGTGCTCACACATGCAAATGTACACATGCACACATGCGCGCACACACATACATAGGTGCACATGCACATACATGCACATGCGTGTGTGTAAGCAGGCGCAACCCCTGCCCTGGGCCTTGCTGTAGCTGTGACTGGTGGGCGAGCCGTGGCATTCCTGCGAACCCACCTGTCGACGTAGAAGCCGTCAGCGAAACTGTATGGGAGGCAGGAACTACCGCAAAGGGAATTGAAAATCAGCAGCCAAATGTCACGGCCGCAGTGGGAAGCCATGGAGCGTCTCCCCCGGATCCTGTCACCATCCTGGGCGAGGGCTGAAGACGCAGCCAGGGGAGCACCAGGGCAGGCAGCATCAGTTGGCCTCTGGCCAGACAAGTGGTGCGGAGGAGGCTGCTCATCGGGACCTGCGTGGCTGCAGCCGGGCCTGGGTGCCCAACTCAGGCCTCGCGCTGGCTGCATGCTGGGCTCAGGCCCTGGTGCCCCCACCACCCCCAGCCCCATGCACTGGGGTCAGGCCCCACGCACCAGCTCTACCCTCCGGGGCCTCGCTGCTGGCCCCCAGCGCACCTGCAGGCCCAGGGATTTGGCCACAGGGAAGCAGCAAATGCCCCCCCGGCAGCACAGGCTCAGGGCCATGGGAGCCCCGCAGGCTGGAGCCGTGGCTCCGGGGCCAGATCCGGGCTCAGGGAGGAGGAGGAGGAGACCTGTGCCTGGCAGTACAGTCTCGTGCCACGCTAGGACTGCCCTGGCCCCCCAGCATGACTGTACCCCAGGCTACGCTGCCCCGGGTTAGGGCTTGCGTGTCCGCAGCCAGGGCCGGGGGCTGCACCGGGCAGGTCTCCTGCATGGACCCCAGCACCATCTGCGCCTGGCCCCGAGCAGCTGTGGGCAGATGTGGCTGATTACCCCAGGACGGGCAGCCGCTGACTCCGTGCTACCCTCCTCTGCCTGCCCCCTGGGTGTACGGTGTCTTGGCCTGGCCCCGCAGCCCCCCCCCCCCCCCCCCCCCCCATGAAGATCCCAGCAGGGTCAGGGTCATGCCAGGCAGGGGGCTTGGGACCTGGCAGCAGGGGCTGGTCTGGGCCCCCCCAGCGCCAGGGAAGGGCCAGAAAGTCTCCTCGTGGCCCCCCAGCTGAGCGAGGGGCAGGGCAGGCACCAGGGAGGAAGCGAACTCCGGCCAGTGCTCGTGGCCCCCCCCAGGGCATCAAAGGGGCCTGTGAGCAGCCCTTGGCCCCCGGGCAGCAACAAGGCCTGCCCGCCCCCCCCCCCCCCGCGGCCTCCTGGCCCATGGCCAGCCACGAGCACCATCACCGCGACCTCCTCCGCAGCTTCCCCTGCACAGGGGCAGTCCCACGCCTGCTTCCCCTGCGCTTCCCTGGAAAGCAGCACCACGGGGGAGTCCTGCCGAAAGGGCAGGCAGCTCCCTGCCTGAGTCACGGCTCCGAGCTGCAGGGAGCCGGCGCTACACCGTGCAGCAGCAGGCATCGCCTGCCCCCGGCACTTGCAGGATTCACAGAAAGGCTGCGCTGCCCCCGCCCCGCTCCCTGCACCACCGGATTTGAAGCCCCCCCACCCCTGAGGCGCTGGTGCTACTGCAGCCCAGGCTGGGCTGCGCCAATGCTGCTGGGACCAGCCCCGCGGGGTCCCGGCTGGAGGGTCTTGCCCCATGCTGCACTGGGGCAGAAACGGGTTTCCCCCCTGCTCAGACTGGGGGTTTCCCTCCCTCTGCAGTGGGGCATGGCCTGGGCCTGGGTGCTCTGCAGTGTCTGTGACCCCCATGGCAGGAGCAGGACGCTGGCGGCCTTGGTCCTCCTGCTTTCTTGGGGGCAGGGGCAGTGCCTGGGCTGTGTTGGGGGTCACTGGCGTGCGGCTCCGAGGCTGGGCTGGTTTAGACAGGGGGGACTGGTACTGGATGCGACCCCCCCAGCTCCCTGCCAGCCCCTTGGTTGTAGGATCGTACAAAAGGAGCTGGGAGTCATGGCACAACGGACCCCAGCCCCTGCCCAGCGCCCCTCGGCCCCAGGGGCCAGCAGCAGCAGACCCCAGCCCCAGACTTGTTATCGTACCCCCAGGTTGGCTCCCCCCAACCCTGGCAGTGCGGGGCTCCCCAGATGCCTGGGGCCAGCAGGCCCGAGCGTGTCAGGGGGCAGGTAAGAGCAGTCGGAAAACAGAAGTCACAGAAAAACTTTATACACAAGAGCCCTCTGGCTGGGCCCCTTCCTGCTCCTGCAGCCCCGGCCCCCCCGGCCCTCCGACAGACCCGCAGCTCCGGGCACGGCCCGCAGAGCCCACACCCCCAGCAGCACCACGCGACCCCACAGCGTCGGAGGCAGCCTCCATCCCCGTCCCCAGCCAGCATGACGATGGGACAGCCCCGGCACCAAGCAGACAGCGCCTGCCACCGCCCTCAGCCTCAGTCCCTGACATGCCGCGGGGCCGGGCTCCGGCCGCAGACGTGGGGGAGGACAGCTGGGACACGACACAGCAGCCCTGAGCTGCCAGCCACCGGCCAGGCTCCAGCGGCTCTCGCTCACTGCAGCGTGCACACGTCCTGGTCCCCATCATCGTCCTCCTGCAGGGTGGATGCAGCACCCTCCTGCGCCGGTGCGGGGGCCTCCGGCGTGGCCGCCTCGGCTGCCAGCTGCTCCCGCAGCTCCATGAGCACATCGCGGCTCTCGCTAGGCGGCAGGTTGCTCAGGTAGTACTGGGGGGCCAGCTCCGCCAGCCTGTGGGGATGGGGACAGGGACGTGAGCCCAGGTCTGGCACTGAGGCCAGCACGTGCTGCCGGCCCCCAACCCCACCCCACCCCATGGGGCTGCAGCTCACAGGCGGGGCTGGATCTCGGAGACGACGCGCAGGCAGTTGTCCTGGGAGATGCAGAACTCGTGGAAGAGCAGCCAGGGCGGCGGGCGCGGGGGCGGGCGGCGCAGGCGGTAGCAGCAGGTGGGCGCCAGCTGGGCCACGTGCCGGTGCGTCAACATCGTGTAGTTCCCGGCCCCGTCCAGGTCCCGCGCCACCTGCCGGGGGGGGGGGGCACGGGGTCAGGGGGGGCCTGGCAGTGCCTGCGTCCCCCCTCCCCATGCCCATGTCCAGCGCCCCTGCCCCACTTGTGCTGCCCCCCTTGACACCCAGACTTCCCCCATTCATGCTGCTCCCCCCTAGCACACCTTGAGGAAGCAGCCGGAGACGAGGGCGCGCTGGAGGTTGCAGATGTTGCCAGGGGCACCGAAGGCCGGGGGGGACACGGGCAGTTCGATGCGCCGCATGGCCTCCAGCAGCTCGGCCCGCAGCGCCACCGCTCGCTGCAGCACCGCTGCGCTCAGCCCCTGCTTGCGGCACCAGCCCTCATCCGCCCCGTCTGTGGAGACCAGTGTCAGCGTGGGGTGCACTTCCCACACCTCCCCACGGGTGCTGGCTGCCCCTCCGCCCCCACACCTGCGCTGGGGGCCGTGGCTCCACCAGCTCCCCCGGCACCTGGCCCAGGCGATGCTGGCCCGTGCCCATGGAGCCCCAAAGGGAGCAGGAGATAGCCGCAGGGCCTGGGGGAAAGGGGGCAGTCGGCCGCCCGCAGCCTCGGGGCAAGAGAAAGCTTCTGGGTCCTGACAGGGGTGGCGGCAGATGGGGAGCGCTGGGGGGCCGGGTGGGTGCAAGACTCACGCTGCTGGTAGGCGTGGAAGACATTGATGAGGGTGAAGTGGTCGCCATCGCGGTGCAGCAGTACCCGGCGCCGTGCAGCCATGGCCTCCTCCAGGCGTGCGGGCACCGGCAGGAAGCAGGGCCCAGCTGGGGGGGCAGGGGAGGGTCAGCGCGGTGCCGGCAAGGCAGCCCCCCCCAACCTGGCCCGGCCCCACCTGTGAGCATGGCAGCCAGCGTCAGCATCTCATCCACGCAGTCGAACTCGCAGGCAGCCACCAGGGCTTTGGCCAGCGGCGGGTCCAGCGGGAACTCGGACATGATGATGCCGACCTCCGACAGGTTCCCGTCGTCGTCCAGCGCGGCCAGGTAGTCCAGGTCCTCCAGCGCCTGCATCAGCGCCTCGGGGGCTGGGGGAGGGCAGGGGCAGCTGGGGCTGCAGCCGCCCGGGTCCTGATGCCACCCAGGCCCCATCCGCCTGGGACCTTATTACCAGTGTCCCCACCCCGTTCGTGCCCCCACCCTGGACCCTGCTGCCCTCCCCAGGGCAGGCGGTACCTGGCCGGTCAAGGAAGTCGCACTGGCCCATGTCGGCAATGTCGAGGCGCTTGAGCAGCAGCACGAGGCGGCTCAGGTTGGCCTCGGCCACCTGGGGCGCAGGGCAGGGCGGCAGGCGCTGCGCCTCGGCCTCCGGGTACAGGCGCAGGCACGAGCCTGCGGGGCAGAGGGCGCTGGCTGACGGGGTCCCGGGTGCGGGCGAGGGGTCCTGGCAGGGCCAGGGGTCCTGGCAGGGCCAGGGGCAGGCAGGCAGGCAGGGAGGGCGCAGGCCAGACCCGGAGTGGGGAGGTGAGAGCAGCCCAGAGTGCCCTGCCCCCCACCCAGGCCAGGCCAGACTGGCAGTGACCCCACGGACCCCCCTCCACCGCCCAGGGGCTCACCTGTGGCCCGCTGCCTCCGTGACTCTGCCTGGCTCTGGCTGACGGGTCGCAGCACCTGGGACTCGGCCCGGATCCAGGGGTGGTAGACCTGGGAATGACAGCCGCGCTGACCCACCAGTGCCACACGGCCCCCACAGCTCAGCCCACCCTGCTGGAGCCCGAGGCTGCCCCACGGCTCCTTCCCCCGCAGGCAGCTCTGCCGTGGTCCGGGGGGTCAGCCACTGCCCGGCGCAGGAGGGGCCAGGCCTCCCCGCTCCGAGCAGGGACAGAGCAGCCTGGAGGGGGCCGAGGGGTCTGTAGGGGACGAGGGTCACTCACGCTGCGCAGCTCCAGCCCGGTGTCCACAACGTGGCTCACGGCGTCCAGCGAGAAGGAGGAATCCGCAAGCCAGTGGGTGACGATCGCCCGCCGTGGCCGGCTTGCTCCTGCCTCCTCGGGCTCCGGCGCCGCGTAGACCTTCTGGGCTGCCCGCCCCAGGCCGGGGTGCAGGGGCAGCACCTGCAGCGGGCCCAGCGCTGTGGGCAGCGCTGCAGCCGCGGCCTCCAGGGCCTCGCAGCACTCCTCGATCTCCTGGGGGAGCCGGGGGCATTGGCCATCGCTGGGGGTGCCCACTCTCTGCCAGGGACCCCGCAACCCCCAGGGACCCTGCCAGGCTCCGGGGGGGTCCTAGCAGCACCCCTGGCATGAGGGTCCTGCCCCCACCCACCTGCTCGCTGGCCACGTAGAGCAGCACGTCGCCGGGCTCCTGGCGCTGGTGCAGGTCCAGCACGGCCTGGCAGGCGGCCGCCACCCGGGCGTGGGCGGGCAGGTCGTGGTACAGCACCGGGCAGGGGGGATGCGGTGCCGGCACCCAGACCAGCGGGGGGTCACGGAGGAAGTCGCGGAGCCGCGGCTCGAGGGCGGGCGCTGCGATCACAACGAGGCGGAGCGCGGGGCGCTGGCGCTGCACGTCCTGGAGCAGCCCCAGCAGCACATCCGTGGGCACCGTGCGCTCCTGCGCCTCGTCCAGCACCACCACCCCGTAGCGCTGCAGCAGCGGTGCCGACATCATCTCCCGCAGCAGCATCTCGTCCGAGCAGAACCTGCCACACCAGGCACGGCTCAGGTGCCGCGCGTCGGGAGCGAGGGGGTCTGGGGGCTGCCTGCCTGTTCCCTGGGCAGTGGGGTGGCGCTGGGGACCGCCCAGCCCGGACCCGGGCAGGAGTGGGGTGCACTCGGGTGGGCTGCAGCAGGATGCTCCCTGCAGCTCTGCCCCTGCCCCCGCCCCAGGGGGTTGCTCCCACCTGAGCAGCGTCTCCGGGGTGCAGCAGTCGTCGTGGGCGACGCAGTAGCCGACCTCGTGGCCCAGGTTGAGGTCCATCTCGTCGGCCACGCGCAGCGCCAGGCTGAGGGCGGCCGGGCCGTGGGGCTGGGCGCAGACCACCAGGCCGTGCGCCAGCTGCTGCGACAGCACGTACTCCGCGCACCACTGCGGGACCTGCGGGGAGGCAGCCCCCGGCAGGTCACGGCTCTGGCTGCCGCACCCCATGAGGCGGGGGGATCTCGCCCTCCCTCGGGCGTGCACCGGGGACGTCCTCGCGTAACCAAGGCAGCCGCGGCCGCGCGAGCCCCAGCACCCGGGCGATCGCCCACGGCCGCAGGCAGCTCCGCTGGGCGCAGCGCACGCGGCCGCCAGGGCCTCGCCCGGGGCAAAGTCCTGGACGCCGGCTGCGTGCTGCTCCAGCCGCGGTGCCCCGCCCCGCCCCGCCCGGCCCGGATCCAGTTCCAGGTCTGCACCTGCCCGACCTGCCCGTCCGCCCGCCGGGCACGGGGCGCGTCTGCCGTGGCGCTGGCGCGGGGCCCAGGCGGGTGCGGTGCGGTGCGGCACCGCCGCCCCGCGCTGCCAGCGCGCGTGTGCAGGGTGCGGGTGGGAGCTGCCGCGGGCGGGCGCGGGCGCGGGGCAGGCCAGGACGGGCGCGCGGGCTCACCTGGGTGCTCTTGCCGGCGCCGGGCGGTCCGGACACGAGCACGACGCCGCGCGCGCCCTGCAGCCGCTCCAGGAAGCGGTACTTGGCGGCCCAGGCGGGCAGAGCCCGGCGCCGCCGCAGCAGCCCGTAGTAGCGCGACGAGAAGGGCAGCCCGTCGTAGGGGTTCAGCGCCAGCTCCTCCGCCGCCGCCGCCTCCTCCTCCTGCTCCTGCTCCTCCGCCACGACCTCCGCCTCCTCGCCCCGGGCCCCCTGCCGCGGCGGCCGCCCGGCCTCCTCCATGGCCCGGGGGTGCACCTGAGCCGGGCGCCCGCCCCCGCCGTTAACCCCTGCGCTGCCGGGCCGCGGGGGTGGGGGGGGTCCGCCCCGCTCACCTGCGCTCGCCGGGCCGCGCCGGCTCCACCCGGGAGCTCCCACGTGAGCCGAGCTCGGTCACGCGGGCGGGCGGCGCGGCCAATCCGAGCATTGCAGGGGGCGGGGCCAGCCGGGGCCCCGCCCCGCAGGGCGGCGATTGGGCGTGGAGAGCGCCGAGGCCCCGCCCCCGTGCAGCCCCGCCCCCGCCAGCTGGCGATGCCACGTGGCGGCCCGGCCCGGCGCGGCCCGGCCCGGGGCGCGAGGCTGGTGCGGGCTGCGGGGCGCCCCCTCCTCCGCGCCCGGCGCTCCTGGGCTCCCGGCCCCCGCGCCCCCCGCGCCCGGGGCTGCCTCTGCCTCGGCGTTGGTGTGGACGGGCCTGGCGGTGCCCGCGGCTCCCTGCGGCCGAGGGCTCGGGGTCGGGGTCGGGGTCGGGGTCAGGAGTCCGCGTGCCAAGCCGGGGCAGGCGCGGGGCATCAGGAGCCGGGTCACGGCGCCCCAAGGGCGACGCGCGGGGTGCTGGGCAGGCGCGGGGCATCAGGGGAAGCAGTGCAGGGAGGCCGGCGGCGCGGGGCCGGGGTCGGTGGCCTACATCCCTGGTGACCGGCTCAGTGCCTCGAGCCGGGGCTGCGGGGCCACATCCTGCCTGGGCTGGGCGGAGCTGAGCCCGCGGCCGCCCCGGAGCCGGGCAGACCCGGCCTGGCGCCTCCTTGGCTGACGGGTCCCGGTCTCTGCAGCGCTCCTGCCCCGGCCACTCCGGTGGAGCCACGCAGCTTGCCAGCCCCCCCCGGACTCTCTACTTACTTGGCACAAACTGCAGCTGCTTCTGCACCGCTGACACGGAGAAGCCCCGCACCCCAAGCTCCTTGGCCCCGGCCCTCTCGAGCTCCCCGCCTCAGTCAGCGTTTGCCCCCTCAGCGAGACCTCGCTCCAGCCATTTGTCCATCCATCCAACTAACGGCAGATCAGATCGTCATCGCTGGGGTCTGGGTCGTTCCCAGAGCCGTGGCAATGTCCCCATTCCTCACCTGGACCAGGCGGACACGGACAAGGCCGAGGACTCAGCAGCCCCCAGGCTGGGGTGCAGGAAGTGGGAGGAAAATGCTGTTGTTGCTGTTTCGAGGCCGAGCATCAGCATCGCGCGTGTCTGCGCTGTCAGGACACGCTGCCGGCGTGTCCCCGGGGCCCGGCGTGCCCGCCACCCTGGGCTGTCGGGCTTGCATGAGCCGCTGGGGTCCGTCAGTGCCTCGAGCCAGAGGGTTGGACATGGAGACCGCAGCGGACGCGATCCACCTGCACCTAGTGAAGGCGTTAGTCCCGCTCCCACGGCACAGGCTCGCCAGCGACCTTGGGCCACGGGGTGCAGGAAAACGAAGTGGGTTGATGCCCAAGTGGCACCAGGCCTCGGGGGTCCCTCGGGGGTCCCCAGGGCCTGTTGTGGGCCGGGGCTGGGGTTAGCACACATGTCAGCGGCTTGGGCGCAGGCGTCGGGAGCTCCTGATTGCAGCACAGTTGGGTGGGCCGGGCCTGGGGGTCGCAGCTGGCTCAGCTCCAGGCAGGATCAGGCCCATCCAAACCCCGCTGGACATGTCTGGGACTGACCTGGTCCTGGCACCACCCCCATATCCGCATGCAGCGGCCAGGCCTATTGCCCCTGGGAGGGCTGATGGGCGCTGGGTCCTGCACTGCTCCCGCCCCCGCGCTGCCAGGATGCCCACCAGGCTGTGCCCCAGCCCCGGGAGCCCACCCCGGCATTGCCCGCGGTGGGCACCTGGCGGCATCCAGGGCCGGTTCATCGCAGTGCCGGGAGGTGGTGCTGTGGCACCAGCGCCGGAGCTGCAGGGCCAGAGCGCTCGCTGGCTTAATTGGCATATGTATGAATATGCATTAGCTCATTTGCATACCACATCTCCCCTGGGCTCTGCTTTCCAAGCTGCTGCACCACCCCCAGCAAAGGACACCTTTGCCTGGGGCTTTAGCTGCTCCACAGCGGCCAGGGGTCAGCGGGCCGCAGTGCCTGGTGGGGAGGCAGGCGCGGGGGCCAGGCCTGGCTGGCTGGGAGCCCGGAGACGCCTCATCCTGGGCTCTCAGGCCCCAAGGCAGTGGCTGGCTCCGGGCCCTGGCTTGTGCAGGTCTGGCTGGTGTTTGTGGTCCCCTGTGGCCTCGCGGCTTCCCTGGATACCCCGAGCCCCATGCACTGCCCGAGTGGCTGCCTCCCCGGCCACATCCCCGTGGCGCTGCCTCACCTGGGCGTCCCCTGGGGCCTTGGCTCCCTGCAGCCTGGCAGGTGCCCGCGGGTGCAGCGATGAGTCTCCCGTGGTCCGTCCAGCTGCTCGCAGCCTGTGCTGTCCTCGCAGGGCAGGTGAGCAGCACACGGCGCAGCATCGCCCGTGCGGCCCCGGGGCCCGAGCTCCATCCCTGCTTGGTGCTAGGGCTCGGCTGGGCTGGGGCCTTCCTGGGGCAGCTCATTGGGGCTGGGGGGCCGTGCAGCTGCCCCCGACCTGGGAAGCAGCAGCACGTGGGAAGGCACCAGGCCTCTGTCACTCGTGGGATGGGAGGGGGCCGGTGGGTGGGAGCCCCATGCCCACCTGCACTGCACCCAGGCCATGGGGAGGGTCTGGCAACCCCCCCAGCCTGGAGCCCCGGGCCGCTCTCCCCGCCAGGTGGGGCAGAGGGTGCTCAGTGCTGGGGCCCAGCTACGCATTGAGGAAGTGGCCCGGTGAGGTTTGCACAAGTCAGTGACGTAGGCGACTGGAGCGCGGGGAGGAACTCGCAGCCGCGCAGCCGGGCACTTGCCGCTCCGTGCCCGCCGGAGATGGGCCCCTGGCTGCCCACCAAGGAGGAGAAGTATGGCATCGGTGAGTGGGCTGGGGGCTGCGCCGGCAGCCGGGGAGGGGCGCAAGCCGTGGTGCAGCCGGGCTGCTGGGCACACGGCTGGAGTGGAGCTGCTGTGCTGGGCAGGGTGGGGTGGGGCCGGGTGGGGTGGGGCAGGGAGCCGGGTGCCAGGGGCTGTCAGGGCCTGAGCGGTGCTGGGTGGGCTCGGAGGGGCACTGGCTGCAGGGTGCCAGGATGGGGCGAGGGGGCTGCTCTCTGGCAGGGCTCCTCTGGGTGCAGGAGCAGGGCAGCCGCAGGTCTGGGTGGCGGCACCCCGGCCTTGGCCATGATCCCTACTGCCTGCTTTGCTCTGGTGGAGCTGGCAGTGACCTTGTTTGCTCGGGGCTGGGGCCTGGGGTGCTGAGTGAGCTGCAGGGTCCTCAGCTCCAGCCTGTGCCCTGCAGCTCCGTGCCCCCACGCAGCCCTGGGGGCCAGCCGGCCCTGCCTGGCTGCCCTTGGCCCCGGGGCCAGAGGGGGCTGTGGTCGGGTGGCGTGGTCCAGCCCCATGCACCGGGCACTGCTCTCCCCACATGCTCTGCAGAGGCAGGCGCGTCTCCCGGGGGCTCCCGAGGAGCTGGTGGGGGGAGTGTTTTCCTGCCGTTGCAAATGAGGAAGCTGAGCCCCGCGGTTGCAGGGGCGCGGTCACACGGGCGCTGTGCCCTGGAGCTCAGACACTGCACTGTCCACAGCCACGAGCCCGGGGAGCAGGGCCTGCTTTGGGCAGCACTGCACCCAGCACCCCACTCCCAGAATGCACCTGGGCAGTGCTGCCTTGCTCCCACTGTGGTGCATCCTCACCCTGCTCCCACAATGCACCTGGACAGTGCTGGGCCAGGCACCCCAAACCTGCCATGCACCCACCACCCCCCTCCCACAATGCACCTGGGCTGCACTACTCCAGCCACCCCCTCCCACAATGCACCTGGACAGTGCTGGGCCAGGCGCCCCAAACCTACCATGCACCCACCACCCCGCTCCCACAATGCACCTGGGCTGCACTACCCCAGCCACCCCCTCCCACAACGCATCTGGACAGTGCTGGGCCAGGCACCCCAAACCTACTATGCAGCCACCACCCCCTCCCACAGTGCGCCTGGGCTGCACTACCCCAGCCACCCCGTCCCACAATGCACCTGGGCAGTACTGCCCTGCTCCCACTGTGCACCTGGGCAGAGGTGCACCCATCACCCTGATGCCACAATGCACCTGGGCAGCACCTGGGCAGCACTGCCCCAACCACCCCATCCCACAATGCACCTGGGCAGCACTGGCCTGCTCCCACTGTGCACCTGGGCAGAGGTGCACCCACCACCCTAGCCCCACAGTGCACCTGGGCAGCACTGTCCCAGCCACCCCGTCCCACAATGCACTGGGACTGCCCTGCAGCACCAGGGCTGTGCCAGGTCCCTGTGCCCTGCCCCGAGTCCCAGCCTTGCCCCAGGCTGCTGTGCCCCCCGCACTGGCTGCAGCACCCAGGCCAGCTCGGGCCGTGGGCAGCATGGGGTGGATGCAAGGCACGGGGGGGGGCTGGGTGCTGCAGCTGCCGGATGGGGTGTTGTCGGCGCCGATCGGGTGCAGAGATAGACAGAAATAGCCCCTGGTCTCCGAGCCCTTCCTCAGGCGGCTGCGGCCAAGCAGGAAGCGCCTTGCTCGCTCCGCGCCTGCCCTGGCCTCGTGCGGTGTCTCTGTTCCTGCTTTCTTCTCGCTCGCTGCTCCGCGCCTGGGAGCCGTCCCTGCGGGTTCCCACAGGTGGGGGCCGTGGCCCTCCGCCCCGACACGCACCGTGGTGGAGAGCCGGTCCTGGGTCGCTCGTGGCTCAGGGGCCTGCGGGTGGGGCCGGGCTATGGCTGAGCGGAGCAGAGCACGGGGGGAACGCTGGTGCATCTCGGGGTCCCATCTGCACCGACGGCCTGCGCACCCCGGCAGGCTGCGTGTGTTACCGACCCCTGGACTGGGGCCAGCCTGGAGGCAGTTTCTCCTCCGCACCCGCATGTCCATCTTGTGCCCCTGCCATCGCCACCCTCCCACGCTGCCCGTTCCTCTCCCGCTGCCGTGGCCCGCCTGGCGCTTCAACAGCGAGCAGCCACCGGCTCCATCGTAATCAGGCACAGCCATCCTTGCCGGCTCCAGGGCTGCTGAGCTCGCCTTTGCAGCTTGACCCATGCTTGGCCTGGCTCCTGTCCTCCGTGTCAGACCTCACCGTGCCTTCCACGTGGCAGCCATGGGGCCAACCCTGGGTCCCCCGGGACGGCTCTGCTCCACGTCGCCCAGAGCCTCTCGGGCCCCGAGCGGGGACCTCCATGCCGAGGCCGACTCCCGCCTGCACGGGCTGGAGGGGTCCGGCTTAGCTCGGGGTCACAGCCCCGCAGCGGGGCGGGCGGCTCGCGGCTGTGCCCGCAGGGAACGGCACCCGGGGGCCAGGAGTCACGGCAGCAGTGACCCCGGGGGCTTGGGGCATCCCAGGCTGGGGGTGGCGCATGGGGAAGAGCCTGTGTAAGCTGGGCAGCCCCCCAGCTGCAGGGAGCGGGTCTTTCCCCAGCGCGGGGTCTGCAGGCAGGAGCCGGGCGTGCTGTGGGCACGGGGAGCCGGGCGCAGCCTCACGCCCGGCCGGGCCGTGCTTTCCCCTGCAGCCGTGTGGAACTTCCCGGGCTCCAACGCGCATCACCTGCCGCTGCAGATCGGGGAGGCCGTGCACATCCTGCAGGTGTCGGAGGGTGAGTGCGGGGCGGGGGGCACAGCCCCAGGCAGCCACTGCCCGGAGCCGCCACGTGCAGTCTCGTGCTGGGCGCGGAGGGGCCAGGCCCATCTCTCACAGCCTGTCTCCCTTCCAGGCTGGTACCGAGGGTATTCGCTCAGGAACCGGGCCGCCCAGGTAAGGGTGCTGCTTTCGCCACGTAGGTTGGCCCCCCGGCATCGTGCTCCTCTCCTGCCCAGGGTCTTTGGTGTCCTGAGCAGTGCGGCCACCCCCACGGGCCGGGGCAGGCGCTGACACACGGGGCCTGGAGAGAAACTCCCTCCGTGCCCCTTGCAGGGCAGCTGTGCTGATGGCCCCTCCTCTCCACAGGGCATCTTCCCGGTCTCGCTCATCCACCTCAAGAGCGCCTATGTGGAACGGAGGGGGTAGGTACCAGGCCGGCCGCGTGCGGGTGCCACCAAGTGCTGTGGGCCATCGGGAGGCTCCACGCCAGCCCCTGGCCATGGGGCCATTGATGCGTGGGTGGGTGGGTGCGTGGTCCCCCGGGGAGACGTAGGGTTTGAGAAGGGGGTGCAGGGGGTGCGGGGTGGGGCGCAGTCGCATGCACTGCCAACGTGGCCCCAGCCAGACAGAGACCAGGAGCCGTGCTGGTACGGGACGGGCCTCCCGCTCCGTTAGGCCGTGCAAGGACAAAGCCAGACCCAGCCGTGCTCCAGAAACACGCGTTGCTTTGCTGGGTTACATTCGAGATTCAGCAACCCCAATGTGAGAGGCATAAAACAGCCTCAGCCGTCCCAAGTGATTGCGCTGCTGGGCCTGCAGCCGTCAGAGACAAGCAGACGCGTCTCATTTAGTTTTCTCAAAAAAGATGGAGGCTTCTTTAGCCCCTTGCCAGCACCTCCCGTGCCTCCGTCAGTCCTGTTTGCGCCTGAGCTCGCGTGACTGCACCCGAGTTCAGCGTTTTAGCCGGAGCTGCAGACGGTCTGCAGGGCTGAAAGAGGAGAGAGACACGGCCAGGCATGGCTGACGGATGGCAACGTTGCAGAAGGAAGGCTAGCTAGAATAGGGGAGGACAAGGAGAGGGGTCGTTCACACCCGCGGAGTGGAGAGATTAGCAGGAAGTCAGCCGGCCCCGTCAGCCTGACGAGCAGAAGTGCGGCTGCCCCTCCCAGGCGGCTGGTTTTAAGGAGCGGGAATTCAAAGGGGTGCGAATGCAGCACTGCCCCGGATCCACCCTGGGGGGGTCTGTCAGTGCCCCCCTGCCCCAGCTCACCCGTGGTCCCCCACCCCAGGGCAGAGGAGACGGTGGTGCCGTCGGAGATGCCGCTGGTGCAGGAGATCACCACCACGCTGCGGGAGTGGGCCGCCATCTGGAAGCAGCTCTACGTGGTGAGCGCCGGGGGGGGGTCCTGGGAACGCAGCCCCCACAGGAGGGGTCTGCAGGAGCCGCGGGCACTGGCTGCCCAGGGCAGGCTGGGCGAGGATTGGGGCCCTGGCGGGACAGGGCGAGGGCTGGCGGTGCCCTGCCGCGGGGACCGGGGCCGGCGGGTGCACGTGCCCACGCCCGCTGTGCTGCAGGCGGGGCAGAAGGAGCGCTACAAGCAGGTGCGGAGGATGATGTGCGAGCTGATGGAGCGGCGCTCGCAGCTGCTCTCGGGGACGCTGCCCAAGGACGAGCTCCTGGAGCTCAAGAAGGAGGTGACCAGCAAGATCGACTACGGCAACAAGTGAGCACGGGAGCTGCGGGCAGGGCGGGCTGCACGGCTGGAGCAAGGGCCCGAGGTCGGCAGCAGGGGTGACCCGCGCTACCCGGCAGGCCCGGGGGAGCTGCCCCGCGAGGCAGGGGAGAGGGCTGGATGCTGGGCCAAGCAGCGTGGGGTCTGGGGGCTGCTGGGCCCTGGGGGCTGCCATAGCCATGTGGCCTCTGCAGGATCCTGGAGCTGGACCTGGTCGTGCGGGACAAGGACGAGAACATCCTGGACCCCTACAGGACCAGCATCATCAGCCTCTTCCAGGCCCACAAGCGGGCCACGAGCCTCATCAGCGAGCGCATCCAGGAGATGGTGAGAGCCTACCCCAGCCCCAGCCCCAGCCCGGTCCGGGCTCCCTGGCCCAGGGTACTGGGGCAATCTGACCTGCCGCCCTCCCCAGAGCTCCCAGCACGGCGAGCTGGGCCTCAGCGCCCGCCTGGCCTCCGCGCCCTGCCACAGCCTCTACCTCTGCGTCCGCAACTTCGTCTGCAACATCGGGGAGGAGGCGCAGCTCTTCATGGCGCTCTACGACCCCGCGGAGCAGCGCGTGATCAGGTACCCGCTGGGCGCGCCCGTGGTCCTGGGGTCACCAGCCCCTGCCCTGGTCCCAGCACCTCGTCCCCACGCTCCTGGCTCTGGCTGCAGCTCCTGGCGGTGCTGAGAAACCTCTTGCCCCGCGTGTCTGTGCCCTCGTGCACTGCGCCAGACCGGTGGGGGCACTGCTGGGCATCTGCCTTTATGCACTGCCTGGGTGTGGGTGCTGGCGGTGGTCGGGGGCGTCCACCCCGCACCCTCGGAGGCCGGTGCCCTGCAGCCCCCTGCTCTTGCGTGCAGCACGCTGGGCTCCGACGGCCCCGCTTCTGGGCTCAGGCTGTTGTGGGACGGTTGTGGGAGCCCTCCTCGGGGCTCGGGGGCTCGGGCTGCAGCCAGGCACTGACCGTCCTGGGGCGGGGGATGCGGCTGCGGGCAGGGGTGCACCCCAGCGCACGTGACACCATGGGCCCCGTGTGTCCTGACGCTCCCTGTTCCCCGGCAGCGAGAACTACCTGATCCGCTGGGCCAGCACCGGGGTCCCCCAGGACATTGAGCTGCTCAACAACCTCAAGGCCGTCTTCACGGTGAGCTCCTGGCCTGTTCCTGCTGCCCGAGCCATCGCTGCCTCCTTCTGCTCCCCCAATGCCAAGACACAAGCCCCCGGCACCCCTCGTTACCAAACGAGCCCCCGCGCGCACTCCAGGAGTGGCCCCTCTGCTGTGCCCAGACACCTGCACGGGGCCACTGGGAGCCCCGGGGAGCCCCTGCCCTGGGCCAGCGCGGTTGTGCCACCCCCCGTGCTGGCTTGGCCCCAGGGGGAGGCGCGAGGTCGGCCCCATGTGGGAGCCGCCCAGCGGTGCCCCCATGCCCGGGAGCCCCCCCGAGCCCATCTCTCCCTCCCCAGGACCTGGGCAGCAAGGACCTGAAGCGCGAGAAGCTCTTCCTGGTGTGTCAGATCATCCGGGTGGGACGCATGGACCTGCGGGACGTGCACACGCGCAAGCTGAGCACGGGTTTGCGGCGGCCCTTCGGCGTCTCAGGTGAGCCGGGCCCTGCGGGGAGGGACTGTGGGGCCACATCCAGTCCAGTCTGGTCTGAGGCAGGATCGGCCCCGTCCAAACCAGCCCAGACAAACCCCGTGTCCTACCAACACGACACAGTCGCCCCTGACACAGCCCCGGGCATTGCCCCCGCCCCTGTCCCCGGGATACAGGGGGGCCGTGGCTGCCAACGTCCTGCTGCTGCCGGGGGGTCATGGGCGCTGCAGAGACCCCAGCCCCACTGCAGAGGAAGGGGAAACCCCGCGGCGTGGCACGGCTCAGTCGGAGCAGGCTGCAGCCCCTTCCCAGCTTGCATCCCCTCCCCTGGGGTACAGGAGGGGCTGGAGTTGGTAGGAAAGGGCTTTTCCAGCCCGTGCAGGGGCAGAGGGCAACGCATCAGGCGCGCAGCCCGTACCCCGGATCGAGCTGCCCTGCCTGCGCGGCCCTGCTCTGCCCCTGACAGATGCTCAGCCAAGGTATTGATCCTCAGCAAATTGGAGCTAGTAGGAAATTATTGATTCTAATTGGCTAATTAGCCAGGGCTGGGACCTCCAGCACCAGTAATTACAAGGTGAATTATTGAGTGACAACTGGTAATTGTGCTTGGAGCAGAGCCTGGCGGGGAGCGGCCAGGCTGGCTCTCTTGGCTCCTGCTCTGCCTGGGGCTGTCGATCCTGGGGCTTGGAGCTTGGAAACCCCTCTGCGGCGGAAGCAGAGACGAGCCCTGGGCCTCTTGGCAGCCTGCAGAGATCACCTGCGAGACCGGGCAGTGTAGGGGATGCTGCCGCGCTGGTTGCTGACAAATGCAGGACTCGCTGCCTAGACAAAGTTGCTTAAAGGTTTCAGACTTGCTTGAGAGACAATCTGTAGCTCCCTGGTTCTGGGCAGGGCAGAGCGGCTGCTCGCTGCATCTGCGGTGGCCGGCGAGACCGGGGCGGGGGGCACTGAGCACAGGGTTTGGAGACAGGAGACACATGCTGAGAGGAGGACGGGGCAGCCCGTGCAGCGGGAGAATGGGGAGGTGATTGCACCTTGGTCAGCGCTGCTCAGGCCACAGCTGGGCGCTGCGTGCCCCTCTGGCCTCCACGTTTTTAAAAGGCCGTGGAGAAGTTGGAGAGGATCCAGAGGCAGCAATGGAGATGATGAAGGGCTTGGAAGGCAGGTCCTGAGGAGAGGCTGGAGCTGGGCAGGTTCAGCTGGCAGAGAAAGTGCTTAAGGGGGGACGTGGCAGCAGTCTGCAAATCCCTGAAGGGCTGCCAGAGAGAGGAGGGAAAGCGCCCGGTCCCTCCTGCTGCTGAGAGGAGGGCGCGGAGGATGGCTCGGAGTTGCAGCAAAGCAGGTTTAGGTTGGAGAGTCCCTGTCCAGGCAGCACGGCCGTGGGAGGGACACCCGGCGGGGCAGCCTGGGGGCACGGGGACTCACTGGAGGGTGCAAGGAGAGGCTGGACGGGCGCTGGGGGATGATCCAGGTGCAGCGATGACTGCGCTCTGCTCTGGGGGGTCCCAGGCATCTGGGCTGTGCTGGTTCCCCCTTCTCCCCTTGTCAGGGGGTTTGAAGCCTGGGGCAGGTGGGGGGGTCTGTGTGGGGATGGTACATGGGGGCAGGGGGAGGATATCCTCTAGACTGCCGCTGAGGAACCAGGACCCGGCCTTTCTTTGCAACGCTGCAGTCAAGGGAAAGGCTTCTCTGGCTCTTTCGGGATCTTTGGCTTGAGCTGCAGCAGCTTGTAGGAGGTGTCTCCGTTGCACAAGCACGTGGCCAAGCCCGTGCGACTCGGTGGGGCGCGTTTCTGACGTGCTTGCAGCTCGTTTTAGACAGGGAGTGAGGGCAGATGGAAACTCTGGTCCGCGCAATGCGGGAGGCTGGAGGGGTGAAGATCTCCACCCCCACCGGCCGTGCCGTCTGCGACCTGTGGGGACCTGGGCGATGCTCCTGGTGCCGCGGGGCTGGGGCAACTGCTCCCTTCTTCCAGCCCTTCCCTAATGCAGGTCCCTTGGGAACGGACCGAGCCGGGGGCCAGGCCTTTCGCTCCGTCTGGGGCGCAGTTCTCCAGCCAGGAGGGTTTTCCTGGAATTCAGTCAGAGTTTTCCATGTTTCCTCTTTCTGCCGCCCCTTCCCATGCTCATCACCTCACCCTCCACCCCGCCTTCATCTGGGAGCCCGGCTCTTTGTAGGTCCTTTTACTAGCGGTCATAGGGCTCAACAGGGATTTCACAAGGTCACATCTACCCAGCCCCTGCTCCAGGCAGGATCAGGCCTGACTCATCCAGCCCAGCCCAGGGCTGTGCAACCTGCTCCTGGGAGCCTCCAGCGGGGGAGTCTCCGCCGCGTCTGGGAGCTTGCTCCAGTGCTCGTCAGGACGTCCCTCCTTTCCCCGGGGCGCTCCGCTTCGTGCCGGCCGCCAACGAGACACGGAGCCATTGACTCCTACCCTCGGAGCCCGACAGTCCGGCCACTTCCCTGCGCGCCGTACAGCCCCTCGTGCAGCTGGCCCTTCCTGCAGCGAGAGCACACGCTGGCTCCTGTTCAGCTCATGAACCGCCGTAACGCCCAGGCCCTTCTCCAGCACGGTCCTTCTCCCGTTCTGACCCAGCAAGGGTGGCAGCGCCACAGGCACGGGTTTCTCTGGGTGATATCTCTTCCTGTGTTTCACCCAGGACCGGTCCTCCAACCCTCCAGCAGCTCTAGATGCAGGCGCTAGGCATGTAAAGGCATCGCAGCCTGCCTGTGTGTGGCAGCCCTTGCCATCGTGTCCTGCCTCTTGTCTCTTGCAGCAATGGACATCACAGACATCATCAAGGGGAAATGCGAGAGCGACGAGGACAAGCAGCACTTCATTCCTGTGCACCTGTGAGTAAAGCGCTGTTGGGTGTAGGGATATGGGCAGACACACCGGCAGACTCTCCCTGTGGCTGGAGAAAGGTGTTTGTGCCCAAAAGCTTGCAAAGAACAATTTTTCCAACTATTTAGTTGGTCTAGTAACCGCATCAGCTGGCTCCCCGCCTGCCCCGTCCCGGCTCCAGTCCTCTCTCTCCGGAAGGAGCTGAGACCCCCCCGGCACTTCTGCTTTTTTCAGGGTGGCAGCAGAGAACGATTTCCTTCACAGCCTGGTCAAGAAAGCGGTGGAGGGGAAGGAGATCAACCACAAAGGCCAAGGTACGGGCAGCCCGGGGCGCTTCCCACCTGCCTGTGCCCCTCGCCGCGCCGTCTTCTGCCTTCTGTGCAGATGCAATAGCAAAGGGCTTAATGGAGCGCCTGGACTCAGGGAAGGTGTCCAGACTCTGGGGCAGGGTTTTCTTCCCCAGGGCTAGACTCAAGGACCGGGGATGTGGGCATTTGACTTTCGAGAGATGCTTGCAACGGAAAGGGAAGGTTGAGCAGTGCTTCCCCGGGGTGCGCACCCGGGATCTACCTGAGTGCCTCTGGGAGGTCGTCCTGCCCCGTCTCTCCCAGGCTCCATCCTGGCTTTGCAAAGTGCATTGGCCCAGAGCAGCACAGCTTCACGGTGGTTCGGAGATCAGTATTTGGTCTCTGCAGGGGCTTTAGCTGTTAATTGCCACCACTATTAGGACCAATGCCTTAAATGAGCCTGTGAAGCCCTGGAGCGTGGGCCTGTTGTGCTTGTAGTGGCCTGGGCCACGGGGAAGGCAAGTTGCTGCGCTGCACCATCATCTTCATCTGCAGCCTCAGAGCTGGGTTGCAGGGCTCCATCCTGAGGGTGACCAGCCCCGCACTAGCGGCTGGGTCCTCACCCAGAGGGAGGGAGGGAGGGGATTCCCAGCAAGGGGTGGGGGAACATGGTACCAGGTCATACGAGCTTGGGAAGGCATCGGAGAACTGGCTTGGAGGAATCCAGCCGTCTGCCCTGGCTGGGAGGTGGAGGTGTCCCCCTCCTTTGGGTGCTACAAGGATTCAGCTTGTGCAGCTGCTTTCTGCCGTGGCAGGATGGCCTGTCCAGGCCGGCTCTCATGCGTGTGCAACAGGCCTGCACACCCCCAGACTGCACAAGGGGATGCCAGGCTGGGAACCCAGGCCTCTGACTGAGCTCCTCTGGGTCCATCCCTGTCCCCACCCGGCTCTCTCCCCGCTCCAGGGTTCTGGGTGTCCCTGAAGATGCTGTGGGGGGACCTGACGCAGGTGCGGAAGGACCATCCTCACCTGGTGGACCGCCACACGGTCGTGGCCCGCAAGCTGGGCTTCCCAGAGATCATCATGCCAGGTGAGCGGAGAAGGCAGCTTGGGCCGAGGTGGCAGTGGTGACCCCAAGGCCCCTCTGCGCGCGGCCCCGTCCTCCTTGGACGCTTCATGGCATCTTGCTGGGAGTCACTGTGCCAAGCTGGAGGCATTGCCTGCTGTCCGTCCCTGGCCTGACTCTGAGCATCTACTGCTCACGTCCTTCCAGTGCCGGGCTTCTAGGAGGGATAGCGGGTATGCACACACGTGTGTGTGTGAAAGTATGTGTGCGCGCATGTCTGTATGCGTGAAAGTGCATGTGTGCGTGAAAGTGTGTACATGCATGTATGCGTGCAAGTGTGTGTGCATGCTTGTGCACATGTATGTGTGTGTGAGCATGTGTGCCTGTGTGCATGCTTGTGCACATGTACGTGTGTGTGAGCATGTGTGCCTGTGTGCATGCTTGTGCACATGTACGTGTGTGTGAGCATGTGTGCCTGTGTGCATGCTTGTGCACATGTACGTGTGTGTGAGCATGTGTGCCTGTGTGCATGCTTGTGCACATGTACGTGTGTGTGAGCATGTGCGTGTGTGTGCATGCGCATGTCTGCACATCTCTGTGTGTGTGAAAGTGCACGTGTGCATGCAGGTGTGTGCAATGTGTATGTGCAAGTGTGTGAAAGTGCACATGTGCATGCATGTATGTGTGCACAAGTGTGTGCATATGTATGCATGTGCATGTGTGTGAAAGTGTGTGCTTGTGTGTATGTGCGTGCATGTGCATGTGCCTGTGTTTTACCAGCAGGTGGGCCAACTGCCCTTCCCTTCCCTTCTCCTGCCCAGCTGGAAGCCGGTGTCCTCTTCAGCCGCCTGAGCAGGGCCCTGCCATGGGGCAGCGGCTGGGGCAGCTCAGGCCACAGCTCTGGCCCCGGGCAGGACCGCCTGGTCCCTGCTGCTGCCAGCCCTTCAGGGCCCGGGGGTCTCAGGCACTGGCGGTCCCTGGCTCTGAGGCTGCTCCACTTCCCATTTGAGTCGTTCTGGTCCCACCGCTGAAGAGGTGCCGGGGGGCTGGGGACGCAGGCCACCCACCCTGGTAGAGCCTGGTCTGGGGGTGTGAGACGAGTCCCCAGGCTGCACTGCAGCATGGAGGTGTCTAGTATCTGCTATTGCAGCAGGAAGGAATATTTTACCCCCTCTGCAGCTCCATGCATTGGGCGGGGGCTGTTTAAGCCCCCCCACAGAGGTGCGGGTGCTGCTGCAGCCCCGGCTGGGGATGGGGCTGGGCTGTGCCCATGCTCCTGCTGCATCGACCCCGTGGGGTCCTGGCGGGAGGGTCTTGCCCCCGCGCTCAGGCTCAGACCAGGCAGTCACAGCAATAGGCTAGGTAAGGATTGTCTGGATGGTTGGGAGAGGCCGGATCCTGCCTCAGGCAGGGGCCTGGACTAGGTGGCTTCCTGGGGTCCCTTCCACCCCACGTCCCCATGAGGTTATGCTTCAGGCATGAGTGAGGGGTGGTGTAGGGGCCATTGGGACCCCTCTCAGTCATGGCCTGAGAGCGGAGGAGTAGGGTGGCAATGCTGCCATATTTCAAACCCAGGTAAATGTGCGGAAGGGGCTGATTGATGCTGCTGGGCTGGGCTGAGTGGGTAGGACCCAGGGGGGCTTCTCGGCTCCAAGCCCGGGAGTCTCTGGCACGTGCACACGTTCGTCCTTCCCCGAACGGTCCGTCGGCACCTGAAGGGAGAGCACAGGGGCCGTGAGGGCCGGAGGTGGCGGAGGCCCGGCCTCACCGGCTGTGCTGTGCGGTTCTCCCCAGGGGATGTCAGGAACGACATTTACCTCACGCTGGTGCAGGGCGAATTCGACAAGGGCAGTAAGAAGACCCAGAAGAACGTGGAGGTGACCATGTGTGTCTGCGACGAGGCTGGAGCCGTGATGCAGGTGAGGGCGCCTGCGGCTGTGGGGCTGGCAGGCATCGGGGCACGGGGACGGGAGGAACAGCTGGTGGATTAAACCTACCGGCCAGCTGGGATGGACTCTCCTTTGACACCCGGTCACTTCCCTCAAGGATGCCTGGCTTTTCCAGAGTCTTGTACCATATTTTCTGGCATACAACACACCCACAAATATAAAATACCTTCTTTTTGAGAGGCATTTTTTCCCTGGCACCAAGCCTTGCCTGGGGGCAGCTCTGCCACGGTTGCCCCGTGGGAAGCCTCAGCCGTCTCCTCTTCTCTCATCTCTGGCTGGGGCGTCCTTAGCTGTTCATTTCTTACCAGGCTCTGGAAAGAGACCTTCAAAATGGGTCTTAAAAGCTATTTTATCTCCTGAGATTTCTCATCCCATCCCCTTCTCCCCAGTTCTAGCAACAGGGCAGAACTGGCCCAAGCATCCATGTGGACGTACCTGGTCGTTCCCTCTACACAAACCTTCTTACCGCCTTGGCGGGTCTCCCTCGACCCCCAGGAGCCAACTCCTTGGGCATCTCCATGGCCTACCAGTCTCCTTCCTCTTGTTCACCCACCTTTTCTCCTACATTAGCACATCTGTGGCTCATCATCACACTTCTTCCTGCCATCAGTAGCATTTTGACTCCTTTTGTGTGTGTGTGTGTGTGTGTGTGTGTGTGTGTGTGTGTGTGTGTGTGTGTGTGTGTGTGTGTGAATGTCTCTCTCTCAAATCATGGGTTTCTGGAACGGCCGTGTTTGCACCCGATACAGTAAACCACCCAAAACCTACTGTGTGATTACAATGAGTTTCCTAATTCCTGTAGCCAGGCCAGTCAGGGTAGTCAGTGCAGGCTAGTACAGCCGTGGCAGGCATGCCAAGCTGGCCAAGAGGTCGAGGCAGAGGAAGGAAAACCTGCTCGGTCTTGGTGGCATCAAGCCCCTCTATGCAGTGGGGATCCCAGCCTGGTTGTGGGGTGGTGCCAGGGCAGAGCTTGGTGTCTGTGCAGAACAGGGCAACTCTCTGCATGTCTCGGAGTCCAGAAAACTGGGACACGTCTTGCCAAAAGCCCAATATTAACCAACCACCCTGCTGTCCTCCCCCCAGAACGTCATTTACCAGGGCGCGGGGGACAAGCCGGCGAGCGAGTATCGATCCGTGGTGTATTACCAGCAGCGGCATCAGCGGTGGATGGAGACAGTGAAGGTCTGTATGAGCTTTCCCATGAGCTGTCAGTGTCGGGGATGGGACCATCTAGCACTAGGCCCCTGCAAATGGGCTGAGTTTCTGGGTCCTCTGGGAGAGATCTGTGATGGCCAAACTCTGCCGGTCTCCTCCAGACCAGCCCGCAGCATGGGCTGAGCTGGAGTCCAGCTCCGGCCCTTCCCTATCAGCCTGCTCTGTACTCCTGGACAAGCGCCCAGCACTGCCTTCGCTCCCTTTTGGCCTCGTGGCTGTGGGGTGAGAGAGAAACCGGGCTCACAGGGTCTAGGGACTCAGGCTTGGCTACAACTTGTGGAGGGAGCCCCTGGGTCATGGGAGATGCACATGTACACAGATGTACAGATGTGTACACACTCATGTTCATGTGCGTACATGTGCCTATACGAGCATGAATGCACAAGCACACACATGCATGCAGATGCGTGCCCAGATGCACATGCATGCAGGTGGATTTGCACATGCATGGGCAAATGTGCAGGCCATGCTTGCACACTTACATGTCCAGGCCAACGCATTTCACCATCTGGGCAGCTTCTTCCCTGTAGGCAGGCCACTCACCCTGCCCCCTTCTCTGGGCCGGTACGCCTGTTCTCTGTTGACTAATGCAGCGTCTTCTCCCCAAGATTGCAGTCCCCATTGAGGATGTCCACCGGACCCACCTGAGATTCACCTTCAGGCATCGCTCCTCCAGCGACTGTGAGTCTCCCTTGCTCTTACCCGGCTCTGCTGAGGACGCAGGCCAGGGCAGAGGCCTCTCTCCTGCGCGAGGCTGCGGAGCTGAAAAACCAGTGTGTGGGGACAGGGCACGGCGCTGCCACATGGCTCTGGTCAGGGCAGTTTCGAGGGCTTGCCACAGAGATGGGAATTGCACAGATGTAGCACATGATGGAGGCACAGGGCATAGAAATCATAGATGTCCCAGAGCCGCAGGGCTGGCAGGGAGCTGCGGGGTCACATCCAGTTGAAGCCCTGCCTGAGGCAGGATCAGCCCCGTCCAAACCAGCCCAGACAAACCCCGTGTCTGACCTTGGAGCCGCACAACACAGTCACCCCTGACATCCCTGGGCATCATCCCTGCCCGTCCCTGGGACACGGGGGCTGCAGCCACCTCCCTGCTACTGCCAGGGGGGGCACGGATGCTGCAGAGAGCCCAGGCCCAGGCCGTGCCCCCGCTGCAGGGGAAGGGGAAACCCCCCAGTGTGGACCGGTCTGAGCAGGGGGGCAATCCCTTCCTGCCCCCGTGCAGCGCGGGGCTGAGCCTGAGCGCGGGGACCAGACCCTCCACCAGGACCCTGCGGGGTCAGTGCCAGCAGGAGCATCGGCACAGCCCATCCCATCCCCAGCACCTCTGGGGGAGGCTGAAACCCCACCCTGACACACGGGGTAGAAAGGAGACGAGGGGACAACCAGCAGAAAATCCAGCTCCCAGAAGTGCTGACCCTCGAGGAAGGGCTCTGGGGCTCCAGAGAGCAGGGGTCAGTCCCTGGGTCTCATCTGGGTATGGGACAGTCGGGATGTGGGTGGGTGGTCTGATGTGGAGCAATGAAGAGACACGGCTGTGTGGCTGGTCGGTCTGAAATCCTGTCCCCGTGCCTGCGCCTCGTCAGCCGTTTGATTACCCACCAGTCTGCTAACGAGCCGTCCGGGCTCCTTCTGTCGGTTCCTCCCGTGGTCTCTGGTCTTTGCAAAGACCTGCGTGGCACAAATCTCCCAGGCTCCCAGTGGACGTGAGACCCCTCTTTGCCCGGCCACCAGCTGCCACGCGTTAATAAGAGCGGGGTAAAATCTGCCACTCCCTGCACTGGGACGATGCCCCCGCGGCGAGGAAGCGCACGTTGTGGGCTGAGCCCAGGACTGACCTCTGGCTCTGGGGTTTTGTCTCCTAGCTAAGGACAAAAGCGAGAGGGTTTTCTCCATGGCCTTTGTGAAGCTGATGAGACCCGACGGCACGACCCTGCATGATGGGGAGCACGACCTTATCCTGTACAAGGTACTAGTGGGCCCGGGTGGATCTAGGGGCTGGAAACAGGGGAGGCCACGAGGATGCACAATCGGCCTCTCCCTAAGTTTTGGACGTGCAAGGCCAGGTGCCCGGGGGAGTTGGGGTCAAGCCTCTCGGGGTGCAGGCAGCAGGGACCTGCCCTTCCAGATGTTTCCCAGCACTTCCCCTTGGCTCTCTGCCTGTAACTCCCAGCGTCCCCCCTTTGCCCAGGCTTTCCTCAGCCCCTTTCTGCTCTTGATCCTTGGACGTGCTTGAGGGGCAGCGAGCGCAGCCGGCGCGCTCTGCTCGGGACCCCTTGGGGCACTTCTTGTTAACCCTTGACCCTCACGCCTGCCCCTGCTTTTGCATGGGTTGTTCCAGGAGCTCCGTGGCTGCACACGTGGTGACCCCCTCTTATACCGGGTGCGAAGACTTTCTGTGTGGGCCTGTGCCCACGTCTCCACGGGCATCCATCAGACCTTTCTGCTCCTGGGTGGGGGTTCAGTGCATGCTGGGGGCCCCCTGTCACAATGTGACTTCATTTTCTGGCCCCCTTTCTATGCATGGATGTGGGTTCAGACATGACCAAGGGTAACAGCTCCCACAGGTGCAGCTCTGCAAGCCAGGAGCACAAAAGCCCTCTCACTCTTTGCACATTTTTATTGATTATTTGGAGGCCGAAAATGGAGTTTCCTGATTAATCTGGCATGTGCCATACACTGGGGAAAGTCTGCATGTAGTTTGGGGGGCAGGACAAGAATAGAAAAGGATCTGAGTAAATTAGAAATCTGGGTTATACCCAATGAAATCCAACAGAGGAAAATCTGCTAGATCTTTAGAAGAAGATTGAAAGGGGACACCCCGCGTTGCCGAGAAGGGTCTGGATCCCCGGCTCGGCGTGCGCCCGCGATGAGACGGTGCTGCAGGGCTGGGCTGCGCTCGCAGTATTGTAGGCGGGACGCGCGCGGCGATAGCACTGGTCGTCCGACGTCCAGCTCCGGGCACCGCATTTTAACAAGTGCGGGGAGAAACTGGAGAGGGTGCAACAGCAATTGATAGGGATGGTACAAGGGATGTAAGGCAACAGTGTGAGGGCAGGTTGAGAGAGCTAAGTGCGCTTCACCTGGAGGAAATACATCTATAGGGGCCTGCTGCCTCCAGGCCTCTTCGCCCGCAGTCAGTGCAGCTACGCTGCCAAGCTGCCCTGGCCTGTCCGTGTGACCTGTGCCTGGTCAGTCTCCTGTCTCGCCGGCAGCCACCTCTGTCCTCCCTGCTTACTAGGCACCTCCATCCGTCCGAGGGTTCAGCTTTCAGACTGTTTTCCGTGGGTGAATTAGGATGCGTTGTGCCCGCTCAGTCAGACCTCCCGTAGCCTCTGTAGCAGGCACGTACGTGCGTCTGGCCCGCGCCGCGGAGCCTTTAGAAAGGGCGGCAGTCTTGATCGAAAGCCTCGGCAGGACGGAGACTCCCCGTGACCCTGGAGAAACCGCTTCGACACTTCCTCACGCTGTTAAGAATTTGCATCTGATTTCTATTCTGAATTGTCCGGCTCCGGCTCCAGCTCCTCACCGTGGGATCTTGCCTTTCCTGTTCCTGCCGGATGAAAGAGCTGTCTTATCAGACAGAAATTGCTCTCGGGGTTTCAGGACGAGCCTTTCTGGCCTCTCTCAGGTGCCGGGCTTTGTGCCTTTACCTCCGCCGGGATGGTCTCCCAGCCAGGACCGGCGGGCTCTGTCTCCGCCGTGCCCACCCCGCAGGCCTGCCTTTCTCCCCTCTGGGCTCTGGCCAGTGGTGCATTTAGTAACGGGACAGCCGGCATCAGTGGAAGTACTGTTGCTTTGCACAGCAGGACAGAGAGGTGCGAGGAAAGGAGACTGAAACAGTCAGCAGCCCCACACGCGCCCGGGCTGCCCGCCGGCTGGGCTGAAGGGCTGACCTGCTCACAGCGGCGCCTGGTTTGAAATGCTCCCTAATAACGGAGGGAGTCTCGTTACTGATGCCGGATTCCTCCGTCCTCGTCCGTCGCTGCGTCTGGCCCTGCTTCTCCGGCCTGGTTTGGCAGGATCCTGAGAGCCGGCAGCTCCTCCGCTTTCCATGCAGCAATTTGTCTTTATCCATTGCTTCATTCTCCCACCTGGTCCCTCAGTAGTGCTGTTAATTTAACCCCGTGAACCGTCTGGCAGTCATCAGCTGTTGCAGGAGAGCTCTGTGCTCCATCGTGATACCCTCCTGGCATCGGTCTTTCTCTCTTTCTTCACCTGGAGAAGCAAAATAGATCGAGCTGCTTTACCCTCTCTTTGGAAGACCAGTTTTCCAGACCTTAAATCATCTGCATAGCTCTTTGCTGAACCATTTACAATTTTTCTGCATCTTTTTCAAAGCGTGGACATGAGACAGCATGCGGTATTGCTCACGTAACGTTCCTATGCTCATGTTCACTTAAACCCCAGTATTTGTAGTTATTTGTGCTCCATGTTGTAGGCCTGGCCCTTTTCTTATAAGTGTCTTTTTGTCCTTGTATGTCGCTGTATGACCTTGCATTTGGTTGTATTAAAACAGGCTGTTCCCTGGATTGTTCAAATGACCGTCTCACCAAGCGATACAGGCTGGCCGCTATAATGGACCCGCCCCACCTTTGCTTTGCGCTTTCCAGTTTTTATCTCAGCTGCAAACTGCAGCAGCCGTGATTTTAGATCTTCTTACAGGTCATTGACAAAGATATTGAGGAGCTGGAACCAGAAACAGATCCTTGTCGCATCTCTAGAAATGCCTCGGTGGGATGGGTACCAGGAAACGAAGGCCTGACAAGACCATTAGGTTGTCTAGTCCAACCTCCTGTATATCGCAGGCCAGTGTTCCCCGTTTACAGAGCTAACAGTTGATTAGGTAACCAATGGCTTCGCTGGTTTTAATAGGGTGCTAATTACTTGATCAGACTGTCAAGCATGTTCCAAGCTCAAGTATTTCATAGCCCTCGGTGGGGGCAGGCGACAGGACAAGGAGCAATGGGCTCAGGCTGCAGCAAGGGAAGCTGAGGTTGGACGTTAGGAAGGACTTTCTCCCGAGGAGGGTGGTGAAGCACTGAAAAAGGCTCCCCAGAGTCTCCATCCTTGGAGGTGTTGAAGACCCGGGTAGATAAAACCTTGTCCGGGATGACGTAGTTGGGGCTGGTCCTGCTCGGACCAGGGGCTGGACGAGATGACTCCTGAGCTCCCTTCCAGCCTCCTTGCATCTGATTCTGTGATTTCTAGATCAGTGCCGATACCTCCAGCAGCAGCCTCGTGGCTTCATGCAATATTGTGCTGTACGGGTTGAACCCACCTAGCGTCTCGCTCTTTCTGATGACGCGCTCCGTGTTTCAGGGTGACAGCCGGAAGCTGGAGGAAGCCAGCTGCTACCTGCACCTGCCTTTTACCGGAAGCGTGTCCGAGGCAAAGGCCCTGTCTGGTGCCTCTTTCCGAGTGAGCGGCAGCATGGCTGGCATAAGCGTGTCTTCCCGGGACAGCTTCCAGATCTCTACCCTCGTCTGTTCCACGAAGCTGACCCAGAACGGTACGTAGCAGCCTTCCCTTGCTCTCGGCCCGTGCGCACACCAGGATCGTTGCATTATGCCAAGCCGTCCGGTCCCGTGCGCCCTCGGCACCTAAGTTGTATCCATAGGACCTTCTCCGTGCACCCCCTGGGCGCGCATGCAGCTGCACAGCACACCGTGTCTTTTTGTAAATGCTGGTGTTTTACAGCTAAAGAAAATAAGTGGCTAAGTGTTTAGCTCCCTGGAGTCCAAGAGCTGGAAGGCCTAGTGCCTCCTGGGGATATGTCCTGGGGGGGCCTTTCAGTCCAGACGTTGGCACAAAAGATGTCTAGCAAAGGTGTCATGTGATGATATCTCTGCAACATGTAGGCGAGGAGATGTGAAAGACGAACTCTAGCACTGCTCTGAAAATGGCTGAATAACTAGCCTCAAGGACATGTGTGGTTGTGGTCTCTTTGGGACTTGACCCAAGATCAAGCTAATAGATGTTTGGCCTAATTGCCGGCTCTGCAAGCAGTGGCAGAGTCAGGGTTGCACACCGGGCGTGGTTGTACCGATGCCAGCGCAGGGGACGGCCGTGCCGTGCTCGTCGATCAGTCACACACTCCCGTGGCCCCGGCATTGCAGGACTGGATTGCCCCAGAGTCCTTTCCTGGATTTACCGCAGACGTCCGTAAGACGGGGACGTGCTACCGTCTCCGTCCTGCCGAGAACTCGGGCAGAGCAGCCAAGTCCAGCTCCGGGTAGCACCGGTCTCGGGGTCGCTCCTGGCAGGCTTTCGCTTACGAGGCTGACCTGAGCTGCTGGCAGCCAGCTGCTCTGACTTCCTCTGCTGAGGGGTCTTCTCGCTGCCTGGGGTCGTTTTCCAGAATTAAACACAGGGCCACATCCAGTGGCAGCGCGTCGGCCCTGGATGGAGTTAAGGTACCAAGGTGTGAGCCATTCACCCTGCCCCCGTCCTTGAAAAGCAGCGAGTGCGGAAGGTGTGTGGCCGGGGCACTGGTAGCAGCATTGCCACATCAAGGAAAGTGATGCTTCCCCTCTGTTCAGCATGGGGGAGGCCACATCTGGAGTCCTGTGTCCAGCTGTGCCCCCACTACAGACAGGATGTGGACACACTGGAGAGAGGCCAGCGGAGGGAACGGAAATGGTTGTGGGGTTGTGGGACAGGACTGGTGAGGAGAAACTGAGGGAAATGGGCTGATTTAGTCTGCAGAAGGGAAGACCGAGGGGGATTGAATAGCAGCCTTCACCTCCCTGCAGGGGGACTGCAAAGAGGACGGAGCTGGGCTGGTCTCAGTGGGGGCAGATGACAGAAGGAGCAATGGGCTCAAGCTGCAGCAAGGGAAGTTGAGGTTGGATATGAGGAAAAACTTTCTCCCGAGGAGGGTGGTGAAGCACTGGAGCAGGCTCCCCAGGGAGGCGGTGGACTCTTCATCCTGGGAGGTGTTGAAGATTTGGGTAGACAAAGCCCTGGCTGGGAGGATGTAGTTGGGGCTGGTCCTGCTCTGAGCAGGGGTTGGACTAGACGTGACCCCCTGCGGTCCCTTCCTGCCCTCGTTGTCTGTGACCCGAGGATCGTGGTCGCTGTGTCGGTGCCTGGGCTGGGAGCCGAGGGGCTGTAGAGCAGCGAGGGCACGTTGACGTCTCTGGCAGCTCTTGCCTGGGTAGAGCATGCGCTGGGAGAGCACAGGGCGAGAGGCAGCAGACAGGCCTGGAAATAGCACTGACAATTATGCCAACTGCTCCACATGGGCATCTAAAGCTAACGGGGAAGGATCAGCGGATACGCAAGTGCGGAGCCAAATGTTCCCCGTACTGAAAGCCTGAATTGAGCTGTGGTCTCAAAACGCTCCGAGCGAGCGCTGTGTAGCCCACGTGTCCCTGAGACCATGCAGAAAGCACCACGGACATTTCATCAGGCTTTGCCAGCTCATTCTTCTCAGCACGTTACAGCGGTGAAGCCGCGGCTAACAACCGTGCCTCTCTCCACACGCTTGCTGCAGTGGCGCCGAACCTGCCGGCTTCCTGCGATCCAAAGCAAACGTTGCAGCAGCTCCCCGCAGCCCTGCAACAACTTGGTGGTTCTGAAAACGCCGCATTGTCCTGCCCCGAAGCAGTCCCTGTTTCATGGCCGCAGCGGAGAAGGGCGTTTGCAGGGTCCTGGCTCGTCCCACGTGCGAGCAGCTCCTCTCTGGCAGGCGGAGAAGCTGCTTGTGAAGCTGAAGGCTGCGCCCCCGGGAAGCTGCCGCTGGCAGCTCTGCCGAGGGTCTGTGCGCAGGCAGTGACAGCAGCTCGCAGTTGGGGGGACGCGGCCTGCGGTCTCTTTGTGTCTGAGATAATGGCACAAGTGAGGCTGGGAGCTGTTAGGATCCAGTTCCTTCTCTCCCTGCCGCACAGCTCGCGCTTCTGTAGCAATAACCCTTTATTCAGCTCCGTTGCGTGTTTCTGATGTACAAAAAGCCTGGCAGTCCACCTCCGGTGCCGTGCAGCAGTTGTGTTGCGCCAGGCAGAGCAGCGTGGGGGTGTCAAGGGCATGGGGCCGTGGCCTTACTAGGACACCCTCGCCGTGGCCGAGGACGCGGCACAGTCGTCAGGCTGAGAGCGAGCGCTGCGGGCCAGAACAGGGGGTTTCACCACCTGCGTGAAAGCTGCTGGACTTGCTGCAGTCCAGGCCAGCTCAAGGTTTGCCTCCAGGCTCACGGTCCCTATGGCCGGAGCTTGGGCAGACGGGGAGCAGCCTGGCCCCTGTGTGTTGCATTGCCCACGACACGGCATGGTGCAGTTGTAAGGGAGGTCTCCAGGTCCCTTTTCTAGCTGCCGTGCCTGGCTCCAAGCTGGTCGCACCTGGAGGGTCGCACACATATGGCGCCGTACGCCCGAGCAGAGAGACCGTCGAGGGGGAAACTAGGCTTTTGTTTGGTGCATGAACCTGGAGGGGAGCAAGGATGGAGTCCACCCTCTTGTGCAATTGCAGGGGCTCCCTGCCCTGGTGTGGACTGGCCGAGGCCGCTTGCAGCTCCTGGAGCCACCGGTGAGCGGCTGCACAGTCAGTGTGCTCCATCGGGTCAGCGTGCACCCATCTCTGTTCATTACTTGCTGTCTTCCCCCATCAAACCTCCCCAAGGAGCAGCGTGCTGACCTGTCCGCTCCGTGGGGCTGAGGCTGTGGAGACCGTCTGGGAGCTCCCAGAGCTGCAGGCTTCTTTCCCACTTCATGCCCATGTCCGGCAGTCCCTGCACTTGGGAAGCGCTCCTTATGGAGGCTGTGGTCTGAACAGAGAGCGATGCCGCAGCCATTCCCGAAGGCTTTGCTCCCTCACTGGGATGTATTTCTGTCCCAGGAGAGGATCTCTTTCTGCAGCTGTGCTGGGGCCAGCGGTGCGGGCAGCTGGACAGGGGTGACAGGTGGGGGGGCCAGGGAGCGCTGGCTTGGACGTGCGGTCCAGGGGCTGGGTCCTGGCCTAGGTCAGCAGGACACAATGACAGGACTGATGCCCAAGTTTCTTTCCACGCAGTTGACCTGCTCGGGCTGCTGAAGTGGAAGTCAAAGCCAGAGCTCCTGGCTGGAAACCTGCAGAAGCTGACGAATGTGGACGGAGGGGAAGTCATCAAGGTATGAGCGCCCTTGGCAGCCTGTGTCTGCAGGACCCCTCCTCCTTCCTGAGTCCGGTCTCTGTGGCCCCCAGGATCTGAGCCTCCAAACACGAGGATTGCCCCTCGTAGCCAGACAGAAGTGGGCGGTGGAGAGTCAGCTGGCAATGCCTCGGGAGCAAGCCAGGCTAGTCCAGGGGGAAAGGCAGGCACTGCGCGAGCTGGGGCAGAGCAGCACGAAGCCGGGCACACGTGCAGAAGGCTGCAGCCTGGAGCAGGGCGGGGAGGGAGATCTCGCATCGGCTCTTCCTCCTCGTTGCTCCGAGAGCCAGCGGCAACCCGGGGGACCCTCAGTGAAGAGCCAAGGGGAAGACCGGGGTGACTTGGGGGCCAGGTCATTGTAACTGGTGTCGGGGTTGTGTCCAGAGCGCTGCTAGGAAATACCTGGGCTCAGAGGGGCGGCGCTGGGGGGGAGTTGCACTAACTGGACAGGGAAGCATGGGGATGTGAGATTCCCAGGGGATGTTTAGTTTGGAAAAGGCTGCAGGTGCCAGCAGCTGATAGAAACCGTGCCCGTCCCTTGGGGCATGACAACCGGCGGGTGTTTGCTCCAGTGCCTCGGTCTTTGGGGCAGGCGGTGCGGGGGGGAGGCAGTGGCGCCAGAGGCTGGGCCTCAAGCCCTGGCCGTCCCCGTGCATCCCCCAGTTCCTGCAGGACACCCTGGATGCCTTGTTCTCGATCATGATGGAGTACGCGGAGACCGACATCTATGACACGCTCGTCTTCGATGCCCTTGTAAGTGAGCCCGTTCCCTCTTCCCAGCCCCTGGCGTGGGGGCCGCCACCCCCAACCCCCCCACGGCCAAGCTCCTCCGCTCCCCGGGCTCCCCCGGCTTTGCCGTCGCTCGGGGAGGCCGAGCTTGGCTTCCCTGCACCGCAGCCATCCCTGGTCCAACCGGGGGGCCAGCGGGAGCATCCAAAAGATGCTCCTCAAAGTGGGATGGATCGTGGATCAGGAGGAGAGACCCAGGCAGCTCTTGAGATACCCAGGCAGGGCCTCTGGAGCCATCCAGCCGTGGCCCTTCCAGGTCTGCTCATCTCGGGGTGCGCGCCTCGCTGCCCCCCTGCACCCGAGGGCTGTCCACGTTGCTCGGTACAGAGGGCTGTCCCCTCCAAGCCAGCGCTGGCCCTAAGGCTTTAGCGCAGCATGGGGGGAGAGCATCTCGGGGAGCAGCGGGATGGCGATCTGGATCTGCAGGACGCCCCTCCTGCTCCAGTGCAGACCCCAGGACACCGCTGCGCTGAGGCTGGATTGCCCCTGACGCCTGCCTCGGTTTCCCTGGCAGGTTTTCATCGTGGGGCTCATTGCTGACAGGAAGTTCCACCACTTCAACGCCGTCCTGGAGGCCTACATCCGGCAGCACTTCAGTGCCACGCTGGCCTACAAGTATGCACACGTGTGGCTACAGGGGTGGGCACGTGTGGAGTCTGCCCGTGTCAGTCGGGGTGTTTCCGGCTGAATTGGCTCGTGCCGGTGCATGGGGCTGGGGGTGTTTATCTGTGAACACCCGGCACAAACGTAACGGCCTCCACAAGCGCCAGGTCGCGGTACTGCCCTCTCTCCGGCGGCCGCGGGCCAGGACCTGCAGCTCTGCACCGAGGCATGGCTGGTGCTAGGCTGGCCGTGCGGGGAGCCTGTTTGCGGCTCCTCCGTTCGGGGTCTGGCACCGGAGAGCTGTGGGGGTGGCTCTGCAGCACCCCTTACACCAGGACATTGAGAGCCCCCCTGCAGCCCCGGCTGTGCCCGTGGGGCTGGGTTTAAGAGCCCCACGTGCCTCCCAGCCCCTCTTCCCACCTTTCTTTCTCCACCTGGCAGGAAGCTGATCTCCGTGCTCACGCAGTACGTGGACGCAGCTGGCCGAGGGGAGCCCTGCGACCCGCTCATGCTCACGTTCAAAGCCCTGGAATACGTCTTCAAGTTTGTCGTGCGATCCAGGCAGCTCTACGCTCAGTAAGTGCCGCGGGTGCTTGCACCAGCCTCCGCGGGAATGCAGCCGCCTGCGTGCATGGCGCGTTTCGGGGCACGCCGCAGCCTCTGCCCGTACCAGTGCCTTTCTGACCGAGTCCGGCCACCTCTGCTTCTGCCTCCCCGCGGGCTGTGGCTGGAGGGTGCGGATGCTGCCAACGTCGGGGACAGGCAGGGCAGCTCCTTCCCCTCGCATCCTCTGCAGCAGCTTCGTGCTCGGGGGCGGCCGTGGCACCCCGCTAGCCACGTGGTTCCTGCCCCGGCTCTACGCTTGGGGAGCCCTCTCCCTTCCTGGGCTCACCTGCCACTGCCTTTGATGTTAAACTTAATTCGGAGGGAGGCTGCGGGAGGTCTTTGAGCGAGATGTTCCTTCAGCTTCCTTGGCTTCTGCCCCTTTCCTTTTGCCGGGCCCTTCAGCTCCAGCTCACTGACTGAACTGTGCTCTGGGGTCCCAGCTTCCTGCCGCTGCCCCTCTCGGGCGCTGGGCTCGCTGGCCTCAGTCCTTGCCTTTCTCGGGCTTCAGTCCTTATGGCCCCTAAATCCAGTCCTGCCTACCTGGGCTCTGGGTCCACTGGCCTTGCCCTGGGGACCCCTGACCCCAAGCCAAGCCATGCCCTGAGCCTGCCCCTACCATATGCCCCTAGGGCACTAATGGGACCTCCAAGCCACCCCGTCGTCCCAATCCCAAACCAACAGGTTAATGTAAAATGCAAATGTCATGCAACTGTTTAACAAACATGCTCCCTTCTGGGCAAATGAACAGCAACAAAAGGGGAAATCGCCACTGCCACTTTGCAAGGGAAAAGCCCCCTTTCCCCTGTGCTGGTCCCAAGGCAGCTCAGCGGTGCATCGGGCTTCCCTGGCTGGAGCTCCTTGCCCCACAGCTTGCAGGGCCGAACCGCCGTGCTCGGGCTCTGGTCAGGGTTAATATGTGCAAAGCCCTGGCCTCTTCCAGGCACCTGCCCTCAGCTGACCGGCTCACAGGGATGTTTATTAATCCTTTGCACCGTCCACAAAACCCCTGCCCTAAAAGGGGCCCTTTTGCATCCCCGTAGAAGGGAACAGGTGCCCTGTCACCTCCTGCAGACCCCCGGGACGTCCCCGCTGCTGCTCGGGTGGGGGCTCCCGGAGACAGGCAGATGCATCGACCTCTGGTGGAGTTTGTGTTGTTTCTGGGAAGACGGTTCTCCAGCTACCGTCTCCCCGGAGAACTCCAGACAGGAGCAAAAAGCCGGTCCTCTTCGAGGACATCCCGACTGCCCAAAGCAACCCCTGAGACGAGGCCGTTCCTTTCTCTGGGGCAGGCCCACGGGCCGGGCGTTGGCAGGCCAGCTGGATCAAGCAACAAGTACGTTGGCATCCGTGTGCAGTGCATGCTGTAGAGACGTCCCGACGAGACCAGTGCCTGGGCCTGTGCCAGTCTTTGTCCGCACATGCGTGTGCACGGGCACACGCTCCTGTCCGGGGCAGATGGCATGCATTCATACAAGCAGAGGGAGGACTCTCTGGTTGAACAATGACCGTGTGCTCGGGTTTGCTCGTGTTTTGCATGGTGAAGTGTTGCCATCTTTCCCTCTCTTGGGGAATATGAGAGAGGAACGAGGAATCCAGCTACTCTTGAAAGACTGGAAGGACCCGGCTCCCACACCCTTATTGCCACGGGGTTGGCATGGGCAGTCAGGAGTTCAGTGTCTCCCGCCGGGGGGTATTTTCATTTGGAAGAGTGGACTCCTGACTCGACAGGCCTTTTGTAAGCCAAGTCCAGGCAGATCTTGTTCAGCCCCTTTGCTCCTTCCCCTGGACAGGAAACAGCTTAGGCATCATCATACCGAGGAGAAGAAGTGAGGCTGAATTATAACGCGACGCCTCACTCCCGACGGACTGCAGAGGGTCGGAGCAAGCAGGACTCCCGTGGGCAGACGGACTGACACCGGGGTGTCTGTCCAGCTTGCAGAACGGACAAGGCAGTGGGACAGAAAGTCTGCGAGGCTGGGCCGGTCGGGCTGTAATGCACTTAGCGCTGCCGTGTGAAACTTTTGTTCCAGAAAGCCGACACTAATCGGCATCCTCACGAAAGTCGACTTATGGTCCTGGTCCTTGTCCGATACAGTAGAAAAGAAGAAAGGTCATGCAGGAGGTCTGGAAACGCATCTTCCTTTGCAGAACAAGGAGGCCGCGGGAGAGACGCCAGGGACCGGGGGACTCTCCATTCTCCGTTGGAGGTGTCAGGGAGCGGCTGGACGGGCGCTGCGGGGGTGATCCAGGCGCAGCGATGCCCGTGCTCTGCTGTGGGGGTGTCCCAGGTGTCTGGGCTGTGCTGGTTGCCCCTTCTCCCCTTCCTGCTCCATGTGTCGGGGGTTTGAAGCCTCCCCCAGCGGCGCTGGTGCTGCTGCAGCCCAGGCTGGAGATGGGGCTGTGCCCATGCTCCTGCTGCACCGACCCCGCAGGGTCCTGGCTGGAGGGTCTTGCCCCCGCACTCTGGCTCAGCCCCACGCTGCCCTGGGGCAGGAAGGGAGGCCCGGGGTCTCTGGAGCGTATATTAACCCCTTTGCAGCAGCGGGACCTCGGGTGCTGTGGTCCCCTGCTTTCCCTGTGGCAGGTTTGGGTGCGAGTCTTCTGTTGTGTCAGGGTTGATGTTGATGCTCGTCTTACATAGCGTTTAGGTGAAGAGTTTGTCTGGGCTGGTTTGGACGAGGCCGATCCTGCCTCGGGCAGGGGCTGGACTGGATGTGACGCCGCAGGTCCCTGCCCGCCCCGCGGCTCTGGGACGCTGCGATTGTGAAGCAGGGCTCTGCCACAACGGAGTAAGTTATCTGAGCGGCTGTTTTCCCACCTCAGAAACATCCCGGCTTTGCACGCGGATGGCGGTCCTCTCGCCTCCCACTCTGTCCATTAATGTTTGCTCTGGTAAACCCTCCAGTCTCTTCCAAGACCCCGAGAGGGGACTTTGGTCCAGGCTCCGGGGTTAAGACTGAGCTCTTTTGCACCTAGTTGGGGAATCGACTTCTTTTTTTAAGTGTGAAAGAGAGAGAGTATTCTCCCCAGGACTGCAACCCTTCTTGAGAACAGCATGAATTGTATTGGCATTTTCAATAAATCCATGAATTCTTTGGAGTTAAAATTAATTTAAAAGTTCTCTGTTTGGAAGTGTAGAAAGTTTAGGCTTCTTGTTGTCTCAGCAAAGTGAACAGTGGCATTGCACTGACTTCTCATATAGCTGGGATGAATTGAATTCTTGTGCATCAGCTATACTTTGAAGAAATGAGGTTGTAATTAAACTAAAGGATTGCAGATTGCTGGATCTAATTTCTTATCGATGCCACAGACAGAATCAGGTCAGCAGCTCAAGTCATTCTTGAGAACAGCCCTTGTCCCTTCAGCGGTTGCCCCTACGTCCAGCTCCCATGCGACGATTGGACTGGTTACGGTGAGTCGTTGGTAGGAGACAGACCGGACGTGCCCGGCTTTCTCGTGGGCGATCGCTTGACCCAGCTGTTGCTGCCCTTTGCGTGGCTCCATAGCTGCATCCTGGCTTGGGCATCCACGTCTGCGCGGCTTTTGCCGCTGCCGAGGGAGCGGAGACGGGCGGGCGGGAGTCCTGGGAACAGCAAGACACTGCCCTGCAGGGCCCATCCCCGCGCACAACTCCAGTCTCTCTAATGCAGCGCTCCCAAGCAGGGGTCAAGGGCTGATTAGTGACCAGGTCTGCCATATACATCGGCCACTTGCTGTTCAAGGCAGCTCAGCAGTAAACGAGCCTAACGATGTGAAGCGAGCGGTGTGCTCTGGCTGCTTTGTGGTATCGCGGCGTATGCACTTACAGCGTTAAAAACTCCTTTGGTAAGAGAGATCTGCCGGTCATGAAGAGGTGGCATGGTCGTGGGTCTCCTCGTGTTGCTTTTTTCATAGTGACGTGTGACATTTTAAATAATTCTTTTAAAACGAGTGTTCTCAGGCAAAGCTACAATAGATGGAGTTAAACTTCATTTTCTTAATGGCAGCTGCATCTAATTATTGTGTGAAGTCACTGATGACACAGAAAAGAGTTCAGGTTGTTTGTGTTACTTAATCATGGATGTCTTGCTGTAACGTGCTTGGACTTCATTGCATTTTGACCTTGACTCTGAATTCCCAGTGTTTTGGGAATCGTCCCAACTGCTCTGGAATTACTTTTTTCACCCTAGAGCTATAAAATCACAGAAATCATGGAGGAGTGGGGCGGGCAGGGACCTGCGGAGGTCACATCCAGTCCAACCCCTGCCCGAGGCAGGATCAGCCCTGTCCAAACCAGCCCAGACAAATCCATAATCTGACCTCTTAATAAGACTACCGTCAGCCCTGACACAACACAAGCTATAACGCCCAAACGTGCCACAGGGAAAGTAGGGGGACCGCGGCAGCCAACGTCTTGCTTCTTTAAAAGGTTGGCAATATACACCCAAGACATCCCAGGTAGAGGCCATGCCCCCAACTACAGAGGAAAGCAAACCTCCCTCCTCCCCCGTCTGGACCAGTCTGAGCAGGGGGGCAATCCCTTCCTACCCCCAGTGCAGCGCGGGGGAGCGCGGGGGCAAGACCCTCCAGCCGGGACCCTGCGGGGTCGGTGCAGCAGGAGCGCTGGCACAGCCCAGCCCATCCCCAGCCTGGGCTGCAGCAGCACCAGCGCCTCTGGGGTGTCTTAAAAAAACCCACAACAAAACACCCCAAAAGATACTTCCTCTCATTTTAACGTAGTTTTCCCCACAAGAAAATATTATTTCTATGGGAGAAAACGAGACACAAACTCCTGATGTAAGCAAAATGTGGCCCCCAGGCCAGACGGGCGCTGCTGCCGGAAGGCGGGAGGGGGAGATGGTGTCCAAGGTGTAGGACTAGAGCAGGAGCCCCCCAGTTGGGATGTGACGCAAGCCCGTGGTACGAGACGGTGTGAGATGGAGAGCACTACATCATTTGTTTTGATCTTTGTATGAAAGGAGGGTTGGAAAGTGGGGGGACTTTGCAGCGTCCGGGGGAGCCTGCATGGTGTTGTACCGACCGCCTTGTCCCCAGTGCAGATAGACTTCATAGACATTCGGGTTGGAAGGGACCTCGGAAGATCATTGAGTCCAGCCCCCTGCCCAAAGGGCAGGACGTCAGCTGGGGTCATAGGATCCCAGCAAGATGAGCATCCAGTTTGCTCTTGAAGGTGTTCACTGTAGGCGTTTGAACAACCTCCAGTGACAGGCTGTTCCAGACTTTGGGGGCTCGGACAGTAAAGAAATTCTTCCTTAGGTCCAGCCTGAAATGATCTTGTAGTAGTTTGTGACCATTCGACCTCATAGTCATCCCTTGGGGCGCTCTGGTGAACAAGCGTTCCCCCAGATACTGGTGGTCACCCCGATAAACTTGTAGGTGGCCACCAGATCACCCCTGAGCCTGCGTTTTTCCAGGCTAAAGAGCCCCAGGGCTCTCAGCCTGTCGTCGTAGGGTCTGCTTCCCTGAGCTCTGATCATGCGCATGGCTCTTCTCTGGACTCTCTCAAGCTTCTCCACATCCTTCTTCAATTGTGGAGCCCAAAACTGGACGCAGTACTCCAGCTGCGGCCTCACTAAGGCCGAGTACAGGGGGAGAATGACGTCCCGGGATTTGCTTGAGAAGCATCTATGGATGCAAGCCAGCGTTTTGGTTGCTTTACTAGCCACAGCATCACATTGCAGGCTCATGTTCATCTTGTGGTCAATGATGACCCCCAAGTCTCTTTCTTCCATAGTGCTAACCAACATAGCACTGCCGAGCCTATAAGGATGCTGCGGGTTTTTCTTCCCAAGGTGGAGAACCTTGCATTTATCGGCGTTGAACACCATCAGATTCTCGCCCGCCCACTTGCTGAGCCTGTCCAGGTCAGCCTGGATCGCCCGCCTGTCTTCTGGTGTGGATGCTTTGCCCCAAAGTTTGGTGTCGTTGGCGAACTTGGCCAGCCCGCTTCTGACTCCAGTGTTCACATCGTTAATGAAGATGTTGAACAGTATGGGTCCAAGGACAGAGCCTTGGGGGACCCCACTGGTCACAGGACACCATGATGAGTGACTTCCATCAATTACTACCCTCTGGGTCTGACCATGGACCAATTTTCCAGCCAGTGGATCGTGGAGGACCCAAGGCAACAATTGGCCAGTTTCTCTAAGAGGTGATCATGGGAAACCAGGTCAAAGGCTTTTTTGAAGTCAAGATATATGACATCAATCTTTTCTCCCTTGTCCAGGTGATAGGTCACCTGGTTGTAGAAGGAAATGGCGTTGGTCAAGCAAGACCTACCCGCAACAAACCCATGCTGGCTATGTGGCAGAAATGCCACCGTCGGTGCCCCTCTCCAGAGACCTGTCTCAGCCAGCCTGGGAGGCTGGTGTTGAATCCCTCAGGGCGGGGATCTCCCACCTTGTCTGCATGACAAAAGCCTGGTGCCTGGGAGGCGATGCTCTGGTCACCTGGGCAGGGGGGAAAGTCCGGCCCTGCGCGGGCCCAGGTAGCCAGGGATGCTTGGAAGATGGGTCGGCTTGTGGCCAGTATTGGCAGCTTCGATTGAACCAGGCTGCTGAGGTCAGAGAGGGGATAAAAAGGCCTGGTCCAGGAAGAAGGTGCCATTAGCCATGCGGTCATCCAGGTGAATCTGAACCTGGCTCTCTCCTCATCACCGCATGCTCCAAGAGTGCCCTGCCTCCAGAGGAAACTCCAACCTCCTCTGGACGATGCAAGTGAGTAAGCTACTCGAGATCAGACTAGATATTTAGCTTCAGTAACTCGGATGCATGTTTAAACGGCTACCTCAGCCACCCTGGTTTGCTCTATGGGATTCCTCTGATATTCCTCTGATATTGCTCTACCTTTTACCCTGTTTCCACCCTACCCCTGTCATCGATAAAGTTCTCCTTGTGACCGGTGTGGGAGACTTATTGAGGGGTGGGTCTACATTATGCCAAGGAGGCCCCTTAGGTCTGTGGACTAAGGGAGGCTTGCCTAATCAGCCCCTGACTTGGGGAAGTGCCCCAAGTGCTGGTATTGGGTCTAGGACCCATTGGACGATCAGGCCTGCGTTCTCCAAGGTGCGCAGAGCCAGAAGTGAGTCCAGAGCCGTGGATGGTGGCAGCGGGACCCCAGGCTAGCGGGTGTGCTCCAGGGAAGGGGTCGGCCGGACGGGACGCACCCCAGGGAGGCACTCGGAGCCTGGACGGTGGGCGGCGCAGGGAGGAGGGCGGCTCAAGCAGGAGCGCCCCCTACGGGCCCGCCACAGGCTATCCCTTAAGATGTTGGCGTCGGCCAACAAATGCCTTAGCCTTCTGGGACGGCAACGCAGCGGTGCGCAGGCAATCCAGGACGTTTTTGGGAGTGCTGGGGACAACTGTCTGGTACAAGTGCTGGAGGGGGCCGTGCTCCTCTTGACCCGCGAGGGCAAAGCAGTTGGGTCGTGATTCTCTGCTCTCAGGAGGGAGGGTTGGTCAAGGAGCTGCCCCTGGGCGTGCGACTGCAGACCCTGGTAGTCCTCTGCTTTATGCCACTGTTTATTCCCAAAGTGCACCTGAATTCAGTGAAAAATCAACCAGCCAATTTCTTCTGTGGGGCCCTGAATCCCAGGCCTAAGAAATACTGAGCAGTTCACAGAAGACTTCTCGTATCTCCTCTGATGAGATCTGCTGTGCAGCTGCGTAGCGGTCAGCGCACGCATTCGCCATGGGGCTGCTCCTTTTTTATCTAAGGTCACTTGTTATGTGTCTAGATACCTTAGTGAAGGGAAGATGTGCGTGGGGCCCAAGCATGGTCTTGTTTCCCACGCCTGAAGAAATCTCCTGTGATCTGGGGGCTTCGGCAGAGTAAAGAGCAGAAGCACTGACTCCCGCTTGCACGGCAGCTTCCTTCCCACAACAAGGCCTGCAGACCCGGCGTAGGGAGCACCTGGAGCCGGAGCAGAGGAGAAAACTGATGTCCAAACATAGACTCATAGACAAGGAGGGCTGGAAGGGATCGCAGGAGATCACATCAAGTCCAACCCCCTGCTCCACGCAGGACCAGCCCCAACTACATCATCCCGGCCAAGGTTTTGTCTACCCAGGTCTTCAACACCTCCAAGGATGGAGACTCCACCACCACTCTGGGTAACCCGCTCCAGTGCTTCATCACCCTCCTCAGGAGAGAGTTTCTCGTAATATCCAACCTCAACTTCCCTTGCTGCAGCTGGAGCCCATTGCTCCTTGTCCTGTATCTGCCCCCACTGAGACCAGCCCAGCTCCATCCTCTTTGCAGCCCCCCTGCAGGGAGCTGAAGGCTGCTATTCAATCCCCCTCGGTCTTCTCTTCTGCAGATTAAATGAACCCATTTCTATCCACCTCTCCTCACCAGTCGTGTCCCTCAGCCCTCAACCATTTTCACTGCCCTCCGCTGGACTCTCTCCAATGTGTCCACATCCTTTCTGTAGCGGTGGCCCACAGCTGGACACAAGAGTCCAGATGTGGCCTCCCCAGTGCTACATGGAGGGGAAGAATCACTGCTCTGGATCTGCTGGCAACGCTCCTACCAATGCACCCAGGATGCCGGTTGCCTTCTTGGCACAAAGGCACACTGCTGGCTCCTGTTCAGCTTCTTGTCCCCTGTCCCCCCGGGTCCTTTTCTGCAGAGCTGCTGCCCAGCCCGTCGCCCCCAGCTCGCGGATTGCTCCCTCCTAAGTGCAGGACTTTGCACTTGTCCTTGTTGAACATCGGGAGATTTCTTTTGCTCTGATCCTCCAATTAGTTGAGGTCTCTGTGAATCCTAGCCCGACCCTTACCATTCTCATGTTAATGAGTGGAAATGATCCTTGTGCCCTAAAGGAGGAGGAACAGTTCTGTGGGTCGTTGCCCTCCTCTGAGGGCAGCTGGAAACTGTCTCTCTCCTAAAAAAGTAGAATGGAAAGATCCTGGCCATGGAGTCTGTCTCCCGAGGTGAGAGTTGCAGGGGTACAGGCTGTGGCCAATGCATCTGCTTTTCTCACGAGCTGGCTGACGTATCCTTGCCGTGCAGATGTAACTTCCTTACTGGCAGAAAGGATATTTTCTGCAATACATTTTCCTAGACTAATGCCCCCCCGCCTTCCTGCTCCATGCGTCAGGGGGGTTTTAATCCTCCCCCAGATGCGCTGGTGCTGCCGCAGCCCAGGCTGGGGATGGGGCCGGGCTGGGCCAATGCTTTTACTGGCACCGACCCCGCGGGGTCCTGGCTGGAGGGTCTCGCCCCCGCGCTCAGGCTCAGCTCCATGCTGCACTGGGGAGGAAGGGATTTCCCCCCTGCTCAGACTGGTTTGGACTGGGGGGTTTCTCCTTCCTCTGCAGCGGGGGCATGGCTTGGCCTGGGGGCTCTTGAGCATATATTAACAACCTTTTAAAGAAGCAGGATGCTGGCGGCCGCGGCCCCCCCGCTTTCCCTGTGGCAGGCTTGGATGTGATGTCTGGGGTCAGGGGTGATGGCAGCTTACAAAGAGTTAGATGATGGGCTTGTCTGGGCTGGTTTGGACGGGGCTGACCCTGCCTCAGGCAGGGCTTGGACTGGATGTGACCCCGCAGCTCCCTGCCAGCCCTGCGGCTCCAGGACTCTGTGATTGTCTATAATTAATGGTTGTTCGCGTAGCTTTCTGTCAGACTGAAAGGGCAGAGCAAGTGGGGTCCCCAGGTGTCTGTTCTCGGTCCAGCACTAGTCAGATTTTCACCATCGCCTCGAATGATGGGATAGAGAGGACGCTCACTGCATGCGTTGCTGACCCCAAAGTGAAGGGATCACAAGCAGTCTGGAAAGCAGGATTAGAATTGAAAATGAGATTGCTGAATTGGAGAAATGGTCTGAAATCAAGAAGATGAAATTTGGCAAAAACGAGCGCTCAGGACTGCAGTTCGGAAGGAAGAATTCATGCACACGTGCAGAAGTGGATTACTGCTGCCTCGCTGGTCACTGAAGAAACCGGTCCGGTAGCCACCCTGGACGGGGTCCAGAGCGGGGCAGGGAGAGCAACAAGGGACCTCAAGACGTGGCGCCTGGAGAAGCTTGAAAGAGGAGCGGTCTGGTGGCGGCGGTTGTCGGCGGGACGCGTCTGTGGGGGGGAAACGACAGCCGCCCGCCAACACACGACAGGCTCTTCCAGCAAAGTATGCTCCGTGTTCGAGCAGGACGGGGCTAGAAACGATTGCCTCGAATAGCAACGCGGGAGACTTGGAAAAGCTTTCTTGATATGAAACCTCTTAGTAAGGCTGGTCCCGTCTGGAAGAGGCGAGGTAGGGAGGCTGCGCAGTCCCGCTCGCTGGAGGCTTCTGAGAATAGGGCAGGTCGGTGTTCGTCAGGGATGCTCTGAGGTACTCGGTGCTGCTTCAGAGCTGGAGGAGGGCCTCAGTGACCCTTCGGGTCCCTTCCAGTCACGATCCCATGGGAGTAACGGTGGAAGCTCCTTCGCTGGGGATTTGCAAGAGGAGACGGGATGCCCATCTCCTGCCATCCTGCATCTGAGCTGGGGTTGGACTAGATGGCCCTGCCCTTACCTTAACCCTAACCCTTCCAGCCCGGTGATGCTGCGAGGGCTCGCCGCGTGAGCCGGCCCAGCTGCCCAGCGCATCTCCAATAAGTTACGTGGGTTTATCTTGCTCCCTGCTTGGACGAACGTGCAAGTGTGTCTCTGTTCCCACAAGGACTCTAGCCTGGGACTTTCCATGGTCTTTTTGCCAGTGGAGTGCAAAAGCTCATGAGATGCAAGACTAAAAGGGGCAATGCAAGCTTACGCCATAGGTCTATTATAGTATATTTGATGTGTTTGCTATATGCTGCTCGTTCTAGGTGACAATGAAAGGGAGCTCCCTTTAGGCTCTTCTAGACTCTGTTTTGGTGTGGAAATTGCTAAAGTGGGGTTATAACTAAATAATCCAAATGAAGTGTTGCTTAAATGCGTTAAATTATGTAGGAAAGAATTGAAAGTATGCATTTATCATGTCCTGCTCGTGAGGTCAGCTCCGTCGCTGGGGTGGTGGCGGGGCGTGATGCTCACCCAGCCTGTCTCTCCTCAGGCTCTACGAAGGGAGTAAGACGGAGGAGTTCCAGGCGTCGCTGCAGCGGTTCCTGCTGTCCGTCAACCAGCTGATGAAGTCCACGCAGGAGGGGGCCACGCTGGACTTCCAGGTGAGCAGGATGCCGGCGGAGCTGCAAGCCAGCGAGCATCTCGCGTGTGCAGACGGGGGCATTCGCTGGCACGAGTTTGTTCTCTGAAGTCTCTGGTCCTGGCCCCGTCGGGGAGCTGACGGAGGGCTGGGTTGAGCGGATGTGGCCTGGCGATCCCTGTGCCCCCGTGGAGAGTGCTAGGCTCTGCCACGCTGCAGCCTGTGGTTTGAGGACGTGATGCGGCCCGCGTGTTGTGGAGCGGTGCCGTGGGTGTTACTTCATTAGCTTGCCTTCCCCCAGCACAGTGCCGTATGTGGGGGTGGGTTTTCCTAACGGCTCCTGCACCCCCTTCTCTGGAGGACCACATGAAAGCTCCTTGGCTTTGCTTTGGGTGCATCGCCACCCCACCTGGCTTCCATCAGTTGGAAGCCGATGCCTTGCTCCCATTAGCTAATGATGCACGTGCCCGTTATCCAGCTGATACATTCCCGGCCCAGCGCCTCCTGCTCCGTGCTGCCCTGTGCCCGTGGACGGCCGCCGTGCGGGCGCGCTGGCTGTTGTGCTGGTCCTTGTAACAGCTGCAGGTTGCAGCAGGCACAGCTCGGAGGGTAAGACCGGGAGGCTGCATGGGCATGGGGAAGCTTGCAGGAGCGCCAGGCCCAGGCTGCACCGTACGCAGAGCACATGGTGCTTCCAGTATGGACCCCAGTGTTGCAGTCCAGGTGCAGCCCCCGCGTGCGTGTGTGCAGCTAAGTCCTCTGCGTCTCGCTGCACGTGCTCCCCTGCCTGCCTTTGGCTCACCCTGAGAGACCTCTGGCTTAGGAGTGGACTCTAGTCCGTGTTTGTACAGCGCCTAGCGCAGCAGGGCCTGCTCCACGACCACAGCCTCCTAGGTGTGAAGGTCGCATAAGCAAACCGAGAGCCAAGGTCCATCACAGAGAAGATATCTCCATCCCAGTCCAGGGAGTTCAGTTCCCAGTGCCCCCCCGTTCCCCCCTCCAGACAGAGCGGGACACCCCGTCCGAGGCTGTGTTCCCAGCCCACCTGCTCAGGCCTGACCCATAACGACAGCGGTGCCCCGCAGCGACCGCGTTGGGGTGGGGTGCTGCCCACGGAGGAGCTGACGCACCTTCGCGGCTGGTGAAGCTGAACTCGAGACGAGATCCGAACCCGTCTCGCTTTGACATCGTGCAAGATGCAGTTCGGTGGCAGCACCTTGCTCCCCACGCACGTGGCCAGGCCACCCTCAGCGGCCGGCTCAGCCATGGCAGGAGGACACGCAGCTCCTGCTCAGCCCGGGATGAGCGCCAGCCCTGCAGCACGTGTCCTCGAGCTCAGCGCGTGTCAGTCTCGCATCTGGCGCAGCTTGGATTCAGGCCAGGACCTAGTGTCCTAAAGAGCCTGATGATCTGCTGTCTGGGCAGAGGGCAAACGGCTGCTCTTATCCTTGCAGACTTTTGGAAATGCCTCTGGGAGAGCGGTGCAGGGCGCAGGGCACGCGTGGGAGTGTGCCGAGTGTGTCCTGGTGCGAGTGACAGGAGACTGCTGCAATCCTGCAGACACCTGCCTAGCCAGCTCTCCCCCGCACCAGCCAGGCGGAGCAGCGAGGGGTCAGCAAGGACTCGGTGCGCGCCGCACTCCCTCTCCGCCCCCACGTGCCGCTGCGGCTCAGTCCTGGCCCAAACGGTCTCGGGTGGAAGCAGACCCCGAGCAGGACAGAGGGCGGGATTGTGTATGGTGAGAAGTGATGTGGGTACAAGGACTCGCCCCATTTCTAGCCACGACCCTCTTCTATCTCGGGGACTCCCAGAAATACCCTTCTCATGTCAGCGGTACTGGTGCCCTCAATGCCACTGCGCCATAAAAGCCGGAAGACTTTGTGCCCCGCTTGTTTGCTGTCCTGGGGCAGGCCTGGCGTTGTGCATGTGCCCTGCTCTTCGCCCCCCACGTCCCGTGTCACGCCAGACTCCCGCTGCTCCTCCTCCATGCATGTCTGTGTGGGTCGGGAAGAAACCTCCAAAAGGATCTAGAAGAACTAGAGAAGGGCGGCACGGATGATGAGGGGCACACGGGGGCTGCTGTATGAGGAGAGACGATAGCAGGCCTGCTCGGGGTCGAGAAGAGACGCTGGAGCGGGGACACAAGAAGGGCTGACAGAGGACTGCATGGCGAGGAGAAATCACCAGAGATTTATGGTTTCCTGTCTCTCACCACGGGTCGCAGCATGCAAGGAGCAGGCAGTACCTTTAAAACCAACACCGGGCAGTTGTGTTTTCCTGGCGTGGCATGAGAAGGGGGACTCGTGGCCCCCAGATGTGCGGGAAGCTGAGAGCTCAGCTGGATTCACCGGGGCTTGGGCACGTGCTGGGAGGAAAGGGGTGTCGGGGGCTCTGGGGCAGGGCGTGAGGGGCACGGGCTCTGCGTCAGCCCTGCCCGACCTCAGCGCTGGAGGTTGCGGGGAGAGAAAACCCTGCTCCGCCTGGTCACTCTCCCTCCAGCTCTGCTCTGCCCCGTGCCACGCAGGAGACAGACCTGGGGCCTGAGCTGGGACGCGGCAGCGCTGATGCTCCCGTGGTCAGATCAGTGCAGACGGGCACGGGGGTTTTGCCTGCTTCTGCAGCGAGGACGCGATCCTCTTCTTGGCTCTCTTGAGTGCATTTTAATGAGCTCTTTCTCACGAGCGGTGGCAGGATGTTGGCGGTGCCCTTGCCCCCGCTTCTCTGTGACAGGCTGCGGTCCTGCCGTTGCTCCCGGGCACGTGCCGCGTGGTTGCGCGAGGTGGTTGCCAGTGCCGTTCTGGTTGGAACGGGCCAGACTGGCGGTGCTCTGCCTTCCCGGCATTGGGTCCACAACGTAAGTTAGGGGAAGCAGAAGCAGCCAGAGCCATGGCAATTCACACAGCCCCCGCTCCCCTCCGCCGACCCGTGGACCCGTGGGAAGCCCCATGGCCGGACGACTTGCTCTGTAGGCTGGATCCAACCTAGCGGCCGTGCTCTGAGCACCGCTGGGCCCGACGGATGCTCGTCCCGGTGCAGCGCTGGGGCTACTGGTGACCTCCCGAGGGCCCTATGAGGAACCCACTATAAACCAGTTTGCACCCGAGTTAAGCTCGGGCATCTGCAGAGGACCCAGCCGGGCACAGCCACGTTATCACGTCTCTGTCGCAGCGTTTCCTAGAGCAGTGCTAGCGTGTTACAGCCTCTGCCTCTTGCTTTGTCAGACCTCTGCAGCAGAACAGCACAGCGTATTCCCTTTCCATCTCTCGGAGGGTGAATTTATTACCTGCATTAGCGATTTGCAGTAATTATTCCCCGGTGACTTTAGTTTCTGCAGGAAGCCCACCCCGCTGGCCCAGAGCACAGACTCGCGCGGCGCTCACAGGCTCGCTGGAGCCGTCGGTTTGACGTGTCCCCGGGGTCAGTCACGTCTCAGGATACCGGTCTGTGAAGCGTCCATTGCTCCAAGCATCGCCTCTGCTCTGCGCACCCAGCAAGTCTCCTCCTCCCTCGTCTTCCCCGCGCTCCTCGTTTCTCTCCTGTCTGTCAGGAAGCTGTCTCGAGAGGACGGGCTAGTCCGGGACGTGGGGCATGCTTGTTCTGGAGCAGCCAAGGATTCGTTCAGCTCCAAACATTTACGGAGGTGATTGAAGCCAGTGGCTCTGCTGACGTGGTGCGAGGGGCTCCACGTGTCCTCCGTGTCCTGCTGTTTGGTTTTCCGGTGTTTGCCAGTCAGTGAAGAACTGCACGTCGGCATTTCTTTGTCATTGAACCACGGGTTTGACCTTGCTTGGCTCGGCCAAGGACCCCCAAGACAACCAGTCCTCAGGCAGGAGGGAGGAGAATAAATCCCAGATGTCACCAGCTTTGCTGGGCACTCAGGCACAGTGGGCGAGGAAAAGGGAGATCCCAGTAACGAAGGATATCTCAAGGGCCTCATGAGCCACAGCCAAGAAAAGGTCTCTGTCCACGTGCCCCCTCTCCGCTCTGCTCAGGGCCCCAAAATCTGCTATGGGGACGAGAGGTCACTCGTGCAGCCTCATCCTGTGCGATTGTCTGCTCTTCGTGGGCTTCAGCCGTGGGCAGAGCCGTCTCCTCCAGCAAGCGTGCCACGGCTGTCCGGGGTCTCTTTGCTGAGCTGGATGATGTGCGAGGAAACGCACTCCCAGTCCATCCTGCGCCAGGCCGCAGGGGCCGCGCTGGACGAGGAGAGATGTCAGCGTACGTCCCCGGGAGCGGCCGTTGTCCGAGCTCGGCTGCCGGCGGGGGCTGGCGCAGCATGGGGCGGTTCTGCAGGTGCCCAGCACCTTTCTGGGACGAGCGCTCAGCCGCCGGCCCCGCCACATCGTTCACAGCCTGACCTCCCTTTGCATAAGGCGTAGACACACGAAGTCTTTTTAAAATAAATCTGTTGATCCTGGAGCTCGAGCTGGAGCCTCCATGGTGAGCACGGGCTGCCCGCACCAGTGGGAGCTGGTCCAAACTGGCCGCTGCGGGCACTGGGACAGAAGACGTATAGCAAAGAAACATGGGTCAGCCCAGGACTGCATCCAGCCCAGTCATCGGTGTCCGAGCCAGGCCGGGGTACTGGCTGCCACGGAGGACGGGATGTGCTGCTGGCTCACGCTGCACCGGCGCATGTAGAGTAACCTCGTTTGCATGGAAAAGGAGTGACAGATGCCTCTCTGAGGCTGCAGAGCTTGGGGACGTGGCACAGAAGTATCTCTTGTGTCTGACCAGCCGCCCAGCGTGCCGTGGCGGCTCACCTCACTGGCCGGCCTCTCCGTCCTGGCTCTTTCTGCTGGCAGCCCTGCGGCACTGCTCGCACCTGCCTGCCCCTTCCGCCGCTCCTGTCCCCGTGCCCACCCGGGAGGGATTGTCTTGACGGCGTGTCGGCTGCAGGGATGCTTTTCCTGGTGATGCGCAGGGTGGAAGTTTCCTCTCTGCGTCCGGATAATCAGCCCTCGTCTGGGTGAGGGGCAGGAGGTGCTTGCTCAGGACTTTTGGCTAACACCCGTCAACATGGTTTTGCACCCATCCGACAGAAATTCGGGTGGGCAGGAAGCCAGGCGGAGAAGGCTTCCTGCATCGACATCATGTCATGCAAGCATCTGGAGGAGGAACGGCTGATCGCAAGCAGCCAGAATGGGTTTTACTAAGATCAGATTGTGCCAAACAAGCTTGATCTCCTTCTCGGACAAAGTAAGTACTTGGCTGGATGAAGGGAGTGCTGTGGGTGTCGTGTGTCTGGACTTCAGCCGAGCTTTTGGCAAGGTCCCATGTGGCCTTCTCGTAAACAAACCGGAGAAACAGGAGCCGGACAAGCTGGCTCGATGGCCGCAGGCAAAGGGTAAGTCTTAGGGGCAGGTGTCAGGACGGCAGGAGGTCTCTAGTGCGGTCCCATAGGGCCTGTTCATTAATGTTTGGATGCTGGCACAGGCAGCTGCTGGAGCAAGTTTGCCCACGACATGAAACTGGGAAGGGGTTGGACTAGACGACCTCTCAAGGTCCCCTCCAGCCCTCCTCTGTGATTCTGGGACTCCCATCCAAGTCCTGAGCTGACACAATCCTTAATGAGATCAATGCAGCATCTAAAAGAAGCCAGGACGGGCACGGTTTCATCTTTCCTAAAATAAGGAACGCTGCGACAGTGATCGCCCTTCAATGTGGACTTTTATTAGATCACTTATAAAGCACCATCTAAGTGCTGCAGAAAGACCAACCCCGATCCGCTGTCTGGTCAGATACCAACAAATAACTGTGCAAACGAAAGCCCCAAAGTACTAGACTAAATGCACGGTAATTAAGGTGTATTAATAAACAAGTAGATGTGTCCACAGTCATTGCATAAAGGACCAGCGCAAAGTCGAGCACGGCCAGGATTAAGCATGCTCATGCATTCGGGACCCCTGCCTCAGGGCACAGGCCGGACGATGCTGGGGGAACAGGTATTTCTGTACACCCTCGCAGGCCGGCGCGTCTCCAGGCCTCATCCCGGACCATTCTGTGATGTCTATTCCTATCGTATCCGAGTGCCTTGCAGACACTAATGAAATTATCTTTGCAGCCTGCTTGCGAGGGAGGAAGGTTTGTCCATCCCCGAGAAAGAAATCGGGCCCGAAATGAGCCTGGTGGACTTGGCAGGATTCAATTCATAAGGCACCTCGTGGTTCTGCTAGTTTGGGGGCACAGCGGGGGTGCGTGCCGCTGCTTTCTCAGCCCACTGAGTCTCTTCATCGCACCTCGTCTATTTGGAGCACGGGGTTTGCTGACTGCAGTGGCAGCCGCGAGCCGTTCGCACACGTGCACGTCGGGTCTCGCACCGCGGGTGCCCAGCCTGGGCCGTGGCACGACTAGCCCTCGCCGCTGCACCAGCTGCTGCACAGTAACAGCCGCGCTAGGTGATCGCAGGGCGCCGGAGCAGGTCCATCCAGGTCCTCCCCCACCCTGCCGTGGTCAGCGTGGCCCCCCACCTCTGCCCCAGGCGCCGGCAGAGCTCGCTGCCCCCCGCGCTGAGCAGCAAGCAGGCAGCGGCCGCCTGTGACCGACGTGGCGTAAGTAACTCACGGGGGCAGGAGCCCGTTCTCCACAATGGCATTTCACGGCCTTGACCTTGAGACCGTCCTCTGTGTCCGGCTTCATTCACGCAGCGGTGGGGCTTCCAGAAGCTGCCGCGTCTCCCAGCCTCTGCCGGGGACCTTCCAGCGGCTTTCGTCATTGCCGTCGCCTCCGAGCAGGGCCGTGCCACAGGCTGAGGCAGGCGCGGGTTTTGGGGACAAAAAGCCTGTGATTGTGCACGTGATGCACGGCCACGACAGAGCCATTGGGGTTGCACAGGTAACATGCCCTGTCATGTAAGGGTGGCCTGCGTTTTATACTGCATGCCTGCCCGTACATTTGGCCATGCCAAAACATGCACGGGTGCTTGCACCCAGCTGCCCAAATGATGCGGACCGCCGCGCCTCGTCGGCCCGTCCTCCCGTCCCACCATTGTGTTGCTCGCACGCTTGGCCTTGAAGAAAACAGAAACCGTGGCGGATAATTGAAGCACGTGTCGCGGGAGGACCCACCCCGATCTCTGTGGGACGCTACCAGAGACGGGCTCACCAGATAATGATCGCGAGACGGTCCTGCGGGGCCTGCCTGATGGCTTTTAATCTATTTAATGAGAGCCGTGTTGATTTTTGTCGTCCTAGTTTTCTAATCAAGCTGTCACGCTGCTCCCAGTCAAGCGCCTCTCGGAGCCCGCGCGTATCGCACCAGCGCTGCTACCGGTAGTGAACTTGTAATCTCATCAAAAAAAGCCATCAGAGTAATTTGACAGGATCTGCGTTCCCTACGCCCGTGTTGATTGGCACGGCCGATATTAGTCTTCTCTAATGCTTCATTAACCAAGTCCCACATCAACAACTCCATTACTTTGCCCACAATTGATGCCGGGCTGACAGCCCTGGGATTACAGGGTCTTCTGCTGGTTTCTCCGTGGGGGGGGGTGCGACCGAGTGCAGAGCCTCTGCCCCCATTTGCCCCCCGCGTTGTGCACCTCAGAGGTGGACTCGGGCGCTTTCCCTCTCTCCTTCGTGCTCCAAGCCAATTCCCAGCTGAATCCGGATCCCCACGCTGCACTCGTGGGCCCTGGGAGCCGTGGTAAGACCACCACTGGCTTCGGCAACCCGTGTCTGTCCCCAGACTTGGTCTTCAACCTGACTGGCCTATTTTGCTGAAGCTTTAAAAAGAACGAAGTCAGCCCGAGGCTACGCTCCCGGCTGCAACATTTCAGGCAGAAAGATTAAGGTCTGGTGCCCTTAGGACTGCAAGCAAGGTCTTGCCACGGACAGCGTCTGTGCTTTTGCTGCGCGTTGTGTTTGTCCCGACCTGTCCCGTGACGCCCACACCTGCTGGAGGTCGGACGTGGCAGCTGTGGCCTCTCCGACATCGCCGTCCTAGACAGCGGGCCTTGGCCTTTTGCAAAGGAGTTTGCCAGCTCGCTGGAAACAGGGAACTTGAAACACGTCGGAGGAAGTCAAAGCAGGACATGTTGGACAAAAGCACGCCTGTGAACAGCCTGCTGCTGCGTGCGGATGCTCGCGGCAGGGAGCCTGGCCTCCGAACCACCCCATGACAACTCTATCCCTATTGCTGCAATTAAATCACGTGCTGCCTTTCAGCGGTGTCCCCTGCCCCATCCCTTTCTTTTCTGCCTGGACCTTTCCTAGCACCTGGTGCAGTCGGCTGCTGCCTCTCTGAACCAGTCAGTCTCCAAGGTGCAGCCCTGCCCTCACTTGACAGGGCGAGCAGAGACTCTGGCCAGCGTTGCCCTCTGCGGAGCCGTGAGCCCCAGGCAGAGCCCGGCCAGCCGGAGAGTGTCCGGAGAGCATTAATAGGACAAATCCCTTAACAGGCGGCAGGCGAGGGGATCTGTTTGGGGGGAAGAGGACAAAGGACGCGGGCTGAGCCCCTAGGACAGAGGAGGCTAGAGGCGGCCCCAACAAGGGAAGTTAGGGACTGCACGTTGTGACCTCTTGGTTAATTCTATGCTAACTTAGTCAGACTCCAAGGGAGGAGTGAGCTCGGCCCCTGCCCTGGGCACAGACTGAGCCGTCCCGTTGCACATCAGGCCCTAAATGAGGACATTGCCTGCACGCGGAGACAGTCGACACCGCTGCTCTAGATGGGCTGGGGTCTCAGAGGGGTGCAGCTGGGCTCTGGAGAAAAGCCTTGTCCTTGCGACAGTCCAACTGGTTACTGAGCCCAGCATCTCAGCACCTGATGGGCTCGGGGATGCAGACCTGCAAGACCTGTGCAAGCCCTGGCACGAAGCTACACCACCGCAGGCAGACAAACAGGTGCCCGTGGCAAGTAGCGGTGTCGCGGAGGAGCTCCCCGAGTCGGTGCTGGCGGGGAGGAGAAGTCGTGTGCACGCCTGGTTGCAGGCAGTGAGCCTGGGCTCGGGCACGGAGGCTCCTCTCGGCGCACGAGGCACAATCTGATTTTCCCGGGCGCAAGGCGTTCCTCCTACATGAGACGTGCATTGCAGTTGCCTTGTTAACTGTGCAGTAAACATCTCGGCGTCTACATGTGCGCCCCTATTAAGACACACAAAACTAAAAAACTCTGCAGCAGGGTAGGACATCCTACCCTGCTCTGAGTTTCTTCATGTGCAGCATGTGGGGCTCCCTGGGGCACGGGGTCTTCAGTGTGGTGCTCTGAAGCAGCCTCGTGCCCCCACCAGCCGCTCTGCAGCACGTGGGGCCCAGCCGGAGCAGCCCTGGGCTGGCAGGTTGACCCCCGTCCCCTGCCAGCCGGGGCTGCTGCAACAGCTCCACGTGCTGCACATGAATAAGCTCCAGAGCAATATGCTCCAGAGTATTTTGCTCCTGGGAGCACGTTCAAAGGGTGCGCTTGGGAGCAATAAGCTCTGGAGTTTATTTATGCGCATTAATCTCACGGTTAGATGTGCCTTTTGTGCAGCCTTTCCCCTTGTGTCTGATCCAGGATGTCGTAGGGGATATTACAACAGCCCAGAACGTCTCCGTTCATATCTGTGTCGGCTTGATCGGTGCTGCTCCCTGAGCCTGCCCCGTGTCTTCCTCTTCAAGGAGCCTCCCAGCTCTCGATATCCAAGAGAGGCCTGTACTCGGGTCCTCTTCAGACAACGAGCGATCGCTATTACTCGCCCTGCATGTGCTGGACTCTTGGAGGAGCTTCTCGAGGAAGCCGATTGCTTCCTTCTGTCCAAGTCCGACTCCCGCAGTTCGTTTTCCCTTGCTCCCTGTGGAAGGTGTCTGTGAGCGCGTGGGGCCCGGACGCTCCTCCGTCCTTGGAGCACTGCCTCCCATGCTGCGGGAGGACATGCGAGTCCAGCCATCTTCTTCCGCCGCCCGGTGCACGCTAGCCGGTGTGGAGTTCAAATCAGACGCGGCTGCCCTGGAGGGGCAAAGCAAAGCCCGAGGAGGCAGAGGAGCTCTGCCCGGCTCACACTGCCGTCGTGGGGACTGTGGATAGGTATCTCCAGAGCCAAGCAAACAAGCCGTGGCGGACTGGAAACCCATGGGGTATCCAGAGCACACAGCTGCCCCCAGGTGCTGACTACCCGGATGCCGGGCACTTGTGCTCCCTGGCGCTTGCTGGGGTTTAGGTGCGACGGGGCAGGTGCTGTCGAGCTCTTTTCTGGGCTGTCGGGCTCCAGTGCCCAGGCTTTGCAGGTAAACCCGTGTTTGCCCCTTTGCCCTTGCGCTCGAAGGCTGGGCTCTCCCCGTACGTAGCCCTGCTTCACCTCATCCCTTAAGTGGCTCCATGCAAATTCAAATGCAGCTCCGGACTTCCCTTGCACAGAAGAGACCCGGCGAGCACCCGTCTGCCACCAACACCTCCCTCTTTCTTCTCTCTCCTTGTTGAGGAGTGGCTGTCTCGCCATGCAAGGGTGCATGCAGCGTGTGCATGTTACAGAAATCCCCACATTTTTCACAAATGGCTCAACCCCCCCCCCATCCTGGTTAAGAACGGAAACAAAAGCAGCAAAAATCTATGTAAACCAAAGGACAAGGGGGAAAGTTGTTACCATAAGTCCCAAATGGCAGCTCTGAAATGCAGGCAGGAGATATGGGAAGCTAGAGTGACCGGTGGTAAGTGCAGGGTCAGTAGGATTACGGTCAGATGGTAGGAAGGATGTGCTAACGGGCAGCAGGAGTGCAAGGAAACCCCAACGATTGTGCAGCCGCAATCCCGGGGGCTGTGTCAGCAATGATGCAGGTAAGACAGAAATGTCGAATCCCGGTAAATATTCCCGTTGCGTGCTCAGGGCAGTCAGGGCAACGACAATGAAGCGCTCTTTAATTTGGCAGTGACTAGGGAGGGTGTTAACAAGGACAAAAAATCAACTTTTGAGTCCTTGGGTTGACATAACTTGCAGCCAGGAGTTTACAAGAGTTGGCAGAGGAGCTTCTGGGGGCATGTGTGTTGATTTTTAACAGATCGTGCAATACCCTGGAAGCCCCAAGGACTGGAAACGTCTGAGGATGTAGCCGTCTCTGAGAGCACGTGGGGTGACCCACATCACTTGGGCCATTTAGTCTGAGACTGAGCTTGACAAAATCATTGCAAAAAATGCCGCCGGATGAAATCAATAAAGAATTAAATGACAGCAGCATAATGAATGCGAATCAGCAGAGTTTTATTGAACGTGGGGTTTATCTAATAACGGTTAAATCATTTTTATTAAGTTACAAGTTTGGTAGAAGGGGGAGTGATGTTGATATAAGGCACCTCTCAAAACATAATATTCTTATTTAAAAATTAGCCAGCAAAACTCATATTAAAAGGACTAAAATCTGAGTAACATAAATCTCAAAATGTAGTCACAAATGGGGAATTATAAACCCGTGGGGGGTTTTCTGCTGGGGTCCCTTAGGGACCCGGTCCCGGCCCAGCGCTGTTCGGCGCTGCAGCAGTCGTCTCCTGATAAAGTTTGCAGGCGACGCAAACGCCAGGATGCTAAGTAACAGTGGAAAATACCAGTTGAACAACATGATCCAGACCCGTGAGCTGGGCTCGCTTGAACGATGCCTGTTGTAATACTGTTAAATGCATCCGTGTAGGAACAAAGAACGTAAGTCACAGCTGCAGCGTCAGGAGCTGTATGTTGGAAACCAGTGACTCAGAAAAGGACTGAGGTCACCATGGATAACCAGCCGAAAATGAGCTCTCAAGGCCCTGCCGTTGCCAGGGGAGCTGACCTGCTCCTTGGCCGCACAAGCAGAGAAATGATGCTTAGAAACGGCGTAGGAAAGTGGCAATACTCCTGTCTGTGACATTAGTGTGACCCAGCCTGGCTCACACGGCCAGTTCTGGTGTGCAGAGTTAAAAAGAGGTGGAAATGTTAGAACTGAAAAGAGCTACAAAAATGATCGAAGTCTGGGAATACGGTTACGGAGGGGGAATGAAACTGCTCCATCTGTTGAGGTCGCCCAGGCGAAGGCGAAGAGGTGAACAAGCTTCTACGGAGAGAGACAATTCCTGATAGCAGAAAACTGTCTAAGACCGCCGACAAGGGCTGGGTCAGATCCGGGGGTGGCAGCTTGTATTGGGTCCAGTGACTGCAAATAAAACAGTGCAGGTGTTAACTAGTGGAGTGACTGGCCTGGAAACATGCTGGACTCCCCGTCAAGAGAAGCCTTTAAATCAAGCTCAGAGATGAGCCTGAAAGATGACTGTGGCTCAGCCAGGAATTGCAGTCTCGACGCAAGAGTCACTGGGGAAATGCTGCGGTCTCAACAAGGCGAGACGGCAGCGTTGATCGTCGTGGCCTTAAACTCTGTGGACTGCTAAGTATTTCCTGGGCGCCTCTACACAAGGCGCTGAAAGCACAGTAGACTAATCCTACTGTGCATTAGTGCATCCCGGCAAAAAACGTGCAATTGCACTAATGTGCAGTAGAATTAGTCTACGCCGCATTAGTGTCATTTAGCACAGGTGCAGCGATGCCCGTGCTCTGCTGGGGGGATGTCCCAGGCGTCTGGGCTGTGCTGGTTGCCCCTTCTCCCCTTTCTGCCTCGTGTCAGGGAGTTCGAAACCTCCCCCCAAGGCGCTGGTGCTGCTGCAGCCCAGGCTGGGGCTGGGCTGGGCGGCGCCGACGCTCCTGCTGCACCCACCCCGCAGGGTCCTGGTGGGAGGGTCTCGCCCCGGCGCTCAGGCTCAGCCCCACACTGCCCTGGGACAGGAAGGGATTTCCCCCCTGCTCAGACTGGTCCACACTGGGGGGGTTTCCCCTTCCTCTGCAGCGGCACGGCCTAGGCCTGGGGGTCTGCAGCATCCATGACCCCCCGGCAGCAGCAGGATGGTGGAGGCTGCGGCCCCCCTGTATCCCTGGGGCGGGGGCGATGCCTGGGGCTGTGTCGGGGGTGATGATAGTTTTACGAAGAGTTTAGATGATGGTTTGTCTGGGCTGGTTTGGACGGGGCTTATAGTGTCATAGTTTCATAGTTGGTCGGGTCGGAAGGGACCTGAGCAGATCATCAAGTCCGACCCCCTGCCCTGGCAGGAAAGAAAGGATGCTGGGGTCAAATGACCCCGGCTAGGTGATTATCCAACCTCCTTTTGAAGACCCCCAGGGTAGGAGGGCGCACCACTTCCCTTGGAAGTTGGTCCCAGATCCTAGCCGCCCTGACAGTGAAGTCGCGCCTCCTGATGTCTAGTCTGAACCTGCTCTCTAACAACTTATGGCCGTTGTTCCTTGTTACTCCTGGGAGTGCTCAGGGGGACAGGGACTCCCCCATTGCCTGCTGGTCCCCTCTGACCAGTTTGTAAATGGCCACCAGATCCCCCTCAGCCTTCTCTTGCTGAGGCTGAACAGGTTCAGGTCCCGTCGCCTCTCCTCGTAGGGCCTGCCCTGCTGCCCCCTGATCATGCGAGTGGCCTCCTCTGGCCCCTCTCAACGCTGTCCACATCCCTCCTGAAGTGCGGCGCCCAGACCTGGACGCAGTACTCCAGCTGCGGCCTGACCAGTGCCGCACAGAGGGGGAGGATCACCTCCTTGGACCTGCTCGAGATGCATCTGTGGACGCACGACAAGGTGCGGTTGGCCTTCCTGACCGCGTCCCCACACTGTCGGCCCATGTTCATTGTGGCATCAATAATGACCCCAAGATCCTTTTCTGCCTCTGCCTGGTCTCTGGGGCTGGTGTTGGGGATTCCTGCACGGCCCCAAAGAGGGAACCCGGCGCTGCGGCTCCTGCCCGGGCCCTCCGGCAGCCGAGCTGGGCCGACGGGTGCTGATGCCGTGGTCAGAGCTGGTGTCTCAGCAGACGTCCGGCCCCGTGGGGAGGGAGAGCTGACGAACCCTCCCCTCCCGCGGCGTGAGCTGCCTCATGCACTGGTCAGCGGGAAGCCGCTGTGAGCTACAGATTCATGGGCCCACTGGTCTGTCTGTTTGCCACATTAGGGTGCAGAGTGAAATCCGCGGTGCTTAAGGGGGTTTCAGGGATGCCCAAGCATGACTTCTATGGACCCCGAGTAGTAAAACCACTTGAATTGTGTCCTTCTGAAATGCTTAACGAAGCCCAGCTCCCTCTGCCCCTAGTTGACCTGTGCATGTGTTCGCTTGCAGGAGGCTGCTCTGAAGTACTTGCCTTCCATCCTGGAGGACGTGTTCGGGATCTTCGACAGCTCCGTACTGGGGTAAGGGACACTTTTCTCCTCCTGTCACGGAGCCACGCCGGGCTGGGTCTCGTGTCACGCAGAGGGTGGCCCGTGTGTCAGCAAGCAGCTTCTGGGGCGTCAGCTGCCCCAGCACCCCGCAGCCTGAGCGGGCGACGTGCTGCATTGGCACGCGGGGTCTAAAGGCGATGGCAGGAACAGGGCAGCACGGCCTCGTGCCACCTGCCCACACGCCTGGCTCTGAGCCCAGAGGAAGGACACGCTGGTGCTGGAGCTCCGGCCGCCGGGGCCAGGGGCGCTTGCCCTGCCTGGGGGGTGGGAAGGGGGAGGCCCCGTCTGGGTGTGCAATGCACTGTGCACGAGCTGTGGAAGTGGCTGCATCCGTGCGGCTGAGACAGCAGCTCAGGAGGGACCGTCCGTGGCTCAGGAGAGGCTCAGAAGAGACCTGCAAGCTTCCCCGGCTCTCTCCGTCTGGCTGGGTCCTCGGCAGGGCTGGTAGGAGGAGCAGACGCTACGGTCGAAGCAAGCCGGGCTCTGAACGCGTGGACGGGAAGCGGGTCAGACCAGACCGTGCCTTTGCTGCACGGTCACCGCTCACAGCAGAGCTGGACATCCGCGCTGGGCCGCTAGCCTGTCCACAAAGCCACACGCCATGTCTGGGTCCTCCAGGGAGGCTCCGGCGCGGGTGGGAGCTGTGCATGATCTGGGCGTGACGATAACCCAAACCGGTAGACGTGCAGCTGCAGTATTAACACTAACGACAGACGCAGCGGCTGGATGCGCTGCCGTGCCAAACCCCACCGAAAGTGAATGCAGCGAGGGCCTCGCCACAGGAGACAGGCGTCTTGAGTGTCAGATATGGGAGGGGACGGCGTCTGCCTTCACAGCTGGCCAGCCCTGGCCCAGGGGCTGTGTGCAGTCCGGGCCCACGTTTTAGGAACGTGCAGAAGGGCCCGGAGGCAGGTGGCCGCGATGGTACCGGGCTTGCTGCAGCCACACGGGGAGAGGTTGAGCGAACTCCGCGTGCTGAGCGGGAGAAGAGGAGGGCACGGCAGGACAGGAGAGCCACTTGCAAGCAGCTGAACGGCTGCCTCCAGGGAGAGGGACGCAGAGCAAGGGGTGAGCGAGCGGCAGCGCAGGGTCAGGAAACACTTCAGGAAAATGTCCCCTCCCGTTAGGACAGTAAGGCAGCGGAGCAGGCTCCTGGGACCTCCTTCCTTGGGAGAACGGAGAAGCGCCGGCAGCAGGGACTGTGGAGGTGCATGCAGGGGCCCTCGCGGTCCCTTCCACACCTCTGAATCTGGCTTCGTGTCCATGCAGTTGCCTGTGTCTGTCGAGGACGGGAGCGCGGGCTTGGTGTTGCCTCTTTAAAACTTGCCCTTTTAAGAGACCGGAGCGGAGTGAAGAAACTGAGCTGAACAAAGCCTTTGTGCAGGGTGTGAAGCAACTGCCCCAGTAGCTCCAGCTCGCTTGGCTGCAGCAGCTGCAGAGCAGCTCGGAGAGGAACTAGAAGGGCTCTGGCCAGAGAAAAAGGGAACAAGTGCAGGGAACCGGGCCTGCTGCAGCCGTGCAGGACAACCCTGCAGGAACAGCCCCACGGGGCGAGCGGTTTTCACCTGCCCGACTCTCCTGGACCGGACCGGGCCGAGGTGTCCATCCTTGGTTCAGAGCAATGCAGCTGGTGAAAAGGGTCCTGTTGTTCTCCCACCATGAAATAAACAGCTGGAGGGGTTTGCTGGAGCTCTCCCGGTCTTTGGGCATTTATAGACAAGCTCCAGGAGTGTGTGTGTCGGGGGCAGAGGGAGCAGCTCGGAGAGCTGGTCTAATTAAAGCACCCGGAGCGTCACATGTATCAGCGTCTCCATGCTGAAAAACGATGGTGGGGGCACTTTAATTAAAGCTCGTCGAATGCGCATTTGTTAAAGTGGCCACACCACCATTTTTCGGCGTGGGGATGCTGACACACGTGACGTTGGACTCTGCTGGAGCGCAGTAATGGCCACGCTGCAACAGAATCGATTCATCGAGTCTGCTCTGATGCACCGTAATTACAGCGCGTCGGAGCAGCCTCGCTGCACAGGGACAGGTGCCTTGGTGCCCGGAGGCAGAGGCCAGTCTGGGAGGTGGCCGCCCCAGAGGTGTCCAGTCCAGAAAGCAATACGCTGCAGACGTTGGACTGGGCTGCGCAGGAGGGTGTGCCTGCGCCCACGCCGACGGGCTTGGTCCCCTCGGCAGCCCCTCCACCAGTCCGAGCAAGAGCCCCCAGCCCAAGCAACCGAAAAATGAGCCCAAGTCAAACCTTTCAGCCTCTCTCCAGCCGCTAGACGTGAGCTCCTCCGGGGTCAGGCCACTGCTCCTTCCCCAGCTCCACGACGCACTCTTTCTTTAACAGCCAGCTAATCCCCACAGCTGGGCTCCCACGCCAGGGCTTCAAGGGCCCGACTGCCCTGTTACAAGAACAATCGTAAGAGAATTTCACTTGCAAACGTACCTCGTGGAGGGCAAGGGCAGCCTACATTGCATGCGCAGCCCCGAGCCACCCCACCTGCCAGCTGTGCGGAGCAGAGCGGCCGCTCTTGGACAGCTTCTTTCCAAACACTGCTGACCGCACCGGCCGGCAGAGGTCCAGTCGGATGTGGCCGGTCACACACCGAAGACTCTCTCCAACCAGCTGTGCGCGGTGGGCAGAGGCCCTGGCTGGGAGCAGGGAAGCTGTTGAGCGAGCGGGGTGGAGCAAAGCCCAGCCCAGCTGGGAGAGAGAAACCTTTGTGCCTTGCAGGTCCCGGGCGCTGGGCAGCTCCAGCCCTTGCCCCTTTTCTACATGTTCCCACGTAACTTGTGCTCTGTCCACTTGTGTCTGGGCTGCAGGGGCTTGCTTCGGGATTTCATCGGGAACCTGCCACCCCAGCGCCTGCTCAAGCAGAAGCTCCAGTCCTTGACAGACATAGTCAACAGCAAGATCTTCCAGTCCTATGGTGAGTAGCGGAGGAGTACCACGGGTCCAGCTGGGCAGCTCAGCCCTGCACGGACTCCTCCCTAGAAGAAATCATAGGGGAGAAGTGGGGGTCACATCCAGTCCCAGCCCTGCTTGAGGCAGGGGCAGCTCTGTCCAAACCATCCCAGATGAGCCCTACGCCAACACAGCGCAGCCCCAGGCGTTGCCCCCACCCCTGCCCCCGGAAAGCAGGGGGGCCGTGGCTGCCAACGTCCCGCTGCTGCAAAGGGGGTTAGCAGAGAGACCCCAGGGAGCAGCTGTGCCCCTGCTGCAGGGGTGGGACCAGGGGTGGGAGGATGTGCACGGGCGTTAAAGCCCTGCTTCCTGGGCCCCGACAAGATCTGGGCACCCAGCACCTGTCAGGAAGCCCCAGGGCTCCTGCAGTCCCGTGCATGGCGTTCCCAGCACCGCTGCCGGCATAGCAGACCGGCCTGCCCCTTCCCCGCTGTTTAATCCCCATCAGGATCCTCAGACCGGGGCTGTAAGAGCTGAGTTGCTTGGATTCATGGGCTTTCCTGGGGGGAGCCTGGCTCTGGAGCCAGCGACTGCAGCCCTGGCCTAGGGGGGACCCAGCCCTGCTGCACGGGCTGCTTCGGTGTCACGGGGCAGAAAGCACCCCACTCCAGAGGGGTGGGTCGGTAGGCGATGTGGGTTGAACCCCTCAGGCTGCCCGTCCCATGCGCGTGCTGGAGACGCTGTGCGCTAGCTCGGACAACCCCCGGCCGTCTCCTAAAGGTCGGGGGAAAGCGTCAGACTAAGTTGTAGCCACGGCGGTCTGGGAGTTTTGCAAGAAGCCAAGATGTCTGCATGAGGTCTTTTGCTGACCAGTTGCACGGCTGGGATAGTTAGACAGGCTGTGCAAGTTAAGAGATTCTTCTTCTGAAAGAAATCCTTAGCATAAGGCTGTTGTAGCTGTGATGGTCCAGGAATTACACCAGGCACAAGGGTTTCTGAGGGCTCTCTTGGACCAGCTCTGCAGCCGGGATGCAGTGAGAGGAGCTCTCGAGTGCACGGCCGTCTTCCTCGGCCTCTGGACAGAGGAAACCAGGCACAGCGAGTTAAGCACGGCACGGGAGGGGCTGGGAGACGTTCTCAGTGGTCCATGATGCCTGCTCGCCTCCTCTCCTCTCCTCCAAGGAGCAGGTCCGCTGCCTCCATCTCAGCGAGACCCTGACCTGCCACGGGTGCCTTTGCACCCAGGCCTCACAAGAGCAGGGGTGGCGGCTCCCTTGTCTTTTGCAGTTCCCTCGGGGCAGCTGGCTGTTGTGGGTCTTGGCCCGAGACGCCCTGCTCTTCTGCCACAGAGCGTGGACTCCGTCCGCTCCGGCAGCCAGCATTGCAGTGCTCCTGTGCACCGTGCCCAAATGCCGGCACGGCCAGCTCACGGTGGCACGAAATTCGGAGCAAAGCTGGGGTCTGAACCTTCCTCTTTGAGGGGCTCCTCAGTGCTGCAGCCCCTGCACCGAGTCTCCCCCTCCTCTGCATGGGAGCACGTGTCCCTGCTTTGTCTCCCTTCCTGCCTTTATCCCGACCCTGAGCCAGCATGGGGGGGATCTTGTGGGAGATGGGGCTGGGGGGACAATACATGACCTAGGGGCAGGAGCCTCTGGGGTGTCCCGCTCAGAGCCAGGGGAGACAGGATCCGAGCGCGTGCCGCTGGGCTGTCCTCCGGCACGTCCTTGAGAGCGGGCGTGAGAAGGCCAGGAGATGTCCCAGGGACGAGCAGCTGCTGAGTCAACCAGTGCCGGCAGCCAAGGAGCAGCTTGTTTGAATGCACAGGACGTTCTGCGGGCGCCGGAGATGGGCTCACCGCAGACGCAGCACTTTGCAATCCAAGGCTGTGTCCCGACTGTCCTGGCTGCACGGCCCCGCAGCCACGGCAGCCCAGGCACTGTCCAGCACCTTGCTCCAGGCCCTTTGGGGTAATAAGCATCCTCAGTGGTGGGACAAGGTCTGCTCTGGTCTGGGAGGTAGAAGTGGGGTCTGGGCGGTCAGACCCTGGCCTCTTCCCACCAGAAGAACCGGGGATTTCTTCTGCCCCCGTCACCAGTGCATGGTGTGACCCCACGGCCTCGGTGTCCCTCTGTTATTGCTTCTCTCCCGGCTGCTTGGAGCAAAGCCACGAGTCGGGCACTGAGGGCAGGCGAATGTGTTTGCAAGCGGTCGCTCCGGAAGGGAGTTGGGGCTTGGCAGACACCGCAGAACACAACGTCCCCGCGCCACGCGGCGCGGCGTGCAGCAGAGAGCGTCTCCAGCACGTGCACAGACAAACGCGGAGCGGGAGCGGGAGCAGGGGCAGGGACCGGCTGGTTTGCTCCGGCCGATGGGAGCTGTGCTGGGGTCAAGGGCAGGCGGGCAGCCCAGGACACTGGCGTGCATGAAGGCAGTGGTCGCAGTGCTTACTCTTGGTGTGGAGCAGGTTGCAGACCAATGCCACAAAGCTACAGCCAAGCAGGTTTAGGATGGAGATCAGGAAACACGTCTTCCCTGACAGAGAGGGGAGGCCGTGGGAGAGACGCCTGGGATGGCGGTGGGGGGGAATTCTCCATCCCTGGAGGGTGCAAGGACGGGCTGGACGGGCACTGCAGGGGGATGATCCAGGCGCAGCGATGCCCGTGCCCTGCTGTGGGGTGTCCCAGGCTTCGGGGCTGTGCAGGGTGCTGCAGGGGCTGTGATTCCCCACCCCCTTTCTGTTCCATATAGTAGGGTTTTATTTTTTTAATCCTCCCCCAGCAGCGCTGGTGCTGCTGCAGCCCCGGCTGGGGCTGGGGCTGGGCTGCGCCCAAGCTCCTGCTGCACCGGCCCCGCAGGGTCCTGCTGGAGGGTCTCGCCCCCCGCTCGGGCTCAGCCCCACGCTGCACTGAGGCAGGAAGGGATTTCCCCCTGCTCAGACTGGTCTGGACTGGGGGGTTTCTCCTTCCTCTGCAGGGGGGCATGGCCTGGGCCTGGGCCTGGGCTCGCTGCAGCACCCACGACCCCCCGGCAGCAGCAGGACATTGGTGGCTGCGTCCCCCCTGTACCCTGGGGGCAGGGGTGGGGGTGATGCCTGGGGCTGTGTCGGGGGTGAATATTGTGTTGCTTAGGGATCAGACATGGGTTGTTTGGGTTGGTTTGGAGGGGGCGATCCTACCCCCAGCTCCACGGCTCTGTGACCTAGCTCACCACCTAGCTCACCCGGCCACGGCACGTGCTCAGCGCCCCGGCGCCTGGCTGCGGCAGGGCCAGTCCCGTGCTGCCCGTGCTGCCAAAGACCCCAGGTCTGGGCTGGATCCAGTGGCTCCTCAGCTGGATCTGGCCTGCGTGCCGCCGCAGGTTGCCAGCCCCTGCCGTCGATGACTATTTCTGTGCCTCTCCACTGGCGCCCTGGCCAAGGCACAGACAGACGGCACCTAAACGCATGCAACTTGCAGCCACGATGTGGCCCCGATCCCGTCAGGAGCCATTTTGGCCTGCGATGCAGCTCCCCCCATTCAGGGCTTTGCACGCGTGTTACGCTGGCGTACGCTGGTGCCGACTGTCCGTGCCCTCAGCGAGACCCTTACCGGGAAAGCGGCTCCAGGTCTGCTGCCCCCACTTCAGAAAGCACGCTGATGATGGGGATCAGTTCATAAAGGAGCTTCAGGTTAGGGTCTGACTTCTCGGAGAAACCGAAGGCAACGGCAGTCAGGGCGGCCGGGCTGGAAGGGACCGCCGGGGACAGGTTGGCTGGGATAGGCAAGAGAGGGCGGGTTGTTAACGACGGGCCCGGAGGAGAGATTGCCGAGAAAAGAGGGTTTTCAACCAAGTGGGAAGAGGATGTGCCTGGTGACTACAGCCAGACCCGTCCAGGCTCAGAACAAACCACAGGTCTTGAACCACGATGAGAGTCAGCCCGAGGGAGGTGCGGGATTCCCCTCTCCTGGGGCCGCTGGGTCGCGGTGTGTTGCGTCTCCAAGACCAGCTCCTCCAGACCCGATGTCTGCTCCTCTGTGCTTGCAGAGGCCTGACGGGACGACCGCGGGGCCGGGAGATGCCTGTGCCTCTGCCCGCGGGCGGACCTAGGATATTGAAAAGAGGGGCGCAGGTGCCACGGTGCATCATCACACACAGCACAACACAGCACAACACGCGTCATTCTTTCAGTTAAAAAGAAACTACAAATTTTACTAATAATCCAGGGATTGTTCAGTTTAAAACCCAAGTGAAAACAGAAGGAGCTGTATTGCAATGTGCATTCCTCACTACATCATATAAGATGTATGAAACACAGCACCCAAGGCAAAAATAACCAGTGGCGTCGTGTCACTGGTCCTGTCGTCGTTAGAGTTGGATGCCCATCTCTTCTTCAGGTTTGTAGGGCAAAGCCTAGCTTTCGTGAGCGTCTTGACAGGGCACCCAGTGCTGCACGGACAGTGATTTCCCCGCCTGAGCTCGCGTTCCCGCCCCGGCGCTCTTGCCTGCGGCCAGGGCGCGGAGCAGTCTGCAGGGCTGCAGCAGAGGCGTGGGGAATCGCAGCACAAAGCACAGCTCGAGGGGGGAACCAGTAAAGACCATTAAAAAGGCAAGGGGCCAATGTGGTTCCCCTTTTCACAATAAGGGAGGAAGGAGGACCCAGGAAACTACAGGCCTGTTAGTCTTACCTCGGTCCTGGGGAAGCTCTTTGAGAAGATTATCCTTGAGCACATCTGCGAGGGGCCGGCAGGGGAGATCATGCTCAGGGGCAGCCAACATGGGTTCATTGAGGGCAGGGCCTGTCAGACCAACCCGGTGGCCTTGTACGACCAGGTCACAAAAGCCTTGGACGCAGGTGTTGCGGTGGACGTAGTCTTTCTGGACTTTAGGAAGGCCTTCGACACTGTCTCTCACCCCATTCTCATTAAAAAACTAGGGGACTTTGGTGTCAACACCTACACAGTCAGATGGGTCACTAACTGGCTGGAGGGCCGCACCCAGAGAGTGGTGGTGGACGGGTCATTTTCGACCTGGAGGGACGTGGGTAGTGGGGTCCCCCAGGGCTCGGTCCTCGGGCCCACACTGTTCAACATCTTCATCAGTGACTTGGACGAGGGGGTAAAAAGCACCTTGTTCAAATTCGCAGACGACACTAAGATTTGGGTGGAAGTGGGCATGCTAGAAGGGAGGAATGGGCTGCAAGCGGATCTGGACAGGTTACAGGTGTGGGCGGATGAGAAAAGGGTGGGTTCAACACTGACAAGTGCAAGGTGCTGCACCTGGGGAGGAAGAACCAGCAGCAGACCTACAGGCTGGGAACTCCCTTCTCATCAGTGCAGAGGCAGAAAAGGATCTTGGAGTCATTGTTGATGCCAAAATGAATATGGGCCGACAGTGTGGGGACACGGTCAGGAAGGCCAACCACACCTTGTCGTGCATCCACAGATGCATCTCAAGCAGGGCCAAGGAGGTGATCCTCCCCCTCTATGCGACACTGGTCAGGCCGCAGTTGGAGTACTGCGTCCAGTTCTGGGCGCCGCACTTCAGGAGGGATGTGGACAGCATGGAGAGGGTCCAGAGGAGGCCACCCACATGGTCAGGGGGCAGCAGGGCAGGTCCTACGAGGAGAGGCGACGGGACCTGAACCTGTTCAGCCTCCACAAGAGAAGGCTGAGAGGGGACCTGGTGGCTGTCTACAAACTGGCCAAGGGGGACCAGCGGGGAACGGGGGGGTCCCTGTTCCCCCGAGCACTACCGGGAGTAACAAGGAACAACGGCCACAAGCTGGCAGAGGGTAGATTCAGACTAGACATCAGGAGGCGCTGCTTCACTGTCAGGGCGGCTAGGATCTGGAACCAACTTCCAAGCGAAGTGGTGCAGGCTCCTACCCTGGGGGGCTTCAAAAGGAGGCTGGACAATCACCTGGCCGGGGTCGTTTGACCCCAGTACTCTTTCCTGCCACGGCAGGGGTTGGACTTGATGATCTGCTCAGGTCCCTTCCAGCCCGACCAACTACAAAACTATGAACAAGGGGTTGTTAATGCCGGTAGCTTAGAGGCAATCGGGTAGGTTACGCTGAGCCGTGGGGTGGATGGGCTCGGTCCCTGCTGCCCCTCCAGGCTTTGGAGCAGGACCCAGGGCAGGGTGCGAGCGCGCCAGTGCCCCCGGATCCGCCCGGCCCCACTGATCTCTGTCTCCACAGAGTGCCGGGAGCTGCTCCTACACACGGCGGTCCCCATCCTGGAAGAGATGATCAAGATGGGGGAGGAGGAGGAGGCCTGCATCGACCTGCTCAGCAACACCCTGGAGGTGCTCTACAAAGCCGAGAAGGTAGATCCTGCGCCGCCGGCCGGGCCCGCTCAGCCATGCCCGGCCTGGGCACGTGGGACGGGACCGGCCCCGGGCACCACGGCGCAGCCCTGTCCGCGGCAGAGAGCTGGGCTGCGCAGGGCAGGGGCTGCTCCGCGGCGCGGCTGCCCGCACCCTGCCCGCTCTGCCTGTTGGGAGCCTCCTGGTTTCCCGTGGGATCTCTCTGTGGCTGCTCATCTCCAGCTGCAAACTAGGAGCTGGGGCAAATGCCAGGGGTAAGAGGAGCCATTTAAACTAGTCACCAGGCGGGGCATGAGAGCAGATGGGGTGAGCGTGGGACTGTGCCGGGCAGGGCACCGGGGCTCGGCGGTGGGCTGACTCGCCCGTGCTCGTAGGCTCTTTCCGGTCCACCCGGGTGAAACATCTGGAAACGGGACAGATCAAAGCCCAGTTCAGTAACACAGGAATAGCAGGCAGTTCCCACCCCCGCATCCCGCGAGAGGTCCTGGGCTGCCCCCGAGCCCCTGGCAGAGGAGCATGAGAGACAGGACGGGCCTGGGGTCAGGCGTAACGTGGCATCTCCTCTGCTCCTCTGGTATCGGCGCTTGTTGTCTGCGCTTGGTGCAATCGGGGCTTGCCATGCCTAGGGAGATGGACCCCGGCCTGGGGGGGTCACAGCCTGTAGAGTCTGGGTGGGCGCACCAGGAGGGGAGGGGAGGGGAGGGGAGGGGAGGGGAGGCAAGGGCCATGTCCCAGCTGCAGAGAAGCAAAGTGACGCTCGCTCTCCAGGTCCAGAAGGAGCTGGGCACGGGGCTGGCTGGAAGGGGTAGTTTTTGCCACCTTGGTCTTGCCAAAAGCATGGTGTGAGACGTCCCTCCCTGCTCCCAGCTCGGAGCAGGATGCTGGACCAGCTGCCGGCGCGCAGCATCCCCTCGGCAGGCCCGGGTGCGGTGCAGCGTGCAGGACCGGTGCAGGAGGGAGGCTCAGCGCAGCCGTGCTCTTGGGCTCGTCTCGGGGTCGCGGCTCGTAGTGAATTTTGCCCCGCGTTCTTGGTTGCAGAGAGCAGAGGAGCGGAGGACGCGGCAGAGCGCGCAGGAGACGCAGCGCTGCGGGGAGGAGGACACGGAGCTGGTGAGTGCCGCGCAGCAGAAAAGGGACGGGACGCGGCCCGAGCACTCTCCACCTCCGTCCCTGGGAGTTTCCAGGAGCAGGTTGGACAGGCCTGTGGCTGCGATGGTTTGGTCAGGGCTGATCCTGCCTCAGGCAGGGGCTGGGGGCGATGAGAGCTTGCAAGACCCCTCCAGCCCCCCGGTCCCATGAGCAGTGCCTGGAAGGGAGGGCAGGAGAGGGAAGGGAAGGGAAGGCCTGCGCCTGCCGAGAGCTTTTCCCAGGTGGGTTGCGTGGTCAGCGAAAGGCCCATGCCTGACCAGGTGGGGAATGGGGAAGCCGCTCAGAGCCCCCGAAATGCCTGCAGACGAATGCTGGGGCCAGGGTCCCAGGGCAGAGGCATGAAAACCAGCAAGAAAAGCTGCAGAAAGCTGCCTGGAGGCGCACCCCAGCCAGGGCCGAGCCTGCGGGGAAGGACCACGGACTTCACCAGATGGAAAAGCACCCGGAAAGGAGGGTGGGAATGAGCGGGCCCCCCGGGGAGCAGCAAACAGCGCTGCTTGGTGAAGGCTGCCACGTCCCGTGAGCCAAGGAGCGCAGAGAGAGCGAGCAGCGCCGCACGTCGGGCAAGAGGAGCTGCTCCGTAGGAAAGGACGCGAAGCGAGGGCGGGCGGGGTACGGTCCAGGAGTGCTTTGCCTGCGGGCAAAGGCGGAAAGGCCGGAGGAAGGACGGTCAGGGTTCGTGGGCTGTGTCTGACGCCCAGACTTCCCCGAGGTGTCTGGTTTGAGGGCTCTGTCATTCAAGGCTTTCTTTAGAAAGCCGCTTCACTACAGCCCTAGTTATACCTGTCGGCAGGGCTTAGGTCCGTGCGGGGTCAGAAGACCCCAGGATGTGTTTCTTCTCGGTTCACGGCTCGATAGGCTGTGACGGCCTCTTAAAGCAGGGCAAAAGCACTTGGCAATCCCCACGACAAGGGTGGCGGAGTCCAAAGGGAATAAATTCAAATAGCGTCAGGAAAAGGCAGAGGCCTTCCTCCACGCCTGTGCGAAGCAGGGTCTGTGCAGCCCCGTGTGTGCCCGTGGCCTCTGCTTGTGTCTGAGCCCCGGTGAGGGGCCAGGGCTTTCCCACTGCCGCGGTGCTAAGCGTCCCTCCTTGGTGCAGTGCAGGAGACCCCACCGCCCCCGCAAGGGGAAAGCACTTGCCTTCCACTGCTTGGAGAAATTGCTCCTCAAGCCCCCGTGTCCGGGTATCTGGTGCCCGGGGCTCCTCAGCCTGGTGCCATTTCTCCGGTAGCTGAAGTCCCAGTGCTGCTCGAGGGCTTCACTCAGCAGCGGCCACGCTTCCCATGCTGCGGTGCTCCAGACCGCTGCAATCAGCACCGGCGCTTGGCGGGCAGCATGCCTGGCACCCGCTCGTCCCGCGCCGGCACCTTCGGCACGTGCCTGCACCAGCCTTGCTCTGCCATTGGCCATGATCACCTCTGCGCTCCCGATCCTGGCACAGATCAGACCACATGCTCGTTCAGGCCCCAGAGCAAGAAACCGCTGGAGCGCCCTGTGCAGTCCGGGTCATTTGCAAGGGATGGCCCGCATCTGCGGTCGCAGGAGAAGCCAGCGGCAGGCAGCTGTCTCCTGCCTGCAAGGACAAGCACCGTTTTGTGGAGGAACACGGTGCATCTCTTCCTACTACCTTAGCCTCCGCGGGTGGGGACAGACGGGGACTGGCCGTGCTCTTCCCGGCGCCTGCCGGACGGGGTCTGAGAGGAGATGGGCCGGAGTGTGCGAGGGGCATCACCTCTCGGGTCACCTCCTCCCGGGGCCCCCCCATGGGGCCTTGCACATGTCGGGAACAAAGGCAGCAAGCAGGAAGCTGGCTGGGAGCCGGGGGTGGAAATCTCCCACCAGAGCCATCGTTTGTTGCAGAATTGTAAAATTCTCGTGGTGTGTCACTGCGAGCAGGAAGTCACGGAGTCACAGACGACGCGGGTGGAAGGGAGCGCAGGGGGTCACGTCTAGTCCAGACCCTGCTCCAAGCAGGACTGGCCCCAACTGCATTGTCCCAGCCAGGGCTTGGTCTAGTCAGGTCTTCAAAACCGCACAGGATGGAGACTGCACCACGTCTCTAGGGAGCCTGTTTCCATGCTTCACCCTCCTCATGAGAAAGTTTTTCCTAATACCCAACCTCAACTTCCCTTGCTGCAGCTTGAGCCCATTGTTCCTTGTCCTGTCATCTGCCCCCACTGAGACCAGCCCAGCTCCATCCTCTTCGCAGCCCCGCACAGGGAGGTGACGGCTGCTATTCAATCCCCCTCGGTCTTTTCTTTTCCAAACTAAATCAGCCCAGGTCCCCCAGCCTCTCCTCACCAGTCCTGTGTCCCAGCCCCACAACCATTTTCATTGCCCTCCACTGGACTCTCTCCAATGTGTCCACATCCTGTCTGTAGTGGGGGTGCACAGCTGGACACAGGACTCCAGATGTGGCCTCCCCCGTGCTGAATAGAGGGAAGAATCACTTCCCTCTGTCTGCTGGCAACCCATGCCGCCCAGGATGTGGTTAACCACCTTCACACCACGGGCACACTGCTGGCTCCTGTCCAGCTTCTTGTCCCCTGTCCCCCCAGGTCCTTGTCTGCAGAGCTGCTGCCCAGCCCGTCGCCCCAGCCATACCGCTGCGAAGGACTGGTTCTTTGCCCCTGCTGGAAAGCCTGGCCGGGCTGGGACAGCACATCTGTCTGGGCTCTGCAGACAGTTCATCTAGGTTTTCCCCACACCGAGCTCCTCTGGTCGTGAGGAAATGCCTCGTTGTAGGGATGGAGCTGGAGCGGGCTGTCCGCTAGCACGGGCACAACAATACCCCGCAGGGAGGGGAGTCCCTGAGCCCTGCTGGAGTTTCGTCTGGGGCTGGTCACTACGAGGGCTCAGCCCACCTGCCCAGCCCATGCCGGGGGTCCACGAGCCTCCTGGCTGGTGAAGGCAGTCAGGCAGCACCGGGTCCCCTTTCCTGCCAAGGCAGCGCCTTCTCCTCTGGAGAAAGGGGCCGTGGCGGCTGCTGCTCAGGTGCTTGTCAGTGTTTCCAGCCTTAAGGCCCACAGAGATGGAGAAGAGCTCTCGAGCTTTACCCCCAGGACAAAGTGGATGCAGCCAGGGTCCCTCCCCAGCCCCTGGCAGCGGGGCATAGGGCCATCGTGCCCCTCCAGGGCTGGCTGCCTGTCCCGCTCCTACCGGGGAAACCTCCATCCGAAGTGCCAGCACTCACCCGAGATGACTCCAGGGCCAGGCAGAGACGGGCGATACCCTGCGATCTCTCTGCATTCAGGCTCTGGCCCTAACACGTCTTGCCTTGCAGGGGAGGGTGAAGAGACACGTCAAGATGATCCTGGAGAGGCTGCTGCGCACCGTCAACTGCCGGGTGATTGTCCTGGACCGGGAGCACGGCCTGCGAGTGAGTACTGCTGCCTCGCGGCTCCGGGCTCTGCTGGGCTGGGGTGGGTCTCTGGGGGTCCTGGGGGGCCGCGGCCTGGGCATCAGCTCTGGTGAATGTGTCTAGGAGGTCCCGGAGGGGGTCAGAGGCACGGACAACTCGCCGCACTGTTGGAGAAATACGTCCCCGGGGCAGGGAGGGGTTGCAAAGTGGGGCTGGACGTGTCGGGAGGCTGGCGTGAGCGCGGAGCGTCGAGCGTGGCAGCTCCGTCCAAGGTCCTCGCCCATGGCCGTGCCCAGGCAGAGCTCTGGCTCTATGGCTCCAGTCCAAAATTCGCCATTGGTTTGGACAGAGCTCATCCCGCCTCGGGCAGGGCTGGACTCGAGGTGACCTCAGGGCCCCTCCACCCTTTCCCCATGTCTTGTGCCAAGAGAGACGTTGCTCTGGCCCTGCCCGGTGCAGGTGCCAGGGCTTTCAGGGTGTGCGACAGGTGAGTCCGGAAGGTGTGAGATCGGGGCTCTTCCGGTTGCGGCCGTCGGTGTCCACCGCTCCCAGGCGGCCCCTTGTACTGCAGCGAAGGCGAAGAGCAGCCTTGGCTGATCTCGGGTAGGAACGGGAACCCCTGGGGCTGTAGGCCAGGGTCACCTTTAGTCCTGGCACAGCGCGGGCCCACGACCTGGAGCGCCGACCTCCCAAAGTGCTTTTTGCCAGTCCGTAGACAACAGATGCATTTGGTAATATCTCCCAGCGACCAGCTCGTCATTGGTCTAGTAGCTGCCTCCGCCGAGCCGCTCGTTTTCATGGTGCCTCGGGGGCTGCAGAGCTTCATCGTCTTCTTCTGTTCCTGGAAGCTGGGGAAAGGGGCATAAACCCGCCAGCGTCTTCCCTGCTTGGCAAGCTCCAGGAGGCTGGAGGTTCATGTGCACGGGGCCACAGCGAGCGGCGCTCTCCTTTTCCTGGCAGCAGCAGGTGCAGAGAGTGGGCCCGGGGGAGTGAGCACACCGCAAAGCTCAGGCATGTTGCGGGCAGGGATGCGGTTGCATCCCTTGCAGTCCCCGTTGTCCCTCGTCCGGGAACACGCGTGTCCAGGCCACCACAGTCCTGTGGCTCTTGTGTCTGCGGTGCCACTAATTGCTCCCGATCCGTGTCCTGTCCCACAGAGTAGCTCCTGTCCTCAAGGGCCCGTAGCCCATCGTTCTGCCCCAGGGGCACGGCTCAGAGCTGCGGCTACTGGTCCCTTAGGGCATGCCTGGCCTCGTTCGGTATGGACATGCTCATCCGGGCCCCGTGCTGAGGATGCTGCCTCCCAGGCCAGCTGAGCTGGGAACATGAGGATGAATGGGTCAAAGCCTCAGCAGGGACCTGCCGCCAGCCCTAGCGCCCAGTAGATGCCACGTGTGTGCCGCGCTGCAACCCAGAGGTGCGAAGGAGCACGGGAACGCCGCACTGGCCTCTGCATGCCAAGGCTGTCCTGCCAGCAGCTGTGTGGTGGGCAGGGGTGAGACCTGGAGCCACAGCCCAGCCACTCGCTTGGGCACCTGCAGCAAGCGGTCCCAGAGCCTGAGGCCAGAGGAAGCTCTTCCCTTGGGGGGTCCTCAGCTACCGAAGCCCACTGTGTGCGACTCCCCTTCTGCACGGGCTCCATACAGACACGCAGGGTTGCAGCCCAGAAAGCCTCCACGGTGCATCGCGGTTCAGGACGGGGCAGCTCAGGGTGGGGGCACGGGTTGCGGGCCCAGCTAGGGTCACCTCGCTTCCTCCCTGCCACCCTGCAGGGGCTGCGTCGTCCCCAGCGGGCCCAGACCCCTGCACCTCCATGCGCCGCATCTCCCTCCAACAAAGGGCTGAACTCTTCCCTCAGGGCCAAGCCACCCCCACAGGACAGCACCGGCCCCCGGGAGTCCCCAGCCCTCGTTACCACACACGGGTGGTCTCATTAGGACCTCGGTGCAGCTCTCGGTCCCAGTGGATCCCGCCTCCCCCTCAAGCCAGAACTGTTTTTTCTGAGCCTGGCAGCGTCTCCTCGGTGCGCTGCATCGGGGGCGCTCGCCGCGTCGTGCTCCACGTGCAGAGGCCGCCCCTGCCCGCCTCCAGCCCCCGCTGATCTGGGCCCCTCATTAAACCATGAGCAAATCTCCCCCCTCATGGGCAGCCAGGCAGCGGCTGGAGTACTGGAGCTGCTAATTGCTCTCGCGCTGTAATGAGTCAGTGCATCCTGCAGCAGGGAGCTCCCAGCCTCGGCCCCCACCGCCCCCGGGAGACCCGACCAAATGCCTCAAGGCCACGGGGCTTCCATTCGGGCACAAGCGAGCAAAGCTTCCACGTGAGCCGAGCTGGCCGGGGCTCAGACGGGCGCTCGTGGCAGAGCTGACCCCGCACGGGTCCATTTTGCTGGCACTTCTCCCTGTAGCTCCAGGCTCCGTGGGCCCTGGGGACCAGGAGCCTTGGATCTGCTTCCCCTTTGGGACCGGTGCCTCGAGGCACAGGGCCATCCTCCTTGGGCGCGCACAGCAGCGCTGCACTCGGAGGGTCTCACCCCGCGACGGCCCCGAGCCGCTGGGAGCTGCCACGGCCCATCTATGACGCCCCGACGCCCCTTGACCTGGCCTGTGCCGGGCTTGGGTGCCATGTCATGTGGCTGCATAGGGGCTGGGACCCCACTAGCGCGTGGCACCGTGTGCACGGGAACGTGTAGCACGGGGAGGGCCAGACATCTCTGACGGTGTCAGAAGCTGGAGGTGGAGAAGGTCCTGCCTGTCTCTTCCCTGCTGTTTCTCTCTGAGTGCCCAGGTTTCTCCTAAGCCCACACAGGAGAGCTGCCATGTCCCGTGTCTGGCTGCATGGTCAGAGCTGTTCCCAGGCACGGCCCCTCGCTCCCTGGGCTCGGCGCCTGCAAGGGCAGCCCCGGTGCTTTGTGTGCGGAGAGGGGTGAGGGCATAGCCAGAGGCACCAGCAAGTCTGTGATGGGAGAGGCTTACTGGGTCACCACCGCGAGCCCTGCGGGGCAGGGGTGTTCCCCGCGGCGTCTCTAAGGTGTTCAGGTCCCTCCTCGCTGCTCAGCAGCCGGGGTCACTGGCACGGGATCGCAGCTGAGTTCAACTCCACTCACGTCTGAGCCTGGGAGGGACTGAAGTCTCCCATGTTCTTGGGAATAAACTGAAATGTAAGCCCCCGTAGAGGCGCTGGCGCTGCTGCAGCCCAGGATGGGTATGGGGCTGGGGCTGGGCTGTGCCAATGCTCCTGCTGCACCAACCCCGCAGGGTCCTGGCCGGAGGAGGGGCGAAGGCACGAAGGAGCTGAACCTGTCACTGGAGGCTCATGGACGGGAGTTGTGCTAACGCTAGAGAAGGCACTGGCTGCACTTGAGATGCACGGGCAGGAGCCCTAGTGTAGACAAGACTCCGGCAGCTTCCGCAGCATCTACCGTGACGGCAGCGATGGCCGTGCAGCGGGGATAGGCTGTCGTCTCCAGCGACCCCCTGCATGCCCCACAGGTCTTCCCGGGAACAAAAGCACGCTGGCCAGGGCAGGGGTAACAAAAATAGCGTCTCCCTGGAGTTTATTGATTTCTCATGAAATACAGCATTGCCCGCCCCCCCTATTTACACAAGGGGTGTCAGTAAGGGAACCCGAGAGAGTTAGAAATAGAAAAGCTGGTGCTACCCAAACCCTGGCCTCGAAGAGAGGGAGAGCAAGGAGAAGAGAGTGCTTGTGGTGTCAGCAGTGGACAGTCCCGGGGACAGCGGGGCCCGTCCCGCCGCCGGGCAGTGCGTGTCTGCGTCCCGTCGCGGGCAGCACCTTACATCACAGGAACCAGAAGCACTTGCGCCTGGATTTTTTGGAGTCCACTTTTGTAGGCAGCTTTGGCACCGGAGACGGCTCCTGCCGGCTTGGCGTGGCAGCTCGCGCCGCGGTCGGGGAGCTCGGGCCGGACTCGCTCTCGATGCTGCTCAGCACCCGCTGGAAACGGCCTTCCTGCTGCCGGAAATCGTGCTCCACGCTGTGCACCGGGGGAAAGGAGACCGGGTTAGTGGGGCCTGGAGCACAGCCGTCGTCCAGGCGCGTGCCAGGCGGGGAGGAAGCTGGACAGGCAGCTCTTGGCCTGCAACGTCCCTCCTGCCAGCTGCCCTCTGCCCACGTGGGTCTGCCCGCACAGAGCCTGCTTCCTGAAGCAGCTCCCTCCCCGCGGCCCTTAGGGACGGGCCTCGATGCGCACGGGCAGCACCCGTGTGCGAGGGGCTGGACCGGCACAAGGGGCTTTGCCGACCGGTGCTCGAAGCACAGCTGCCTGCGGAGCACGGACCAGCGTTCCCAGCACCGGGGCAGCTCTCCCCACGTACGGTCACACCGTGGCTCTGGCTAGGACCCCGTGGGCTGCCTACCAGTGGACTGCTCTGTCCAGGGCCGCAGAGGGATGCAGCGGCCTGTGCCTTGGGCCCTTGCTAGTCACAGAGCAGCGAACAGGAGCTCCCTTGCTCCTCTGACTTTCCTGACCATCTCTATTGACTTGGCTCCCCCCAGGCAGGGAGCATGCAGAGAAAGATGGTGGGTGCATGAAAGCCTGGCTCGGAGAAGGGCCGGCAGGCCTGGACCCTGCATTGAATCCTTCCCCTGGCTCCTTTCCTCGGGCACTGAAGCCTGCAGGAAAAGCAGCCGGTCAAGGGCCAGCAGCGCTGAGCCAGCTGTGCAGGTCGCCCGGGGCCGTGTCTCCGCCAGGGCCGGTGCCAGCTGCTTCAGGCAAGGGCAGCATTGCTTGCACGAGGGGCTGTGGCTGACACCAGCAGCCAAGCGGCTCCTTTCCCCTAAGCTCAGTCTCCCCAGATCGGATGCCCTTGGCCTTGACACCCCTGTTCATTCAGCCGAGCAAAACGGTACTTGTCAGCAAAGACGGAGAGAAGCCACCTGCTCCGGCGCCAGACCCTGCTCCCCAGAGACTCGCCTGCCTCAGACTGCCCATTCGCACCGGGCATCCCTGCGGAGCCCGACACAACGGCACTGCCCTGGGCCGCAGCGGCGCGGAGGAGGCTGGAGTTCGACTGTGGCCAACCCCCCCGTCAACCCTGCCTCTGCGCGGCTCTTGGCAGGCGATGAGCCGCGTGGCCTGGCGGGACAGGACGCCAGGCCACGCGGCAGTCCCGCCAGCGCGCGGGACTGCTGCGGGTCCCGCCAGCAGTCGCACGTTCCCACTGCGCGACTGCTGCAGTGGGAACGCGCTGGCACCCACGTCACTGCGGCACTGGGGACCTCCAGCGACCAGCTCCACCATGCAGCCTCGGGCTCTCTCTCAGGCTTTGTTTCAAAGGAGTGCACTTTTGGATGCCTGCTCTCCAACCGCTGTGGGCCAGAGGCACCGCAGAAGTCAGCTCGCTTCAGCAAGAGTCCCGCGGGCAAAGCCTGAGTTCGGGGCACTCCTGCGTGGTGCAAGACGGAGCTGTGCAGGGATCCCCGACCAGAAGCAGCGTTGCCACGTGGGCACGGGGCCAGGCCAGCTCCACCGAGCGGCAGAGTGCACGGCCCAAGGGCAGCGCTGTGAACATGGCGGCCCTGCCCGTGGGAGAGCTGGCGTGTGCGGGGGTCTGGGCAAGGCACCTGGGCACAGCAGGTCTCTGCCGTGGCCTTGAGGCTCGGTGCCTGTGGCACGGGGGGGCACCTGCCCACGTGGCCTCGGGGGTTTGCACGCCCTGTGCCCTCACAAAAGGGGCACGGAGATGCCGTCCTGGAGATGCGCCCCCAGCGCTCAGCTGGTCAGAGCTGGACCAGGTGTGGCTGCATGGCCGGAGATGCAGGAGACCAGTGCTGTGCCCCTGGCCTTCTGGGCGGCCTCAGGGAAGTAATTTCCTCTCTTGGCCTCAGCCCTCGCTTGCGATGAGGATTATTGTCCCCACGGCTCTGTCTGCCTGCTCTACTTCGACTGTAAGCAGGTCACGGCAGTGCTGTCTCCCTGCGTCTGTGCAGAACGGAGCCTGATTTCAGTCACTGCTGCAAGGGAAATGACAGCACAAGGAGGCTTTGCTCAGCAAGGGGCTCTGGGACCTTGAGCATCCAGGTGCCCCTTGCCCCACAGCTGAGCCGTGGGCAGAGCCGGCAGGGAACCCACGGGTCGCACCGATCTCCGTCAACCCGGGCGGCACCGTTCTCTGCTGCCCCAGCGTACAGCCTGGCAGCCACCCAGCAGCACAGAAATGGGGGAGCAGGGGGCCCGGGCACGACGCACCCCATGTGTCCGTCTCCTCGTGCCGCTGCGTCCCACCAGAAGACTTGGCACGGCACGTGGACGGCCGCGAAGCCCAGAGGGAGTCCGGAGCGAGAGCTGACAAATGCACCAACCCGCCTCCTCCAGATGTGACATCTCTTCCCAGACACAGCGCCACGCAGAGACAGGCTCGTCAGTCCCGATTAGCACTGAAATCCCCCACGAGCGACGCGGTGGGGGGGCTGCTGTTAGCTCTGCTGCAGACACGCACGGAGCCAGAGACACAGATACAATGAGGAGAGACATGCACGCAGCGCAGCAGGCATGCGACGGGCTGCGGGAGAGATGCCTGTGTGTCAGGGCAGGGCGGGGGGCCCGCACATGCATGCAGGCACCCCGAGAGAGCCCCTTACTCCCTCATGGTGGGACACGCACAGAGCAGGCAGCCGACACTTGTCCACGCACACGTGCATGCGGGGAAGCCTTGCTCGCTGTCGGCTCCGCAAAGGGGCAGGGCAACCCCGACCCCGGAGAAGACACAGGTCATGACAAGCCAGGGCCATGCACGTGCACACGGAGGAAGCTGGACACCGGCAGCCAGTGCCCGGTGCACACACACCGAGACACCCGGGGATGCCTGGACACGCAGCAGGACGCACCCGGGTACCTCCTCCCAGAGGCCAGCGGGCCGGCCCCCGCCCTCGCAGGACAGACAGGAGCGGGGCCACTCCTCTGCCCCTGCCCGGGGCTGGGTGACTTCTCTGTGGTGCACGGGATGAGATCTGGGGAAAGGGGGAAATGGAGAGAGGTGTCCCCCCCATGCACCAGGCTGGGCGCAGCCGCCCAGGCCCCACACGCCAGCCGAGGGGAAGCCGGTGCCTGCCGCGGCGGCGAAGCAGCACGGGCTGAAGGGCCGTGTCGGGACGTGACACTGGGCAAGGGGCTGTCACTCCTCACACGGCGCTCTCATCACACCTGCCGAGAGCCTCGCCGGAGCCGAGACCGAGGGACGCTGCGCACCAGGCAGGGAAGGCAGCAGACGCTCGGCCCCATCCCCATCCCCATCCCCATCCCGCGGCGCTGCTGGCAGCCCCCTTCCCAGCCCTCAGCCCGCCTCGGTGTGCCAGCCCTGCACGGCACTGCCACGGGTGCCAGCATCACGGCCTGACCCCCGGCATCGCACCCAGCCCGAGGGCAAGAGAGGCAGGTGAGAGCTGCAGAGCTCACCGCCCCCCTTAGCGAGCGACGCCGAGGTTTATGGCCCTCGCTGTAGCGCGGGTCCCTTGTTTGGTCGCGGTCGGCCTGGTTCAGCCTCCAGCGTCGTCGGTCCCCCTTTGCTGCAAGGTCAAAGCCCCTGGCTACCAGCAGCCCACTCTCGTGTGGGTGCTTGCTATCCCGCGCACCGCCCTCGCACTCCCAGCTCCGTCCGAACGCCAGGCCGTCATCGCAGTGCGCCTGGACCCTCTGTTTTGAGGGGGGCCCGTGCCCCCGGCAGCCTTGCAATCCCTTGTGCAAGTGAGGCCCGTTTCCGATGTCACCCAGTGCCCTGCGCCCGTGTGCATCTTGCCCCTTGATCCCTCTGCTTTGCAGCCAGACCCTGCGTAGCAGCTCGTCCCTGCGTCCCGACGGGTGTAGCCAACAGCCCGTCTGCCTTTGGGGAGGTCGCTGCGCTGACCCGACGGCGAGCTGTGCTTGTCCGCAGCTTGAGGTGCAGTTTCCCCCAAACCCCTGCACCCATCTCCTTGAAACCTGGCAGGCTTCGAGACCTCAGCGAGAGCCGCCGGCCCTGCAACTTTCACCCGCTGTAGCTTCACACACACACGTGATACGAATTTTGCTCTCAGGACTTTGGGGTGCGGTGTCCCCAAACCCCTGCACCTATCACCTTGAAATTTGGCAAGCATCATGCTCCCAGCAGAGGCTACCATCCCGGCAAGTTTCATCTGAATCAGCCAAAAGACAACAAAGTTATAGATATTTCATTGATTCCTCTTTATACCCTATGGCCAAATCTCCAAATCTGTTCCGAATCGATTCGGAAAGCCTACAGCTTCCTGTGATTCAATCTGGATTCATAGATTCCGGCGTGCAGAGGCCCTGCCATCCCTGCTGCGCTGCTTGGGAGAGCTGGCCCATGCTCTCCTCTCCCGCTGCGGCCCCAGAGGGCTGCGGCTACCCGTGCACCGGGCTGGGTCCTCCTGCAGTGCCTCTGCGCAGAGGCCAGAGGAAGAGGGATAGAAAGACCCAGGCACTGCCACACGCCCCATGCCCTCCTTCGGGCACTGCCATGAAGCGAGAGGGGTATTGGCGAGGACAGGATGACACGCGGGTGCACAGGGGGATCTCAGAGTCATAGACTTCATAGACATTAGGGCTGGAAGGGACCTGGAAGATCATCGAGTCCAGCCCCCCGCCCGAAGGGCAGGAAGTCAGCTGGGGTCATAGGATCCCAGCAAGATAAGCATCCAATTTACTCTTGAAAGTGTTCAAAATAGGTGCTTGAACCACCTCCGGTGGCAGGCTGATCCAGACCTTGGGGGCTCGGACAGTAAAGAAATTCTTCCTTATGTCCAGCCTGAAACGGTCTTGCAGGAGTTTATGACCGTTCGACCTTGTCATCCCTTGGGGCGCTCTGGGGAACAAACATTCCCCCACATACTGGTGGTCACCCCTGATAAACTTGTAGGTGGCCATCAGATCACCCCTGAGCCTGCGCTTTTCCAGGCTAAAGAGCCCCAGGGCTCTCAGCCTGTCATCGTAGGGTCTGCTTCCCTGACCTCTGATCATGTGCGTGGCTCTTCTCTGGACTCTCTCAAGCTTCTCCACATCCTTTTTGAATTGTGGAGCCCAAAACTGGACGCAGTACTCCAGCTGCGGCCTCGCTAAGGCCGAGTACAAGGGGAGAATGACGTCTCGGGATTTGCTTGAGAAGCATCTATGGATGCAAGCCAGCGTTTTGGTCGCTTTACTAGCTGCAGCATCACATTGCAGGCTCATGTTCATCTTGTGGTCAATGATGACCCCCAAGTCTCTTTCTTCCATAGTGCTAACCAACATAGCACTGCCGAGCCTATAAGGATGCTGCAGGTTTTTCCTCCCAAGGTGGAGAACCTTGCATTTATCGGCGTTGAACACCATCAGGTTCTCGTCCTTTGATTTGCTGAGCCTGTCCAGGTCAGCCTGGATCGCCCGCCTGTCCTCAGGTGTGGATGCTTTGCCCCAAAGTTTGGTGTCATCGGCGAACTTGGCCAGTCCGCTTCTGACTCCAGTGTCCACATCATTAATGAAGATGTTGAACATGGGTCCAAGGACAGAGCCCTGGGGGACCCCACTGGTCACAGGGCACCACGATGAGTGACTTCCATCAACCACCGCCCTCCGGGTCCGACCACGGAGCCAGTTCCCAGCCAGTGGATCGTGGAGGACCCAAGGCGACAATTGGCCAGTTTCGCCAAGAGGTGATCATGGGAAACCAGATCGAAGGCTTTTTTGAAGTCAAGATATATGACATCAATCTCTTCCCCCTTGTCCAGGTGATAGGTCACCTGGTCGTAGAAGGAAATGGCGTTGGTCAAGCAAGACCTACCCGCAACAAACCCGTGCTGGCTATCCCTCAGGATGTTGCCATTGGCCAGTCCATTAAGGATGGCCTCTTTAATAAACTTTTCCAAGACCTTCCCCGGGATAGAGGTCAGGGTGATGGGGCTGTAGTTTGCTGGATCCACTTTCCTTCCTTTCTTGAAGACAGGCACCACGTTGACCTTCTTCCAGTCTCCAGGCACTACACCCGAGCGCCAGGAGCTCTCGAAGGTCCGTGCCAGGGGCTGAGCTATGATGCTCGCCAGCTCCTTGAGTACCTAGGGTGTAAACCATCAGGGCCGGCTGACTTGAAGGTGTCCAGCCTCTCAAGGTGCTCCTTCAGGAGGTCAGCACTGATGGAGGGCAGGGGATCTCCCTCCCCTGGACTGCACTGACAGCCCATCCCTCTCCCTCGTAGAGGACTCCAGGATGAACGCGAGTCGTCAGTGCGATGAAATCACCAGCGAAGCTAACCGCACTTTGTCATGCATCAGCAGATTCACGACGAATAGATCCAAAGAAGCGATACTTCCCCTCTATGCGGCACTGGTCAGACCGCAGGTGAAGGCTGCGTCCAGTTCTGGGTGTCGCATTTCAAGAAGGATGTGGATAGACTCAAGAAGGTCAAGAGGCCATTCATATGGTCAGGGGCTTACAGGACAAGCCCGACAGGGAGAAACGGAGGGACCTGGACCTCTTCAGCCTCCGCAGGAGAAGGCCGAGAGGGGATTTTGTGGCTTGTCAGGGGGACCTCGTCTTGGGGTAACAAGGAGCAATGGTCACAAACTGACAGAGAGCAGATTTAGGCTGGATATCAGGAAAAACTTCTTCACGGTAGGGTTGGCCAAAATCTGGAACGGGCTCCCAAGGGAGGGAGTGCTCTCCCCTGCCCTGGGGTCTTCAGGAGGAGGCTGGATAGGCATCTGTCTGGGGTCGTCTGACCCCGGCGCTCTTTCCTGCCCAGGCAGGGGTCGGACTCGATGATCTGCTGAGGTCCCTTCCGACCCGAGCATCGATGAACCCATGCTCTTGGGGAGCAGAGCCAGCCTGCCTGGCCTGCGGGACGGGGCGGCCTTCCAGCAGCTGCAGACGCCCGAGCAGCGCCAGCTCCCTTGAGCCCCTGCCCAGCCCTGGCGCCTGATGCCCAGGGCACAAGAGGCCTCTATGTGCTGGGCTGGCTGAAACCCCTGGGGCTCGTGCTGGCCTGCTGGGACCCAGCCCCAGCTGCAGGACCCGAGGCATGAACAGACGCAGGCCACGTCTCTGTGGCCAGCTGCAGGCAAGCCACTCGCCCGGTGTGCGACAGGGCTGGCTGGCCAGCCCCAGGCTCTGCCCGCACACGAGTGGCTTGGGGGGCAGCCGACACCAGCGCTGCAATGCACGGTCATGGCTGGAGCCGGTCTTCATGCAGACACCCGGCCGCGTGCCAGGGACCCGCCTGGGCCGCTCTGGGGGACTGGCTCTCAGCAGTAAGCGTGTGCACGTTGGGTGCGGGGGGGTCTGCGTACGCGTGCACCGAGTGCAAGAGGCCATAGGGGCTCAGAGCAGGGCCACTGGAAAGGCCGGAGACCCTGCTACCCTGGAGGTGCTGGGGGCGGTCAGGGGCCCCCACATGTTCAGTCCCCCACTTGGGGGGCCCAGACAGCCCAGACCCTGTGCAAAAAGCCTGCCAGGTCAGAGGACCCACGCACCTGCCCAGGGCCGCTGATCTATTTGGGATCCCGCAGCACGGACACGGGTACAAAAGCCCAGCCCCAGACGTGGCGCGTGGTGGAGGCGGCAGCACCTACCTGTAGATGATGCAGGCGCAGTCTCGGCAGGTCCCGCAGTTGGCGATGTCCTGCCCCGTCCGGTAGGAGCGTCGCCTGCGGCAGAGCAGAAAGTCCATGAGATAGAGCCGCGGCAGCCGCTACCCGCCCGGCATCCCCAGGTCTTTGCCTGCACCTGCCTGGGTGCTGACCCACGTGTCACCAGGGCAGGGGTGGGTGCACGGGAAGCCCCTGGGGGTGCCACCTCCCGGGGCTGGGGCGGGCTGCTTGCCCTGCCCCGGGGACGGGATGTTTTCAGCGCCTGGCCAGGCGGGGCTGGGACTATGCAGAGCCGGCTACGCGCGCCCCCAGGGCTGCGGCCCAGGAGGCAGGAGCAGAAGCCGCCCAGTGCTGCGTGCGGGTTCCCACGACCACGACCATGGCACCGGCATCAGGGCATGAGCTGCCCCTCGGCCGTCTCGCAGGGACCGGGCCGCCTTTCCCACAGCACAGAGGAAAAGGGAGCCCGTAGCAGGGTCCGGACGTGTGCACAGAAAGAGGCAGCGGCTGGGAGCGGGACCTGCCCAGACCACTCCTGTCTGCAGGGCCGGCCCAGGTGCAAGAGCTCGGCCACCCTCATCCAGCCCCAGCACCAGGGATGGCCGTGGTCTGGCACAGGCGGGCTTGGCCCCCCCGGCTCTCTACGGGGTGCTGTCTGCACCGGGCGCGTTCCCACCAGCTGTGCACCTTCCAGCACCCGGCGGCCCCACAGAGGCAGTATCAGCTCCCTGCTGCTCCATGCACAATCCTCCTCCGCGGGCGCAGCTGCCTACTCGACACAGCCCCCAAGCACTCCTCGCGCGTGCGGCACGTCCAGGACAAGGAGTCGCAGGGCACCGCAGGCTGCGGGGAGCAAGGCCAGCCCTGCCACGCGCCCTGTGCCACGTGCCCCCGCGGTCTCTCTCAAGCTCCTGTCATGAGACGTGCCCGTGCTCCCAGGCGCTCCGGTCAGGCTGCAGACCTGGGCTGCCCCGCGCCCGTCATCACTGTCCCTGCCCTGCCCTGCCAGCCGTGCATTCACCAGAGAGGGTTTTATATCGTGCTCCAGGTCATTGGTAAAGACACTGAATGGCGCAGAGCCAAGACCAGGCCCCTGCCGGACCGTGGTAAGTGTGGCGGGCCAGTCGGGGGCGCTCCTGCGTTGAGCCGCCCACCCCCCTGCGCCCGACCGCTGTCCAGGCTCCGAGTGCCTCCCTGGGGTGCCTCCCGTCCGGCCGACCCCTTCCCTGGAGCACCCCCGCTAGCCTGGGGTCCCGCTGCCACCATCCAAGGCTCTGGACTCACTTCTGGCTCTGCGCACCTTGGAGAACGCAGGCCTGATCGTCCAATGGGTCCTAGACCCAATACAGGCACTTGGGGCACTTCCCAAGTCAGGGGCTTATTAGGAAAGTCTCCCTTAGTCCACAGACCTAAGGGGCCTCCTCGGCATAATTTAGACCCACCCCTCAATAAGTCTCCCACACCGGTCACAAGGAGAACTTTATTGATTACAGGGGGTAGGGCGGAAACAGGGTAAAAGGTAGAGCAATATCATAGAAATATCAAAGGAACCCCATAGAGCAAACCAGGGTGGCTGAGATAGCCGTTTAAACGCATCTGAGTTACTGAAACTAAATATCTAATCGGATCACTAGTAGCTTACTCACTCTCATCGTCCAGAGGTGGTTGGAGTTTCCTCTGGAGGCAGGGCACTCTTGGAGCATGCGGTGATGAGGAGAGAGCCAGGCTCAGATTCACCTGGATGACCGCATGGCTAATGGCTGACCGCGCTTCTTCTTGGACCGAGCCCTTAAATCACCTCTCTGACCTCAGCAGCCCGGTCCAATCGAAGCTGCCAGTGCTGGCCACAAACCGACCAATCTCCCCCGCATCCCTGGCTACCTGGGCCCGCGCAGGGCCGGGTCTTTCCCCCCTGCCCAGGAGACCAGAGCATCGCCTCCCAGGCGCCAGGCCTTTGTCATGTAGACCAGGTGGGAGATCCCCACCCTGAGGAATGAAACACCAGCCTCCCAGGCTGGCTGAGACGGGTCTCTGGAGAGGGGCACCCACGGTGGCATTTCTGCCACAGTAAGATACCCCTGTGCCGACACGTCCGTGTTTACAATGATGTTTTAGGCTGAGCCTTTTGGGCTATGTTTTAGGCCCAGCTATTTAACTCCCTGGCACAGGCTGCCCGATCCGGAGCGCGTAAGCAGCGTTTAGCAATGAGTGCAAGACCTGCCTTGCTCTGATGGGAGAGGAAACATCTCTCTCTCACTGCAAGACATGGAAACTTCATCTTGCCTCTTTCCCACAGGAGAAACACTTCTGCTTTTTCTGCATCACGGTTTTATTTCCTTTATCTTGTCTCGGACCTGAAACACGGTCAGGATTTGCTTTGTTCTCGAGACAGTTAAAGAATTCATGCCCATCGCCTTAGCCCTGCTCATTTATGCTGTCAGCTTCCCATATCAATTCCCTGCATCTCCTAACCACCAGTTTTCACTGTCAACTTCCCTGTTTTTCCTCTTTCTATGTGTTGTTTCACATCCTCCTTTGACCCAGATGTCAGAAGCCTCCTTTGGCAATTGCAGAATTGGGGAGTTTTGGTTTTTGTGGGCACCTAACAGATCATTCCTGGTTCCCAAACGCTGCTCCCATGTTTTTGTTTAATGGTTTCCTGTCTCAGAGGCGCGAGTACATGGAAGCCTGACAGCCCTAGCTGCCCGCGGGAAGAGGGCTGTCACCCACAACGCGTCGAACACCTACATGTCCATCATCTCAGCCCCTGCTGGCAAAAATAAAAGTCAGTGCTCTGTCCTGTCAAGTCAATTGTGCTCACGACTGCATTCAGCTGCAGGAAACTGAGCCCGTTTGAGCAGCAACAGAGCTGTTCTGTTTGCACAGAAATGCCATCGGGTCACGATCGCGTAGTCTGCGTCCCAGGTCGAGGTCTCGCCTCGAATCGCCGGGAGCGGTCCCCCGGGCTAGCCTCTTTCCACCTGCAACGTGCAGAGACTCCAGATCCGTTTTGCTAAGGGCAGCAGGGCCCGGATCCAACTCCCCCGGGACGGCGTAGGTTTTCCCTGCACATCACGGATGCAGGTTTGAGGCGCTGCGTTTGCTGTTCCTTTGTCTCGTCTGGCGTGTGCTGCAGACTCCCCCAGCCTTCCTCCCGTGTGATCTGCCAGCGCAAGCAGAGCTGCGCAGCGGAGGCCCCGCCAGGCACTTATATAACAACCGCACAATAGTTTCCCTACTCTTTGCTGTCCTGTCCCATCCCTTGCTTGCTTATGCGACCCGAGCTGTTTGCTGAAGCGAGGTCCTAACTGAGCTGCAGACAGTGCAAGCAGGTGCCTTTCCGAGCAGACACGGTGCCGTCAGATGCAGCACGACGCTCGAGAGGTTCACGGTTCTCCCCTGCATCGGCCTTGTTTGGTCCCTTGTCACTGGATCCCGTCCTGCTGACCGTGCCCTCGCTGGGACATGTCCCCATGGAGCTCCTCGCACGTCTACACACTCGACTCATCTCAGCAGCCTCTGCAAGCGTGCCTCCGTCCCTCCAGGATTGCCACCAGACACATTAAACCCCCGAGCCCCAGAGCTGCGGGGCTGGCAGGGACCTGTGGGGCTGGGGTCACATCCAGCCCCAGCCCTGCCTGAGGCAGGGTCAGCCCTGTCCAAACCAGCTCAGACAAACCCCATGTCCGACCCCTGAGCCACACGGCACAGTCGCCCTGACACATCCCCAGGCATCACCCCTGCCCCCGGGAAAGCAGGGGGGTTGCGGTTGCCAGTGTCCCGCTGCTGCCAGGGGGTCGTGGACATTGCAGAGAGCCCAGGCCCGGGCCGTGCCCCCCTGCAGAGGAAGGGGAAACCCCCCAGTCCAGACCAGTCTGAGCAGGGGGGCAATCCCTTCCTGCCCCAGTGCAGCGTGGGGCTGAGCGTGAGCGTGGGGGCAAGACCCTCCACCAGGACCCTGCGGGGTCGGTGCAGCAGGAGCATTGGCACAGCCCAGCCCCATCCCCAGCCTGGGCTGCAGCAGCACCAGCACCTCTGGGGGGGGCTTAAACCCCCTGACACATGGAGCAGGAAGGGGAGAAGGTGGGGGGGGACACCCCTGGCATCTCTCCCGCGGCTGCCCTGCTCTGCCAGGGAAGAAGCGCCGAGGTCCCAGGACAGAAGCTCGTCGCTCCCTTGCTCGTTACCCTTCTGCCTTCCTGCCCCGTGATGCTCTTCGCTTCCCTGCGATGCTCTTGGCCAGTGACTGCTGCAGGACCAATGTTACCTCTCAGCCCACAACGAGCTCCTCCCTGCAACCGCCTTGGCAGAGGCCTTTAAAAAACCCAAGTGTCTTGTCAGCTACACGCGTCTGTGACAGCCCCGGAGCCGGGGGGCTGGCGGGGACCCGCAAAGGTCGCGTCCAGTCCAAGCCCTGCCTGAGGCAGGATCAGCCCGTCGAAAGCAGCCCAGACAAACCCGCCTGACCTCTGCACAGCCACCCCACGGCATGACTTACAAGGCGTAGCCCCCGAGTGAAGGTCTGCCTGCATCTATTAGCATATATGCAGATTAAGCTCGTGGAATCGTTTGCTTGAATCATCACAATCCTGCCTCCAGCTTCATGCAGCGGAGGGGAAGGGGAGCTCCCTGGGCGGGCTGGGACTGCCTGCGTCGTCCCCTCCCTGGGGCCGCAAGCCATCCTGGCCTGGCCTCGGCCTTGACCTTGGCCCTGCGCTGGGGGACGGGCTGGGACACCCCGTGCTGCTCCTGGCAGGAGCTGCTGGAGACGTCCGGACAAACTCCCTGCTCCCGTCAGGGCTGATCAGCAGGTCTAGGGCCCGGATTGGGGCCCGCGTGGCAGTCCTTCCCCGGGGCAGCTCTTCTCTCCCTCTCCCCATTAGCTGTCACTTCGGTGCTGTGGGCTTGGGAAGGAGGGTCCTGGCCCCCGTTTCTCCCCGTGCGTGCGTCGGGATAGTGGATGCTCGGCTGCGACATGGGCAGCGAGACAGCTGCAGCCCGGGTCTGAGCTGGGCGGCTTCCCACAGGCTGGCACGGGGTCAGGGCTCAGGGCTCGGGCAAGTGCATGGAAAGCAGGGTCTGGGGCAATGGGCAGCCTCGGGGCGGTCGTGTCTGGGGCTGGGGCTGGGGCTGTTTCAAGGGGGACGGGGTCTTGCTGGAAGGACATCTGACCCCGGCCGGTCAGCCCCGGGGCCGTGCCAGCACCCCCCACCCAGCCACCGCGCTGCCCGTCTGCTCACCCGTCGCGCTGGGCCTCCTTCTTCTCCAGGTCCTGGATGACGTCCAGCAGCACCTTGATGGTTTGTTGGCTGGTCTCCAGGACCCCCTCCAGGGACTGCAGCTGCGACCGCAGATCCCCCATGTCCCCAGGCCCCAGCGCCCGGGCCCCGACGCCCGCGCGTCCCTGAGATGTTAGGAAGTGCTCGTCCCCCTTGGACAAACTCACTTGCCCCTTGGCTGCGGCCACCAGCTGCAGCAGGTCCTGCACCTGGCGCAGCGTCTCCGACTGCTCGGCCGTCAGACAGGGCTCGTCCGCCCGGGGAGCCCCGGGGGTCTGCCGGGACGGCGGTGCCCCCTGGCCGGGGCGGGCGTCGCACTGCTGGAGCCCCTCCAGTTTCGTCGGGCCCCCGTCCGGCTGCGGGGCTCTCAGGCAGCTGTAGAGGCTGTGGCTGGGGGGCGCGGGCGGGGGGCTGCTGGGACCCTGATGGCTGAGGGCGGCTGGTGTCTGGTCCGGCGCAGCGGGCGGCCGGGCTGTGCCGGGGCTGTAGGGCGGAGGGGGCCGGTCGGGGCTCCCCCAGGGCTGGGGGGGCGCGGGGGGTCTTTGGGAGGAGCCCTGAGCTGGCTGGCCGAGTGTGTGGCCGCGCAGGAGCGCCGCGGGCTGGGGCAGAGGGTCCCGTGGGGGCGAGCTCTGCTCCGCGCAGCATGGAGGCCACTTCCCCGTGGGCGGGGGGCGCGGGGCGCCATGGCTGCCCGGGGGGCTCCCGCAGCGCGTGGCGGCGCCAGGGGCCCGAGCGGAGCAGAGCTCGGGGCTGGGGCTGCAGCTCCGGGGCTGGGAGGTATCGTTGGCAGCGGGGCCCCGGCCGGCCCCGGGGCACGGCGGGCAGGGAGCCCTGGGAGGCGCGGCCGGCCCGTGGCACAAAGTGGCGTGTGGCGGGGGGCCGGGCGGCCCCTGTCTGCTGGCGTGCTGGGCGGGCGGCGAGGCCGGGAGGTGGTTGTGTGCGGAAAGGCTGGTGGGGGCCTGCGGGGGCGGCTCCCTGCCGGCGCCGAGCCCCCCGGGGCCGCGGCGGGGCTCCCCGGCCAGGTCGCAGGCGCTGCGGCTGCGGGCGTGGGTGCCCGGCGGCAGTGGCGGCGGGGGCTTGTGGAGGCGGGGGGAGGTCTGGATGGCCGTGCTCGTGCAGCCCTGGCGGGGCAGCGTGAGCGAGCCGGCCGCGGCCCGGGGCCAGCTCTGCCGGGGGCCCGAGGCACAGTGAGCCGCCGGAGGCACGGGGCAGCCCCCGGGCGGTGGCGGTGGCGGGGAGGCACATGGGGTGTGGGGCGCGGTGGGCGGTGGCGGCGGGCTGGTCTCCCCCGTGGTGCCGCTGTCCACCAGGTCCTTGAAGCGCACCTGCTGCGTGCGGTGGCGCCGGCGCTGGAGGCGGCTCTCGGCGTCGGGCGAGTCGCGGCGCAGCAGCACCGAGCGCACCGTCATGGCTTTCTCCTGGCTGCCCTCGCCGCTCGCACCCAGGCAGGCCTTGGCCTCCTTGCTGACCATGGTGCCGCGGCCGGCCGGCCGGCCTCCCTCAGGCTCCGGGCGCTGCTCCCGGGCCCGGCGGCCCCGCGGCTCGGGAAGCTGGGGCACGGAGCCTGTCCTGGCCCGGCGGTGCGGCACGAGGGGCCCGGGGCCTCAGCCGTGCTGCCGAGGCGCGGGCGTGGTGGGGGCGCCCCCAGCATGTGGCCCCCGGCCCCTCGAGAGCCCCCGGCGGCGCGCCCGAGTGCCGACGGCCCTGCCCGGCCCCGCGCCCGGCCGGGGACACCGGGAGCCCATCGCGCTGGCGGCCCTCGCCGGTTCAGTCGCCCCCCGAGCAGGGTCCCATGGGGGCAGCAGGGCAGCGGGTCCAGGCCCCGCTCACGGCCCCGGCGCTCCCGGCGAGTGCAGGCCCTGCGGAGACAGACAGAGAGGCCGTGAGTGCCTCGAGCAGGAAAGTCCCCGCGCTTGGCCCCGGCCCCGGCCTCCTTCAGACCCTCCCTCGGTGCGGCAAGATCACAAGAGACAAGCTTTGATCTCCGCTGCCTCCTGCGCACCAGGAACGGGGGAGGAAGCCCCGCTAGCATCAACACGCACCGCTACCCCACTCAGCCCCACCGTGCCGCGTGCCGCGCCGGGCACAAGGGTGGCAGGGCTGCCCTGGGCTGGGGAGGACCCGGGGTCCGTCCTGCCCCGTGTCCTGTGTCGCACGGGGGCAGAGAGCAGAGCTGGAGGGAGAGCAACTGGGTCCAAGCAGGGTTTCCCCCGTTCCTCTCCCCTGCAGCCCCCCACAATGAGGTCCGGGCAGGCTGATGCTGAGCCCGTGCCCCTCACTCCCTGCCCCAGAGCCACTGATGCCCCTTTCCACCCAGCACATCTCCAAGCCCTGGTGAATTCGGCCGAGCTCTCAGCTTCCCCCACATCTGGAGGCCACGATCCCCCGCTTCATGCCCCACGGGGGAACAGACCTGCCTGGTGCCAGTGGGGCCTGGCCGTGGGGAGGCATCGCCCCAGGCGTGGAGGCTGTGCACCGGGCCCTGCGCCTGCATTGCTCTCCGGAAGATCTGAGGCCGCCTGTGCCGGGGAGGCCGGGATGGACGTGCTAGACAAGCCCCAGCTCGGGGTCAGACCTCCTGAAAGCAGGCTGTGGTGCAGCCCCATGCACCCAGAGAATAGGGTGCAGCTGAGCGGCCGTGCCGGGGCGCCGGGGGAACCCGTCTCCCAGGGCTGACGGCAGCCTGCCGAGACTCCAGCAGAAGCAGCTGGTGAGTCTCTTGCCCGCGCCCGGTGCTGAGCGAGGAAGCCGGGAGACCGAGGCCTCTGCTGCATCCTCAAAGGCCGGGGGCTGCCGTCAGCAGGGCAGGTGCCCGCGGAGCGAGGGCGCTCCACGAGGCAGGAGCCGAACCGCCAGCCTGGGAACGGCTTCCTCCTCTGCCCGGGAGTCTGCTGGGGAGAGCCGGGGCTCCCTGGGGTTTCTCGCCTGCACTGCGGTAGCCCCCACAGCAACGCGGGCCAGGGCTTTTGTGCCAGGTGCCCCACACAAAGCGGCCCTGGCCCTGGAGATCGCCCAGCCCGGGCACCCGCACGGCACGGCACGGCACGGCAGGGTGTGGGGAAGACTGAAGAGAGCAGGAGCAGGGAACAAACCCAGTGCATAGGAGAGAGGACAGCTTTGGGCATCCTTTAATTCCCGGTGCAACGAGGAGCAGCCTCCCTCCCCGGGCAGGGCAGCGCCAGGCAGCACCAGCAGCGTGGCTCGGGGGGTGGCTGCTCCCGCAGGAGAAGTGTCCTACAAGCACCGGACTCCAGCCGCGAGGGCCCGCCAGGGCCGGGGGGCACGGTGCTGAGCCGGGGCCGGGGTGCGGCCTGAGCCCCAGCCGGGAGAGCACCACTGCTCCCTCTTGCAGACTGCCCGTCTGTCCTTGGTGGCTGGCGTGACCCGAGTCACAAGAGCCGTCAAAAGGAGGCACGGCGCACAGTTCCCCTACCAGGAGCCTGGCTGTGGGGGTGGCAGACAAGGATCAGCGCTGGGGCATGGGCAGAGCGTGGGTGCCGTAACCGGGCCAGGACCAAGGATCACGGGCAGAGCGGTGCAGGGATGTGCTCACCGGCTACGTCTTCGTCTAACTTGCAGTGCAAAGGAGCCCCGTCCGCTCAGCCCGCTCGCTCTCCATTTTCCAGCAGGCACCCCAGTGCCTCCAGCAGCTTTGGCTCTTGCTTCCCCAAAACATCTCCATACATACAACTGAATCCAGAAAACCACGTGGGCCACACTGCATCTTGCTGGTGGACGGGGTAGGAGGCAGGAGGCGGCCCTGGGCAGCCCGCTCCATTGCCACGTGCACAAGGAGCAGGTCCCAACTCGTGCCCCTTCACAGAGGCAGCTGGGAAGCCACGTGGGCAGGCGCTGGCTCTCTTGCTGGGGCCTCTTCCTCTTCCCAAGCCTGGGGCAGGTCCTTTAAGAAGGATGTAGAGAGACAGGAGCAGGCGCAGAGGTGAGCGATGGAGAGGATATGGGGTTGCATTGCAATGCAGGCGCTTGGAAAGGCGGAAGCACCTGGGTATGCTTCAAGGGATTGAAGAGGAGACTCAGGGTTTTCGAGTAGTTGAGAGGCTGCCCTAGAGACGGTCCTTTCACTGCAGAGGGCCGCTCGCTAGGCACTGGGCTGCAGCCACAGCTCCGGTCTCAGGGGATGGCGAGGGCTGCGGGACGAGGGAACGGGCTGCTCTGGGCAGCTGCAACTCCCCTGCACCGGAGGACTTCAGGAAGAGGCTGAGGATGCATCCACCTGGGACGGATGGGGAGCAGCGGTGCAAGGGCTGGGCCAGGGGCCTTTGCGGCCCCTTCCAACCCGACCTTGTAATTCTGCGAAGGGAGACGTGCATTGGAGAGCTCTAAGCCGGCCGGGGCTCGGGCAGGCTCCAAGCCCTGAGCCCCGCAGGCACGGGCCCCAGGGCAGAAAGCACAGCCAGGCTCAGCGAGCCTCTGATCCAAAAGGGAGTCAACACCCGGGCCAGGAGATTATGGGACCGTCTGCCTGAGGGCAACGGATGCTGAGCAATACTGCAACGGCTGATGCAGGATTTGATTAATACGAGTTAGGGGAGGGTCGTGCCGTTCATGCCGGTCACCAGAGCTTTATGGAAAACAGCTGGTCCAGCTGACTCAGCGCCCGTCCCGATGAGATTACAAGCGTGGCTGACGGAGGCAATTGCACGGATGTGCACGGCTCCAGCGAGGCATTTGCCTTGCTACCGCGTGACATTTTGATGAAGAAATGAGAACAATGCAAGATCGACACAGCACACGTCAGTGGATTAAAAGCTGGCAAACTGAGAGGTCTCAAGATGGAGTCACCTAATGATCCTGTGTCGTGTGTAGTTGTGCTCAGAGGTCGGACACGGGGTTTGTCTGGGCTGGTTTGGACAGGGCTGATCCGGCCTCAGGCAGGGCTTGGATCCGATGTGGTCTCTGCAGCTCCCTGCCTTCTCCATGAGGCCGTGCCCGACAGCCAGATGTGTGGTTAGACTGGAGCTCTCGGGACACTAGCTAACATCTGTGTCGAGGTCCTGGGAGGAAGCCTGCTGGCCCCACCAAAACGGCGGAGGAGGACACAAAGATTTGTGGGCTGGGAAGTGGTGGGGAGAGCCAGACCACTTGGCAAGCGGAGCGCAAACAGCAGCGTAAGGCTTAATGCGGTCAAGAGTAAGGTCATTTCTGCAGGAGCCGAGATGGCAGATGGTGCCTGCAGCGCGCCCGGGGCTCAGGGAGGATGCTGATACACGGGGGGTGTTCAGAGGAGCCACAGCAGTGACCGAGGGATGAAACCTGCCTGGGAGCAAAGAGAGGGGTGGGCGACTCGATCCTAGCCTGCACGGAGAGGAACCGGTGCCTTGCTCGAGCACCCGCGGTCGGTTGGGCAAGACCCCCAGGCTGGGAGCGGGAGCGGGAGCTGGACAGCCCGAGGCTGGGCAGAAGCTGCAGTATTTTTCGCTGTGAGGTGATCGACCACGGGGACACATCACCCCGAGCTAGTGAATTGTCGAATGCAAGCCGAGCAGACCGAGAGCAGCTGCAGGGACCAGCGGAGCTGCTGCGCCGCAGCTGTGGTCATCATCACCCGCAATGGGCTTAAGGAGCCAGCGGAGATCCCCGTGCTCACCCCGGCCCCCGGAAGAGTCAGACTGGCTCCACCTGCCCTCCGCGGGCTTCGGCATTTCCTGCACACGCGTCCCAGATGCGGGCGGCTCAGGGAACAGAACCAGTGCCCCCCGACACGCGACAGCAGGAGACCAGACTGATGGGCGAGGAAAGCAACCTTTCCTGCAACTCACCGTCAGGCTCTGCTGGCTGCCTGCAGCCACTCCTCCCAGGACAAGCATCGCCTCTCCTGGCCCCCGAGGGTGCTCCCAGCTCCGTGCGATGCCGGAGCCAGGCCCGCAGCGCGGAGTCGAGGGGATCTACCTTGGCGAAGAGGCCACGCGGTCACCGGACCTTCCCATTCATCCCTCCCAGGCTGCAGGAATGAGACTGGGGAGGATGTCCTGGGTCTCCGAGTCCGGCCCCCTGCTCCAGGGGCAAAGACATCGCCCGAGTCTGTTCAGAAACCAACTGCGCTCCACCGGAAAAGTCGTGTGGGTGGCAGTACCCACTGCTCCTCCCGGGAGGCCTCCTCCGAACCTTGCCACCTTGGTGACTAGACCCCTCTCAGGGCCCTGCCACGCGTTCGCAGGCAGCTGGGGAGAAACCACCCATGAAGCTGTTGCACGTGTTCAAGCACTAACTTTGCAGCTGGCTGCCTCTCTTCATAGCCACATGGACATTGTAACGGAGCGAGAATTACTCTGCACATGTGGCCAGTCTACATTTATTGTGCAGTTGACCCACTAAGTGCATAATATATGTAATGTGGGGCAGGGGCCTTGTTTCCAGTCTCAACTTATTCACAGCCACTTCACCCCATTTGTTCTCAAGCCTTTCTTCTTCAGCAGCTCTTCTCCCTCCTGGTGCTTCGCTCCCCCATCAAGCTGGTGATTCAGCCAATTCTCCTCGTGACACAGTCCCTGGTCCGCCCCGCACCTGCCTCAGCTGGACTTCATCGCACTTGAACGTGGGCGACCGGGGCTGCCGACAGCCTCCAGCTGAGGCCTTGTGCAGACCTAGCCCAGCGGCATTATCACCTCCTGCAGCTGCATCCTAGGACTGCGCGTGCACCTGATTCCCTCCTGCACACTTCCCCAGCAGCTGTGTGGTCACACATCCTCTTCTTGCACCTCCTGGTTCAGCCGGTGCCTACCCACAGCGGCAGCTCACCCCCCCCCCCCCCACCTCCGGGTGTGCGGTTCACTCATCGGCAAACACCTTGGCCTCCTGGAGACGTCTGGTGCATGACAGGACGGCCTGTGCCCTCGACATCTGTGAGCCGGGCTCAGGGCAAGGCCTCTCCAGGCAGCGAAGGGGACACGGCTCAGTGCCCTGCTCTCTCCCAGCTCTGGCTTGGTGGGAACATCCAGCCGGGGCCTTGCTGTGGTCACAGACAGTGGAAACCTGCTCAAGCCAAATTATTCACCTGCATGAGTCATTGCTACGGCATCTGACTGCTTTACAGGCTCCAGTTCATTTGTCCTCATAGCTTTTGCAAGGTAGGACAGTGCTAATGTCCCCATTTTACATGTGGGAACTGAGAGACAGAGAAGCTAGGTGACATGCCCAGGGTTGCATGAAGAGTCGGTGGCAAAGCAGGCCGCACTCAGTGGGGCAGTTTCAAGCCTTTTCCTTGTCGGGACAACAGAGAGGAAGTTACGTGTCGCAGACACCAGCTGAACCACCGTGCTCCTGTCTCAAGGTGGAGCTTTCCTCGGTCTTCCTGGACCCCGGCGTGGGACGGGCGCTCCCGTGCCCTGCAGCTTGCAGAGGCCGTCTGTCTACCAGGCAAGGGCGGCTGCATTCACCACACGTGCTCCCCCAGGCCCAGAGGAGCCCCTCCGGCAGACGGGGCTCAGCTCAGGGTGGAAGAACCGGAGCATCCAGGTTCTCTGGGCGTCTCCACCACGTCCTGCTCCCACTGCAATATGACAACAGGAACAGCCAGGGACCGGCTCAGACCACAGGTCCGTCCTGCCCCGTCTCCTGCGTCACACGGGGGCAGAGAGCGGAGCTGGAGGGAGAGTGACCAGGTCCAAGCAGGGCTTTCCCCGTTCCTCTCTCCCTGCAGCCCCCAGCACTGAGGTCCAGGCAGGGCTGATGCAGAGCCCGTCCCCTCATGCCCTGCCCCACAGCCACTGATGCCCCTTTCCTCCACGCATGTGTCCGAGCCCTGGTGGATCCGGCCAAGATCTCGGCTTCCCCATGTCTGGGGGCCACAATCCCCCCTTTCATGCCCTGCTGGGGAAACAGACCTGCCTGGCGCTGGGTTTAAACTGCCGGCTGCTCGTTTCGTGCTGTGCCCCTTGCTCCTGCCTGGTGAGAGACAGTCAGTTATAAACCCCTAGAGACTTTCTCTCCCCCTTGTAGTGAGTTGTGAACCCTCCTGCGTCTCCTCGCTGCGCTGCCCAGGCCTGGCCTCCACCGTCTCTCCCGTGGAAGCTCCTCCACGGCCCTCCTCCTCCTGCCCTTCTCTGCACCGTCTCCACGTCTCTCTCCCTCTGGAGCTGCAGGGACCGGAGCTGGGCGCTGTGTTCGAGGTGCAGCTGCCCCAGGGATTAATAAAAGGGCATGACAATACAAACAAATGAAACGGCACATGGCCCAAAAGCTCTTTGTAGCCACAGACCAGGCTCATCCCCGAGACTCCTCCAGCTCCCTGCTTTCCTGGGCCCGGGCCCCCTCTGTGACAGGCCCAGATTGTCCACAGGAGCAGGCAGCCGGGTGGTGAGGCCCCGACGACCAGCAGCGCCCCACGGCCGCTGAGAAAGGGACCAGCCCTGGCCGCCAAACACAGCTACCCCAGCCCGTCACTTGTTGAGACAATGTGCTGTCTGGACCACCTCGGGCAGGCCCCGCACGCTCGCCACGTCCCCGTGCAACAGTGCAAGACATCGGCTGCCTATGAACATGACCCAGAGCACCCCCAGCCTCAGCGGCGTTGTGCCGGGCTCGCTCCTGTCCCCGCGGGCTGCACCGCTTGCGGGAGGGTGCATGCAGAAGGCCTTAGGGACCGAATCCCCTCCTCAGATAAGGGGAGTCTAACAACACAGCACGAGTCCCCGCCTGTGCGCGGATTCTCGATCCAGCCTAGCAGACAGGCCCCGTTCAGCCGTTACACCTCCCTGTGCGACGCTTGCTGCCGCCAGAGGCCTGGTGACGTGCTTCAGCTATGAAGCAGGACTCTCCAGTACTAGGTGGGGCGCCGCGCCGCGCCGGGGCTGTGGAGACCGGGGTCTGCTCCATGTCTGCCACAGATCTGCTGGGCAACTCTGAGCAAGTCATTTTACCCCCCAGGCCTCAGTTGCCCCATCTGGAAAATGGATGCAAAGACCTGGCCCTCTGTGGTAAAGCACCTTGTGATCTAGGGAGGACACGCACTAGGTCAGGGCGACGCAGCATCATATTCTAGATGGGAGAAAACCCACTTGGTTACTTGTGGCTTCCGAGTGCTGCCACAATGGTAATGCTGAATATCTATAATTGATGAGGAAGACAACCCCTGCTCGCAGACTGCCCGTCTGAGCGAGACTGCACTCAGGCGCGCTCTGGTCGTGCAGGTGCACGCGACAGATTTCAAAGCACACCGCACCCGTCTAAACCCTGCGTCGGAGGGGGCTGCATCCCCGAGCAGCAGCACTTGCACACCTGACACACAATCCAGGAGAGCAGCTCCCAACCCGAGACCCAGCTCCGGAGGGCATTGCTGCTCCGAGGGCATCTCTGCTGGCAACCCATGGAGGCACGAGGCCACGTGCCGGTAGCCCTGGCTCTTGGGGGAGACGCGCTCTCCCCCCACTCTGCATGTGCTGCATCTGAAAGGCACCGGGGCTGCAGCTGGGGAGGCACGTGTGTGGCCCCGGGGCACGGAGGCTGGAGGCTCCCTGCAGGCGATGCTCACGGGCGGAGGGCCCAAACGAAGAGCTAAGTCAGGGGGATAACGGCAACCGACCCCATTATCGGGCGGCCCCCAGCCCCCGGGGTGCGCGCCCTACACAGGGCCGGGGGCGACCTGCCGGGAGCGGGTGTGAGGGGGGGACACCAGCCAGCGCCCACGGACGGGTCTCCTGACGGGGCACGGCCGGCGGGAGGAGCCGGCGCTGAGGCTGGCACGCGCCGGGAGGTGGCCGGCGGCCTGAGGCGGCGGGAAGGGGCGGCCGGGGTCGGGGCTCGGGCTGTCCCGGGCAAAGCCCGCCGCCAGGGAGCGACCCCGGGCCCTGGGCTCCCCCGCGGGCGCCTCGCCCGGCTCTGCCGGAGCCGCGTCCCGCGCAAGCAGCTCCGGCCGCCCGCCCGGGGCTTCGCCCGCCGCCCGCCCGCCGGCCCGCCGCAACAGGTGGCCGGAGCCGCGCCCGGGGCACGGGGAGCCGGGCTGCCCTCCAGCCCCGGGCCGGGCGGAGCCCCCGGACCCCCGCTCCCCTCCGGCCCCGCGGGGACGGGCTGGAGCCCGCGCACGGCCCCGGCCCTGCCCGAGCCCGACCGACCCCGGCCCCGCGCACCGCACGGCCCGGCCCGGCCCGGCCCCGCAGCAGCGTGCGGTGCCCGAGCGCACGCTGTCCCCGGACCCGCCCCGCCCCGCCCCGCCCCGGCCCGCGGGCCTCACCTGGGATGCGGCGGGGCCGGGGCCGGGATGCTCCTCCGCTCGCGGGCGCCGGGCGGGCGGGCGCAGCGCGGGGAGGCGGGACGGAGGCGGGGCCGGGCCGCGCTGTCATCGGCGGGTGCGGGGTGCGGGGTGCGGGATGCGGGATGCGGGCCCGCGCCTGGGAGCCGCCTGCCCCGGGGGTGCGTGAGAAAGCCGCCGCCGGGCCCGTGTGAACGCGGGTGCGGGGCGACCGGCCCTGGCTCGCTCCGCGCCCGCCGGAGCCGCCGTGTCGGGATGACTGGGGAGCCGGGCATGTCGGGCTCTCCGCCCCCGGCTGCCCCCGGCCCGGGAGCCGCGCGCTGCGCCTCGGGCCTCGGGCTGCACCGGGGAAGCACCCCGCGCCGCGGGGCCGGCGCTGCACGAGGCATCTTCTCGGGGCGCACACAGGCCTGCGCCCGCCCGCCCGCCCGCGTCGGCCTCCACTGCAGGCCCTGCCTGCCAGCCCTCCGGGGAGGGGACCCCGGTAAGGGAGAGCTGTCCTGAACCGTAAACCAGGACGCCCCGTGCCACCAGCCCCTGGCTAACCCGCTGCGAGGCCCAGGAGCAGGGCCTGGGGCTGGTTTCCCGCAGTGCCCGCCTGTGGCAGCTCCGGCCTGGCCCTGACCCTGGCCCTGGCCCTGGCCCTGGCCCCGACCCAATGCTCGCTGCCCTGGCCCTGCACCTACCCCGCTCGGAGCTGGGCTGCAGGCACGGGCGGGTGCTGGCTGGGCTGGTGCCGGCGCCGGGGCAGCCAGCGGAGATGTGTCCCCAGCTCCGTCGGCAAGTCCTGCCTGCTGGCCCTGTGGGCTGGGGCCGGGGCAGGGGCAGCTCCCAGCGCACCCACGGCAGCCCCGGCCGACACGCAGCCCCCTCGCATTGCAGCGCTGCGCAGACGCTAATGGCATTGATTTTCATTCCTTCCTTGTTTCGCAGCGTCGTCTCCCGGGCCTTGGCACGCTGTCCCAGCCCGCCGCGTCCTTGACTTTGCTCGGGACTCGCCGCACCTGCTACATGGCCAGTCCCAAGTTGAGCCCTGGGGAAGTGCCCGGCAGGCAGCCCCTGGGCGCGCTGTCCTGAGCCCTGCCTCAGGGTGAGGGTCTCCCTGCACTGCACTTGCCCACCGTCTCGGCCTCGTCTGGGCAGGACCGGTCTCAGCCGCGTGATGGATGAAATGTGCGGTGCTGGGGCAGGCTGCCCGCATGTGTGACTGCCGTGGGCTCCATGGCCAAGGGCAGCTGAAGCCAATGGGCAGGCAGGGCACAGTGGGCTTTGCCTGGGGGGAAAGCAGGTCTGTCTGTGCAGGGCAGGGGCCCTTTGCTTCCAGCCTTGGCAGAGCCGAGCCCATGAGCCTGTCCTGGGGCCTGAGCGCTGCCTGGGCCTGCCCGCTCTCCGCGGTGCAGCCTGTCAGGCTGCCCTGCATGCACCAGGCCGGTTTGCTCATCCCTGAGGGCACCCCCATGCTGCGGGCAAGGCTGCTGAGGGCCGCAATGCTGCAGCGACACAGTCGGGATGCTGTCAGGCTTCAGCTGACCCCTGGTCAGAACGGGGGACCGGGCTAAGGGAGACGGCAGTGCCCAGAGCTGGGCCGCCAGCTTGGCCTGGGACAGCTTGGACCAGGGGTTTTGCCTGGGGCTGGCGTCCACCAAAAGAAGCGGTCACACGTGTGAAGCCGCAGGGAGATCTGTGCAGGCCACAGCAGGGCCGGGCTGGCGGGGACTGGGGCTGGGCCAAGCTGACAGGGGGCTTGGGGGTGGAGGGGAGGCCTGAGCGGGTCCCAGGTGCTGTCTGCAGGAGCGGGGCAGTGCCGTGCATCAGGGGCCGTGGTGCCTCCCGCCAGCTGCACTTGCTGATGGGGCTGGGACTGGGTCACCCGCAGCACCGAGCTTCTCCCTGCACACGTTCCCCATGGGCCATGAGCCCCCTCCGTGGGGCGAACGTGATGCCTGTGGATAGGCCCAGCCAGGAGGGGCTGCTCTACGCCGTCTTGGGCCGACACGGGAGAGGCTCAGAAACAGGCGCCGCTGAGCAGATCCGGGTGCAGCACCCTGCACCGTGCACAGGGCCGGTGGATGGAGCACAGGCGGGGGGCTGCTGGCCCAGGCCGCAGGGCATATCTGGGTGCTGAGCAGGGCTGTGCAGGCGATGCGAGCGTCATCCTGCAGAGCACAGCGCACTTCCCTAGTTAAACTAGAAGCTTTGCTGATGCGCCGGGGCCCAGCGCTGCATGATCCAGTTGGAGAGCAAAGCCAAACCAAATCAGACGTCACCTGAATGAGAAACTGGGCAGGGCTGACGGGCTTGGTGACCAGGGGCAGAGAGCAGGCACAGACTGGCAGGGCCAAGGCTGGCTGGGCACAGGACCGTTAGAAACGACGGGGTTGTTACCGCCTGCGAAGTGAAGGGTGTAGCAGGGGTTGGGGAGATGATGAGCGGTGAAGTCAAGTGTCTCCCTCGCTGCTGCCGCAGGCAGGCTCTGGGTTTCCATTGGGGGTGAAGCAGAAATCAAAGGGGGCAAGTGAACCAGTGCACCCCTCCACCCTCCCCTGCCCTCCACTTGGCCCTTGACCTTGTCCTGGGAGATCTTGACCCTCTGTGACCTGCATCCCGTCTGGTCAGGCCCTGCTGCACCCATGCCGTCTGCTGCACGGAGGTCACGGGCTTTCTCCTGCACCTCAGCCAATGCACTTGCCCAGCCCTGGAGCGTGCCATGGCCAGCCCATGCCAAGGCTCCCTCAGTGCCCGGCTGCCTGAGGGGCTCCCAGGTGACAAAGGCAGACCCAGGACCCAGGCCGGGGCTCACGTGGGGTCAGCCGAGGATGCTGGCGGAGCTGGGCTATGGGACCCGGCGCAATGCACTGCTCCCCAGGACACCATGCACTGGCGTGGAGAGGGCGGCAATACCTCCACGCAGCAGACCTGGGGCAAAATGGTCCAGAGCTGAACCCAGCCCAGCTCCCCTGGGGCTGGGAGACCCTGTCGTGGGGGGACAATGGCTGTGTCCGGCCCCGGTGGGGCTGGGGCAGCGTGAGCTCAGGCTCTGGGGGAGCATGGACCGGGGCCATGGGCCAAGTGGGGTGCAGGTGGCTCAGGGCGTGCAGCGGCAGGATGGGGGGTGGGCAGGAAGCACCTCAGTGCCGTGGCTCCTGCCTCGCAGCCCCGCCGTCGGGTCCCCTGGGGCCAGGGCAGCACTGACCCCATTTCTCCGCAGAGTCACTACGTGGCCTGCATGGCCGCCATCCTGAACCAGATGGACGAGGCCCACTACAGCGCCTATATCCAGGCCTTCCCCACCCGGTCAGACCTCATGGTGAGTGCGGCCCTGTGCCCAGGTGTCCCTGCGTCCCCGTGCCCCGGGGGCAGCTGCAGCCGGTGCCAGGGCTGGGCTGGAAGGGGACTCAGCACCAGACCAGCCTTGCCCTCCCCCTTCCCCCACTGCCGCACCGGGCATATACGCATAGAGCCGTGGGGTTGGCCAGGACCTGCGGGGTCGCATCCAGTCCCAGCCCTTCCTGAGGCAGGATCAGCCCCGTCCAAACCAGCGCAAACAAACCCGGTGTCCAACACGATGCAGTCACCCCAGCACAGCCCCAGGCATTGCCCCTGCCCCTGCCCCCAGGATACAGGGGGGCCGCGGCTGCCAGCATCCTGCTGCTGCCAGGGGGGTCATGGGCGCTGCAGAGACCCCCAGGCCCAGGCCATGCCCCCCTGCAGGGGAAAGAGAAACCCCCCAGTGCGGACCAGTTTGAGCAGAAGGGCAATCCCTTCCTGCCCCAGTGCAGTGTGGGGCTGGGCCTGAGCGCGGGGGCGAGACCCTCCAGCCAGGACCCTGCGGGGTCGATGCAGCAGGAGCACGGGCACCGCCCAGCCCCAGCCCCATCCCGGCCTGCGGCAGCACCAGCACCTCGCGGGATGGTGAAACCCCCCTGACACATGAGGCAGAAAGGGAGCAGGGGGCAACCAGCACAGCCCCGAAGCCTGGGACACCCCACAGCAGAGCACGGGCATCGCTGTGCCCGGAGCCTGTCCAGCCTGTCCGTGACACCTCCAGCAATGGAGAGTCCCGCCGTCCTTAGTCTGTTTCTCCCCGCGGCTGCTGGGGCTCCTGCTGCCCATGGTGCTCGGTCCCTGCAGGCACCCAAGGCCCTTGGAGGTGCCCGCGCTGTCTGGCCAGGCCCAAAGGCAGCCGAGGTGGCGAGTGGAGCAGGAGCCGCTCCAGCCGGGCCCTGCACCAGACAGCAGGGCGGGGAGCGCCGTCCCTGGGACGGCGACAGCCTCTGCCCCTGGGCCCGGACCAGGCTCCTCGGGAACGGCCGGCACCACCTCTGAGCTGGGGCGCGGGCCCCCCCAGCTGCACCGTCTGCCTAATGGGGCCTTTGCTCGGCAGGACTTCCTCATGGAGACCTTCATCCTCTTCAAGGACCTGATTGGCAAGACGGTGTACCCCTCCGACTGGACCGTCATGAACATGGTGCAGAACCGGTGAGGGGGCCATAGGGGGTCTATGTAGGAGCATGCAGGAGGCATGTAGGGGCATGCAGGAGGCATGTAAGAAGCATGTAGGAGGCATGTGGGAGCACACAGGAGGCATCCCACAGCGCGTGGTCCCTGCCAGCATCACCCTGGGCCAGCCCTGAGCTGGGGCCACCCAAGGCGGGTTCCTCCACCCCTGCGGGCAGGAGTCCAGACTGAGCTGGGGGGGGCTGGTGCTTGCCCCACCCGAGTGCAGCCCCCGCCCGCTGGGTGCCTGCCGGGCAATGGGGGGGCAGCACTGCCCAGTGCCCCGGCAGGGTCCGGGCCGGGAGCCGGCACCCCTGGCCAACAGCGAGGTTGCCTGGCCGGACGCGCTGGTCCCTTGAGCTGCTACAGCTCGGTCCCACTAGCCCCACGCTGGCACCTCTGCTCCCGGGTCAGGGAAGGAGTCCCAGGCCCTGCCGGTCGCTCCCCTCTGCCCTCCCCGAATTAGCCAGCCCTCATCCTCCCATGATGGGGTCTTGGGCCTCAAGCCCGGGGTCCCGACCAGCCGTGGGTTGCTCCTTGCGCGGGCGCGGATCCAGGCCTTGCCTCACGCCCCGCACCCACCCCCAGGGAGTTCCTGCGAGCCATCAACCACTTCGCCGAGACCCTGACCTCCATGTTCCTCAACAGCAACAGCTTTGAGCTGCAGGTGAGCTGGGGGCAGGGGTGTTGGGGCAAGGGCACGGAGGGCAGGCGTAGGGCACGGCGGGCTGTGTGAGCCCACCTGGGCAGGAGGGGCCAGGCCCTTGCCGGCCTGGGTCTGGAGCTGTGGGGAGAGGTCCCGGGTGGATGCAGCGTCTTCCCCGAGGCGTCTGCAGCCCCCTGAGCTCGGCCCTGCCGCCCTTGTCCCCGCAGCTCTGGAACAACTACTTCCACCTGGCCGTCGCCTTCCTCACGCAGGAGTCGCTGCAGCTGGAGAATTTCTCGCAAGCGAAGCGCACCAGCATCCTGGCCAAGTGAGTTGGCGCCAGCCCGTCCGGGGCCCGCGCTCCTTCCCTGCTGCGCCCCTTTGGCGCTGGGCTCCTGGTGCAGGGCACAGCTCCCACCCCTCCTGACCCCGCGCGATCAGGGCAGCTGGGGCTGGGGTGAGCCCTCGTCTCCTCTTGGCAGGTACGGGGACATGAGAGCCACGATCGGAGCTGCCATCCGGGACATGTGGTACAACCTCGGTGAGTGGGGTCGGGCCTGGGGAGGGGACAGTCCCTGCACCGTGCCCAGCTCTGGCTGCAGCCGGGCACCACTCCTGCTCCTGGCCCCGTGCCCTACGGGACCTGGGCTGCGTCTTCCTGCAGCGCAGGGTGCTGGGGCCCGGTGCTGTTCCCTGGGACCAGGCCTGAGCCAGATCCCTGGTGCAGGGCAGGGAGCTGGGACTGCTGAGGGCCGCAGGAGAGGGACCCGGGGGAGCCGCACCCCCTAGGCCAGGTCAGTCCAGCCCTTTCCTGCCCCTCCCAGGCTACCGCAAGATCGAGTTCATCCCGGGCATGGTGGGCCCCATCCTGGAGATGACGCTGGTACCCGAGCTGGAGCTGCGCAGGTCCACCATCCCCATCTTCTTCGACATGATGCTGTGCGAGTACCAGCTGACCGCGTCCTTTCGCATGGTACGCTGCGCCCCACGCCCCGTCTCCCCTAGCCCTCTCCTTCCCATGTGGCCCCCCAGGCCAGCGCCCCTCTGCTCAGGGGGTGCCCACGACGCAGCCCTGGGCCACGGAGCAGGGCAGGAGCTGTGCCCGGCGGTGCCCGGGGCCTGCGCCGCGTGCCCCAGGGAGCGGCAGCACCCCGGAGCCGGGCGGGCACCGGGTCCCACCCCTGAGATGTCAGCTCTCCCCTTTTGCCCCTGCTGGGGCTGGGGGGACCCGGGGCCGGTCCTTGTCCTGGGTCTGCAGGCTGGGGCTTCTTGGCCACTGCACCCACGGGTCGTGAGCCGAGGCCACGGGGGTTGCACCCATGGGCCGCGCTCAGGCTGCGGCTGTGGCACCCCTGCAGTTTGAGGACGAGATCCTGCGCAAGCTGGACAGCGAGGTGGAGGGCGGCCGCGGCGACGAGCAGTATAAGCAGCTCTTCCAGAGCATGTGAGTGGTCCCCTCAGGCCAGCCCGTCCCAAGCCCAGGGACAGGCCCAGGCCCAAGGCCGGAGCAGGCCTGGGCCCCTGGGGCACCACACTGCCCGGCCAGGGAGGCTGTGGGGGCTGGTGTCCGGTGCAAGCGGGTTTCTACCCCCAGCCTGCTGGACTGCTGCCGGGAGCACCCCGAGCTGGCCGGGCTGGGCGAGAGCTTTGTGGCGCTGGTGACCGGCCTCCTGCAGCGGCTGCTGGACTACCGGGCCGTCATGAACGACGAGAACAAGACCTACAGCATGAGCTGCACCGTCAACCTGCTGGTGAGTCCCCGGCCCCCGAGCACAACCCCAGCCCAGCCCAGCCCGCAGCCCCTGCTCGCAGCCCGGGCAGGCCCGCACAGAGCGCCTGAGCTCGGGGCCCGCCAGGCCTGCTGGCAGCATCTGCTGAGGCTTTGCGAGCCCCGACCATGTCCCAAGGCAGCCTGTGCAGACCCGACCCTGACGCCAGGATCAGCCCAGCCCGCGCTGACCCGCTTTCTCCCAGGCTTGTGCGTCACATGCGAGGAGGGAGGACAGCTTCTCTTGCTGCAGAGAGCAGGGCGCCGACCCATGGCTCCGGGTTGCAGACAGGCAGGTTTAGGCTGGAGACCAGGGCTGCTTCCCTGGGAGAGCAGGGCGGCCCAGGAGAGAGGCCGGAGATGGGCAGGCCCAGCACCATTAGCCTCTGCTCACATGGACGCCCCTGCACAGCCCTCGTGCCGCTTGCCGCCTTCTTCCAGGTCCTCTGGGCCCCGCGTTCAAGGGGCAGCTGCACGAGCGCGCCCCTCTGCAAGGAGCTCTCCTCCACCTCCCCGTCTGTCCCCGGGCTCAGCGGCCCCAGCGCTGACCTCCCCGCTCCCGGGTCAGGACTCCTGCCCCTCTCGGGACTCTCCACATCTTGCTTGAAACCCGGTGCCCAAAGCTGGACACGGCTCCTGCTGAGGCTGCCAGGATGGCGGGCGGTGCACGTGCCCTAGCAGTTCTCCCCTCGATGGCTGCAGCCGCGCGGGGCTCTTGGCCCTGCCGTGCGGGCCCAGCTCCAGCCAGCCAGCCGGTCCTGTCTCATGCCGGCACTGTGCGTTATTTCCACCCGAGCGCAGGGCTCTGCCCTTGTCCTCGCCGCCCCGTGCCCACCCCGCTCCGACTGTCCCCGACTGCGCCAGCTCATTGTGAATTCGACGCCGCGCTCCGGGAAGCTTCCTGCCGCTCCCGGCTCCGTGTGGTCTGCATGTTCAATTAGCCGTGTCTCTGCCTCCCCTCCCAGTCACTGCAGGAAACGCCCCAGAGCTGTCTGGGCCCTGGGGGGATGCCCGGAGCCTCCCCAGTCGATGCCGAGCCGGCCTGCACCGGTGCTGCCTGCGCCGCGTGGCCGAGCCTCCCACCTGCGGCGCCGGCCTGCGCTGCACACGCTCCCAGCCCTGCGGTGTCCTGCGCCGGCGCTTGGGGATGGAGGTGGCTGAGCGCTGACGCACCCCGTTGGCTTGCTCCTGACTGTGGCCCCTGCCATGTCCAGCACTCGCTGCCCTGCGCCTCCGGCCTCTGCGTCTCCCCCCACGTCCTCGTCCTTGCTGCATGTGGGCCACACCTGGATGGTCTGCACGCTCCCCGTGCCCCGCACGCTTTCTTGCTCCTCTCATCTGCTGCAGCCCCTTGCAGTGGGGGCAATTGTCTTCCAGAACCGTCCTGTCTGTGGGGCCGGAGATGGCTGCCAAGGCGAGCCAGGATCAACAGGCTTGGCTGCAGCTTGGCCACGTGTCCACGTGGGGTGGGCGGCCCTGGGTTCATGGTTTGGGCCATGGCAGCCACTCCTCCTTCTCTGTCTTGGGTCTCCAAGCACCGGGATGCTTGCAGTAGACTTCCTGCATTTGGGGCGGCTTGGGGTGATCGTCTTCCCTGCCCACGGCCCGATCAGCCTCTCCTGGGACACCCCCAGTGATGGGGGATCCCCCCACCCCCCGTGTCTCTCCCACGGCCACCCTGCTCGGACAGGGAAGACGTTTTTCCTGATATCCAACCTAAAGCTACTTTGCTGCAAGTTCAGGCCACTGGTTTGCGTCCTCGTCTCTGCAGCAAGAGAAGCTGCTTCTCCGCCCATGTCTGGCAGCTCTTTGGGGATCTGCAGACGGCTCTCGGGGCCCCTCAGCTGTCCCTGCCCGGCTCCTCCAGCCTCTCCTCCAGGACTTGCTTTCCAAGCCCCCTGTCACCTTTGTTGCTGCCTCTGGACCCCCTCTAACATCCCAGAGCCGCGGGGCTGGCAGGAAGCTGCGGGGCCGCATCCAGCCTGAGGCAGGATCAGCCCCATCCAAACCAGCCCAGACAAGCCCCATGTCCGACCTCGGAGCAACACGACACAGCCACCGTGGCACAGCCCCGGGCATCGCCCCTGCCCCCAGGTGCCAGGGCACCATCCTCTGCCTTGCCCTCAGAAGCCCCCGCCGGGCAGGCCGGGGCCCCAGACCCCAGCTGCGCTCGGGGCAGAGCTGGCTGCGGGATGACGCTCCCGGGGCTCGGCACCGGCCCAGGAGACGCCTCGCTGCCCGGCGTGCGGGGAGCGGGCAGGCTGCAGCTCCTGTCCGCGAACGCGTCCGCGACTGCGTCCGCGACCGCTCACGTCCTGCCCCGCTCCTCTCCCCCCAGAACTTCTACAAGGAGATTGACCGGCAGGCCATGTACATCCGGTAAGAGCTCTCCTCCCGGCGGGGATGGGGACATCCCTCCCCCCCATGGGTACCAGCCGGACCCGGGTCTCCTCGGCCCGCCCAGCCGGCCCCGTGCCAGCAATGCCAGGGAGCTGGGAGCCCGAGCCCTGCCCGCTGGCGGTGCCTGGGCAGGGCTCACACCGCCTCTCGCCCAGGTACCTCTACAAGCTCAAGGACCTGCACGTCAGCTACGAGAACTACACGGAGGCGGCCTACACCCTGCTGCTGCACGCCCAGCTGCTCAAGGTTGCGGCCCCGTGGGGCGGGGGAGCCCAACCCCGTGGGCTGGAGCTGGGGGGAGGCTGCTGGTGCCTGCTCGGGCAGGGGTAACGGGCGCCCGTGCCTCTCCGCAGTGGTCAGACGAGCCAAACACGGCGCCCACGCAGGCCCTGCACGGCCGCAACCTACACACGCAGCGCCAGCTCAAGGAGGCGCTTTACAACCAGATCATCGACTACTTCGACCAGGGCAAGGCGAGCATCACCCTCCCAGCGCCACTCACTCGGGCCAGGCACGGCCCTCGGGCTCCGGGACCCCGTCTCCATTGTCAGGGTCCGCAGAGGAGTTCAGCCTAGCGGTTAGAGCCGGGGGTGTCACCAGCCCCGTGGCCCAGGCGAGGCTGGAGCCAGAGCGGGAGCCCCGGAGCTGAGCCCAGTCCGGGCAGGAGCATGATGCACTGGAGCCAAGTGTTGCGCTGCAGGGGCCAAGTGCTGCCAGGGCCAGGCAGGGACGAGGGGCAAGGGGTGCTGGCCTGGTCACCCCGTGGCAGCGCAGGGGCTCGCACCCAGGACCAGGCGCCAAGGCTGCCTTGGACAGGCCAGTCCCCAGCCCCAGCCTGGATGCTCCTGCTCCTGCACCTGCTCCATCTCTCTGTCCGTCTGGTTTTGCCTTCCCGCCTGCCGGGCTCCGGCTCCGGCTCCGGCTCCTCGCCTCGTGCCTGGGCCCCCAGTGCCACCTGCCGGGTGTCGCTGGTACTAATGAAAAGTCTCAGTTCATAAGGGATCGTAGGGCCACCCCGGTCGGGTGGCCCATGTTGAAGCCGGCGTCTGGCTGGTTGCCAGACAGATGATGATGTTGGTAGCTGCATGAAAAAATTCCTCGGGGGCCACCACTGTTTCATTGGGCGGCTGGGCTCCCGACAGTTAATTAAACATTACGGGGGACAACTCAAAGAAAAACAGGGTGTGCACGTGGGGGGTCAAAGGTTCAAAACGAGTGCTCCCCCGGGGGGCAGTGAGCAGAGCACCCCGGACAGCGCCCACCGGCCCACGAACTGCTTTAGCTTGCCGGCGGCCCGGGTGTCGCTGGTGGTGCAGCAGCCGCCGGGCCGGCCGGCTCAGGGCTCGGGGTGTCCTGCCCCAGGGCACTCGGGGCCACGCAGGCCCCGCTCCCCACCCCGCTGCCTGCTGCCCCAGATCACCCCCACCGCAGCGGCACCTGCCCCCCAGAGCCGCCCTGTCCCCACAGGCCCCTGACTCTGCCCATCGCCCGCAGATGTGGGAGGAGGCCATTCACATCTGCAAGCAGCTGGCGGCGCAGTACGAGAGCGAGGTCTTTGACTACGAGATGCTCAGTGACATCCTGGTGAGGCCGCAGTGGGGCAGGCACGGCACGGCACGGGGGGCTGCCGGAAGCAGGGTCAGCCGGGCAGGGGTACCCCCATGGCTGGGGTGCAGGGCAGGGGCTGCGGGTGGGAGTGAGGGGCTCCGGCAGGGCTGGGCCGGGTTTGGGGGTCCCGGCCGGCCAGCCCCAGTGCAGCGGTGCGCGTCTCCCGGCAGAAGCGGAAGGCCAAGTTCTACGAGAAGATCCTGAAGGTGCTGCGGCCCAACCCCGAGTACTTTGCCGTGGGCTACTATGGGCAAGGCTTCCCGCCGTTCCTGAGGGTGAGTGCCCCCTGCCCCAGCTCTGCCCCGCCAAAGGCCCGGCCTCGGGCTCTCGGGGGCGCAGCTGGCCGTGCCGGACGAGCCCGGCTGGGCACGAGGCTGATACCGGGGGCGGGAGAGGCGCGGGCTCGGGGGCCAGCAGTCATCCACCCCCTCTCCCGCCCCAGAACAAGGTGTTCATCTACCGGGGCAAGGAGTACGAGCGCCGCGAGGACTTCGAGCTGCACCTGCTGAGCCCCTTCCCCAGCGCCGAGAAGCTGCAGAGCACGGCCCCGCCGGGGCCCGACATCACCGACTCTCCTGGCCAGTGTATCCTCCCGTGGGTGCGGGCAGGGGTGGCATGGGGTGGGCTGGGGAGCTTTGCGGGGTCCCCATACCCCAGCCCCCGGGTCCTGCTGGCCGGGCCGTGCCCTACCGGGTGCCCTTGGCCCCGCGTGCTTGCGCCCATGCCTGCTCGGCGGCTCCTTCACTCCCGCAGACATCCAGTGCTTCACCGCGCAGCCGGTCGAGGAGCCCAGCGAGCGCTTCAAGGACAAGAATGTCCCCGAGCAGATCCTCAAGTGAGTGCCTGGCTCCCTCCCGCCCGGCCCCGACCTGCAACCCTGGGCCTTGCCCCGTGGGCGCGGGGTCCACGCGGCCACCTGCGTCCTGGACCCTGACCCTCTGCCTCTGCTGTGCCCTGTCCCCCGGATCCTCTGCCTCCTCCACAGCTTCTACAAAGCCAACCACATCCAGAAGTTCAGCTACTCCCGGCCCTTCCGGAAGGGCCCCAAGGACCCGGACAACGAGTTTGCGGTGAGCAGAGCCCGGGGTGGCCGGATGGGTCGGAGCTGGGGGGAGCTCGGCCAGAGAGGCCGGGTCGTGCGGGAGGGGCCGGGCAGCCTCTCTGGACAAGGTGCCTGACGGCCGAGTCTCCCCCCAGACCATGTGGATCGAAAGAACAACCTTCACAACGGCCTACCCGCTGCCCGGCATCCTGCGCTGGTTCGTGGTCATCTCCACCGTCACGGTGAGCCTGGAGGGGGTGGGCTGGGGGCACGGCCAGGCCCACGACAGGATCAGCCCCGTCCAAACCAGCCCAGACAAACCCAGTGTCCAGCACGACACAGTCGCCCCAACACAGCCCCAGGCATCGCCCCCACCCCCGGGATGCGGGGCGCCAACGTCCTGCTGCTGCCAGGGGGGTTGTGGGCGCTGCAGAGAGCCCAGGCCCAGGCCGTGCCCCCCTGCAGAGGAAGGGGAAACCCCCCAGTGCGACCAGTCTGAGCGGGGGGAAACCCCTTCCTGCCCCAGTGCAGCGCAGGGCTGAGCCTGAGCGCGGGGGCGAGACCCCCCAGCCAGGACCCTGCGGGGTCGGTGCAGCAGGAGCATTGATGCAGCCCCATCCCACCCCAGCCTGGGCTGCAGCGGCACCAGCACCTCTGGGGGAGGACTAAAACCCCCAACACATGGCGCTGAAAGTGGGGGACAACCAGCAAGGCCCAGAAGCACCCGCACCCACCCCGGGCTCTGTGCAAGGGCCCACGCGCCCGGCCCCTGCGGGTTGCAGAGCCCATCGCAGCCTGGCCCGGGCGAGCTCCTGGCTGCAGGACCTGGCCTGTGCTGCCACGAGCCCTCTCCTCTGCCCCCGGCCCAGACCAACATCAGCCCCCTGGAGAACGCCATCGAGACCATGAGGAAAACCAACGAGAAGATCCTGGCCGAGATCCAGCGGCACCAGGCGGAGCCCGGGCTGCCCGTCAACCCGCTCTCCATGCTGCTCAATGGCATCGTGGACCCTGCCGTCATGGGTGGCTTCGCCAAATACGAGACGGTGCGTGCGGCGGGCTGGGGCACCCCAGCGCTGCTGGTGCCTGTGGGTCCCAGCCACGGCCAGGGCGGGGAGGAGCCCGTGGGGTTGATTGTCTGTGGGACGTGGTGCCCGGTGCCCGCGCCGTGCCCCGCTGCAGCCACGGCTGGGGCCACGGTCCTGCTCCTTTCTCCCAGAGCAAGTTGCACTGGCTCCTGGGCTCTGTGTGGCCCATGGCCCCGGTAATGTGGCCTGGCCTGTGTTGCGGGCTGTGCACGTTGGGCATCTTCCCACACGTGTCACCCTGGCCTGCGCCTGGCACGTTGACCCCCTTCCATGGAGCTGCACCTCAGACGTTCCCTGCAGCCGTGCACCCGCCTCGTGTGCACGGATCCGGCGTACACCTGTGCAAGCCGGGCCTCTCCGTCAGCTTGGGCATGGCAGACTGGGGAGGGGGCAGGCAGCACAGCAGGTTGGTCAGGGAGCAGAAAGCAGATTAGCAGAGCAGACGGGGAGCAGAAAGGGAGCTCAGAGCAGAGCAGCAGATTGATTAGGGTGCACAGGGCAGGGGGCAGAAAGCAGAGCAACAGATCAGGTATGGAGCAGCGGGTGGGAAGCTGCAGCAGATCAGGCAGGGAGAACAAGACAGGGAACACGGGGCGAGGGGCAAAAAGCAGGGCAGCAGATCAGATGGCGCAGGATGAAGAGTGGAAAACAGCAGCAGAGCAGGCAGGGAGCAGAAAGCAGAGCAGTATATCAGAGTGCAGGGCGAGGAGCAGAAGGCAGGGAGCGAGGTTGCGGCCCCGCAGGCTGCCCCGTGCCCAGCCCCGTGGGGAAGAGCAGGAGGCCCAGGGCGGCACCGGGGGGCAGCTGGGCTGGGCGGGCGGGCGGGTGGAGGCACCAGCAGGCCCTGCCGAGGCGCCGGCCTGGTCCAGGCGGCTGTGGGCACCGAGAGCAGGCGCTGAGCTGGCAGCGGTTGCAGGCCTTTTTCCAGGAGCGCTACCTGCAGGAGCACCCCGAGGACCAGGTCAGCATCGACAGGCTGAAGGACCTGATCGCCTGGCAGGTAGGACCCCGGCCTCCTCCTTGGCCTGCAGCCGCCCGCACCAGCTCTGGGTGCCCGGGTTCAATGCGGGGCTGCGCGACCCCTGCTCCTGCCAGCCTGAGCCGGGCGGGCGCTGCCCTGCCTTACAGCCGGGAGCTTCCCTCTCCGCGGTGCCGGGCTGCGGAGACGAGACTGACGGGCATTCCCATGCCGCAGATCCCGCTCCTGGCCGAGGGCATCCGCATCCACGGGCGGAAGGTGAGTGAGGACTTGCGGCCTTTCCACGAGCGCATGGAGCAGTGCTTTGCCCAGCTGTGTGCCAAGGTGGAGAGCCAGTACGGCAAGTGGGACCTGGTGAGTGCTGGCAATGCTGCGGTGGCCGGGGGGCACAGGCCCCAGGCACGTCTGCAGCAGTACTGACGCCAGAGCTGCGCACAGGCATGGGTGGCTCCGTCCTGCGGGCAGGGTGGGGGGAGCAGGGGGCTGGCTGGGAGCGTGCCTGGGGCATGGACCCTGCTGCTGGCACCAGCCTGAGATGCACCCCAGCCAGGGAGCACAGGGCCCTTGGGGCAGGGGCAAACCCTGACCACACACTGCCTGGGGGCTCCTGGGGCCATGCACATGGAGCAAAGCCAGAGGAGCCAGAGCCCCCTCCCCCAGGCCTGGTGGGCAGTGCCCAGGGATGCCCCCTGCCGTGGGTCCCTGAAAGCTGGTGGGGGGCAGCTCCCGCTGCCCTGCCCTCACGGCCCCATTGTGTCCCAGCCCTTCCTGGAGGAGCGGCGAGGCGGCCGCCCACACTCCACACTGCGCTGCCCGGAGCTGGACAAGCCCAGCCGCCCACACGACAGGTAACCCCTGACCCCTGCCCGGGCCCACCCAGCCCCGTGCTGCCCGCACCCTGGCCCGGCCCCACCTCGCCTTGCCCTCCCTCACTGGGCCGTGGCACCTGTGCCGCAGCACCGAGACCTTGCAGCTGAGGAAGCCGGTGCTGCGCGGCCCCGAGCGCCCGCCCGAGCCCGAGGAACGCCGGAGCGAGCGCCGGGAGAGCCGCGGCAGCACCTTCTTCGGGTACCGGCGGCAGGATCAGCGCCAGTCTGTGTCGGAGTCGCTGGACGCCAAGGTACCTGCCATATGGGGGCAAGGGCTGGGTGCCTGCCTGCGCAAGGCGGCCGAGTGGGCAGAGCCCCAGGGCTGGTCTGCAGCCAGCGGGGATCCATCCCAGCCCCCGTGGGCCCTGGGTGCCAGCCGGGCCCAGTGCCTGGCAGGGTCTGCTGCGGACGGCCGAGCTCAGCCGAGCCCCGTGCCCCCAGGACGACAAGCGGAGGCAGTCCCGGAACGTGAGCGAGAGCGGCCCGGGCAGTGCGGACGGGAGGCAGCCCCTGCCCAGCTGGGACCCCAGCGCCACAGGTACGGCCTGCGCTGCAGGGATGGCCCTCGCAGCCCCATGGACCAGACACCCATGCCCCCCGTGCCGTTCCCTTGGGCAGCCCCACGCAGGGACTTGCCATGCAGAGCACCCAGCAAGGCTGATCGGGGCCATATCCCCTGGCACGTGCCCCCCGGGTTTGCAGAAGGGGCCACGGTGCCTCTCCCCATCCCCAGTGCCCCCGAGACCTGGCCTCAGCCTCTGCCCGTGACCCTCTCCTGGCAGCAAAGAGCCCCTTGCCTTGCCTTGCCCCCGAGCTGGTCCGGCTGACGGGCCTGTCCCACATCTCAGCAGCAGGCAGGGAAGGGAGCAGCTAGGATGGGGCGGGGGTGGTTCAGATGCTCTGTCTCCCACAGGCGTGCTGGGCTCCCCAACAGGCTTCGGCGGACGGGTGAAGAGCGCCAGCCGGGCCCCGCCACTGCCCAAGAAGATCAGCCCCACCGTGTACGAGACCTTCCTGGAGCCCAGCGACAGCCCCGGCCTGGGGAAGGTACCGTCCATGCCCCGCACCCTCCACCACCTCCCCCATCCTGGCCCGCGGCCCATCCTCACGGCTCCTGTTCCCTTGCAGCCGCCGGAGGGGAGCAAAGCGCTGAAGTCCCCGCCACCGCCGCCCCCCAAGGTCAAGCGCATGTCGCAACTCTGAGGCCGCCTGGGACAGGGTGACCGCAACCGTGACCGCCACTGCCACCGCACCGGTGCCTGCTCCTGCACCCCCCCAGCCCACGCCTGGCACAGGCAGCCCGAGTAGGTCCCACAGGGCCCTGCTCCCCCAGCCCCTCGCTGCCCCAGGAGGCAGAGGCAGGGCAGCACTTCCTTTGCCTGGGGCACTCCCCAGGGCCACGGGGGGAGACAGGGCAAGCAGGACCCCCAGCACCTCCCCGGCTGCACCTGGCGGCTCTGCAAGGGCCAGGCCCAAGCTCAAACCCTGAGCTTCCCCAGCCCAAGCCCGTGAGCCTCTGCCAGCTCTGCTGCACCCTGGGGCTGCTGGTGCTGCACAACCTCCTGCAGGGCTGCCCAGCCTGAGCACATCTCCACCCCGGTGCGGCCCAGCTCCCTCGTGCTCCTTCAGCCTCAGCTGCGTTGCATGGAGCCATCCGCCGCCTCCGTCGTTGACACCCCCCAGGCACTGGCTCGCTGGAGGGCTCCAGCCCCAGCCGGGCTGGACCAGAGCCCCCTGCCCACCCCGCACAAACCGGAGGCTCCAGGAAGACGGCATCAGGACAAAACCGGGACATCGGGCTGTTGCGAGCCAGGCTGCGCCAGGAGCTGCAACGTGGGACGGGCACAGCCCACATGCTCTGCGCTTGCTACCCCCTGCTCCGCCGGGCTCCCCAGGCCCGCCTGGACGAGGCTGCTGTACCCCCGCCGGCTGCGCCCCCACGAGCACCAATAAAGGGACTGGATGCAGCTGCTGCGTCCGTGCTGAGGGCAGAGGGGCCAGGGTTGGGCCCTGCGGGCAGACGCAGCCCGGAGCCAGCAGCCGGCATGGGACGTTTATTGGCTGACGACGGGGTCAAGTCTACAACACGGGATGGGGGGCCCCGCGGCACCCCTGCACGGGGCAGGAGCACAGGGCTGGTCCCGGCGGTGTCTGTCTCATGGCGCTGGTGCCTCCTCACAGAGGACTTGCCGAGGCAGCTGCCAGCCGCTTCCCGATGCAGATCCTGGAGGGAGAGGAGGAGAGTTCCTCAGGGCCTGGACCTGGGTGGGGGCAGACCCCAGGGCCAAGCGCTGGGGCTCTAGGCCGCTACGACAGAGGGCTCCAGGGAGGGCTCAGGCAGGGCCAGCTGCAGCGTGGCCGGCCCCCTCGCACCCAGACGAGGCCTCGGCTCCGGCTGCCCCGCGCTCACCCGAGCCCCAGCGTGAGCAGGTGGCTGAGCAGCAGCGAGGGGACGAAGAGCAGCAGCAGCTCCGAGCCGAAGAGTCGCCGCTTGCTGCCCGCAGCTCCCCCGTGCAGGCTCGGCCGCGCCAGCGCCAGCGTCCTGCGAGAAACGGGCTGTGAGCTCGGCGGGCGGGTGCTGGGTGTGACGGGGCAGGGGCAGGGGGAGCTCACCTCGCAGACAGGTGCATGGGGCGGCTGGCACAGGCCTGGACCCGCGTCCTCGTCACTGGCAGCCATCGCTCCTGGCCCAGCAGTGCGGACACCTCCGGCCTGTCCCCCTGCAACGGGAAAGCGGGCGTCAGCCCCCGGACCACCCGGCTGAGCGACGCGGGCTCCTCCAGGCAGCTGGAAACCAACCCCAGACCGCTCTGCTCCCCAGGGCGCGTTCAGGGGGGCAGCCTGTGGCCCCCAGATCAGGGGCGGCGGAGAGCTCAGCCAGACCCCCAAGGGCCTGGGCTTGTGCTGGGAGGAAAGGGGATCGGCGGCTCTGGGGCAGGGCGTGAGGGGCGCGGGCTCGGTACGAGCCCTGCCTGGACCTCGGCGCTGGAGGCTGCCGGGGGGAGGACCCGGGAAACCCTGCTCGGCGGTCACTCAGGTGAGATCATGGTGCTTCGGGTCGGAAGGGACCTAACCAGAGCATCATGCCCGCCCCCGCCCCGCGCAGGAGCGGTCGTATCGCCCAGCCGCGCTCCGCGCCCCCGGCCCGTGCTCACCTGCGCGTCCGCGTCGTCCCGGGGCGGCGGCGGCGGGAGGGGCGCGGGGCTGCGCACAGGGAAGAGGCTGGTCAGGGCCGGGCCCCGCGCCCCCGGGGGCCCCCACGCACCCGCGGGGCAGAGACCGGGAGTCCGGGGCCCCCGGCCCACGCACCTGTCGGCCGCGGGGCCGCCCCAGCCCGGCTCCAGCTGCGCCTCCAGCAGCAGCTGCTCCACGTCGTGGCGGTGCGGGCAGGCGCGGGCGGGCGGCGGCTCCGCATCCCCGCGCCCCGGCCCGCGCAGCTGCACCCAGGAGCCTGCGGGCGGCGGGGCTCAGCACCGGCTGCACGCAGCCCAGGACCCCCGACAGCCCGGCCGGGGCCCGCACGCCCGCAGCCCCTACCCACCTCCCCCCCCACCCCCGGTGCCCCCGCCCCGCACCGAGCAGCGCCTCATCGTCGTCCGCGCCGGCCATGGGCCCGTCTGCACGCCCCGGCAGCCCCGACCTGCCCGCGCCGCGTGCTCCCGCCCGTGTAAGCACCCCACCCCGGCCCGGCCCGGCCCTTCAAGGGGCAACGGCGGCGGCCCCGGCAGGTCCACGGCGCGGTCCCGCCCTCCGCGTTGCCCTTTTAAGCGGCGAGCGCGGGTGCGTGCAGATCCGCACGCAGGAGCCGACCCGAGCCGACCCCCCTCCGCGGGCGGGCGCAGCTCCTGGATCCGTGCAGGTGCCCACGTCCGTGCCTCCGCGGGCAGCAGCCCACCTCCCCCCCACCACCATCCCCATCCCGACAGAGGGAGGAGGCTGCCCGGTGGCAGCAGGAGGTTTATTCCCGCACCGCGCCCCCCGCCCCCGAGGGGGGTGGGGGGCAGAGTCCGCAGCAGGGCCGAGCAGGCGGCACCGGGGCCGGAGCCGGGTGGCTGTGGCTGTGGCGAGGGGCGCAGGCCGGGCACTGGGTGGTCCGTCTCGCAGGCATGCAGATGCAGTGGGCACTCCGGTCAGTGGGTCCCAGTGGCCAGTGGCGCCCCGTGTTTCTCCGCGTACTTCCTGCAGGAGAAGCAGCCAAGAGGTTACTCTGTCTGCCTCTGTCCCACCCAGGGCCAGGGCAGCAAGGAGCATAAACACCTTGACCCAGCCCGGTTCTCCCCCACCCCCCACATCCTGGGCAGGAGGAGGGGGCAGGCTGGGCCCCACGCCTGCTGGACTCGCACTCACCGCCTGGCGTGGTCATATAGCGCCCGCTTGCGTTCCTGCAGGGACAGGTGCCGCTGCACTGGGGACCTCGCAAACTGCTTCACGGCCGGCTGGGGGTGGGAGCATGGTCACGAAGCGGCCAGGGCCCAGCACCGTGCTGCCACCCCACTCCTGGCACCTCTGAAGCAGTAGCAGGCACCAGTCCCATGGCCTGGGCAGGCCGGGCTGGGTCTGGCTGCATCCACTGTGCCACCCCCTGCCAGCCAGAGGCTCCTTCCTCCCGCTCACAGAGCCCACCGCACTGGGGCCTGAGCACCTGTGGTTCCCTGTACCCAACTCCCAGGAGCAGTGCCAGCCTCTCCCTGCCGCAGCTACCTCGGCGGGGGATGCAGTTGTGGAGCACAGGGGCCCAGCAGCAGCCTGGGACGTGGACGTGGACGTGGACGGGGCGAGCAGGGCGTCCTCGGCTGCCACCGTCTCCTCAGGCATGAAGGGCACCCGCCCCTCCAGCAGGTTGGCGATGGTGGTGTCCACACAGTTGGTCTGGGCTGCGGGGCAGACGGGCTGCGTAAGCAGGAGTTGCTGCCGGGCAGCCTTCCCAGGGCTCCCCATGCAGCCCACGCCTCACTGCAAGGGGACCTGGTGCCAGACCCCCCCCCGCACCTCTGGCCCTGCTCACCCAGGTCCCTGCGGATGATGCCAAGGGGCACGTGCGGCAGCACCTCCTTAACGCGCTGGGCCATGCCTGTGATTTGCATGTCCTCGGCAGCAAAGGGTCCGGGGCTGGCCAGGCTGGATGGGACCCTCGGCCTGGCGCCCAGCGACGGACTCAGGGCTATGGGAAGGAGAGGAGCATGTGAGAGGCCTGCTCGGGTAGTACAGGCCTGAGGCTAGACTGGCTGGGGCATGGGAAAACACCACTGCTTGCTCGCCCCCCTGCCCTGCTGAACCAGGACCCCTGCCCCCAAACCTCACCTGGCTCCCTCCTCCCCCGTGCCCCCATGCGGAGCGCAGAGCTGGGCAAGAGGCCCCTTCCCAGAAAGCAGGTCATAGGGATGTCCTGGAGGGGGGGCACTGTGGGCCTGCTCTTCCCCATCCCCATGGGTGTCCCCAAGGCAGAGGGTACGTGGTGGCAAGGCTTGTGGCTGGGCCTAGCGTGCATGACAGGGAGGGCAGACACTCACCTGGGGTGAAGAGGCGAGGGGGGGCATGTCTCAGCCTCTTCATGTGCTCAGCTTTATCAGCTGCTGTGAGTCGTGTGGACACCACACCCAGCTCCACCGCCAGGAGCTGCAGGAAAGGCAGCTGGGGTCACACACGTGTGCACACGCACGCACGCACGCACACACACACACACACACACACACACACAAAACTGCACCCAGCTGTTACAGAGGTAGAGGAGGGAGATTCCCCCAGACCCCATGTGCCCCAGAGCAGCAGGGTTCTGCCCTCCAGGGTCGACAGGGGTGGAGGCGGTAGCTCCCTGCTGGAGGGCAGAGGGGTCCCAGCTGCTTGCGCTCTGCTCCAGGTGAGCGGTGGGAGACAATGCTGACAGCTGGTAAGCTGGGAACTGACACGGGTGTGCTACGCCCCAAAAATAGAGTCAGAGACACCCTTCCTGCCCCCAGCTCCACATGGACATGCCCTCTGTGCAAAGGCTGTTCAGGTCTGCACCATCCCTGCCATCCCCTACGGCTCCCTGAGCCCCAGCCCCCACTTCCCTACCTCCTGCACTCGGAGAGCAAACTCCTCACTGGACTCCTCGGCTGGTCTGGAGACTGGCGGCATCCACCTGCCAGGAGACAGTGCTGGGCTGTGAGGAACCAGGGCACTGGGGCTTCTCAGCTCCAGTGAGGCTGAAGCCCCTCCACTCCCATGCCAGCCCCCAGGACCAGTAAGCAAGAGGCAGCTCTGGAGAGGCACAGCAGGGCGGGATCAGCCCCAGGTTTCCTCCCAGTGCCTGGGAGGGAGGGCTGTGAAATGCCCGTCACTAGGCTGAGCCGCTCCTGGGGTTCTCAGGGAGGAATCCAGATGCCAACGCATCATGCTGGGAAACGGGCATGGGACAATTCGGGGCCCATTGGAAGCCAGGCCCCAGCAGGGCAAGGGAGAAAGGCCACGCAGGGCTAAGCAGCTGCAGTGAGCCAGTGCAGGGCACGTGCCCTGCAGGCATGTTAGAGAGGGGAGAACTAGCTGGGAAATGCATTGCAAAACTGAGGAAAAGGCCTCCCCACCCCACATCCAACCACCCCTCACCAGGAGCCAGCCTTGGGGCCTCCACATGCCAGGGGGGAAGGAAGGGGAAACAACTGGGCCCTTCCCACCCAACCTGCTCAAACAAAAAGAGAGATAGTACCTTACTTGATAAACTGTGAAGGGAACAAAGAAGGTCCAGAGCAGCTCTGTGATCCAGGAGGAGTCGGCCACGCTCTGGGGAGAGAGCACAGTGAGACGCCACAGGCAGGGAAGCTGGTGAGGCCGCAGCAAGGGGGACGGACGGGGCACAGCACAGCTACACTCTGGCAAGGGCAGTGAGTGACAGATGTGGGGAGAAAGTCATGCCACAGGGTGGGAGCAGCAGGGACAAGCCCCAAGGCAGATGAATCTGCACTGGGGCCTGGCAGGTGGCTGGGGAAGGCAAACCTGCAGTGCTCCAGTCTATGCCCAGCCGCCTATTCCCACCCCAGACCAGAATCCCAGCCTCAGACCATTTTCAGGAGAGGCTGGTATCAGTTCAAGGCCACTGGTCTGTGGAGCGTTGCCCTGGAACCACGGGAACCATGACCCCGGGCCAGTTCTGGGAAGGAAGCCTGATGGTCCCAGGAGACCTTGCTCCAACACACTTTGCACACTAGCCCAGTCTATTCACAGGGGGATAGCACTAAGCCTAGGCACAGCCAGGGGCGGCAATGGAAACTGCCTATATGGCATCCACCCCCTGCACAAGCCTCCTCTGCAGTCACACAAGTCTCACTGCGAGATTTCAGAGCAGCAAAGTCCCACAGCGGTGGGACTGGAAGGGACCTGAGGAGGTCACACCTAGTCCAAGCCCTGCCTGCACCAGGATCACCCCTGTCCAAACCAGCCCAAACAAACCCCGTGTCCAACCTCAGAGCCACACGACAGTCACCCCTGACAGCCCCAGGTGTTGCCACCATCCTGCTGCTGCAAAGGTTATTAATATACACTCAAGAGACCCGGACAGAGGCTATGACCCTGCTAGAGGAAAGCAACACCCCCAACCTGAGTCCATACCAATTAGCTCATTGAGAAGGATCCTTCAAAAATGAACTGTCTAATCTGAGACCTAGCTCCTAAATCTAGAGATCGCAGAGTTTCCTTGCTTCCGAGACCCACATCACCCGGCCCCAAGATGTCCAGCTGTGAGGACAGCCAAGTAGCCGGCTCCATCGCAGACCTCTGTTCTTTTTACAGGCATGTGGCTGAGCTCTCTACACACGGACAAGAACACACCTCAAGACTTCTCATCACAGCAAGGCCACAGAAACTGCTTTGGAAATCAGTGTTGGCAAAGACCTGGCACAATCATCACATGGATGGGCTGGAGACAGACCGAAGGTAACGGAGGAGGGTCCCAGACAGCTTGGACTTCTGCCACCCAAGAAAGCAGGGAACTACATTTACATTTCAAAGGAGAACCTGTAAATGGGGAGACTGGGATAGCAGAGAAGAGACAGAGAGGCTGAAAGCACAGGAGTGGTGAGGGACATGAGAAGCATGTTCTGGTCAAGGCCCCCAAGGGGGAGGAGGTGGTGCAAATCTGCCTACAAAAACCCAGGCAGAGATGAGACCTGTGGGACCTCCACTCCAACACCTAAGACAACCTGCAGATTCCCCAGAAGCACTTTCTGAATACCTGGCTGCAAGCCCTCGGGACTACATTAGACTCATGCAAAGCTCCATTGCCTTTTTGGCTTAACGTGCTGCATTTTAAGCTAGATGAAGTTGTGTACGCTGACACCGTGGTCTTGCTGGGCCGTGTATTAACTTAGGCAAAGTTTTCCTGTTGCTCTTTGTTGTGTGTTGGAAGTTGCAAATTGGTGTGCTCCATAAATGCTCTCTTCAGAAAATGGACTATTCTTGTTTGAGCGTTTATGAATTTGGTGCCACTACCTGAGGTCTAACATTAAGTCCGGTAACAAGCAGCCTTAAGTTCTTGGCTATCTGTGTTCTGAGTGTGGCAGGGGTGTCACAGACACGTCCTCGTGGTCGGCAGCACACTGTGCACAATTCAAACGGCTGCTTTAAGCAGGACTCTGTGTAAAGCTGACACCAGCTGGGGATGTCACTGAAACCTGACCCGGCCAAACCACATGGCTCTGTGCAGACCCTGCACCCCACATCAGCCAAAGGCACTGGAGGGAGTCGCCAGAGAGGAAGGGCCAAGTCCAGGAGCAATGAGCAGTGCTAGAGCAACCACACCTGAACCCAAACGGGGCACTGAAGGGAAAAGCTCTGACAGCCAGGCATCCTCACTCAAACCTTAACCACGGGTGGGTCTGATTCACAGCCCAGGATCAGGAGAGACCAGCAGACCATCCTGGGTGACGCAGGATCTCTCATAGGCAGGTAACTCTCACCGAGACACCCCTACACCAACCCAGCCCTGTATCAGCCTTTCATGGATTGTAGCTGATGTTGGTGCAAACAGCAGAACGTGAAGCAGCCCAAGGTGCTACAGACCCCACAGCCTTGGCAGGAAACAGGCAGATCTGCCCAGGAGGTGATGCACAAGATGCACTGCAGGGGAAGGTCGTACCCTGCCACCCCTACAAACACACTCTGAACCAGAGGAAATTCCTTCAACCACAAGCAACCCTGGGCCTGTGACCAAGGCAGACCACAGGCATGGGTCTCACACCCGAGAATTGGTCCCTCACCTCCAGTGTCCCACCTGCAGCGCAGCCAACCTCTGCTACTTCAGAGGAATGCAAAACATCCAGGATAGATCTGCTCCATTTGGCTTCAGGGAGGAAAACTCCCTCCTGGTCTCTCTGAGCAACTGGCTGAAGCAGAGTAAAGCAGAGATGCAAACGTGGAGTGCGTTGCTCTTTCACCCCCACCCCCACCCCCCCAATACCCACGAAGGCAAGGAGTGAAGAGATTCCCACGCAGCAGGATCAGAGGAGACTACCAAACTATCACCCGACTCCCCACACGCACAAGCCAGAGGGTCTCTCCCAGAGGCTAGATGAAAGCAGAGGCTGGGAGTGACAGTGTCGTCACCCCCTGGTGAGCTGATGGCAAGTCCAGGCTCCCTCAACACTAAGAAACAGAGACACTGGCCCCTGAAGCAAGATGCTGATGTGAACATTCAACCTTGGAACCTGCTCCAGGCCTATCAACCAGGTGAGAAGAGCCCTTCCTGTGCCAGTTACTTTCAGCTTGCACTCTGAGAAGCCAGCTCAGCTGGGCACTGTAAGCCTCAGGGCCAGCCCTGCATTGGTACTGTAGCCCCATGTGCACTCTCCGGCATTCCCATGTCCTGTCTGGAGTCCAGACAACAGAACACACCCGTGTTCTAAATAACTGCACTGGACAGGACAACTGCCCATCTCTGCTCTGACTGGACACCCTCTTCCTGCTCATCTGAGGGCCATATAGCCCTCTTGGCCACAGCCCTGCACTATGTGCTCATCTTGGGGCTCCAACCTGTGAAGACCTACCCTAGGCCAGCTGCTGCTTTCCCAGCATAACCACACTCTTGTGCTCAGCGCTATTGCCTTGCCTTCACTATGATAACAAGCATGCTGCGGGGTTGTGGTCATTACTTGCAAACCAAGAAAAATACCCACCACTCTCTCTCTATTACCCTACCATGTGTCTCACCTGCAAGCTATATCGGCTCAGGCTTTACGCTGTTGTCTGGATTACTGAAAACGAATGACACTAGACCAAGAACAGAAGCCTGAGCACTTGGAAAAACCCGCTCACTGATCCTTACTCGCAAAAACAACCACATTTTATGGTCTGCCAGTGAGCCAGGTTTCAAACCCTTGGGCGCAAGGTACCCAGGTCTCTGGACTTGAAAAGTGTAATTTCAGCAGATGCTGCCACCTCCAGACTGTAGAATCAATCAACTTGCTAAAATTCTTCAGCTGTGTTTTACAGTCAGACAGCTGACAGGTCCAGTGCTTCTGTTCCACTTAGAAAGGTGGTTTTTATCATAACAAGGTGGCAATTTAATGAATCCAATAATTTAACTGCAGCTCAAAGATGAAACCTCTCTTGTGTGGACTTTGACCTATGCTGTTTTGGCACCAAGCTTGGTGCTGTTAACTGTCTGGCCATGATAATTCTTTAGTTCAATTTTATTAAAACATGCAGGAGTGACACGAAGCCACATTTCCTTCGAAAGAGAGGCAGGCCCAGAAGACTCATGGAACAGCCACCTGGCCTGGACAGCTACCTCTGAGTCCTTGAGCCTGGTGTCTGCCAACAGAAGTATCGCAGAGCTTGCCCTGGTGTTTGTTCACGATGGCTGATGGGTACCTCTCAAATGAGGAAACCCAAGGACTGCACCAGTTACCCTCACACTGGCTCCCTGGCACTCAAGATGGCTGATGAAGAGCAGAGCCTTGCCCACCCACAGGCCTCAAACCCAGCAATACTGCAAAGGCGCCTGGGGAGGAGCAGGGGGCTGCAGCACTTTCAGGATTCAGCCCCTGCATACTCAAGAACAGCAACAACAGGCCCCGGAGTGTCCTCGCTGCCTCGCTCCCAGATCCGACACACGCAGGGGGACAGGACCATGCTCTTCAGCAACAGCTAGAGAGCTTGAGGTGCAGACAGACCTCTTGTGTCCATCCCTTTGTAGTCTTTATTTCAGACTCCCAGTTGCAGGTCTAATGGGCGTCAGACCAGCCAAGTCTTGGGCATCTCAGGGCTCTAATGTACCTCAGCTGTTCCACGCAGGTTCCTTGCTTGCTGCCTCCTCTGCCCCTGATGCTGAGAGGACAACTTTGCCTGCCAAACCAAGCCTCCTCTGGCTCCCTGATCTTTAGCCTGAGCAAACACCCACAGTCAAGCAGCTCCTTGCTTGCCCCAAACCAGGTGTCCCCACTGATCCACGTAACAGCTCCACAACCACCCTACGTGTTAGGGCAGCACAGAGCAATTTTCTCTTCCATTGGCTCCTGCCACATCTGTCTGAGCTGGATTGGAGAAGAGTGGTCTAATGAAATCGCCTGACTGTAGATTCACAGGGCAGGAAGGGACCTCAGGGGTTGCCTGGTCCAGCCCGCTGCACACGTGCAACCGCTGAACATCCCGGCCAGCCTCTTCTTGGAAACCTACCTTAAAAGGTGATTCCACAGCCTCCCTGCCCCATCAACAAAAAAGTTCCTTGAGAGCTCATTGAGGAAAACTCAAAAGCTTTTCCACTGCAACCCATGCAACTGGGGGGTGGTCACAATACTAACCTTGCTATGAGCCAAAAGGCCTATGCTCAAGCCCCTGCTCTGCCCCGAACTGTGCGCAGGACCCCTGGCAACTCAGCCTCTCCCCTTCCTCACCAGGGGCATCAAGGATGAACACTGAAATCTGAGGCACCTGCATACTATTGTAACAGTGACCAAGAAGCGCAGCGGACAGACAGCCAGATCAATTGAGAGCTTATTGATACTGCTGCTGTGACTAACAGAAGCTCAAAACACAGCATCGGTGTTTTTCAGTTCGGTTTCCGTGGTGACAGATCATTAATGATCAAACATTTGCTACAATGCAGCTGCTAGGAAGGCAGAGATCGAGGCAATTGAAAAGAACCTCAGGACGCAGCACAAGCCACAGGGCTCAGAGGAACAGCGGAACGAATGCCAGGCAACACCCCTAGCCCAGACAGGCTCTTCCACACCCAGGACTCACCACAGTGATTAAGGGCCTCTGAACTTGCAGAGTGACTGGCTGAATCGCATCCAAGATTGAGAACGGCCAGGAGCTGAAAAGGAAGCGTTCCATAATTAGGGACACGCTAGCACAGACGGGGCCCCACCCCAAGGCAGGCCCCCACCACTGCTACCTGAAGCGGAGCAGGCCGACTCGGCCATTGGTGGCTGCTTCTTCTGGGAACAGCAGCAGCGGCGGGTTTTCTCCATGGGCTGAATACGCTTTCAGGGAATCCACCAGCTCTGCCCGGCTCCCTGCCGCCCCCAGCTCCATGAACCCCCGAGACCAGCAGATGAAGCCGGGGGCGCTGTTGAGGGCAGGCTGCAAGAGAAGATTCAGGGGCAAGTTAGAGGTGCTGTCCCGCTCCTCAGGACTCAGCACCAAGTGCTGCCCCCGAGCAGAGACGTCTGCTGCTCGAGTTGTCGGAAGCCCCATCAGAGGTGCCGATTCAGTTGTAAACTGAAATGACTCGAGGACTACGGCCCCTCACTGCTTCCTGGGCAGCTGCCACCTGCCCGTGCTGGGGGAAGCCCTGTGCCCAGCCCTGCTTCTGCCCCAACCTACTTACAGAGCGCGACACACAAAGGCCGTCAGCTTAACTGAGCTGAGCTCTGCTCCTCCCTGCTCTCAAGAGCCCAGGAGACTCTCTGGGCTGGCGGGACAGCACAAGGGCCCAATCCTGAAGCAGGCCCCTCAGCACCACCCCTGGGAGAGGGCAGCCCTGCCGCCTGCCCCACTCACAGTGTTGCACGAGGTCAGCAGATTGATAACGTTGTGGTCGAAGTGGGTCACGTGGTTGGCGATATACACCCTGACGCCAGCACCACGGAGCTGGGGGTCGCTCTGCCGCACCACGAGGCCCAGCATGGAGCACATCACCCGCACGACGAACCTGGAACGGTAACGTGGGAGCGTTGGGAGGGCCACGCGGGGCTTTGCACATCCCTCTAGACCCACCAGGTGCCGATCCCTGGCAAACCCAAGCAGGGGCCTGGGACAGGCTGGGAAGCACTGGAACGAGCGGGGAGGGGGGACGCGCTGGGAGCCGAGGGGCAGGGACAAATGCCAGGATGGGCCGCACGGACGAGGAGCGGCAGCTCTGAACCAGGGCTGCCGGGCAGAGCCCCCATCCCGCCGCAGGCACCCACCGGCGCAGCAGGCTGTCGGGCAGGGCGCAGCTGACCAGGAAGACGTGGACGCCGACGAAGAGGCGCAGCACGAGCAGGCACAGCCCCACAGGCGCGTACAGCAGCAGCGCCAGCAGCAGCAGCCCGTCGCTCGGGAACCTGCCACGGCCGCCCAGCGTCAATGTCGGCGCACGGGCACCCGCATCCCCTGCCCCGGGCTGCACCCCCCACACGGGCACCCACACCCCCTGCCCCGGGCTGCACCCCCTGCCCCGGGCACGCACACCCCCTGCCCCGGGCTGCACCCCCCACACGGGCACCCGCATCCCCCGCCCCGGGCTGCACCCCCACCACGGGCACCCGCATCCCCCGCCCCGGGCTGCACCCCCACCACGGGCACCCGCACCCCCCACACGGGCACCCGCACCCCATGCACGGGCACCCGCACCCCCCACACGGGCACCCACACCCCCCGCCCCGGGCTGCACCCCCCACATGGGCACCCGCATCCCCCGCCCCGGGCTGCACCCCCCACATGGGCACCCACACCCCCCACACGGGCACCCGCACCCCATGCACGGGCACCCGCACCCCCTGCCCCGGGCTGCACCCCCCACACGGGCACCCGCACCCCCCGCCCCGGGCTGCACCCCCCACACGGGCACCCGCACCCCATGCACGGGCACCCGCACCCCCTGCCCCGGGCTGCACCCCCCACATGGGCACCCGCATCCCCCGCCCCGGGCTGCACCCCCCACATGGGCACCCACACCCCCCACACGGGCACCCGCACCCCATGCACGGGCACCCGCACCCCCTGCCCCGGGCTGCACCCCCCACACGGGCACCCGCACCCCCCGCCCCGGGCTGCACCCCCCACACGGGCACCCGCACCCCATGCACGGGCACCCGCACCCCCTGCCCCGGGCTGCACCCCCCACATGGGCACCCGCACCCCCCACACGGGCTGCACCCCCCCACACGGGCACCCGCACCCCCCACACGGGCACCTGCACCCCCCACACGGGCACCCACACCCCCTGCACGGGCACCTGCACCCCCCACACGGGCACCCACACCCCCTGCACGAGCACCCACGCCCCCTGCCCTGGGCTGCACCCCCACCACGGGCACCCGCACCCCATGCACGAGCACCCACACCCCCTGCCCCGGGCTGCACCCCCCGCACGGGCACCTGCATCCCCTGTGGGCACCCGCACCCCCCTCAGGGGCTCCCACCCCCCCCGCCCCAGGCTGCACCCCCCTCACAGACACCACACCCTCCGCCCCGGACTACACCCCCTCTGTGCGCACCCGCCCCTCTCACGGGCACCTGCCTCCCCTGGGGGCACCCGCCCCCCCGCCCCGGGCTGCACCCCCTGCGGGCACCCGCACCCGCACCCGCCCCCTCGCCTCCCCCGGCCGCCGCGCACCGGTGCGAGTCGAAGAGCCGCTCGGGGCCCGGCGCGGCGGGAGGCTCCATGGCCGCCCCGAGCCGCCTTAGCGAGGCCCGCGGCCCGGCGCCATCTTCCCCGCGCGGGGCAGGCTGGGAAGCCACGAGGCTCCCTCCCGACACCCAGCCTGCCCCGCGGCGCGGCGCGGCCCCTCCCGGGACTGCGGCTCCCGGCATGCCCGGCGGCCCGGGCCCGGTGCGCGATTGGCTGCTCCCGCCCGCGCCCTCCCGCGACCCGTAGGCCGCGCGCCGGAAGCGCAGGGCAGCTGGTGCAGAGCATGGTGGCGGCGGCGCGGGCGGCGGTGTTGCGGCTGCTGCGGGCGGCGGGGTCGCGGGGGAGACTGCGGGGGCTGTTGGCTGCGCCGGACCCCGGCCCCGACCCCGACCCCGGCCCCGGCCCCGGGCGGCTGCGGGCGGCGCTGGGCGCGGGCGCGGCGGGGGCGGCGCTGCTGCTGCTGCTCTGGGGCCGGGACCGGGGCCGGGACGGGGCGCTGCTGCCCCGCGTGTCCGCGGCCGTGCCCGCGCCGCCCCCCGCCGCCACCTCCGCCCGCGCCCGCGCCGCTTTCAACTTCATCGCCGACGTGGTGGAGAAGACGGCGCCCGCGCTCGTCTACGTGGAGATCCTGGGCAGGTGCCGCGGGGCGGGCGGGGCTCCCGGGGCCGGCGCTGTCTGACCTCGCCCCCGGCCGGCCGGCCGCGCGGCCCCTGCTCCCTGCGTCGGGGCCGCTCCGGTGCGGTGCGGTGCAGGGTTCGCGGGGCGCGCCCTGCTTGCAGCCGAGTTGAGGATGTTAGCTGGGCCGGGAAGCCGGGGGCAGCTCTGCACAAAAGGACCAGGGGCGATGGGGGACAAGACGCTGGACAGGAGCCGGCAGTGTGCCCTCGTGCCAGGAAGGCGACCGGCATCCCGAGTGCGTCGGTAGGAGCGGGGCCGGCGGATGGAGGCAGTGATTCTTCCCTCTATTCAGCACGGGGGAGGCCACATCTGGAGTCCTGCATCCAGCTGTGGCCCCACTGCAGAAGGAATGGGGACACACTGGAGAGAGGCCAGTGGAGAGCAGTGAAAGTGGTTGGGGGCTGGGGGACAGGACTGGTGAGGAGAGGCCGAGGGAAGTGGGCTGATTGAGTCTGCAGAAGAGAAGACCGAGGGGGATTGAATAGCAGCCTTCAGCTCCCTGCAGGGGGGCTGCAAAGAGGATGGAGCTGGGCTGTGCTCAGTGGGGGCAGATACAGGACAAGGAGCAGTGGGCTTAAGCTGCAGCAAGGGAAGTTGAGGTTGGCTATGAGGAAAAACTCTCACGAGGAGGGTGGTGAAGCACTGGAGCAGGCTCCCCAGAGAGGCGGTGCAGTCTCCATCCCTTGGAGGGTTTCAAGACCTGATTAGACAAAGCCTTGTCTGGGATGATGCAGTTGGGGCTGGTCCTGCTTGGAGCAGGGGTTGGACTAGATGTGACCTGAGGTCCCTTCCCACCCTCGTTGTCTGTGATCACAAGGGCCATGGGGCGCTGCACAACACAAGGACACTGCAGCTTGCAGACTCCTGAGACAGAGCAGAGATTGCAGTCAGGATCCAGAGCCTCCAAACTGAGGGGAAGGGGAGTTTCCGGGGGCTGGCTGTGTGGCGGGCCAGGCGGGGGAGCTCCTGCGTTGATCCTCCCACCTCCCCACGCCCGTCCACCTTCCAGGCTCCACGTGTCTCTCCAGGGGCACCTAAGCCCTGGCAGACCCCCTTTCAAGCCCCACTGCTGAGTCCAGGGGTAACGTGTGCTGCTACCACCCCGAGAAGGGACTGTCTGGGCCCTGTGTCCTCGGGGAAACACAGGCCTAATAGTCCTACGGGTACTTGACCCAATACAAGAACTTGGGGCACTTCCCCAAGTCGGGGGCCAAAAAGGATGGTCTCCCTTAGTCCGCAGACCCAAGGGGCCTCCTGGGCATAATTAAACCCACCCTTCAATAAGTCTCCCACACCAGTCCCTCCCAAAGGAGAACTGTATTGGTTACAGAGGGCAGGGTTAGAATAGGGTACAGGGTAGAGCAATATCAGAGAAATCCCATAGAGCAAACTCCTGTGGCTGGGTAGCCTTTGATCTTGTATCTGAGTTACTGCAAGCTATATATCTAGTTGGATCTCGGTTAGCTTACTCACGAATATCGTCCAGAGGCTGTTGGAGATTCCCTCTGGAGGCAGTCGGTTCCTTGATCATGAGTTTTGAGAGAGAGAGCACGTTTCAGATGGTACCGCTCTTCTTTGTTCCTGAGTATCCCTCATGGCTGCTGCCCCTTCCTCCTGGGCAGTCCTTAACTTATATAACCCTTGTTAAAAAGCCTAAGAATCACTGTGTTAGGCAGACACTCGTGGGGCAGATCCTTCCTGGAGCTGGACAGGGTGCGATCTCTGGAGGCCATGCCAGCCTGGCTGCTTTTGGATTCCCGTAGTAATCCCTGCCCTCTGCTCTATGCCCCCCTCCTGGGGTCAGGCACTTGCTCCTGGGCAGCCCCTGGCAATGGGGTGGCTGTGTGTGGGTCCCTGGGGGGGCTGATGTTGGGTGGGAGGCACGTGCCATTGCAGCGCAGGTGGGGCCCCCTCAGCGTCCAGCCCGGTCCTGTCTCAGGGGTCACTGCCCTCTGGCCTTGCAGGCATCCTTACTCGGGGCGGGAGGTGCCCATCTCCAATGGGTCTGGCTTCGTGGTGTCCCCAGACGGCCTAATCGTAACCAATGCCCACGTGGTGGCCAATCGGCGGCGGGTGCGAGTGAAGCTGGCCAGCGGGGAGCTCTACAATGCCGTAGTCCAGGATGTGGACCCCATGGCTGACATTGCCACCATCAAGATCGAGCCCACGGTGAGTCCAGGAGGCTCGGGCCAAGGATGCCCCCTGGGCGCACAGCCTTTACCTCGACGTGTCTTGGTCCTTGGCCCCACTGACCCCCCCTTTCTCTCCAGAGCCCTCTGCCCACCCTGCCCCTGGGCCACTCCTCAGACGTGCGCCAGGGGGAGTTTGTCGTGGCCATGGGCAGCCCCTTCTCCCTACAGAACACAATCACCTCCGGCATCGTCAGCTCAGCACAGCGGGGCAGCAAGGAGCTGGGGCTGCCTGGTTACAACATGGAGTACATCCAGACCGATGCTGCCATTAACGTAAGAGGAGTGTGGGTGGGTGGGTTGGGGGGGCCTGCGGGCGGGGGTCTGACTGACTGCCTCCCAGTGCCCAGTCAGACTGTAACACCCTTATTGAGGCAACCTGGGGAGGGTCAGGATGTGCTGAGGTCTGCTAGGGCCGTCTGGGGAGAGCCAGGGGCTGCCCGGGCATTGGCTGCACCTCTGACCCCCCAGGCCATCGGGAGCCTCTCTCTGTGTCTGTGTCGTGGGCAGTGCTGGTGCTGGCTGGGAGCATTTCCCCCACAGCCTGACTCCCCCTTTCTCTCCTGCTGCAGTTTGGGAACTCCGGGGGCCCCCTCGTCAACCTGGTAGGTGCCGCTGCTCGTGCCCCAGCCAGATGCCAGGGGTGTGGTGTCCCCTGCCTATGGGGAGCTCTGCCAGGGCATGGGCAGCCCCCTGCATGCTGTGTGGGAGGAGGAGGTGCAGGGCTGTGCTGTTCTGGGGCTGGGGCAGGAACACTTTGATCTGTGGGGTAAAGGGTTTGGTCAGTTCTTCAGTGGGGCCTGGGCTGGCTCACCCCCAGCCCCCAGGCGGTGCCTGGCACGGTGTCCTCTCCTGCAGGACGGCGAAGTGATCGGTGTGAACACGATGAGGGTGACCTCGGGCATCTCTTTCGCCATCCCCTCAGACCGGCTCCGGGACTTCTTGGAGAAGGGGCGGCAGCGCCAGAGTGAGTGTGGGGGGCAGGCTGTGGTGTGCCGGGGGATGGGGACAAAGTGCCAAGGGAGTGGCCACAGCACCTTCAGACCAGCTGAGGGGGATGGGCCGGGCTCTTGCCGGCAGGTTGCCCTGGACAGGACCTGAGGGCCTGGGGCTGCTGGGATCAGGGGGAAGTGAAGTCCTGGTCTCTTTGCAGCCCTGCCACCCTCTGTTCGTCCCCCACAGGCTCCCAGTTTGGCAGCGAGGCGGTAAAGCACCGCTACATTGGGGTGATGATGCTGACGCTGACACCCAGGTACGAGTGGGCTGCTGGGGCTCCAGGGCACTCGGGGCCAGGTGGCCAAGTTCTTACGTGAAAGCCACGTGGAAAGGGAATCCTGCCCTCCCCTCCTCCCAGACTGCAGAGGTTCCTGTCGGAGACCTGGGCCCTGCAGCTAGAGAGATCCTGTGTATTAGCTCAGGCCCTCCCACCTCCCTGAACTGGCTGCTCCTGTGCTTAGTCAAGTGCCATGATGTCAGGTGCCCCTGGAATATGAGCCCCCAATGACTGCCTCTTGTTGCCCGTGAGACCTGCCATGGGGCAGGAGGATGGCGTCTGGTGGCGCCTGCTCGCTCCAGGGCTGGGCTCCAGGCCCCACACAGGGCTTTGCATTTCTGGGTGCAGAGACCTCTCCCCACCAGTGCCTGGGCCCAGGGTGTTGGGTGTGGTGTCCAGGCCCCAGGTCTGTCTCTGGGGTTGAGCAGGACCAGCTTAACAGGAGGGTGTAGGGCCAGAGCCACAGGGTGCAGCTTCCCCTCCCCCAGCGCCCTCCAGGACCCTGGGCTCAGCATGGGCTGGGCACTGCTTGTGCCAGGGCTTGGGCTCTTCTCCTGCTGGACTTGCCCCAACGGGTGTGTGGCGAAGCCTGTAGGCCCCACACTGGTGTCGGCACCTCGTCTGTACCTCCTTTAATATTCAGGTTCCTCGGGCTCCCGTCTGCAGTGGCTGGAGATGACACCGGCGGTGTGCTGGGGAGGGAAGTGGGCAGCCAGCACGGAGCCTCCATGGGTCTTGGGGCTGCAGAGGGGCAGGAGGGTTTATTGCCCAGCTTGTGTCCGCTGGGGTCAAGGCCATGGCTCCCTGCGGTCTCCCCAAGCACTCTTCCTCCCTCTGGCAAGTTGGCAGCCGCACCCAGCACCTGGGGAGGGAGCCAGGGCCTTGTGCCTTCCAGTGACATGGCTCTGACTCTGTCCTCCCTGCAGCATCCTGGCTGAGCTGAAGCGGCATGACCCCAACTTCCCCGATGTTGCCTCTGGCATCCTCATCCACAGGGTCATCTTTGGCTCCCCAGCCCACCAGTAAGCACCGGGGGTGTGGGGGATGTCCACCCTGTAGCCTGGCTGGGGCTGACCTGTGGGGTGGGGGGAAAGGGTTGCCAGCCCCAGCCCTGGCTGTGGGGCAGACTTGGCACCTGATGCCTTGTGGTTACCTCCAAGCTGCCCCCAATCCCAGCGGAGCTGCCCCCTCGGCAGCCTGCATGTCCTGGGATCATTGGCACGTGTGCACATGTTGGCAGCTTGTTCAGGCGAGGGACCACCTGAAAGCAGCCCTTGTCTGCAGGCAGGGAGCCAGGGTAAGGGGCTCTGGCCATCTTCCCCTGTATCCTCCCATGCTCTGTCTCCACAGGGCGGGAATGAAGGCCGGTGATGTGTTGCTGGAGATCAACAAGCAGGTGGTGCGGTGTGTTGAGGACGTGTATGAGGCGGTGCGCATGCACCAGAGCCTGGACATACTGGTGCGGCGCGGCTTTGACACCCTCCTGGTCCACGTCACGCCCGAGACTGCCGAATAGAGGCCAGCAAAGCACGGCATGGCACAGCACGGGCTGCCCACAGTGGGGACTGGGCACCCCAGGCTCCTCAGCACAGAGTCACCCATCCCTGGGCTGGGACTGGATGGGGTCAGGCAACACCCCCGCAACGCCTGCTGTACTCAGAGATGGAGGGTGACTTGCAGAGACTGGCAGCCTTGAGGCAGGGCCTGGCTTGTGTGGGGTTGGGCAGGGCCAGCCTGGTGCGGGGCTGGCAGTGGGAGGGGATGGGGGCTGCTCTCAGTCGCCTTCGCTGCAATAAACCATTTCCTAGGAGCTGTGTGGGTGCCTGTCCTTCCCCAGGCAGCAGACGGCTGCGGCCCCACTGCAGCATTTGTCCTTTGCGGGCTTCATGCTGGTACAGGGTTGGGGCAGTGTTGCCAGCCCGTGTAGCTGCCAAGGGGGGTCTCTCCCTTGTCTGCGTGGGCTGGTGCTTGGGGATTGCTGTCCCCCTCCCCTCGGTGCTCTGCCCCCATCCCATGCGTGTGGGCCAGGGTGGGTGTTTGCTGCGCTCTGTCCTGGGATTGAGGCCTGCACTGTGCAGGCTCCCCCTGCCCCTACAGGTGTCACAGCAGGAGCAGGGCGCCCCCCACACACCCCCTTCCTGGCACCAGGCCCCAGTGGAGGCATTCAGTGCCCTGAACAGAGACCTCTGGCTCCAGCCCCAGCCTTGGCAGGAAAAAGCTGCCTCAAATCACTTCCACTCGCTGCACTTCAGGGCCGGCTTTGCCCCATGGGCGGGCTGGGGAGAGGACAGGCCTCCCTTGGGCAATGAGTTTTGAGCGGCTCTTGCCTTTAGCGTGAGAAGGATCAGCTGCAGCGCCTGGTCCCCGCCCTGCTCTGTCCCCCCTGCAGCCGCGAGTCACTCTCCCATGCACGCTGCCCTGGCCCCGGCCCCGCTTCCCTCGGCTGCAGCTGGCGCGTGGGGCCCCTGCGGGGCTGCTGGGTCAGAGAAGCTGCTTGCTCCCAGGTCCAGCTCTGGCCTGGCTCCGCTGCCAGCAGCTGGGGCAGGGACTTGGGCGCACTGAGCGGCTTGGGTGTGCCCGGTGCTGCCGGCACCAAGGGCTGCTGTGTGCACTGGGGCTGGGGCCAGTGTGATGTTTGCAGGCTGCTGTGACTCAGGGCTCCCCCCACCCTTTGAAAGCAGCCCAGGGAACAGGCCTGTCCTTTCAGCGCCGGCTCGGCCCCCGCCGTGGAATGTGCTCCGGGGCGGGGGGTGGTCTGCGGCTGCGAGGGGAAATAGCAAAGACATCGGCGCGTTCCTCTGCACAGCTGCCCTGGCAGGGCTGTGTCTGACCCTCCCAGCTGCAGGAAGCGGGCTTGGTTTGTCCCTCCTTGATGCAACCTCCTCACCCGTGCGGGCCCAAGCTGGACGGGATGGGGGGGCTGCTCCTGCTGGCCCTGGGAGCCTCCCTTGGTGCTTGACTTGTAGGAGAAGGCTTCAGGCTCCAGATGCCCCCTGCACCAGGACACAGTGCCGTGCTCGGCGCATCATCTGAGCCAGGCCTAGCAGTGCCAGGGGTGGGGTGCACATGGCTGGTGGGGCATACAGCAGCCAGAACAGGAATGAGCTGCCCACCCATGGGAAACAGTCAATTTTATAGAGAAAATATAATTACATTGAGGAGCTGGGGGCATGTGGGGCAACAGGGCCTGGTCCAGGGGCCACAGGGCCCTGGAGGACCGTGTCCATGAGCCGTGGTTGCTGCTGCTGCAGAGCGCATGGAGGTGCCAGCCCTGCCCCGAGGCGCGTGGGGCACCTGCCAGGAGTCCACTGGGGGGGCGAGGCGGGTGACGGCTGTAGCTGTGCCCCAGCCTGTGTTGCTGTGGCTCACCGGCCTCGCCTGCTGCCAGTGCTGGCCCCACGGCTCTGTGGCCGGGGGTCCCGGCACGTCCCCTTTGCCCAGTGCTGATGGAGGGAGCCCCAGTGCCAGCCCCAGCCCTGTGGCCAGGCCGAGGGGCAGCGGTGCACTCGCAGCCCAGCCCCAGGCTGCCGGCTGGCGTTGGCAGGGTCGTCTCTGCTGGCAGGGCCAAGCCGTGGGTGCTACACGACCTGGTTGTTCAGCTGTCCTGGGTACTGCTCGAAGCGCCGGTTGGCCTCCTCACTGAAGGCATCGCCTGGGCAGCACAAGTGGGGTCCAGCTCCAGGGGGGCTGTAACCCTCTGCCTCCAGCCCGCCCTGCCCGCAGCCCCCACGCCGGAGGCTCCCAGCCCAGGCACCCACACCCATCCCCTGTTACCAGTGTGGCAGTTGTGCACCCAGATGCGATGCCCGTCGTATTTGCAGTTGCACTTCATGGCATTGTTGGTGAAGTCACTCTCGGCCACCTCGAAGTTGGGGTTAATCACCACCTGCGGGCAGGGTGCCACGTTGCCTCATGGTGCTGCATGCATGGCCTAGCCCATCGCCTGCAGCTCTGTCACGGCCCCCCCCCTCCCCCCTCAAACCCATGTCTGGGTGGGTTTGGACAGAGCTGATCCTGCCTCAAGCAGGGCTTGGAGTAGAAGTGACCCCGCAGCCCCCCGCCAGCCCCGCGGCGCTGGGATTTCTAGGGTCCCCATGACTCCTCTGGGTTTGCCTCCTCCGGGGTAGGGGAGCAGCGAGGGCTGTGGGGCAGGCGCCGCACCGTACCTGCAGGATGTAGTTGCCAGGCTTGACGTCGGTGATGTCGATCCACTGGCAGTCGATGTCGTGGCGGTACAGGTCCCAGCAGCCCACCGTGATGCCCTGCTCCCCAAAGTTCGCGCACTCGTACCTCTTGGCCACGTCTGCGGGAAGTGGGGGTGAGTCGTGGCCCCCCCTGCCCTGGCTGCCCCCCAAGCCCAGGCCCGGTGTGCAGAGAGTGTAGAGCAGGGGCCGTGGCTGCTCACACCTGGTGGCACCCACCTTCCTCGCACTCGGTGTCCTCCAGGCAGAAGCTGGCCTTGTGGCCCTCGGCCACCTTGGTGCCGTTGGGTGTGAGGATGTCGTAGTGTGTGAAGATGTCCATGCTGTGGTAGTGCCTGGGGACCACAGGGCCAGGTTGGGGGGGGCTCCAGGCTGGTGCGGTGCAGCCCCACATGTGTGGGGGCGTGTGGACGTGTCCCAGAGCCGCGCTGGCCATGGTCCTGCCCCCCACACATGGCTCCCAGAGCATGGCTGGACCCCAGAGCACGTGTGCCACTCGCCAGGGCTCGTGGTGGGATTATCACCCCCCATACCCTGGTACCCGCTGCGGCATCTCCCATGGACCCCGTGGGATGGGGCCAAAGCTGCACCAGGCTCATGGTGTGGGGGTCCTGTCCCTTGGCCCCACCAGCAGCCTGTGGCACCCGGGCAGCAGCCAGCCTGCCACGGGCACCAGGGCCGTGGCCCAAGACCCCCACAGTCATGCCTCTCACTCCCTGGGCCCAGCCCCACCACCCTGCTTGGCTCAGTGCCCCTTCCGCCCCGTGTGTCCCAGCCCCCAGCCCGGCCCCAGGCGTTACCCGTGGCACTCGTGCCAGACCCAGGAGTGGCGCCCGGCCTTGGGGCGGAAGTCAGCGCGGCCGTTGTTGTGGATCTGGGAGGAGAAGCGCAGCAGGCGCCGGTGCCCGTAGGGCCAGTTGGCGTGGCGGGCGGAGCTGGCCAGGCAGTTCTCCTCGGCCGCGCAGTACAGCATGTGCAGCGGCCGGTCCTCGATGTAGGCCGTCTCCTGCACCAGTGCCGCGTGCAGCAGCAGGTCCGAGGCCGCTGCAAGGCAGGGGAGGGTCCATGTGGGGTGCGCACCCTGCCCTCGCTCTCCCCCCAGGCCCTGCTGCTTCAGGACCCCCCGCCCAACGCCCCTGTCCCGCACTCACTCTCGGAGCAGATGACGCCGGCGGCGAAGCGGGTGCCCGTGTTCTTGCAGTTGACGTGGCCACTGTGATGCCGGCAGTGGCTCAGTGACATCTCGTGGCCAGCACACTTGACACCGCTCAGCACCATCTCCGTCACGTTGCTGGCATCCCAGTACCACGTTTCCTGGGGGAACATGTGGCTCAGAGCGGGGCCGGACTGGGCCACGGCCACAGCCATGGCTCTCAGCCCTGGACAGGACATGGCCACAGCAGCACCGGGCCCTATGTGCACCCTCCTGGTGCAAGCTACGTGCATGTGGTGCGAGACACGCATCTCCTCCTCCTGTGGCCCCAGAACCAGCCCCGGGGGTCTCTCCTGCTGGTATCAGCCACAGCCGGGACCCCGCTGGCTCCTCGCACCCACGCCCAGGCCGGCCACGGCATAAGTGAGCCCCAAGCCCCTGCCCTGCCCCACTGCCACGGTGACCACGAGGGAGACCCCGCCACCGTGGCCCAGACTCCGCGGCTGCCTGTCACTGAGCTGGCAATGATGCCATGCTCCCCACCGACATCCCGAGTGAGGCCTGTGCCCCCAGCACCGCATCACCTGCCCTACGACAGGGCTCAGGCCCGGACCCTCTGGTCCAGCCCAGCCCCCAGCGGCACCTACCATGGCGGCAGCCCCCGGCGCAGGAGGGGGCTGCAGGGGTGTCTGGCCCGGCTGTGCAGCCCCCACTGCCACCAGGGCCGCGGACGCTTACCGTGACGGCGTGCAGGGAGTAGCCGAGGCCGAGTTGGCGGCAGGCCACCATGGCCTCCTTGGTGGTCCAGCCCTCGCTGCACACCGTGCCCCAGCGCCCGCCGTGCCGCACCTCCACGCGGCCCTCCGTGGCCGTCCGGCCGCCCACAATACGGATCTGCAGAGACGCCCTGGGGCAGGTGAGCTGGCATCCCCCTCCCCGCCCCCGTGGCCCTTGGCTCCCAGGCGCGTGGTTAGCTGTGGCGTGGCGCTGCCGCACCAGCACCTACTTGCAAGCCGTGGTTAGCGAATCCCAGGCCCAGCTGGCGACAGGCCACGGCGGCCTCCAGCGTGCCCCAGCCTTCACCGCAGATGAGACCCCAGCGCAGGTGCCCCTCGCCGTCCGCCCCCACCGCCACCTCGACCCGCCCCTCGAAGCGGCTCCGGCCCCCGCTCAGGCGAATCTGTGGGCAGATGGCACGGGGGCATCAGCGTGGCCAGCGGGGGGGCAGGGCTGGGCAAAGACGCCCATGGGGCAGCCAGAGCAACTGAGCCTGTGCCCAGAGTGTCTCGTGACGCCTGGGCCACATCCTGCTCCCCCTGCCCAGCACATTGCTGATGCCGATGCTGCGCTCCATCTCCAGGCCTGCTGCAGCGCTGGCACTGCCCTGCACCCCCACGGCCACCACCTTCCTGGCAGAGGCTGACGCTCCCCCAGCTGCATGGGGGCACTGGAGATGGGCTGACATCAGCAGGGGCCTGGAGCTCGCGCAGCCCCTCGCTTGGGGGGCAGCAAGGCAGGCGCACTGCAGGGTCTGGGGCTGCATGTGCCCAGCTCAGGGCTCCTCCCCTGTGGGCGCCAGACCCGGGGCCGGAGCATTTCAGGCTGCAGTGATGCTCAGTCCTTACAGCTCTGCTCCATGTATTAGTGGGTTTGAGGCGCTGGTGCTGCTGCAGCCCCGGCTGGGGATGGGGCTGGGCTGGGCCAGTGCTCCTGCTGCACCGACCCCGCAGGGTCCTGGCTGGGGTCTTGCCCCCGTGCTCAGACTCAGAACAGTGCCATGGGGCTTAGACTGGATATGACCCCTCAGCTCCCTGCCAGCCCCACGCTGCACTCCCTGGCTATAGAGAGTCCCAGGCATTTGGGCCCAACCCTCCCCGCCCCGCAGCCCCTCGCTGCCATCCGGCTCTAGCATGGGCTGCCTGGCTCTACACTCGGCAGCCCAAAATCTGTGCCTGTTGCTTGGGAAGGAGTTGGTTTTGGGCACTGGTTCCTGCCCCGTGGTCAGGTGGGGGTGGCTGGGGCTGGTGGTAGGGGCAGGGCTGCCAAGCTGGGCAGATGCAAAAGCCCGAAGCGCATTTGGGGGCAGTGAAACCTTGGGCGAATCCAGCTGGATCCGGCCCAGCCGTTTCGGGAAAGCCAAAGGAGCCTTTCGAGGGGTGCAGGAGTAGGGGTTGCAAAAGGCTGGGTCATTTCAGAGCCGCGCAGGGCCAGGGGTGAATGCCCCAAGCCGGGGACTGAATGTTTTGCTCCACGGGAGTCAAAGCATTCAGGTTCACCCTGAAATGCCCCCGGGGCTGCATGAGAGCTGAGCCCCCTGTCCAGGTCACCCCAGCCCAGGGGCACCGGAGGTGCTGGGAGTCTCCATGCAGCCACGGCCTGGAGAAGCCACCCATGCAGCGCCCCACGCCCAGCACGTGGCCTGGAGCTGCTACCCGGAGACAGGCCGGCCCATGGAGCCGCTGGACGCAGCAGCTTCCCCCCGGGACCAGGGGAGACGGAATGGGGGGGCAGCTGCGGTGCCCTCCCCTGCCCCCAGACCCTCTCTCCCTACCCAGGACTCAGCCCCACCAGACCAGGCAGCCCCTTCCCCAGGGCCCTAGAGAGCCCTGCACAGTCCCGGGCCACGTCCCTGCGGTGCCATTGCTGGACACGGCAGCCCAGGAAGGGGGCAGGGAGGGGCACGTCCTGGGGCAGGGGGCTGCGACGGGGCAGTGCGGCCCAGCCAGCGGCACCCCAGCGGGCCCAGTGCTGACCGTGGTCTCGTAGCCCATGTAGGGGATGTTGCAGCGGACGCCGGCGTCCTCCGAGTGCTTGCAGCCCTCCTCCGTGATGTTCTTGTAGGGGCAGCTCCACAGCGACGCCTCTGTGCCCGTGCACCGCACCTCATTCAGGTGGATCGGGCCCATGCCTGCCACCAGGGCCCGGCTCAGCGTGGGGGCAAAGGACTGCTCTGGACCCGCAGCCGGGCCGTGGCCCTGCCCAGCCCTGGCCGCCCCAGACCCCGCTCACCTTGGCCCATGCGGGCACTGGTCAGGGCCTCCTTGGCGCTGCCGAAGCCAAGCTCGCGGCACACAACGCTGGCCGACAGCAGGCTCCAGCGGTCGTCGCAGATGGTGCCCCACTCGCCCTGCCGCAGCACCTCCACGCGGCCCTCGCCCACCTTGGCGCCGCCCTTCAGCCGCAGCCGCTGCTGGGGAGCACAGCGACACGTCGGAGCCGGGCCCGGGGCTGGGGTGGTGCCAGCACCAGGTCAGACCCCGTGTTTGGCAGGGTTTGCACAGGCCTGATCCTGCCTGGACCCGGGGCTGGGCCAGCTGTGACTGTGCGCTGTGCCTCGACCGCCCCGGGAGAGCTCACCTGCCCTGGCTGCCGCTGCTGCCGCTTCTTGCCCCGGGGGCTGCTGGTGGCGAAGAGGGGCCCGGGCACGCAGCTCACGACGGCCGGCATCCCCCCCTTGCAGGCAGTGGTGGCATTACCGCGGTAGAACTCGAAGGGGCACATGGAGATGTGCACCTCGGTGCCAGCGCAGGCCACCGAGTGCATCCGGAAGTTCAGCTGCTGGCGCTCCGTGTACAGCCTGCGGGAGAGCGGTGGGCAGAGTCAGGTGTACCCCGGCACCGCAGGGACAGCGTCAGCGTCGGCGTCAGCCAGACCCCAGCACTGCAGGGACAGCGTCATCCGGACTGCTGCGCTGTAGGGGCAATGTCACCCAGACCCCAGCACTGCAGGGGCAGTGTCACCCGGACCCCAGCACTGCAGAGACAGCGTCAGCCGGACTGCTGCGCTGTAGGGGCAATGTCACCCGGACCCCAGCACTGCAGGGGCAGTGTCAGCCAGACCCCAGCACTGCCAGGGCAGCACCAGCTGGACTGCTGCGCTGTAGGGGCAATGTCACCCGGACCCCAGCACTGCAGGGGCATTGTCAGCCAGACCCCAGCACTGCCAGGGCAGCGTCAGCTGGACTGCTGCGCTGTAGGGGCAATGTCACCCGGACCCCAGCACTGCAGGGGCATTGTCAGCCAGACCCCAGCACTGCAGAGACAGCGTCATCCGGACTGCTGCGTTGTAGGGGCAATGTCACCCAGACCCCAGCACTGCAGGGGCAGTGTCAGCCAGACCCCAGCACTGCAGGGGCATTGTCAGCCAGACCCCAGCACTGCAGAGACAGCGTCATCCGGACTGCTGCGTTGTAGGGGCAATGTCACCCGGACCCCAGCACTGCAGAGACAGCGTCAGCCGGACCCCAGCACTGCCAGGGCAGCGTCAGCCGGACCCCAGTGTCATGGGGGGCAGCTTGAGCCACCCCAGCACCGTGGGGGGCAGCATGAACTGAACCCTGGCATTGCAGGGGCAGCATCAGCCGGCGCCCGCGCTGCAGGAGTAGTGTCAGTCAGACCTCAGCACCGTGGGGTCGGTGTCAGCCGGATGCCAGCACCACATGGCCAGTGCCAGCTGGACCTTGGCACCGGTACAACGGGGACAGTGTCAGCCAGACCCTGGCGTTGCAGAGGCAGGGGAAGCCGGACCCCAGCTCCATGGGGGCAGTGTCACCTGGACCCTGGCTCACAGGGGCTGCGCCTCTACCCAGCCCGGCAGCCCTCGCTCTCCGCTGCCCTAACGCCAGTACCGTGGCGCAGAGGAGTCGTCTGTCCCGGCCCTGCCCAGCCTCCTGCCACGTGGATGGGGACATGTCAAGGCTGGCACGTGGCCCCAGGGCTCCCTGCACCTGGTGCCCAATTACCTCTTGGTGGCCCCCCAGTCCTCCCTGCACTTGTGCTTGGGGCAAGGCCTGGCGACCCGCCTGGAAGACAGAAAACTGTGTCAGCGGCTCAGTGCCGCGCACCCCGCCACCGAGCCTCCCGTGCCGCGAGGCTGGAGACCCACGCCAATGGGAGCGCTTCCCGCCTCATGTCAGGTGACAGCAACTTGGTCACCCTCTGCAGTGACATCACCTGCCTCTTCCTGCCACGTGAAGTCAGCAGCCAGTAGCTGCTGTGATGTCATTTGCCACCGCGTGATACATGTCAGGAAACTGCCCGTCAGCCGTGGCGATGCCATTTCCTGCCTCATGTCACAGGCGCACGCTCCCAGGGATGCAGGAGGCACCCAGTGCAGGGTCAGGGCCCAGGGCCCAGGGCCACGCATCGGGCAAGCCCCCCGCTGCCTTCCAGGGGGCCGGGGAGGAGCGGGAAGTCCCTGGGGCAGCGAATGGCCTGACGGCGCCACATCTCGCAGGCCAGAGGCAGCAAGTTGCTCGTGGTCCGCCACAGTTGGACTTTGCAAAGGGCAGTAACAGAGGTCCTGCCCCACTGAGCCCTGGGCAGGGTCCGGGGGCAGGAGCCCGAGAGCAGAAGCCTGCGACCATCACAGGGGATGCGGGTGGCTCTGGCAGGGACACGGGCGACATCACGGATCGTTCCCCACAACAGCGACAATCCTGGGCAGGAGCAGAGTGCGGGGCGGAAACGGGATCTGCGAACACGGAGAGCCACGGCGTACGTGGCACTGGGACGAGGCACCACGCGGCGCATTGAAGGGACCGCACCAGGCCACCATGGGCCCTTCCTGCAGACCCGTGGACACCTGGTGGATCCCAGCCACCCAGACGACGGAGGAGGGTCTGGGGGTCAGGGTCAATATGAGCCTGCAGGCTGATGCAGCCGCATGCAAGGACCAGCGGTTTGGGCAGCACCAATAGAGCGCGGGGTGCAAGACACGGGCGTGATCATGCCCCCGTACTCTGCACCTGTCAGGCCGCATCTGCAGCACTGTGCGCCCTTCCGAGTGCCCCGTTTTAAACAGGCCGTGGAGAAGGGAGACGGGGGTCCAGAGGCGGGAACAGATGCTCAAGGGCTTGGAAGGCAGGTCCTGGAGGAGAGGCTGGAGCTGGGCAGGTTTGGCTGGTGGAGAAGGTGCTGATGAGGGGCCATGGCAGCAGCCTGCAAGTCCCCGAGGGGCTGCCAGAGAGATGAGGGAAAGCGCCTGCTCTCTCCTTCCGCAAAGAGGCAGACGTGGAGCAATAGCTGGACGTTGCAGCAAAGTCAGTTTAGGTTGGAGATGAGGAAACACTTCTTCACTGTCAGAGCAGGGAAGCCGTGGCAGATGCCAGGGAAGGGGTGGGCTGTCCGTCACTGGAGGTGTCGACAAGAGGTTGGGGATGATCTGGGCGCAGCGATGCCCGTGCTCTGCTGTGGGGTGTCCCAGGCTTCGGGGCTGTGCTGGTTGCCCCCCACCCCTCTTCCCTGCCCCATGTGTCGGGGGGTTTGAAGCCTCCCCCCGAGGCGCTGGTGCTGCCGCAGCCCTGGCTAGGGCTGGGGCTGGGCTGGGCTGGGCTGTGCCCATGCTCCTGCTGCACCGACCCCGCAGGGTCCTGGCTGGAGGGTCTCGCCCCTGCGCTCGGGCTCAGCCCCACGCTGCACTGGGGCAGGGAGGGATTGCCCCCCTGCTCAGACTGGTCCGGACTGGAGGTTTTTCCTTCCTCGGCCTGGGCTCTCTGGAGCAGCTATTAACAACCTTTGCAGCAGCAGGACGTTTGCCACCGCAGCCCCCCTGCTGCACCTGTGGCAGGGTCAGGAGCGATGTCTGTGTTGTGTCAGGGCTGGCAGTAACTTTACAAAGAGATTAGCTGATGGGTTTGTCCGGGCTGGGCTGATCCTGCCTTGGGCAGGGGTTGGACTAGACGAGCCCCACGGAGGTCCCTTCCACCCCACTCCTCCGTGACGCTATGGTTTACAGAGGCAGGGGCAGGCCAGGCGGGCAGGGCCCACCGGAGACCCATCACGTCCAGCCCCGGTTGTAGTTATCGCTGCAGTGTCGTGGCGCAGTACAATAGAGGCGCTGGCCAGAGCCCTGCTAATGACCACGTCCATGCCAGCAGCCCTGCGGGGCGTCAGGCTAACGAGCAGGGCGCTGGCAGCCTGGCAACGCATCGCTGGCCACGTGTTCACAAGCACAGCGGCCGTGGCTGCTCCCAGACAGCTGGCAGGAAGGGCGCGCGTGGGGACAGGCGCCCGTGACACCAGGGGATCAATAAGGAGACATCAGGCCACGGTGGCCATGGGAGAGGGGCCATGCACTGCGGGGGTCTCTGCTGTTGAGGGCATGGGGGCAAAAGAAGGTGCCAGGTAACGTGGGGCCTCTGCAGCACACGCTAGGAAATCTGGTCATCTCACCTGACGGTGAAGCTGACATATTCAACGATTTTTTTGCCTCCGTATTTCTGAGGAGGGACCCGGATATCTCCCCCACTGCTCCCCGGTTTCCCCTCCCCGCCGAGGGCCCTGTGGGTGGCACACCCAGGGCGAGGGTTAATGAGGACCTTGTCAGGGAACTTCTGGAGGGACTGGATGTATTTAAATGCACAGGTCCTGACGACCTCCACCCCAGGGTGTGCAGGAACTAGCAGGGGTCATTGCAGGACCTCTGGCACGGCTCCACGAGCACTCGTGGCGCTCGGGCGATGTGCCAGAGGACTGGAAAAGGGCCAATGTGGTCCCCGTCTTCAAAAAAGGGAGGAAGGAGGACCCAGGAAACTACAGGCCCGTGAGTCTTACCTCGTCCTGGGGAAGCTTTTCAAAAGAATTATCCTGGTGCATGTCCAGGAAGGGCCGGCAGGGGAGGTGATGCCCCGGGGCAACCAGCATGGGTTCATTCGAGGCAGGTCCTGTCAGACCAACCTGGTGGCCTTCTACAACCAGGTCACCAAGTCCTTGGATGCAGGTGTCGCAGTGGATATAGTCTTTCTGGACTTCAGGAAGGCCTTCGACACGGTCTCTCACCCCATTCTCAGTAAGAAACTAGGAGACAGTGGTGTCGATGCCTACATGGTCAGATGGGTCGCAAACTGGCTGGAGGGCCGCACCCGGAGGGTGGTGGTGGACGGGTCTTATTCAACCTGGAGGGATGTGGGCAGTGGGGTCCCCAGGGCTCGGTCCTCGGGCCCGCGCTGTTCAACATCTTCATCAGTGACTTGGACGAGGGGGTGAAAAGCACCTTGTCCAAATTAGCGGATGACACTAAGATGTGGGGGGAAGTGGGCACGCTAGAAGGGAGGAATGGGCTGCAACCTGGACAGGTTACAGGGGTGGGCAGATGAGAACAGGATGGGTTTCAACACTGACAAGTGCAAGGTGCTGCACCTGGGAGGAAGAGCCAGCAGCATCGCTACAGGCTGGGAACTCCCTTCTCGTCAGTGCAGAGGCAGAAAAGGATCTTGGAGTCATTATCAATTCCAAAATGAACACGGGCCGACAGTGTGGGGATGCGGTCAGGAAGGCCAACCATACCTTGTCGTGCATCCACAGATGCATCTCAAGCAGGGCCAAGGAGGTGATCCTCCCCCTCTATGTGACACTGGTCAGGCCGCAGGTGGAGTACTGCGTCCAGTTCTGGGCACCACACTTCAGGAGGGATGTGGACAACATTGAGAGGGTCCAGAGGAGGCCACTCGCATGGTCAGGGGCAGCAGGGCAGGCCCTACGAGGAGAGGCGACGGGACCTGAACCTGTTCAGCCTCCACAAGAGAAGGCTGAGACGGGATCTGGTGACCATTTACAAATTAGTCAGGGGGACCAGCAGGCAATGGGGGAGTCCCTGTTCCCCCGAGCACTACCAGGAGTGACTAGAAATACGGGTCACAAGCTGGCAGAGGGTAGATTCAGACTAGACATCAGGAGGTGCTGCTTCACTGTCAGGGCGGCTAGGATCTGGAACCAACTTCCAAGGGAAGTGGTGCTGGCTCCTACCCTGGGGGTCTTTAAAAAAAGGCTGGATGAACATCTGGCCGGGGTCGTTTGACCCCAGTACTCTTTCCTGCCATGGCAGGGGGTCGGTCTAGGTGATCTCCTCAGGTCCCTTCCGACCCTATGAAACTATGACTCTACGATAGTGAGGAGCTGTCTGTTCGGCAGATGTTTTCTTTGGATTTTCCCACGCCGTGGGGTGAATCCAGGTCTCCGGCAGTGCTGTCGCCAGAGGAGCGGGGAGCAGTTTCATCTGTTATTTTATTTTCTGTCTCCAGACTATGCGGCTGGTTTCTCTGGCACGATGCTTCCCCGGATGCAGCCAGTCCTTTGCTGTGTTGCTGCCTGCCTGAGGCAGAGAGGTTTGGGAGCCCGGGCTAGCCCTGGCGGCCTCCTCTGTTCCTCTCTCCCTGGCAGCCTCCATCATCTAAAGTCTAGCTATCAAAAAGGGGTTATCCCAGGGCAAACCTGGCTCCTGGGTACTGGCAGTGGGGCAGCGAGGGAACGTGGGCACGGGCACCCCGAACAGCAGCTCTGCGGTAGGGCACGTGGGAAATGAAGGGTCAGACTGGAGACGATGGGACCAATGCGGATACGTTACCTCGGGTGTTCGGCTTGTCACCTCACGTGTCTGCACATGAACGCACGGAGCCTGGGAAACAAGCAGGAGGAGTGGGAGTCCTCGTACAGTCACGGAGCTATGACATGATCGGAGTAACAGAGACCTGGTGGGAGCACGTGTGACTGGAGCATGGCCACGGGTGGGTACTAACTGCTGAGGAAGGACAGCGTGTGGACGAGTTGTGGACAAGCTGAAGAGAGTCCAGCGGAGAGCAACGAAAATGGTTTGGGGCCTTGGGCTCGTGACTTGTGAAGAGACTGAGGGAACTGGGCTGGTTTAGTCTGCAGAAGAGAAGACGGAGGGGGATTTGATAGCAGCCTTCACCTCCCTGCAGGGGGGCTGCAAAGAGGACGGAGCTGGACTGTCCTCAGTGGGGAAGGTGACAGGACAAGGAGCAATGGGCTCAAGCTGCAGCAAGGGAAGTTGAGGTTGGATATTAGGAAAAACTTTCTTACTAGGATGATGGTGAAGCGCTGGGACAGGCTGGCTCCTCAGAGGGGTGGTGGAATCACAGGACCACAGACAGCGAGGGCGGGAAGGGACCGCAGGAGGTCACATCCAGTTCAGCCCCCTGCTCCAAGCAGCACCAGCCCCAACTACATCATCCCAGCCAAGGCTTTGTCTACCCAGGTCTTAAACACCTCCAAGGATGGAGATCCAACCACCTCCCTGGGGAGCCTCTTCCAGTGTTTTACTACTCTCCTTGTGAGAGAGTTTTTCCTTGTATCCAACCTCAACTTCCCTTGCTGCAGCCTGAGCCCATTGCTCCTTGTCCTGTCATCTGCCCCCACTGAGACCAGCCCAGCTCCAGCCTCTTTAGACCCCCGGCAGGGAGGTGAAGGCTGCTATTCAATCCCCCTCGGTCTTCTCTTCTGCAGACTCAATCAGCCCACTTCCCTCAGCCTCTCCTCACCAGTCCTGTCCCCCAGCCCCACAACCATTTTAGTTGGAAATTCTCTAATGTATTCAAACCTTTCTGTAGCGGGGGCCCACAGCTGGACACAGGACTCCAGATGTGGCCTCCCCAATGCTGAACCAAGGGGAAGAATCACTGCCCTGGATCTGCTGGCGATGCTCCTACCGATGCACCCAGGATGCCGGTAGCCTTCCTGGCACCACGGGCACACTGCTGGCTCCTGTTCAGCTTCTTGCTCCCTGTCCCCCCAGGTCCTTTTCTGCAGAGCTGCTGCCCAACCCGTCACCCCCCGCCTGCACCGGTGCATGGGATTGTTCCCTCCTAAACACAGGACTTTGCACTTGTCCTTGTTGAACCCCATGAGATTCCTGTTGGCCCAGCCCTCCAATGTGGTGAGGTCTCTCTGAATCCTAGTCCTACCCTCCAACGTATGTACTTCTCCCCCCAGCTTGGGGTCATCTGCAAACTGCTGAGGGTGCGCTGCATCCCGTCTTCCAGGTCGTTGCTGAAGATATTGAACAAAACCGGCCCAGCACCAACCCCGGGGCACTCCACTTGACACTGGCTGCCGACTAGATGTTGAGCCATTGATTACTACCCATTGAGCCTGACGATTCAGCCAACTTTCTATTCATCTTCTAGTCCATTCATCCAACCCAGAATTCCTCAGCAGGCTTGCAAGAATGCTGTGAGAGACGGCATCAAAAGCCTTGCTAAAGTCAAGGTTTATTATGTCCACTGCTTTCCCCGCATCCACAGAGCCAGTCACCTCGTCACAGAAGGCAATCAGGTTGGTCCGGCATGACTTGCCCCCGGTGAATCCATGCTGACTCTTCCTCATCACCTTCTTCTCCTCCAAGTGCTTAGAAATGGATTCTTTGAGGATCTGCTCCATGATTTTTCTGGGGACTAAAGTGAGGCTGACCGGTCTGTCATTCCCTGGATTTTCCTTCTTCCCTTTCTTCAACATGGGCACTATTTTTGCCCTTTTCCAATCATCCAGGACCTCCCCCAATAGCCAAGAGTTTTCAAAGATCATGGCCAGAAGCTCTGCAAGCACATCAGCCAACTGCCTCAGCACCCTTGGCTGCATCCCATCCAGCCCCACTGACTTGTACACGGCCAGCTTTTCTAACTAGTCCCTAACCTGTTCCTTCACCGCCGAGGGCTGCTCCCCTCCTGCCCAAACTGTGCTGCCTGGTGCAGTAGTCTGGGAGCTGCCCTTGCCTGTGAAGACCAAGGTAAAAAAGGCATTGAGCACTTCAGCCTCTTCTGCATCCTCTGTCACCACGTTGCCTCCCCCATTCAGTCAGGGACCCGCACTTTCCCTGACCTTCCTCTTACTACTGAAATACTTGTAGAAACCCTTCTTGTTACCCTTCACATCTCTTGCTAGCTGCAACTCCAACTGCACTTTGGCCTTCCTGGTTTCATCCCTGCACGCCCGAGCCATGTTTTCATACTCCTCCCTAGTTGTTTGTCCACATTTCCACGTCTTGTAAGCTTCCTTTTAGTGTTTAAGCTCACCAAAGAGTTCTCTGCTAATCCAAGCTGGTCTTCTGCCATACTTGCAAGTCTTCCTGCACATTGGGATGGTTCGTTCCTGTGCCCTCAGTAAAGTTTCTTTAAAATACAGCCAGCTCCTGGACTCCTCTCCCATCCAGGCTGGCCTCCCAGGGGACCCTGCCCATGAGTTCCCTGAGCGAGTCAAAGTCTGCTTTTCTGAAGGTGATTGTCCTTACTCTGCTGCTCTCCATCCTTCCTGTCCTCAGGATCCTGAACTCAATCACCTCGTGGTCGGTGCTGCCCAAGTTGCCGTCCATGACTGCATTCCCTGTTTATGAGCAGCAGGTCAAGAAGAGCATGGCTCCTAGTTGGCCGCTCCAGCACTTGCACTGGGAAGTTGTCTCCAATGCCCTCCAAACACATCCTGGATTGCCTGTGCACTGCTGCATTGCCCTTCCTGCAGATATCAAGGTGCCTGGAGTCTCCCATGAGAACCAGGGCTTGTGATCAGGAAATGTTTGCTAGCTGAAGAAAGCCTCATTCACCACGTCCTCCTGGTCTGGCGGTCTACAGCAGACCCCCACCACATCACCCTTGTTACACTCCCCTGTGACCCGAACCCAGGGACTTTCAAGAGGCCTGTCTCCAGTTTCATGCTGGAGCTCTGAGCCATCACGTGGCTCTTGCACACGCAGCACAACTCCCCTCCTCTTCTCCCCTGCCTCTCAGAGTCATCAATCCTGGACAATGAGGTCACATCTAGTCCAACTCCCTGCTCAAAGCAGGACCAGCCCCAACTACATCATCCCAGGCCTTAAACACATCCAAGGATGACAGAACAAGGAGCAATGGGCTCACATTGCAGCAAGGGAAGTTGAGGTTAAATATTAGGAAACACTCTCTCCCAAGGAGGGTGGTGAAGCACTGGGGCAGGTTACCCAGAGCGGTGGTGCAGTCTCCATGCTGGGAGGTGTTTAAGACCCGGGTAGACAAAGCCTTGGCTGGGATGATGTAGCTGGGGCTGGTCCTGCTTGGAGCAGGGGTTGGGCTAGATGTGACTTCCTGGCGCCAGAGCCCTGCAGCTGACACGTGCCGTGCGGCCATGCGGACTGGGGGCAGCAGGCTGCACCGGCTCCGGGACAGAGCTGTGTGAGCACCAGCCCGCAGCAGTGCCCAGCATGGGGGCAGAGGTGCCCTCCCCAGAGGCCAGGGGGCTGCTCCAGGCTCCCCCTGACACCAGGGAGATGGGCAGTACCAGGAGGGAGCGCGGCACCCAGCCCAGCCCCGGCCCTGGAGAGGAGATGAGGCACTACCTGGTGCACCCCATGGGCCACGGGGCGTCCTGCTCCTTGCAGGGGATGCATCGCCTGCCTGGGATCGCTGCAGCCCGAGCCCTGAGCAGAGCAGCGAGGAGGGTCCGAGGGGCCCAGGTCCCTCCTGTTCCCTCACCGGCCTGTCCCCAGACACCCTCGGTCCACGGGAAGGGGAAGGGGCAGGCAGCAGCGGGGATGACAGCGGAGCTGCCCAGCGCTCAAGCAGGCTCTACAAGCTCCCGTACACGCGAGATTTGGGCATGGGGTTTGCAGCAGCCAGCCAAGGACCCACAGCCATTTCCTCCAGAAAACGGCCCATGCCCGCTGGCCCCGGCCCCTCCAGGAGAGACGGCTCCGCTCCCGGGCCCCCACCATGGCCAAGGACCTGGTTCCTCAGCCCCAGACCCCTGGGCTGGGCGACTCCCTCCGGCCCTGCCGGCGCAGGCGCAGGCACAGCCGTGGCCCGGGAGACGGAGACATTTCTCATGGCAGGAGCAGCAGAAGCAGGAGCTGGCCCAGCCCCGGGCACAGCCCTGACCGGACAGCCACATGTGGCACGAGCAGCGAGGACACGGCCACGATGCCGGGTCACGGCTCAAGGGCAGAGCAGCCCTTCAGCCAGCGGGGCCAGCCCCGGGGTGCAGAGGCCATGCGGCCGCTGCCCCGTTACCTCCTGCCCAGCCCCGGGCTCCGGGCCCTCGTCCTGGCTGCGCGCTTCAGCCGTCTGTGGGAACAAACAGGGACCAGCTCGTGGGGGAGCAGGGGTTGCACCCGCTGGGTCCTGACGGCAGCACCGGGCACCCCAACAAGGGGCCAGCAGGCAGCGTCGCCCAAGGGACCCCCACCGCGGGCACCTGGGACCCACTCACTTGTAGAAGTTCCTGTTGACCTTCCTCTCGGCCGGGAAGCCCATCATGCCGCAGACGACGCGGCTGCTGCGGCTGTCCCAGCCCTCGTCGCAGATCTGGGCCCAGCTGTCCTTGTAGCGCACCTCCACAATGCCCTCCGTCACCGGCAGCCGCCGCCGGGCGCTGGCCACCACGGGCCGCAGCCGCAGCTCCTCCACCTGGTTCTGCTCCGTCTGCGGGGGGAGAGCCCGGTGAGCCCGATGGGCACCTGGACCCTGCCGCGGCCCAGGCTCAAGTCCTGCCTCTCTCTGGCCTGGGGCAGGATTTGAACGCAGGTCCCGGGAGCGGGGACTCGGAGAGCTGGGATCCAGCTCTGAGCGTCACGTGCACAGTGGAGTAGCGTCAGCCGGAGCGGCACGAGCCCCTGGCCCAGCACCCACCAGCCCCCAGTCTCAGCCCTTGCTGCGTCGAGCCTCACGTGCTCAGCCCGTGGCAGGGCCCGTCCCCCACCCCAGAGCATGCAGGGCCACAGTCCCTGCCCCGCGTACCCTGGGCATCTGCGGGGGCCAGGCCTGCACCGGGGCCCCCATGGGTGCCCCCCGCTGCCTCCGGGGCAGGGGCTGAGCGGGCACGAGGTCCCCAGACAGGAGACAGAGTCAGGGGTTAGCGCAGGGTCAGAGGATCCCGAGAGCCTGGAAGAGAGCGAGAGCGAGAGCAGGAGACCAGAGAGCAGTAGAGCACGGAGAGGCCGGAGCAGAGGCAGAGAGCAGCAGAGCGACAGGGCAGCGGGGCCGGGCTGGAGGGGAGACCCAGCCGGGGCCCGGGGAGGCTCCGGGCTCAGCGAGAGAAGCCCCTCCAGGGAGCAGAGCCCGGTCCTGGACTCTCCTGGGGCTCACACCTCGGCCCCAGGTGGGACCAGGCCGGCAGACGGCTGAGCGCTGCAGCGGTCGGAGGTGCATGGCACTGTCCGTCCCTGTGCCACGGGGAGTCCTCATGTCTGTCCACTCCCACCACCGTCCACCCGAGCACACGCTGCAGCCCCGGGGTCCGTGCTGGGGGAGGCCGTGCCCAGGCCACTGGCTCTCTGGGGCATCAGGACCAGCCCCAGCGCCCCCGGGCAAGGCTGGGGGGGCAGCATGGCAGCTGGCAGTGTCCAGCTCTGGAAGATGGGCCAGGTGGGGAGCCAGCGCCAGGAAGGATGAGGCTACATGGGGGCAGGGCTGCCCAGCGGCGCAGTGTGGTGTGGCGCGGTGCAGCGCGGCACTCACCTCAATGACGTTGGAGTCCACGAAGCCGGGGATGCGCTCGTCCTTGCAGACCACGCCGGCATCCTCCTCGTGGGTGCAGTCGCTGTTCCCCCAGCCCCGTGACTTGCAGTCCGTGATGCTCTTCTCACTGCCCCCGCACACCACGTTGTCCAGCCAGATCCGCCCTGCCAGGGGGAGCGGGCAGCACCGTCAGGGCCGCGGGGGCAGGGAGGGCCCAGGTACAGGGGACAGCTCACCAGGACAGCCCCTGCCCCACCAAGCCCGAGGAGCTACCCCCAAAACAGTGCATCCCCGAGACGTCACCCCATTCCCCCCCAATCCCACAGCACAGCAGTGCTTCGAGGGGGGCTTCATGCAGGCCCCTTCCTTTCCCCCCAAACCTGCAGCAATGAATACCCAGCCTGACACCCCTGCAAGCACACACACACACATACGTGCGCGCGTACACATGCACACCGCCCCCGTGCCACCAGCGTGCAGGGGAAGACGCGCGTGGGGCCGGGGCCGGGGCCGGGCTCACCGAGGCCTTTGCCGTATTTGGCGCTGTGGGCCCAGCCCGTGGCGCCCGCGAAGCCGAGGTGACGGCAGAGCACGTGCGCGTTGGCCAGCGTGAAGTCGTCGTCGCAGACTGTGCCCCACTCCTGGTTGTAGAAGACCTCGATGCGCCCCTCGTTGTGCTTGCGGGGGTAGCCGGCCAGGCGGAAGCGCAGCCGGGCGCTGGGGCTGGGGCCAGGCGCCGTGGCGGGCGGCGCCGTGGTGGGGGGCGTGCTGGGCTGCGCCGCCACCCCCCACAGCCACAGGCTGCACAGCAGGGCCAGCGGCTCCCGCCGGGCCCTGGCGACGCCGACGCTGCTCCTCATGCCTGCTGCTGGCCTGGAAAGAGAGGGGCAGCTGAGGTGGGGCCGGCATCCGGATTCGGGGGGGCTCCTGGGACCCTCACCTGGGGCTAGGTACAGCAGAGGGGGCTCAGCGCCCTCTCCCACCCCGGGGTGCCCTGGCCGTGCCCTGCGGGAGGGACAGATGGGACCCAGGGAAAGGAGCAAGGTCCAGGCCTGGCCAAGTGCCGTGTGAGGCCGTGTGGGGCCGTGGCACCATGCAGAAGTGGCACAGCCCATGCTGCCCGCGTCTGATGCCTGTCAGCTGCCAGCCCCCGAGTGGCTGCACCGGAGAGCCGGCACTGCGGTGCTGCTGGGGACCTGCTCTGGGCTAGCCCTGCAGCGACGTGGGGGGAGAGGCAGTCGCTGCAGGGCCGGGGGAGTGATAGGGATGCAGGGCTGGGGCTGGGCACAGACGGCCCCACGCAAGGTCCAGCTCAGGGCCCCGGGCACAGGACAAGGGTGCATCCCAGGGCACAGGGGTCACCACCGGCCAGCCCTGCACCGTGGGGTGGGAGGGGAGCAGAGTCCGGCTGCACGGGCAGAGGGGAGGCCGTGGCATGGGCAGCGGCACTGTCTCTGTACGTGGCAGGGTCCCGGCAGCACTGCTGGCCACCACGGCTGGCCCCGTGATGCTCCCGGGGGGAGGCTGGCAGTCGCAGCCCTGGAAAGCCACGACTGGGAGTGGCAGCAGCCCTGGAAAACCTGCCTCATGGGCTGAGAAAAGCCATCTGCCGAGCTTATGTAACAGCCTGGAAACGGCTCCAGCAGCCACCGGCCAAACCTGGCCAGGGCCTGGAGGCCGGGCCTGGGTGCAGCCACGTCAGACCTGGCTCCACACTGCACATCCAGCCAGGAGGCACCAGCCTGGCAGCTGACCTGGGCAGGGGGACTCCCACAGCCGGGATCACGCGGCCCCTTGCTAACGCATGGTCTCACGCAGCCCAGCTGCAGGGAGGTCTGGGCAAGGCGCTCGCGGGCTCATGACATATGTGCATGTGTGTCTGTCTGCACGCATGTCAGGCTGGACAATTATCACTGGCCCCAGCACTGCAGAACCAGGGCGAGGGGCCAACTCGGGACTACATGCCCCTGCCAGCGCGACCGCAGGAGGAGGCGCGACGTGCGCTGGGCAGATGGCCGCACAGCTGCCTTCATGGCCGCACACCAGGTGCCCTCACGGCCCCAGCTCTGAGCAGGGGCAGGGGCAGGGGCAGGGGCAGGGCAGCCCAGGAGGGTCACAGCCAGGGCCCAGCTCAGCTCCGTCCAAGGGCCGTGGAGTGGGCAAACTGAATTAAGCTAAGGCTCTTGACCCTAGTTCAGGCCTTCCTGGAGCTAAGCAATTGAATTGTACAGAGTGCCTTATAAGGCACTGGGCAAAGTGAGTGCTGCAAGTGGTACGGTGGGCTAACCAGGTGCAGCAGTTTCCCTAGAAGAAAAGAAACCCAAAAACGGAATAGGATTGGAGTACCTTGTCTAAAAGGATGGGGTAAGAAAGTTGAGGACTGGACAGTTTGAGGCAAGAAAGTTACAGAAGTAGTAGACAAACAAAGGAACAGCTGTGTTTTGTGTTGCCACCCTGGGGAGACAGGAGAAACCTTGGGATTTTCGTTCGAATAACGAGGAATCCAGACACTAACATCCCACACGCCCAGCAGAGGATGGTAGATGGGTGTGTGTGTGTGTGTGTGTGTATGTGTACGCGCACGCATGTGTAAAATAATCTGAGGCCGGTACCACCAAAGGTCGCTGTTGTAACGCCTAAAGAACCTCTTGCCAGGTCGTATTATGGAGCGAAAACTTGTAATAAAGATTAGGGACTACTATTAAAGTTCACTTGATACCAAATTGGACAAGGGGCTGTGTCAATCCTCGGGGGTCTCTGTAAAAGGAATCCTAGTGGCAACAAAGCCCCGTGGCCCCAGGCCGGCTCCTTCCCACCCCGCGGTTCTCGGCCAGCCGTGCTCTCGCTCTCCCCAGACCGCGGATACCAAATGCTCCCCTGGGCCCGGCCTCCCTCGCCGCGGACGCAGCAACCACAGCTGAGGAGGTGGCGGGTCAGCCTGGTGCAAGGAGCCTGCATCTCCCACAGGCCCCCACTGCCTCTCAGCCCACTCCTGGTCCCTCCTCCCACCTTGGCTCCTGCTCTGCAGCTTCAGCCCCACAGTCCGGTGCTGTGACAGAGTCGCCCTCCTGCCCCTCCACAGGTGGCGTGGCAGGGTGGGCAGCGCAGCAGAGCTGGTGGCAGGACCGGACTGCACCCCGTGCCCTTTGCCCAGCCTCGCCTGGGGAAGAGGGCCCTGGCCGAGTGGACCCTGGGCCCCAGCAGCGGGTCTGAGGACAAGGACCCCGTTGCACCAGCAGCACCGCCCCAGCCAAGAGGCCTGGCAGGCCAGCTGGCAGGGAACAGCGATGTCCCCTGGGGCCAGGCTGGCTGCTCCTTGCCAGGCTCAGCCGTGCTCCCAGAGGCCCGGAGAGGCTGGAAGCAGCCAGGCGCAGGCATTTCCAGGACAGCCCCGGCCCAGGACTAGTTGGTGCCAAGGCAGGCACCAGACGAGCTGTCAGGGAGGGCAAGAGCCACACGGCACCGGAGGAGGGTCCCACGTCTACGTGGTTGCACACAGCCTGCTCCAGCACCCACCGGGCAACCAGGCAGGCATCCGCTGTGGGAGGGTGGGTGCTGATGTGTCTTCCACACAGCCTGCTGCAACCAGGGACACGGCTTGCCCCGTGCCAGGGCTGGAACAAGCACGGGTCCCTGTCCCGGAGGGGATGCTTGACCCGCCCCACCGCACATGGGACGTGCCGGCCCCCACGGGCATGAATGGGACTCAGAGACTGGCGCAGCCCAGAGGACAGGCCAGCCCTGAGCAAACAGGCGGTGGGGTGGTGGGGAGAGCTGCCGGCTCCTGCGACTGCCCAGGAAACCGCAGGAATGCGCCGGCAGCCCCGTGAATGGCCGGCTGCGCGCTGGGCCGGCCACCTCCTCACGGGCCCGGGGCCAGGCGCGGGGGCGGCCGGCGCTGCCAGCTGGGAATCAGAGGGCCTTTCAGCGCGGGGTTGGGAGGGGGAATCCAGGAACGCCGCAGCCGCCCTCCTCCCTCAGGGGCATCCCCGGGCGGCTGGGCCCAGCGGTGCCCACACATCGCTGCCCCTTCCCTGCCAGCCCTGGGGAGAGAGGGAAACGTCCTCGCCCAGGCTGCCTGCGGCTGAGCTCTGCCGCTGCCCCTGCCCCTGCCCCTGCCCCTTGGGGCCTCTGGCTCTGCCCCTTCTCCGGGGGCCAAGCTGGGAGCCCCCGACCCCAGCCTGGTGACCCATCCCCTACCCCCCCACTGCAGTCAGGGCCATGAGGTCCCCTGGCTGGGCCCTGTCCTGGCAGGGGATCGGGGCAGACTCAGACCCACTGGGCTGAACTCGGAGCAGTGATAACCCCCTTCCCCGCACGGGGCAGGTCTGAGGGGCACAAGCCCTGGGGAGCGGGAAATCCTGGTGGGGACCCTAACAGGGAGCAGCCTGGGGTGCGTGGCCGTCGTGCCCTGGGCAGAGGCCGGGGTCGTGCCCCCATGCAGCCAGCACGTCATATGGCACGGAGACTGACCCCGGCTCCCAGGCCTGGCTGGAGCGGAGCAGCTGACCTGGGGCGAAGAGCAGGGGTAGGGATGGCTGCAGATGCCCAGGACACGGGACAGGGACGAGCTGCTGCCAGGTTCCCGGGCTGGGAGCCCACTGGGAGTCAGGGCAGGGGCAGGGGCAGGGCAGGACCGGACCGTGTGGACAGCCAGAGCACGGCACGGCCACCAAGGGCCAGGGCTGGACAAGCCAGACGGGGGCCCGGCCACGCCGCCCCGGCACCCACGCCCGCGCGGGGCAGCGGGGAGCCGGGCAACACCAGGGCGGAGACCGGGCGTCCCCGACGCGCCGCCACCCCCGGGCCGCACCGCCTCCACTCGCCGGCAGCACGAGGCTGTCCCCGGCCGGGGCCCCAGCGCCGGGGGCAGCTCGGCCCTCGCGTCCCCACGGGGGCCCGGGCCCGCCGCTGCCGGCTGCAGCGTCCCCCGCCCGCCCCCGGCTCCGGCTCCGGCTCCGGCTCCGGCTCGCAACGGGCGGCATCGGGCCGGGCCGGGCCGGGCAGTGCCGGGCCCCGAGCAGCGGCGGGAGGCGAGCCGGGCCGGGCCGGGGCGGGGCGGGGCGGGGCGGGACTATTGAAAGTCTAAGTTCTCCATCAGCATCTTGGGGCCACCCCGGTCGGGTGGCCGATGGCGGGGCCGGCGTCCGGCTGGTGCCCGGCGGGGCGGGGGCTCCTCCCGGGGCTGCGCCGAGTCCGCAGCCCGCTGGTCCCGGGCAGCCGCGCCTGGGCCCCGCCAGCCCCGCTGCGCCGGACACGGAGGCTCCAGCCTCGGCGGGGCAGAGCGGGGCCAAGGGACCGGCCGCCCCCGCCCCGCAGCGCCTTGCTCCTTTCCCCGAGCGGGACCGGCAGCAGCGGCGCCCGCATCCCGGCCCCGCGCGTTGAGTCCCGTCGCGGGGGCCACGTCTGAGCCGCCCCGCGAAGCGCCCCGCGCCGGGCGCATCCCTCCCGTCCGCCCAACGCGCCCCGGCCCCGGCCCCGGCCCCGGCCCCTACCTGTGCGGCGCTGCGGGCGGTGCGGGCGGGCGGGTGGCGGGGCCTGGCTGCGGGGCGCGGAGCCCTGGACCTCGGCACGACCCGAGTTGCGCTCTCGGCAGCCGCCGCCGCCCCGCTCCTCCCCGCCCCGCCCCGCCCAGGGGCCGGCGCTGCGGGGCTCGGGGCTGCGGCCGCGTCGCCCGGCCTCCCGCCTCCTGCCGTCCCGCCGGGGCCGCTCTGCTCGCGGCGCCACGCGTGCCCACCCCCGCGGCGGGACCCGGGCACCCGCGCCTGCAGCGGGGAAGGCTGCGGGTCGGGAGCGAGGGGCGCTGGCAGGGCTGGGGGGGAGTTGGGGGCCTGCAGAGCCCTGTAGGACGGCTCCAATGGAGGTGGCCGGGGACCAGGGCAGCTTGACCCTCTCCTGGTGCAGGGGACATCAGCATCCCCAGAAGCAGCAAGGGGCCGATGTGGGGGGTCTGGCAGTTTCATCCACGGTGCTGCAAAAGAGAGACTGAGCCAAGACCTGGACATGTCCTTTATTGCGGCTGAAGCAGCACCATCCCCAGGGCACACATCTCCTTCCTCACAGCCACAGGCCATGCCGCGTGGGCAGCAAGCCCCAGGCCCCGTCCTTCCTATGCACATCATGCGGGAGCTCCCGCAGAGCCTGCGGCAGGGCGAGCACCCTGGCACCAAGACCCTCTGCTCCTGCCACAGGGGCAGCAGGGCTGGGGCTAGGTATCCCCACCACCCTGTCCAGACAGGGGAAGCCTGTGGGGCCTACTGTGTCCAGAGCCTGAGGGCTTGCACCTGGCCTGCTCGTCCCCTTGGGGCCTGTGTCACTGCCGTGCTGCCCTCTGCCCTGCCTGCATCCACACTGTGCCTGGCTCGGGGCCACGGCCACGTGCTCAGAGGAGCCGGCCCAGGAGCTGGGTGTGAGGGCCATGGGTCCGCCCGCCGGGCAGCGTCACAAAGCCGAGCTTCCCGTAGAAATGCAGCTGGTGGTGGTGCGCGGCGCTCACCTCGCAGAACACGCCCCGGGACCCTGCGGGGAAGGAAGGCATCACGGTCACTGCGGGTCACACGGTCACTGCGGTCACAGGCCAGGCTGGACCCGGTTAGGCTGGGCAGGGCAGGGTGTGGGACCCTGGTCCTGGGCTCCATGCAGCCCTGCTGGTCAGAGTGCGGACCAGAGCCGAGCCAGGCGCTGCACTGGGGGTGGCGGGGCCAGATAACAAGGTGCCCCTGGCCCCAGCCTGGTCTGGCCTCCCCTGCCCCATGCTCCTTGACCACGGGCACAGGCTGTCTTCTGGAGAGGTGCCCTGTGGCTGTGAGCCCTGCCCAACCCCAGCCCCACACCTGGGCATGGCCCCCCTCTCCAGCCCTGGCCCAGGCCCCTCTGCCCCCGTCCCTGTGCGGGGCATGCTGTGTCCCACACCCCGGGGTCAGGACTCACCATTGGCGCGCAGGGCGCTGAGCAGGGCGATGGCCAGGCTGCGGGCAGCGCCGGGGTCCAGTGCGCGTGGCGCAGTGCCCAGCTGCACCAGTGAGGGGAAGCGCTGCAGCACGGCCGGGGGCACAGCCAGCGGCTCTGCCTGGAAGGACATCAGCGCCTCCCCCACGGCGCCCTGCCGCATGGACAGCGGTCGGCCAGGGCCCAGGGAAGTCCCCCCGTCCCCCAGCCCACCCCTCAGTGTCACAGCAGGCCCAGCCCCTGCTCTAGGCAGGATCAGCCCCTTCCTAAACCTTCCAGACACATCCGGGTCTGGCCTGGTCCTGGCAACACCTGCAACCCGGGTGCAATGACCAGGCCCATTCCCCACAGACACTAAGAGCCCCCGGCCCTTTCTTGGGTGATACTGGGTGACATGGGTCAGGGTCCTGCTGCTATCAGGGGGTTCAGTGCACTCTCACCCCTTTCTCATTAAGAAATTAGGCAACTGTGGTGTCAATGCCTACACATCAGATGGGTCACCAATTGCCTGGAGGGCCGCACCCAGAAAGTGGCGGTGGATGTGTCTTATTCGACCTGGAGGGATGTGGGCAGTGGGGTCCCCCAGGGCTCGGTCCTCAGGCCCGCACTGTTCAGCATCTTCATCAGTGACTTGGACGAGGGAGTGAAAAGGACCCTGTTCAAATTTGCAGATGACACTAAGATGTGGGGAGAAGTGGGGAGAAGAAGAGCACACTAGAAGGGAGGGACAGGCTACAATTAGATCTGGACAGGCTACAAGGGTGGGCAGATGAGAACAGGATGGGGTTCAACACTGACAAGTGCAAGGTGCTGTACCTGGGGGGGAAGAACCAGCAGCAGACCTACAGGCTGCGGAGCTCCCTTCTTGTCAGTGCAGAGGCAGAAAAGGATCTTGGAGTCATTACTGATGCCACAACGAACATGGGCCGACAGTGTGGGGACGTGGTCAGGAAGGCCAACCGCACCTTGTCGTGCATCCACAGATGCATCTCGAGCAGGGCCAAGGAGGTGATCCTCCCCCTTTATGCGACACTGGTCAGGCCGCAGCTGGAGTACTGCGTCCAGTTCTGGGCGCTGCACGTCAGGAGGGATGTGGACAGCATGGAGAGGGTCCAGAGGAGGCCACCCGCATGGTCAGGGGGCAGCAGGGCAGGCCCTACGAGGAGAGGCTAAAGGGCCTGAACCTGTTCAGCCTCCACAAGAGAAGGCTGAGAGGGAATCTGGTGGCCATCTATAAACTGGCCAAGGGGGACCACCAGGCACCGGGGGAGTCCCTGTTCCCCCAAGCACCGTTGGGAGTAATGAGGAATAACGGCCACAAGTTGATGGAGAGTAGATTCAGACTAGACATCAGGAACATTACTTGGCAGTCAGGGCAGCTAGGATCTGAAACCAGCTCCCAAGGGAAGTGGTGCTCACTCCTACCTTGGGGGGCTTCAAAAGGAGGCTTGATAATCACCTAGCCGGGGTCATTTGACCCCAGCATCCTTTCTTTCCTGCCCACGGCAGGGGGTTGGACTTGATGATCTGCTCAGGTCCCTTCTGACCCTACCTACTATGAAACTGTAACTATCAAATATGAGAGACTCCCAGGCCAAGGCCCTGTCCACATTGCAGAGGAAAGGGAAACCCCCCAGTTTCTGACCAGCGGGAAATCCCTTCCTGCCCCAGTGCAGCATCTGTCTGACCCTGAGCGCAGGGGCAAGACCTTCCAGGCAGGACCCTGCAGGGTTGGTGCCAGCAGGAGCATTGGCGCAGCCCAGCCCCATCCCCAGTCTAGCAATAACCTAGGCACAGCGATGCTGGTGTCAAGGTGTTTTTAAGCCTCCCCCAGAGGCGCTGGTGCTGCTGCAGCCCAGGCTGGGGATGGGACCAGACTGTGCCCATGCTCCTGCTAGGACCAGCCCCACAGGGTCCTGCCTGAAGTGTCTTGCCCCTGCGCTCAGGTTCAGCCCCACGCTGCACTGGGGCAGGAAGGGATTTCCCCCCTGCTCAGACTGGTGCACACTGGGGGGTTTCCCCTTCCTCTGCAGTGGGGCACGGCCTGGGCCTGGGCTCTCTGTAGTGTCCATGACCCCCTTGGCAGCAGCAGGACGTTGGCAGCTGCGGCCCCCGCTGTATCCTGGGGGCGGGGGCGATGTCTGGGGCTGTACCAGGGGCGACTGTGTCGTGTGCTATGAGGTTAGACAAGGGGTTTGTCTGGGCTGATTTGGACGGGGCTGATCCTGTCTCAGGCCGGGGTTGGACTCAATGTGACCCATGGAGGTCCCTGCCAGTCCCACGGCTCTGGGACTCTGTAAGATTATAACTTTGTCTTAATCTCTAATCTTCCAGCCATGGGCCCCTGTCCTGCTGTCTGCAGCAGTGGAAGGAAGGTGTTTTCCCTCCTCTGTCAGGAAACCACCTGCCTTCTGGACACTGCTGTCGAGTCCCCTCTTAGGCACCTTCCCCGCCACCCACGTCCCCCAGCCCCAGCCCCCGAACCCAGCAGGGCCTCACCTGCGCAGCGGCGCTGTCCGGGGCGCGGGGGTACTTGAGCCGCATGGCGGGCAGCCAGATGTGCTCGCGCTGCTGCAGGAAGCTCTGGGCACGGAGGGTGCCGGCTGCATACCCGCAGGGCCCTGCCATGTCCTCCAGCACGAACGTGTACTTGGGGCTCAGCCGCAGGAAGCTACCCAGGAGCCTGTCAGCCAGGGCAAGAGCACAGCTGGGCCACAGGCACCCCTTCTCCTGCGGCAGTGACATCAGCCACACGAACTCCCAGGACACGGCACCCCCAGACCCCCATCCCAGCACCACCCACCAGGCATGTCCCAGTACAACAGGCATGCCAGCCTCAACCCAGTCCCTGTGGCTGGTGCAGCAGCACATGAGGGGCACGACGCGGGGACCCATCCCTTACCAGTCCCCCAGGAGGTCCGGATGCGCCGCCAGCGTCTCCGCAGCATCAGGGCCACACTCCACCCCCTCCCGGCACAGCCGGTACAGCTCGTCCTGCAAGAACCAGGCACAGCTCAGCATGGACCCCCCAGGCCCCAGGTACCCCCAACCCAGCCCATGCCCCTCATTCCTGCCCCCCAGCTCTGCCGGTGCCCCTCACTCCGGACCTGCAGCCCCTGCCCCCCCAGTGCTGCACGTCTGGCTGAGCAGGGGCAGCAGCTGTTCCCGTCTGGCTGCCGGCTGCCGGGCCCTGCATGAGACGAGGTTGCTGGGCCTCTGCCCTGCCCCAATGCACACTTGCTCCTGCCTGCACACCAACTGGCAGGTGCCCAGAGGGGACGGCCATGCCTGGGCCACAGGACTGACCTGTCCCTGGACCTAGGCCAGGACTGGGCCAGGCTGCATGTGTGGAGCTCGTCCAGCCCGGCTTGGGGGTGCTGGGGTTCGCTTGCCCAGGCTGCTGCCCATCAGCAAGTCTCTATAGTACTGATTAGCATATATGCAGATTATTTTATGGAATAGCCGGCTGTGCTACCCACCTGGTCCTGTGGCAGCAGGGGCCGGAGGGTGTAGTGCTGGCTGGAGGGCACGAGTGGGGGTGGGTAGTGGAAAAGCTCGCAGCTGTTCCCCACGGGCAGCAGCGCCTGCAATGCAGGCTCCATCACTGCCCAGCCCAGTCCAGCCCAGCCCCTTCCCTGCGGCACCAAGGTGGAGGAGTTGCCCCCCTAGGCCACCAAGCAAGGTGGGGGGTGCTGGGGGCAGAACCCAGGTGTCCTGCACCCCTCGATGCACAGTGCCCCTGCCCGGGTGGATGGGCGCTCACCTGCAGCTCCCCGGAGAGGCCGCCATGGCGCACCCAGGGCTCCGCATCCCCGGCCAGGGCAAGGGCCGCAGCACTGCTCTGGCACCCTGGGGAAGGCACACAGCAGTGAGTCTGCACCTGCCATGACCCAGGGCCTTGCCTGCGGCACGGAGGACACGGGGCCCTGACCTGGCACTGCCTGTCCCCGGGCCCCTGGCTCCTGCCAGGGCATGGCGGCTGCACCCCGGCACTGGCTCATGGGGCAGCATCGACCTCCACGCTGGGCCCCGGCGCTGCCAGCTGAGCCAGCCGAGGGCACCGGAGCCTCTAGCACGCCACGGCCCCGGTGCCAGCCCAGCAGGGTGGGGGGTGCCCCCTACGTACAGCGGAAGCAGCTCCTCCACGTGCCCTGCGGGTCGGGGTCAGCGAGGATGCGGCCGTCTGCAAGAGGAGCAACACGAGACGGTCACGGAGCAGGGAGCAGAGGGCCAGGATGTCGGCACAGATCCTGCCTCTACCCACTCCTGAGCCGCTGCACCTGGGGGGCACTGGAGCATGGGGGCCATGGCATGGGCCTGGCCAGGAGGCAAAAGCATGGAGGGAGGCACGTGCCCTGCCAGGGTGAGGGTGGGGGGCATGTACCCTGCTGGGGTACAAGGGTAGGGGGCCATGTACCAAGCCGGAAACTGAGGGTGCTTGGGGGGGCACATAGCCAGCAAGGGGGACAAGGGCACGGGGGCTGGACGTACCCATCCAGAGGGCAAAGGCGCGGGCGGCCAGCACGACGGTGCGCAGGTCCCAGAGGTAGCGGTGCAGGTCGTAGCGCAGGGCGCGGCTGGCGCAGCTCACGAAGCGCCCGTGCAGGTGACAGATGCGGCTGCAGAGCTGCTGGAAGGCCTCAGCCCGGCACTGCCACTGCTCCTCCTGCCGGGGCAGCACGAGCGGGGCAGTTAGGGGCAGCCCTGGCCCTGCAAGGAGCTCTCTGCCCCCCTGAGCCCGGCTCCCCCCGACACGTCCACGCCAGCCCCACTCACCAGGTCGGCGTCGCTGGCTCTGCCTGGGGCGCGGGCGCCGCGGCGGTTGGCCTGGAGCCAGCGGAAGTGCTGCAGGAGCTGGGCGGCCTGCGCCCCGTGCTCGTAGGGCAGGTAGAAGAGCTCCACCAGCAGCCGCACCTCCTCCAGCCCCAGCCCCTTCGCCGGGCTACTCTCCGCCTGGGCCCAGGGGGGCTCCGAGCCAGCGCCCGTGCCGTGGGCCAGGGGCAGCGCGGGGCTCAGCTTGGTGCTGACACCATCAGCCACGAGCACCGCAGTGCTCTGGATGGCATCGGTTACGTGGGCAACGGGCAGTGCAGGGTCCAGGCTGGCGCTGGCCCCATTGGCCACGGGCACTGGGGGGCTCCGGCAGCTGTTGGCCGTGCTGGCCCTGGGTGACGCAGGGTCTGCATCATCGGTGCTGTCAGCCACGGGCACCGGGGGGCTCCATCGGGCATTGGCCACGGCAGTACCACGGGGTGTTGAGAGGCCTGGGGTGGTCGGCACCTGGGCTGCGGGAGGTGGCACTGGTGCCTCAGGGGCCATGTCCTCATCCCTGCCCATAGGCGCAGCCCCGTCCTGCCCGGTGTTGCTGTCCCCAGGCTCTGCAGCCCCCTCCAGCACCCTGCTCTTGCTGTGCAGCCCCGGTGCCGGCGCCGGCTCCCTGCTGCCCGCTGCTGCGCTCAGGGGCTTTGGGTGGCTCCGGCTCTCGCTGCTGGGACCTGGCTCTGGTTCAGACACCATCTCCTCAGGGCTGCCCGCTGCACGGGGAGAGCGCAGAGCAGCTTGCAGCACAAGGGCACATGAGGGGCAGGGGTTGCCCCATGGGGAGATGTGCCCCCAAACACCCAGGCGTGTGCCCAGGCCCAGCCTATGGCTGCTTCCCCTGCTGCCATTGCCTGTGTGGTCAATCTGCCCCTGGAGGCAGGAGCAGGCCGTGCTGGCGCCCCCCCTCCCCGGGCCCCGGCAGGCAGGGGGACAAGCGGGGGGCAGTGGGGAAGGGAGGCAGGGCTGGGTGCAGACGGGGCTGCGTGATGCTGCACTGTCCCATGCCCATCCCATTGCGGTGCTGGCCACAGCAGCCTGGGCTCCCAAAATGCCCACTGGAGCAGCCCTGGCCCCAACCCCACTGCGCCCCACCGCCCAGCACATGGCCCCAGCCATGCACACATCCCATGGCCCACGTGTGCCCAGCCCTGTCCGGGCTCCTCGTGACCCAGGTCCCCCGGCTGCCGTGGTGTGGACGCGGCCCCTGGTACCTGGATCCGGCACCTGTTGGCGGATCTCGGCCACCCAGTCACGCAGGGCCTGGTCCAGCGCCTCCTGCGGGCTGTAGCTCGGCTCCTCCTGGGTCTCTGCTGCTGCGTCTTCCTCTGGGAGGAGAGGGGGTGTGGGGGGGCGGGGGGGACGGTCACTCCCGGGACACTGCAGCACCTGCTGCTCAGCACCCGCCCAGCGTCAGGGGGCAGAGGGCACCATCCAGGAGACACAATCCCCACAGCAAGTGGGGCTGGCAGGGACCTGCAGGGTCACATCCAGTCCCAGCCCTGTCCAAACCATGCCCCATGCGGCACCAAGCACAGCCCCCGAGTCTGGGACATCCCCACAGCAGAGCACAGACATCCTCCCCGCCCAGCCTCTCCTTGCCCCTCCAGTGCTGGAGACCCCCGGCCCTCGCGGCTCCCTAAGGAAGAAGCATTTCCTGACAATCTCAACCAGCTGTGGGTGGGGCCGTGGTGGGGAGACCTCCCCCAAGCCCACCCTGGGGCCCTGCAGGCGGAGCCGGGTCCCCGGCAGGCACAGCTGGGCAGGCCAGGAGCTGGGATCCCTGGTGCAGAGTAGGCCGCGCCGTGCCGCGCCGCACCAGTACCTGTGTGCATGCCGTGTCCCCGCCGGCTGCAGCGCAGCCATGTGCCAAGCGTGTGCAGGGGCACGTAGTTGGCTTGGAGCTCGCCATTGGGGTTGAGCAGGAGCCCGCGAAGCCTGGACATGAGCCCGGGGGGGCGGCCCGTGAAGGGGCCCAGGAAGACGCGGCGGCAGTCGTAGTCATTGGCATAGAGGTTGTCCCAGATGACGGGGCTGCGGCCCAGCACGCCCTCCACCTCCTCCAGGAGTGCCAGCGACAGCTCCTGTGACACCACCTTGGGGCCTGCCCCGGCCCGGCATGCACACGCACACAGCACATGTGGGGTACATGCATGGGGCACACGCATGCATGGGCACCAACCACAGAGACATCATTCGCACAGGCACATATATGTGTGGGCACACAAGGACACACACAGGGACGTGTATAAACACAGACATGTGCCCAAGGGCGGGTGCAGGCAGACACCGACCAGCATAAGCAGACGTAGATGCACACGCATGGCACACATCCACACCACCAGGGGCACACGCATGTTCAAGAGCACACAGACAAGGGGGTGGGGGTTGAGAGAGAGAGAGACAGGGTGCTGGAAGGGGCCAGGCCCCCGTGGCCACTCTGCCCATAGCCAGTGCCAGCTCAGGGCACCCGGGGGCCACGCGAACCTGCAGGAAGCAGCTGGGGGCATGTCCGCACCCGGGCCCCTCTGGCTCCTGAACACCAGCCTGGAGCCAGCACCCCGTGCTCCTGCCCCGGCCCTGTGGTCACTCACCTGTCCAGATGATGCCGATGCCCGGCAGCAGCTCCTGGCCCAGGGCCAGCAGGTAGCGGGAGCGGCTGGGGCTGGGGGAGCAGAGCGCGCTGCAGTACTCTGCACGAGAGAGCACGGGCGCCCGTCAGGGGACACGGGGCATGCAGCGGGGCTGGTCGAACGGGTGAAACTGCGCGCTGCTGCAGGGTCAGAGCAGCTGAGGGGCGTCTGGTGTTGGGCTGCACTGGAGGAGAGCAGCGCTGGGGCATGCTGGGCTCTGGGGGGTACTGGTGGGACATTGGGGGTACTGGTAGAGCAGTGGGGCCAGGGCTGAGCTCTGGGGCATGCTGGGCACTGGGGGTGCTGGTGGGGCAGTGGTTGGGACACTGGGGCATGCTGGGTGTTGGCAGGGCAGAGGGGCTGGGGACACTGGGGGTGCTGGCAGGGCAGTGGGGCCAGGGCTGGGAACGCTGGGGGTGCTGGCGGGGCAATGGAGCTGGGGTTGGGGACACGGCAGGGTGCTGGGCACTGGGGGGCTGGCGGGGCAGTGGGGCCGGGGTTGGGGGTGGGCCAGGGGTGCCAGGGGGCACAACAGGTCTGAAGGGAGGCGCTGCGGTGCCGGGGGAGCCGGAGGGCAGAGCAGGCCGGGAGGGGGCACTGCCCGGGTACTGGCCTCACCTGTGGGGCAGAAGAGGAAGACGGGCGGCTGCCCCAGCGCCCGGTACGCCTCGTTGGCCACGGATGCCTGGGCCTGGGCCAGCGAGGGGAAGACGGCGCGGTCGGCCTGGCACAGGGCAGGGTCGATGTCGTCAAAGAGCAGCGCGAAGGAGCTGCACCCGGCCGCTGCCACCTGCGAGACGCGGCTGCGGTCAGGCCCCCGCGGCGCTGCCTGGTCTCCCCCCGTGCTCAGCTCCCCCCCGCCAGCAGCATCCGTGGCCACGGGCATCCAGCAGCCAGGCTCCTGGTGCCTGGTGCCCCTGGCGGTACTGGGCTCCCTGCCCAGGGCCAGCGGGGCCTGTGCCAGGCCAGGTATGGCCCCGCAGAGGGTCTGGTGTGGCCACCCGTCTGCCCGGGACAGGAGCCAGCAGCAGCCCCCACCGCCCCCAGCATCTCCTGCCTGCCTGGAGCAGCAAATGTCCGCACAGCCCGGGCACCTGGGGCCGAGGGGAGTTTGTGCACTTTCACACACGCCCTCACACCAGGACCCAGCTGGGCACTCAGAATCGCGCGTGCTCTTGCACCAGGACACGGCTGGGCACACACACTCACGTGCCCCTTGCACCAGGATGCAGAGGGGCCCTCGCACTCACGCGTGCCCTGACACCAGGGCAGGGAAGGAACGGCCCACGGTACCTGCCTGAGTTTGCGCTGCAGCAGGAGCCGGTCGCTGGCGCTGGAGAACACCATGTCCTGCCCCGTGGAGAGGGCGAAGACGAGCTCCACGCCCTGCTCCCGTGCGGCCGCGATGAGCGATGCCAGCTGGGCTGGGGACCGCGGAGGGGCCGTGAGGGCAGAGCACAGGGCCCAGCAGACCGCCTGCCCCCCGGCACAGCTCCCACCCCTGGTCCTGGAACAGACCCCGGCCCCAGCACAGTGCCCGGGCCCAGAGGAGCCGGTACCTGCCTCGTGCTCTGTGTAGGGTTCCCGCCAGAGCAGCCGGTGTTTCAGCTCATCCTTGGGCGCGTACATGTAGCAGTTCAGCCCCCAGCGCTTGAGCCTGTGGCAAGGGCACAGCATCACTGCGAGCACTGGGCCGTCTCCCAGGGCACAGGTACAGCCAGGCCGCCAGGGAGACGGAGGTCCCCAGGCCTGCCAGCCCCCCGCCAGGCCCGTGCAATGCAGCCCCCTGGCCTGGCAGCTCCACCGGACACTGGCGTCTGGGCTTGTGCATGGGCCTCCACCCGGACAAGCAGCCGGGCCGCGGGGCCAAGGCCTGCGCTCCCCGGTGACAATGACTGCACAGAGCCTCTGAGCCCACAGCACCGGTCCAGCCCCACCGGGCTCAGGACCTGTGTGGGGATGACCCAGCGTGCCGGACACGATGACTGGCCATGCCAACCTGACTGGCGCTGCATGCGGTGCTGCACAGCTGGGCCTCGCCACACCATCCCGTCGCTGCCCGGGGCCGGTGCCAGCATCCATCTGCGGAGCCCGGGCAGACCCTCACTGAGATGTGCCCGCAGGCAGCAGCTGGGGACACGCTGGGGCCACAGCCCCACGCGCTGCCAGGCGGGAGCAGGGCAGGGGCAGGCTTGTGCCCATCCTGGCAGGGGCTCGGGTCGGCCAGGGGCCGTTCTCTGCCTGCCCTGACCAAGCGCAACCCAGCCGTGGTCCTGATCCAGAGGCTGCACTCGCCTCTGGCCTGTCTCCCTCCCTCCACTCCTGCTCCCATGTACCCGGCAGTGTCTGCAGCAACCCTGACTCCTTTCCAGAGGCACCGCTTGCCTGGGTGCAACCCCCAGCGCACACATGTGCACACTTATGTGTGTGTGCACACGAGGCAGGCCCAGCCAGCAGCCTGGGCCCTGGAGGAGGTATCTCTGGGCCCCAATGCCCCTCATGCTCGTTGCTCTGCCCACCTCCGCGGGCTGCTGTGGTGAGGACAGATCAGATCCTCGCTGGACAACACCAGCAGGAGCGCGTCCGTGGCATGGGACTCTCGCCGGCCAGCAAAGGCAGGCGGCGGGGCCCTCAGGTTGGGGGCCAGCTCCAGCGGTGGCTTTGCCCTGCCTTGGCCTCCGGGCACTGGCACAGCCCTCCCCACGTTGCCGTCAGGACGCCACGGACCCGCCCCTGTAGATTCAGCGCAAAACCTGGGGCCTGGCATGTGGCAGGTGGGCAGACCTGTCCCAGGGGCCCCCACCCCATCCCCCTGGAGCACCTGCTCTCCATGGCAGACCCCAGCCCGGGCTCAGCATCCGGCCATGGTCCCAGAGGTGAGGGGGGCTGGCCAGTACCCTCTGGCTTGGGCCTCCCAGGGAGGTGTTCATCGCCTGGTCACACCGTGGCTGCCATCCCCATGCCCCTCCCAAAGCTACTGCAGCACCCCCCTGCAGTGACCAGGATCACCCCATCTCTGGTGAGCAGCCCCCCACGTCTGCAGCGTGGCCGTCATCACCCCCCACAGCTGCAGCGCACCACCGCCCCCTGCTGAGCGCTGTGGGGACCAGGACCTGGGGCTGATGGTGCCATGGGACCCCGCTGCACCCACAGCTCTCGGGGGCCTGTGCTTGAGGGCGGCTTCCCCTCTCCAGTGAGGCCTGCCCTGGCCAGGCTCTCACCAGGCAGGACACCTGCCCCCCGCCCTGGGGGCTCCCGGCCCATCGAACCCCTCCGCAGCCCACCCTGATGTTGTGGGCCTCAGCCTCAACTCCATCAGCTCCCTTATGCTCCTGCTCCCATTGCCTCCTGCGCTCTCCACGGTGCCACGTGGTGGTGCCAACAGCCATCAGCCATGTGCCCCACCAGGGGTGGCTCCCGGCACGGCCTGTGTGGCACAGCGTGGCCCCTCCTGCTCCCTGCTGTCCCAGCACCAGAGACCCAGCAGGCTGAGCGACTAGTGACTCCACCGTGGCCATTCCTGTGTCCAGGGCCCAGCCCCGGGTGCTGGCACCAGGACTGCATGCTCCGGCAGAGGCCACGTCTGGCTGGGAACGTGGGCCAGCGACGAGGTTGGAGCCCTGAGTGTGGAGGCAGCATCTCACAGGTTTCCATGTTGGCGTGCTGCAGGGTCCAGGCCCAGTGGGGCTCCCAGCTCCACCACCCATGCTCACCCCGGGAAACCCTAGACCCTTGGCACCACCCGAGCCAGTGAAGGCACCATGGTGGGATGCTTCACTTCCGACATACGACTGAGCTGGATGCACACCTGGCCATCTGGCCCCCAAACTGCTCTGCCCCTCAGCCCACACTGTAAGGGACCCCCTTGGTTCTCCTGGGCCCAGGCCGGTGCCTTGCCCACACCCACGCAGCTGGGGGGAGCTGGGCACGGCTGCCCAGAGAGAGAGGATGTAGCGGGGGAACCAGGGAGGATTTGGAACGGAGCGCTGTGCCCTTTCGCCCAGTGCCACGCTTGTGGTGGCGAACCCCGGAGGGAGGGAGGGTGAATGGACACACGCAGCAACAGGTAGCTCGAGCACCCGTCAGAGCTGCACGGGAGATGGCATCTGCTGCTGCCGCTGCGCAGGCTCCTGCGGCCTCTCGACGGAGCGCACGGACCAGGGCCTCCACGCCGGCGCGCAGGGACTTGCCATTGGAAGAGAAGCTTTCTCTGCTCCATGGACCACGGTCTCCCATAGAAGCCTGCGAAGCGAGACAGAGGACAGGAGTTGGACGCGGGCACATGCAAGCCCCGCACACAGCTCCCCTGCCCGCGGCTGCTGTCCCGGCGCTGCCCCTCCCATGGCCGCAGGCTGTGCCGGAAGCCATCTGGTGAGGCACGTGGCTGGCGGCCGAGGGCACCACCACGTGGCACTGAGGAGCCCCGGGCATGGACACACGTGGCACCAGGACTGCTTTAAACCCAAAGTGGACAAGCCTGTTAATCTGGTTTAAATCCACCTGGAATGGTTCAAAAGCATGCCTGGAAAACCGAATGCTCTTCTGAACGGGTTCACTGCCAACTGGGTCCACGTGATGTGTGGACATCAGGTGTCACAGGACGTGGGTCCAGTCCGTCCTACAGGCATCCCATGTTGCATTGCTCCTCACTCCCACACACACACAGGTGCAACAGGCCACTGGTACACAGCAGAGCTCTGCGCCTGCCTCTCTGCTGCCCTTTAGTGGCACTTTGTGTGAATACGCTGCCTGGCCAAGCGACGCTCTTCCCAGCACCCAGCGGCATCCGCCCCCCGCGCATGCAGCCCCTTGCCCTGCGCCCACCAGGCCCCGGGAACCCCGGCACTGGGTCGGACACCACCCCTGCCCACCTCTTCAGGGGAGAAGGGGAAGCAAAGGGACAAGGCCCCGGGCCCAGCCCCGGTGTCAGCCACTGTCCCGTGTGCACCTGAAACCTGGCCCCTGCCGTGGCGTTAGGCAGGGACGGGTGCAGGGCTGCACCTTCGTTTCCTGCTCCACCCCCAGTGGAAACCCAGCCCGGGCTGAGACTTCACAGCTCACCATCATCTCCCTGCTAAACCCTTCGCCCCCCGGGTGCTAACCACCCTGTCTCCTTTCTAGCAGCCCTGGCGCCCCAGCAGCATAGTCTCTGCCGTTCCTGTGCGCAGCCCCGCCACTCTTTCTCACTCGCTCCAGCAAAGTCCTATTTGGTTTGGCTTTGCTCTCAAGCTGGATCGCGCAGCGCTGGGCCCGGCACGACAGCAAAGCGCTCTTGGTTAATGAGAAAGGCACGCGGCTCTGTGCAATGATGCATCTCGCACCCCCCACCCCACCTGCCAGGGGCTCGCGCCCCGTGCTCCCGGCGGGTGCTCTGGGGCACCGGGGACGGTGTCACGTAGGAGGGCGGGCTCCATGCCCAGGCAGACACGCGGGGGCGGCTGGGGTGTCGGCAGAGCGTGGCGCGGCTCTCCCGGGCTCCCTGCCAGCCTGTTTCGGAGGAGCTGGGTCTCCATGGCGACGGCTCCTTTCCTCCGGGAGCCTCCACCGGCCCCGAGCGCACCCGGGCCGCGGCCGCGGCCGCCCTGGACGCCGGGGCCGCCTCTCTGCTCCGCACGGGCGTGCACGTGGCTCACACTGACCCGGCGCCGCGAGGGCTCGGAGCCGGCCGCCACCGCTGACACCTGGCACGGCCGACGCCCCCCGCCCTGCGTCCTCCGGGGTGCTGTCAGCCCCTGCGCAGCCGTCCAAGGTCCGGCGCGGCTGGGCGCACGAGCCCCGGGCCCTCACCGGCGGTGGCAGGGGCTTGGGCCCAGGCCAGGCGCACAGCGGGGAAGGACGCGTGGGGCTCTCCAAGCCTGGATGGTCCCAGGCACCTTGCAACCATGCACCTGCACCAGCTGCCCTGGAGCCACGGGCCCGAGGAGAAGCCCCGGAGATCGCTCGCCCCCTTCCCGGACCGGGCCCTGCAGAGGCCTGCGTGTCCGCGCCCCCCCCCGCCCCGCCCCGCCCCGCCCACACGCGGCTTCTCCGGCCCCGCGCGGCTCCTGGGGCTGGTGCCCGGCCCGGCCCGGCCCGGCCCGAGACCTGCGCCCCGCAGCGCCCGTGCCACCGGGCCCAGGCCCTGCCGGGGGAGTCCGTGTCCCTCGCTCTCTGCGGCGGGATGGTCCGCGGCGGAGCCGGCGCTCTGCCAGAGTTTCCCCGGCCCGGCCCGGCCCGGCCCGGCCCCACGCGCCTTCCCGCCGCGGGGTCACGCAAGCCAGCGCCGGTTTGTCTGCGCGCCCGGCCCCGCGCCCGGCTCCAGCACACGCAGACACAGACGCCCCCGACACGGCGCCCGGCATCGCTCCGGGGTGCGGGGGCCGCGGCCGCCAGCGTCCTGCTGCTGCCGGGGGGGGGGGGGCTGCAGCGGGCCGGGCTGGGCCGGGGGGAGGGGAACCCCCCGTGCGCACCGGTCTGAGCAGCGGGATCCCCGCGTGCCTGCCTGCCCCAGCGCGGCGCGGCGGCGGCCCCCCCGGCCCGGCCCGGCTCGGCTCGGCCCGGCCTACCTTCCACCACCCCGCACAGCGGGCCCGGCCGCGCCGACATCCCCGCGCCGCGCCCGGCTGCGGGACCGGGACCGGGACCGGGACCGGGACCCGCCCGGGGGGGCGTGTGCGTGTGCAGCCCCCGTGGGAGCCCGGCGCAACAGGGCGGGCGTGGCCGTGCGCGTGTGCACGCCCCTCGCACGCGCGCGAGCCCAGGCCCCGCCCCCGACCGCCCCGCCCCGCCCCGTCCCGCCCAGGCCCCGCCCCGCCCCGAGGCGCGGCCCGGGAGCAGGAAGCGCGGCGCGGCGGCGGCGGCGGCGGCGTTGGGATGGACCCCCCGGCCAAGGAGGGGCAGCTCTACGTGCAGCACAGCCTCAAGTTCGGGGCCAAGGTCAGCGCCCCCCCCACACCCCCCGGGGTCGCGCCCGCGCCCGGCCCCGCCCCCCCACCGGACCGGGACCGGGGCCGGGGCCGGGGCCGGAGCCGGGGCCGGGGCCGGGCGCCCTCCTCCCGCCGCCCCCTTCCCGCCCGCGCTGGGCCGGGGGCTCCGCCACGTGTCCCGGGTGGGCCCCCCCCTGGCTTGGGGAAGCGGGTCCGGGCCGAGCGGAAGAGCCGTTTCCTCTTCCCGGCGCGGGCGGGGGGAGGCCGTGCGGGTCCCGGTGCAGGGTCCGGGTCTGAGCCTGAGCCTTGCGGTGTCGCGTGGCACAGCGCTGGAAGAAGAGCTGGTTCGTGCTGTACCCGGCCAGCCAGCACGGCGTGGCGCGCCTCGAGTTCTTCGACTGCAAGGACCCGGCGGCGCCGAGCGAGAAGCCGGGCACCAAGCGGCTGGACAAGAAGATCGTGCGTCTGGCCGACTGCGTGAGCGTGGCGCCCGCCAGCGAGAGCGGCCCCAAGGATGGCACGGCCACCTTCTGCCTGGAGACCAGCGACCGCAGCTACCTCTTCGCCGCCCAGAAGCAGCAGAGCGCCGAGTGGGTGGGGAAGCTGTGCGAGATCGCCTTCGGGGTGAGCACGGGGGGTGCCGGGCCCACGGCCACGTGGCCGCGCTGGGGCCAGCACTGCCACTGCTGCGCCCCTGCCCTTCCACGACAGCCGACCCGCCTGCCGCTGCCTGTGGCGCAGCATCATCCCACGTGGCTCCCGGCTCACGCTTTCAGTTCTGCTTGCGGTTGGTCCGGAGGCGCCCGCCCCCTCCTGCCAGGCTGGGGCATGGGGAGCGAGGAGGGCATCCCCGTCTGCCGGCAGCCCTCGCTCTGAGCTGGTCCCGGCCAGGCCCGTGGGGAGCCGGGGCCACGGCCCACCCATGCTCTCGGGGTGGGGGTGTGTGGGGGGCATGGGGAGCCCTGGAGCTGGCAGGCCCCTGGCGTCGGGTGCTGAGGTCCGTCTCGCTTGCTCGGCAGGGCAATGCGGGCGGCGAGGGCCGGCTGCCGGGCGGGCGCAGCGCGGAGGGCAGCGCCGCAGCGCCTGCCCTGGAGATGGCCGTGAATTCCATCTACTACTCACGGGACGAAGGTAGGGCTGGGCTGCTTGACAGGGTCCTGCGAGGGCAGAGCCCCCCAACCTGGGGCATCGCCCCCCGCCCTGGGCCGTGCCTGGGCTCAGGCCCCCGTGCCCGCCTCGGGGCATCCTTCGGACGCTGGCTGTGCCCCTCTGCGCAGCGCTGGGGTCGCCAGCCCTGCCAGGCCCCGTGACTGCCCCGGCTCCCCCTTTCACAGTGAACAGCTTCTGGGTGACAGTGCAGAGGACGGAGGCGGCCGAGCGCTGTGGGCTGTACGGGACCTACCAGCTGCGGGCAGAGCGCGACGGCCTGGCGCTCCGCGACCCCCAGACGAAGGAGACGCTCTACGTGTGGCCCTACCGGCTGCTCCGGAGATATGGGCGTGACAAGGTGGGTTGCGGGGCAAGGTTTGGGATACCCCGGAGTGAGAGAGGAGGTTAATAGACTGATGAACCAAGCCCACCGGGCCTGGCTACTCCTCTGCACTTGCCCCCTCAGTGTCCATCTCCTGGCCCGTGCTGCACATGCTTCCCTAACAAGGTGTTGCCAAGGCCTTGTGCCAGGGCCCCCGCCTGTCCACGTGACCCCTGCCATGTCCGCTGGCAGCGCACGGTCTCCTCACACCTGCTGCCCCCTCCATCATTCCCAGCTGTGGTGCAGCCAGACCCTGTGTGCTGCGTGGCCCTTTCCCACCCTATGGACCCTGACTGGGTGGGAGGAAGTGGTCTGGGAGGGAAGCTGTTTATAGCAGCAGCAGTGATGCAGCCTGTCTGCTTCCTCCTGCCTTGGCCGGAACCAGGCAGAGGCGGGTCTGCGCCCCGGCGAGGGGCTGGAGCAGCTGGCGGAGGGTGGGCGGGGGCCGAGCTGCCTTGCAGGCACCTGTGTGCACTCAGGCCTCTCTGTGGGTGGGCGGCTTGGTGCTGCCCCTCTGCAGGTGGCTCTGCTGGGCGCCAGGGGTCAGCCGGCAGCAGAGCGGGACTCTGACCTGAGCTGACCTGCCCGGCAGGTGATGTTCTCCTTTGAAGCTGGGCGGCGCTGCAGCTCCGGCCCCGGGAACTTCACTTTCGAGACCAAGCAGGGGAACGAGATCTTCCGTCTGGTGGAGGCGTCCATCCGGGAGCAGAAGACGCTGGCGGAGGAGCACCGGCAGAGCTGCGACTCGCTGGATGCGGACTGCCCCAGTGTCATGCAGATCCGCAGCACCCTGGCCGACTCGCTCAGCCTCGACCTCCCAGCCGAGGGCGACAGCCCTGCAGGCCCCAAGGCCGGGCTGGCTCCCCGGCTCAGCGCCGCTCCAGAGGAGAGGGACGCCCTGAGCCTGCTGAAGACCCGGAGCCTCCCGGAGCCCCCGATGCCGCAGAGCAAGCCTGCGCCTACCAGCACACCCCCGCGCTCCCCGCTGCCCAAGGTGCCCCGGCCTGTGCTGCCCTCCGAGGACATGTCCAGCCTGTACTCGGAGCCCCTGGACTCGGTGAAGGGCCCGCGGCTCTGGCTGGACCCACTGTACTCAGACCCCATTGACAGCAAACTGGGGGCTGTGGGTAGCGCGCCGGGGCCGGGGCCAGGCTCAGGGCTAGGGCCGGCCCCACGCTGCAAGGAGCACATCTATGACGAACCCGAGGGGCGGGCGCCACGACCTCTGCCCGACACCATCTGCATCTACGATGAGGCACGGCTGCTGGGCGAGGCCTGGCGCACGCAGGGCCTGGACGACCGGGATGGCTACGAGTTCCCCTACAACCCCAACTCCGACTACTCGGTGCCGCCCATCCAGCCCAAGGCAGGTGCCAAGGGCCCCAAGCCCATCCCCGCACCCAAGCCCCAGGCTGCCCTCATCCCCAAGGCCCTCGAGAAGGGCACGGACGCCAGCCGCAGGCGTGTGGCCCCTGCTCCCGACAGAGCCAGCAACCGCCCCGGCCTCAACAGCAGCAACAACAACAACAAGGAGGTGCTGTACAGCCAGGTGCTGAAGCCCCCGCACAGGCTGCGCCCGGAGCTGTGCGTGGATGACGACAGCCTGACGCCCATGTACGAGGACCTGGGGGAGATCTGACCAGCCCTGAAGCTGGGCCGGCTGTGCCCCCGTGGGGGGGCCGGGGTGTGAACTGAGGGGCTGGGTGGGCACTGGCCTGGAGAGCTGTTGCGGGGCAGGGACAGGATGGGGAAGCTGGTGACGGTGCCCACACCGCAGGGACACTCCCTCCCACGTGCTCTGCTGGGAGGGGCCGTGGTTGCTCAGTTCCTGGTGCCCTGGTCGGGGCAGTCTTGAGACCCCTCCAGTGCTTGGACTTGGACGTGGGCGGTTTCTCCCCCACAGTATTTTTATAAAGTTTTATTTTGGTATTAAAGTATAACTTTTCAGGCTGGCGGGTCCATGTAGGGCACGCAGGGGGGGAAGTTGGGAAGCTAAGAGCCCCACGTAGGGCAAGGGCAACAGTGGCTGAGAACGGCATCTCCCGCAGGCCCAGCATGGGCTGGAAGCAGGTGCCCCAGATGGCCACCATGGCACGGGGGTGGCTGGAGTATAGTTCATAGTTCATAATAGGCAGGGTCGGAAGGGACCTGAGCAGATCATCCAGTCCACCCCCCTCCCATGGGCAGGAAAGGATGCTGGGGTTCAACGGCCCCAGCTAGGTGTCTGTCCAGCCTCCTTTTGAAGACCCCCAGGGTAGTTGGTCCCAGATCCTAGCCGCCCTGACAGTGAAGTAGCACCTCCTGATATCCAGCCTGAATCTACTCTCTGTCAACTTATGGCTGTTGTTCCTTGTTACTCCCGGTAGTGCTGGGGGGGAACAGGGATTCTCCCATTGTCTGCTGGCCTCCCTTGAGAGGGTGGGTGCGTCCTGCCCTTGGCTCCACTACAGTTCATGTGACCAGAAGTGGCTTCTGCTGCCTCCTCTCGCCTCCATCCTGCTCCGTCCAGCAGAGCCTGTCTCTCCTGCACGAGGGTCGCAGCCCGACAGTGCCCATGTCCCGGGCTGGGGAGGGTGCATGGGCCCAAGTGCTGCCCAGGACCTTGCAGGGAGGGGGAAGAGACCCGTGGGTGAGTGCTGTCACTGCAGCAGTGGCGCAGGGCAGGGGCCGCATCCTCGGCTGGCTGCTGTGCTCCCCGCAGCAGGGGCCCCCAGCCTTGCACAGCAGGCTCTGCTCTTCCTCTTTGCTGTGACAGCAGCCCCTGCCCCCACAGCAGGCTGCAGCTTCTCCAGGGCCTGTGACCAGCACCTACTTCCCCTGCGTGCAGGGGCGGCTGCAGCTGCTGCTGACGGCCGGTCTGGGGTGCAGGCCGCAGCCGGGCCTCTGTGTGCTGTTGCCTGGCGGAGCCCTGGCACTGCTGGGGCCGGTGCCAAGCCCAGCAGCCCTTCCATGTGCACCCTGCTCCCTGGGCAAAGGCCTCAGCCCTGTTCCTGGGTGCCTCCCGGCAGCTCTGGAGCGGCGCTCTGGCTGCTGCCAATGCTGCCCTGCACTCCAGTGCGCAGCCTTCGCTCCTACTGGGTTTCCTGCCTGTGTCTGGGAGCTGCCCACAGGGCCCCTTTTGGGTGCTATCCCTCCAAGGGGGAGACCTGTGCGTGCACTTGCGCTGGAGCCACAGGAACTGGGCCAGGGGAGCTTGTGGCAGAGCAGCTAGGCCGCGTGGAGGGGCTGCGGCAGCTGTGTGATCACACTGAGGCTCGTGGTCGGTTGTGGCCGCAGCAGCTGGCATGGAGCAGGCCTGGCCCAAAGAGGGGGGGGGGGCGGTATCAGCCTCCTGCAGGGGGGTCCTCTGGCCATTGCTCCCCCTGACCAGGGCAGATGGAGCCCCTGGTGCTGCTGCTCCAGCCCAGGGCTGACCAAGGCAAGGCCCTGCTCGCTGGGGAGTTGGGGTACGTGTCATGCAGGGGGGTGCCGAGCCGGTCCCCACATCACGCCTTCACCACAGGCAGCGTGGAACCAGCACACTGCACAACTTTATTGTGGAACCACACAACCAGGACCATCCAAACAAGGGGAGCACACAAGATACCTAGCTGCTGCAGGACTGGGGCAGCCGCAGGATCCACGGCACCCCGTGGTGCACCCACCCCGCGCTGCAACACGTGCATGGCTCCAGGCAGCTCGCTGCCTACCCGGGACCCTGCTTGCTGCAGCCCCGTCCTGGCAGGGCTGTGAAGCCAGGCAGGCCTGAGCAGAAACGGCTGTCTAGGGACTGCTGGGGGAGAGGGGAAGGGAAGAGCCTAGCTTCAGACTGGCACTTGTGGGGGGCCTCTGTCACGTTGGGCCCCCCTCAGACCATCCAGGGCCTGCCTCAGGAACCCTTCTGCCCCTGGTATTGTGTCCTGGGGGTGCTGGGCAGGTTCCCTGCGCTGCGGGATGCACCAGCCCCCTCGCAGGGCTGCCTGGTGCTGGTGGGGACGGAGGGGCTGTGTGTGGCAGGGGGGTGGGGGGGTCTCGTGGGCAGCAGCTTCCTGCAGACGGACTCAGTAACTAACAACCAAGCAGAACAGCAACAAGGGAACTGGCTGTGGGAAGCGCCCGGGGAAGAGCAGCTCCGGCACTGGCCTGACCACTTCCTGCGCCGGCCCACGTGGCTCCAGCAGGCCTGGGGCCCGGCGCAGCCCGAGCCCCGGTTGCTGGGGCAGGGGCTGCAACCGGCGCTTAGGCCTGGTCGTCCTCATCAGAGAAGAGGGAGAGCTCGCAGGTGTCCTTCCTGGCCATGGATGTGCGCACTTTGGGTGCGGGGGCCGCCATCGGCAGGGGTGCCACCGTGGCCCTGGCCTTGCTGGGGGGCTGCCGGCTCAGGGGCTGTAATGCAGGGAGGCAAAGTGAGCGCAAGGGCAAAGCTGCCTGCAACCCCACCAGCTCATGGCCTCTGCCCCCCACTCCAGCAGCGCTGCCTAGCAGCAAGAGGGTGCTGGCACCTTCTCCCTTCTCAGGCTCTGACGGTCTCTGCTGAGACCCCAGTGCTCCCCCCATCACTCCTCCTTGGCCGCCTCAGTGTCCCCAGTCTCAGAAAGGAGGATGCTGACTGCCTCTGGGGTCGGCTGCACACCGGGGACATGTCAGGAGCAGGCTGCGCCGGGCAGCCAGCGGGCGAGAGCTGTGCCGTACCTGTCTGGGTGGGTGTCGCTCCCTGGGGCGGTGCTGAGCCAGCTGCCGGTGCAGGGGCCGGGACAGCTCACCCTGCAGCTGCTTGTAGAGGTTGCTCCTCATGCGTAGTGGATTGTACATGGGCTCCAGCTCCAGGCTGCTCAGGGCACTCTGTGCAGGGTGGATCAGACCGGGCCTGGTTGGCACAGGGCTGTGCCTGTGGCTCGAGCTCCCTGCCCAGGAGGGCACTGGGCAGGTGCAGGGATGCCAGGTGCACTGGCCCCAGAGGCCACATTCCTGTGCTCCTGCCCCATCCTACTACCCTGCAACCCATGGCTGGTCCCTCGCCCACCTGGGACCAGTGGTGTTGCTGGCTGCTTGCAGTGCTACAGCAGAGGTGGTCGCCTGGAGCACCGTCCCAGCCTCTCCCCTGGCAGCCGTGATGCCTTTCTCCCTTGTCAGGTGCTGACCCATCTCTGCTGACATCCACGTCTGGACGCTCCTGCTCTCCCATCTTCCCTCCCTTGTCTCCTCTGCCATCACTGGCAGCACCTTCCTGCCCTCCCTGCCACGGGCTCATCCTTCCTCCAACCGAAGCTTCCAACTTGCAGGTACGAGCACCTGAATGGTGTCCCCCTGCCGCACCTGGCAGGCCTGTGCCCACCCTGCTGTGCCCGGCTCTCCTTGCCTGAAGTGGGCGCACCTGGGGCAGGGAGACCTGCAGCCCTGCGATGCCCCTGGAGTGGCCACAGCCCTGTGAGAAGACAGCTCAGGCCAGGTCTCTGCTGCCAGGGAGGATGAGGCACCTGCACCTCTGGCTTAGCAATGAGCCCCATAGGGGACCTCAGCATTTGGACCTCAGGACATGCTACTCCAGGCCATCTGCCCATGCTCTGCTCCTCCTCTCGTGTCTGGATGATGCCTGGTGGGGATGGAACTAGCTGCTGTCTTGGGCTGGGATGGGGACCCTGCAGGGCCAGGTCCTGCTCTGCCCCTCCCCAGTGCTCTTGGCCAGGCTTCCTCCACCCCCAGGGTTGTTGTGCGGCTCAGGCGGATGCTTGGAGAAACCCTAGGACGTTCTCTGGCCACCCCGGGCTGCCATGAAGCACACTATTCCTGCTTTGCTCAGCTGCCAGGCTCTGCGGGCAGGACCAGGGCTTTCCTGCCTGTCTGGAGCAGGGCAGGGAAAAACAAAGCTCAGACTTCTGGGCACCTGATGAGGAAAGGCAGCAGCCTGGACCCCCTGCACAAAGGCGAGACTGCTCCTGGCTCTCCAGCCCCATGTGCAGACCCCAACTTGCCTCAATGGTGCTCAGCGCGGCCTCGGGTAGCTCAGCACTGAGGGCTGGGAATGCACAGGGCAGCAGGAGCTCTCTGACCGCAATGGCTCTGAGCAGCAGCGTGGAGGAGTCGGAGGGGATGATGGCATAGTAGGAGGTTGCCACGATGCTCCAGCTGGGGCTTGCACTCTGCGGCTCACGTTTGGCCAGGAGCATCCAGTCCCGTTTCTGGAAACAGGAGCCAGAAGTGGCACCATCTGCAAAGCTGCAACAGGCCAGCCCCTCCCACCAGTGCAGGGTCCTGCGAGGCCACTGGGCTCTGGGGCAGGAATCTCAGCAGGCCACCCCACTGCCGTACCCCTGCCCATGGCCCACAGAGTAGGGGCTCCTGATGCAGGATCCGCAGGGTGAGCAGGGCGGGCTGCTGGGCAGCACGTGGCAGAGGGACAGGTCCTGGGGCAGGGGCCAGGGACCACTCGTCAGCCAGGTGGAGAAGGGCCGAGCGGGGCGTGGGGTTGAGGCTCTGCCCAATCTGATACATGGACAACCCCCGAGGGGCAGATGAGAAGCTCTGTCCCAAGGGCACGTGGCCATTTCAGAGACAGACCAGCACCTGCATGGCACTCCTTGAAGTGGTGGCAGGTGCCACAAGACATTCCCTTGGGTTTGACCTGTTACCAAGTCAGCTATCGCTCCCTTCGGGAGCACCCATGGCTTTGGACCCACAGCTACGAGCACCAGGATGGTGTGCTCCCCCTGCACCCAGCAGGCCTGTCCCCATCCTGGCTGTGCTTGGCCCTCTGGGGCAGGGAGTCCTGCAGACCTGCAATGTCCGTGGGGCAGCCGCAGCCCAGTGAGAAGGGTTCTTCTGTGCTTTATTTGCTGCAACATTTGCAGCTTTCAAGGCCTGTCTGATGCCAAACAACCCTGCTCTGGGTGCAGGCAGCCTGGGTTTTACCCAGGAAAGGCTCCCAGAGCCATTGAGGCTGGTCCTGTGCCCAGCACAGGCCCCCTCCCATGGGCCAATGGCACAACACTAGACCCTGGCTGCAGAGCTTGACCCCAGGGAGCAGCACAAGTGAGACCCTTCCCCTGTTCAGCCTAACGCTCCTCTGGGCAATGTGACTGTTTGCATCGTGCCTGCGTGGATCTAGGGCTGTGGACGCGAACACACCAACAAGCTACCACATGCACAGGTACGATGCACAGGGCATCAGCTACTCTGTGCTACCTGCCCAGGTGCCTGCTCTTAGCCTATGGCACATGTGAGCTGGCTTGCTTTTCCAGGATAGCGGGGTGAAGTAATGCAGACACTTAGTGCCTTGTTCATGTGCCCAGGCCCTCAGGCAGCTCCTCTCCCTCCCTCACGGATGGCAGGGAACAGAGAGAGCTGCCTTAGCCAGCCCAGCCCAGCCTGCCCCTGGCCAAGGCCCTTCCTGCTGTGCTGCTCCTGGAGGGACAAGCTAGGAACCCACAGAGCCCACGTCCCAGAGGAAGTCAGTGGCAGCTCGACCAGGTCCAGCTGGCTCAGAGGTGTAGTCCTCTCCTGAGAGCCCAGAATCGTGAGGGCTTGGTTGGGATCGCACCTTGTTAGGCCGCTGTCTGCTTGACTGAGGGGCCCTTTCCCCGCTCCCCTGTGCTGCAGGAGCTCTGCGTGCAGCTGGAGCCTGGGACCACACTGAAGCTGCTGGCCCATGGGACAGCTTTCAAGATGCAGGCCAGGCCATTTCTCCCCAGATCTCACCTGAGCCCGGCCAGCCAAGGGCTCACTGGCACTCACCAGCAGACTGTGACACAGTGCGTGGAAGTGGTGCTGGTTCATCTCCAGCTCGTCCCAGTCCAGCTGCCAGCAGCTCGTCGGCTTGATGATGAAGGGCAGCCCATACAGCACGGACTCACAGACCCCCTCACGCTTCAGAGCCCTGTCAGGAAACAAAGACCGTGCCCAAATGCCAAAGTTCAAGACCAGGGCACAAGAAAGCCACGGCCTCAGGCACTCACCCGGGGCCAGCAGGGAGTGAGACCCAAACTGCCCATGCCTGACCCCAACCCCCGCAGGAGGATGACTTGGGGGTTGTGATTGACCACAAGATGAACAAGAGCCACCAGTGTGATACTGCAGCTGGGAAAGCAAACAAAACTCTGGCTTGCATCTACCGATGCATCTTGAACAAGACCCAGGATGTCATCCTCCTGCTGTGCTTGGCCTTGGTGAGGCCACAGCTGGAGTACTGCATCCAATTCTGGGCTCCACAATTCAAGAAGGATGTGGAGAAGCTTGAGAGAGTTCACAGGAGAGCCACGCACATGATCAGAGGGCAAGAGAATAGGCCTTATGAAGAGAGACTCTTCAGCCTGGAAAAGCGCAGGCTCGGGGGGACCGGGTGGCTTCCTATTAGTACATCAGAGGTGTGCATCAGGACCTGGGGGAACGCCTGTTTTCCAGAGCGCACCAAGGGATGACAAGGTCCAGCGGTCATAAACTCCTCCAAGACCGTTTTAGGCTGGACATAAGGAAAAACTTCTTTACTGTCTGAGCCCCCAAGGCCTGGAATAGGCTGCTGCCAGAAGTGGCGCAGGCACCTACTGTGGACTCATTCAAGAAATGTTTGGATCCTTATCTTGCTGGGATCCTCTGACCCCAGCTGACTGCCTGCCCCTGGGACAGGGGGCTAGACTTGATGATCTTCGAGATCCCTTCCAGCCCTAATGTGTATGAAATATCTATGAAAATCTATGAAATCTATGAATCCAACCCCCAACCCTAAGTAAGTGAATCCAAGCTGCTGCGTAAAGGGGTGCAGGGCTTGTCCCCCCCACCACCCTCCCCATTGCTGTTTTTTTCCCCCTGTGGTGGGCTGCCTGGGAATCCCCCTTTGCCTGAGACGTTAGGATTTGCCCCTTGTCAGGCCTCAGATGTGTTGCATGCAAGTCAGATCAGCCCCGGGGTCCTGGCGCACTCCCCACACAGGCAGCCACATGCTTCGCTGAGTGGTTCCCCTTGGATCACAAACCCCCGCTTCCCACCCTGAGCTCTGGTGCAGTGCTGTGGACTGCAAAACAGCTGATGCCTCCTCCTCAGTGGTTTGGCGTCTGCAGTGACCCTCGATAATCTGCACGCTCAGAGCCGGGGGGTTGAAATGGTCCCATAGTCAGTATCTACAAGAGCTGTGACCATGCACTGCTCTTACAGACCTGCTAAGCACCTTTTCACTCATCTTTGCTACCTGCACAGAGGTAAGCGGCATTCAGAAGAAAACAGCGGACACTGCATCACAGGGGCCAACCAAGCTGCTCATTAACGAAATAAAATCCCAGCTGTGACAAAGCCACAGAAGAGGATGCAGAGAGAGACTGGGAGGCTGTCTCTATGACAGCAATTATTAGCTCTTATTTTCAGAACCAGAGCGAACACCTGACAGGAAGGAGAAGTGCACTTCTGACTCAAGTCTGAGAAAATGAACCCTGTTTGTCTCCTTCAGCTGTGACAGTCAGCCACCGTGGCAGGCCAACAACAGTGCACAGACCTAACCCCATGGGATCTACACCAGGCTCCTGGGTGGGACCAGGCAACCCCAATGCTCCCTGCGCTGCGCCGACAACCAAAAGCTAACTGCCTTTTCTTGCCTGGGTGAGCTAACGGCTCCCCTTGCACGGGCCTGTTAGCCCTGCTCTGCTCCGTGGACAATGGTAGCACATCAGCATCACAGGAGAGGTTGCCTGAGAGCTCTGGCCCCTCGCTGCTGCCAAACCCTGGTGCACACGACAGTCAGGCCAGAGGCACAAGCCATCAAGGCAGGTGGGAAGGCAGGGAGGGAGGGCCACACGGTCTCTCCTCATGGGAAAGCCTACTAGGAAAATGGAGGAGTCTTGGCCTAATGATTGGCCTAACGCTCAAGCAGCGGTAGGCAAGAGATGGTGGCACCTGCCCAGTGTGGCTCTGGGAGGCAGGGTCCTGGGGGAGTGCATGCAGGGGCTTGCACAGCTTTGTCTCTCTGGACTCTAACTGCTGCTGTGCTGCAGCTCCGTGTGGGGTTCACTGCACTGATCTGGCCTGTGTCATCGCAGCTGCATGCAGTGGTGCAGTGAATGTGTCGGTGCTCACCCGGGCCCCTTTGAGCACTGCAGATACCTCCTGATGCTGCCAAGGTCAGTGCAGCACCTCCCATCCCAGGGAGATGCTCTCCCCACACCCTCCAGACATGGATGCTGACTGCCCTAGGCTTTGCAGCTCCATGACCTCCCCCAGGCTCCGAGCAGGCATGTGATGGAGCCTGCAGCCTATGGGGGTGGGCGCAGGGGCTTCCCACGGTGGGTGGGAGCCCATGCCTTGCTGCTCCTGCCCCTGCTGGCACTAGGTCCCTGGCAGGCTGCTGTGGCACTCCCACCTCCTGACTGAAGCAGGGCAGGAGGAAGAGGTCAGCAGCTTGCCAGGTCTCCCAGTCCCTCACACTGACACCTACTTGATGGCCCTGAGCCTGTATGGCGAGGCGGATGGACCGGCTGCCAGCTGCAGGGGTGTGCTCGGGTCGTCTGTCCTCACGGTGACGTTGGCTGCCTGGGGGAGCAGGGCTGGGCTGAGGATCCGTTCATGAATGTCGCACTTTACACATGCTACGAAGGGGAGAGAGAGGAAAATGGGGCACAAGAAAGAAAAGAAAGGCTCTGATTAGCCACAGGCTGGGGCCGAGGCAGCCCTGACTCAGGGCCCCAGCCGCCTTCTCTTCCCCAGGCCTGTCTCAATCTGAAGAGCAGCATCTGCTCGGTGCCCATGAAATCCCCTCACAAGGGGCTCATCTGCTCCATGGCCAAAGCAATGCTGCTTACCTAATGGCTGTGGGCAATTCCCAGAGCCTCATGCTCCGCGCAGAGGTGAGGAGACCCTTGGCTCAGAGACACTTCAGCTGCTGCGTTTGCTGCCGTAAGGCATCCAGTGAGAGATGACAAGTGACCAGGGCGGCAAAACCCCTCCTGGGCAGCCAGCCATGTGCTGGGACCTGCCTGCAAGCACCGCCTCTGAGGGCAGCAGCCTGGTCAGTGCAAGGGCTGAACAAGTGTCCGAGCACGCAGGCAACGTGTGGGAGAGAAGCCCCTTTTCTGCCAGCTTCACCTCTGGTTTGGACCTGGCTGTACAGGCTCAGGCTGTGATGCCGGGAGAGCAGAGCATGCTCCTGCTGCTAGGGCAATAGGAGCCTGGGAATGTAAAAACAGCTGGGTAGTGGTAGCACACACCGGCAGCCGCAATTACTTCAGTGCCAAAGCACAGCTGCAGCCTGAGCTACGTGGTAAGAGAGCACCAACCTAGGAGCAGCTTGGGAGCTGTCGGCAGGACACTGGGGCCAGGGACACAGACTGACTGCAACACCGGCTGCATTGACTCTGGTCGAACGTCCCAGATCTCATTGTATGACAAGTGTGAGTCCTTGGGCCTGGGCACAGGCACAGGCTACCATGTGGCACACACTGGTGGGACTGTCCAGCCCTCTGGCTACCTCGCAGTAACTGCCCACATGCCTGCTCTCACTCTCCGCTGGAAGGGGTGAAGCTGCCTCCCATTGACCTCAGGGCAAGAGAGTACACATGGGGAGCTACAGTGGAGCAAGTTGCTTGAGTGCTCATGCCTGGAAGGTCCTTCCCTCTGTTCCAAGACATGTTTTATGCTGCCTGAGTGGACGCCCACTTCCAGGCATGCTTCCACAGTGAGAGCAGAAAGGAGTCACAGTGTGACTGAGAATCAGACCCATGACACATACGCCCAGACAAGAACTTCTCCCGTGCACCTGAAAACGGAGCACTGCAAACAGACAGCCTTGTTCAGACGCAGGTGCCGCATTAGCGGCACCCAAGCCCCAGGCAGAGACACCCCAGTAGAGACACCCCAGGGTCGAGACTCCACAGCCACAGCTGAGAGGGAGAGAGAGAGAAATACCTAGGCTGGTCCTGGGGGCAGCATGGTGAGCAGTGCCTGCTGCAGGGAGGAGGAGATGGAGCTGCTCGCAGTCTGTGCCATGGTCGTGCAGCCAGGTTTTGAAGAAGGTCTCCAAGCTGACCACGTCGTTCTCGAGGGTCTGCAGGTCAATGTCCATGCCCAGGATTGAGGTGTCTGCAGGAGGGAAGGAGGTACACTACAGAGGTATGCCCTGTTCTCTCCTCCTCCACCACCTCCACCCCCACACAATATTCAGACAGTCCCCAAAACGGGAGACGGGACCTCAAAAGCTATCGCGGAGCACGCTGCCTCTGCAGAGGGTGCAGCACAAAGCAGGAGCTGATTCCTTCCACCCCTACCCAGAGGTCTCACTGTTCTCCAAGGGCCATGCCCATGCCGTGGCCAGCAGCAGAGCTGTCTGCAGGGGCTTAGTCATGACAGGCAAACCAACCACTCCTACCTGACCACAGCTGCTGTGGCCCAGATTGTGAAGACTTTATCTCCGCAACTCCCATACTTCCTTCCTCCCTTTTGTTCATGCTGAAATAGCATCTTCTGTTAAAGGCCACAGCATATTTCCCGGTCGCAGGACCATTGCTCCCTTTGACAGATGGGTAAACTGAGGCAGGGGCTTGGCATGTGTTTCACAGTGAGTCAGTGTTGGAGCTGGAATTAGGAGCCAGGGAGCCCTGACACCCCCATACTTAGTCTCCCAGACCCCACTGCCCCTCATCAGTAGTCCAAAGCCAAGCACTGGCTGCCCAGTAGCTGCATGGGTACAAACCACCATAAGACAATAAACTTGCAAGCTCAGCCCTGGCCAGTTTCCAAGGAGGGAATGAGTAGGAACTTGGACTCAATAATGCGCTGCTCTGAGGGCAGATCTCCAGCTACGTCTCATGCCTAGATCAAATCCTGTGCACTCTTACACATGTCTGGAAAACCCACAGGAGTGTGAGCTGCCCCTCACACTGCCACCCCTCACACTCAGTACACTCCTCAAAGACAAGTCCATCAAAAACTGCTGCAAGAAGCACTACCAAAGGCTCCTGAACTGAGAATCAATGATGACTGATGAAACCATCGAACCCATCCTGCAGCATCCAGTCTGCTAACCTCTGAAGAAGTCCACCAGGTAATAAGACAGATGAAGAACAGGAACGCATCTGGCCCTGATGACACACCAGCCAAGGTCATCAAAGTCGATGGAGAAACAATGACCAACAGGCTACACACAGTTTCTTAAAATCTAGATGGGACACTGAGGACATTCCCACTGACCTAGGGAATACCAGTATTGTCACCATTTTTAAAAAGGGAGCTAAGTCTGACTGTGGAAACTATCAAAATATAACCCTCCTCTCCATCGCTAGCAAGATCCTCACTTGAATTCTGCTGAACTGACTGCTCCCTCTTGCTGAGGAAATCCTTTCTGCATCTTAATGTGGCTTCAGACCATCAAGAGGCATGACGGACATGATTTTTGCACCTGAGCAGATCCAGGAAAAATGCCAGGAACAACACCAGGAACTGTACATGGCCACTATCAATTTAACCACAGCTTTCAACACTGTTAACCATGAGGCTCTATGGAAGATCTTATTGAAGTTTGGCTGACCAGGGAAATTTACCACCATCCTAAGACTCCTTCATGACCAGATGACTGCCTCCATCCTATGCAGTGGCTCCAACTATGGAGCACTTTGCCCTTCAAACTGGAGTCAAGCAGGTCTGCATGATCGCACCAATTCTGTTTTTCTTCTTTCTTGTGGTCTTCAAGATGGTCATCCATGATCGTGTGGCACATGGCATTGTCATCAAGTACAAGATGGATGGGAACCTTTTCAATCTCTCACCTCCAGGCCAAAACCAAAGTTACATCGGTCTTGATTGTGGAACTTCAATACGATGATGATTGTGCTGCTGTTGAACATACGGAATGGCCTACCAGTGCCAACCCTACCAGTGTCTGGGACTGGCCCTTAATATCAGAAAAACAAAGGTGCTTTATAAGCCTAGTCCGTGCCAATCAACTCTCCCAACAAAGATCTTCGCTGACAGACAGGAGCTGGAGAGTGCCGGACACTTTGCAGACCTTGGCAGCCGTCTCTCAAAGAAAGCCAACATGGACAAGGGGACCCAGAATTGGATCCGATATAGATTTCATAGATTTCATAGACATTAGGGCTGGAAGGGACCTCGGAAGATCATCGAGTCCAGCCCCCTGCCCAAATATGCCAGCTCTGCCTTTGGAAGACTATCATCACGTGTTCAATGACCACATTAGGGCTCAAACAAAGGTCCTACTACATAAGGCTATCGTAACCCCAACTCTTCTCTACAGCTGCGAAGCTTGGGTGACCTGCAGGGACCACCTAAAAGGCAGGAACGCCATCACCAGCACTATCTTGGAAAGACATTTGGCATAAAGTGGGAGGTTCATCATACAAACGCCAGCGTCCTCACTGACACTAACACCACCAGTATGGAAGTGTTGATTATTCAACATCAGCAGCAGTGGATGGGGCACTGTGTGCACGTCTGATGTGCATTTACCAAAACAACTGCTCTACTCCCAACTCAGCCAAGGAGAAAGGACACGTGGGGGCCAGAGGAAATGCTTCAAGGACACCCTTAAGGTGAACATTGAGAAGTGTGGCATTGACACCACAAATTGGGAAAAACTAGCTTGGGACAGGTGTACATGGCAATGCCTTGTGAGAGAAGCTGCATCTTACTTTGAAGAAAACCATCTCACCCTGGAGGCAGAAAAATGACAGAAACAGAAGGAAAAGAAACAAGACTAGAAATCCATGGCCCGACCCTCCCTTTAACCACCACCTGTGGTATCTGCCAGAGAGTCTGTGGCTCTAGGATTGGCCTTATCCATCAGTGGACTCATCTACAACCCTTTACTTGACCCATGGAAGTGATCATCCTCAACCATGAGGGACTGCCGACAGCAACAACTGGAGACTGTTAACTCTTCAGCAGACAAAGAGCTGGGGAAACCAAGCTCCATGCTGAAACTGGGTGGGAGTGTCTACATGTGCATTTATGCCAGCTTAAATTTACTGTGCAGTAAGTGGGAATAGGCTGGAGTCTACATGTGCAGGCATTAAAGTGCATTAATGCTGTGTATGGACTGACTTGGGCCTAAAGTTAGCCCCAAGTCAGTCCACACACACAGTTACTGAGCCTGTTACTGAGCAGTAAGGCATCTACATGTGCATTACCGCTCAGTAACTAATTGGGCGTAAATTTGATACCTTGGAATCAAACTTGATTTATGCTCAAGTCGGCATAAGTTGCCATATTTGCTGCACAGTGCGGACGTGCATGTGTAGATGTATGCCCATACTGTGCAGAAATTTTTGTTACTGTGCAGTAAATGCTCATGTGTAGACGTGCCCAGTGTGGAGGAACATTAGCTCCTCAAGGCATGGCAGTGAGTGCACAAGCTGATGGATGCTTTTATCTTCCCTCAGATCTTGCTTGCCCTTCCCTTTTCTAGCAGCACTGTGCTGTCTATCATTGTAGCCCTGCTGGCAAGATACATGGCTCCAGTAAAAAGAAGCTCAGTGTGGCAGAAATGCCACCGTCGGTGCCCCTCTCCAGAGATCTGTCTCTGCCAGCCTGAGAGGCTGCTGTTCAATCCCTCAGGGTGGGGATCTCCCACCTGGTCTACATGACAAAAGCCTGGCGCCTGGGAGGCGATGCTCTGGTCACCTGGGCAGGGGGGAAAGCCTGGCCCTGCGCACGGGCCCAGGTAGCCAGGGATGCTTGGAAGATGGGTCGGCTTGTGGCCAGTATTGGCAGCTTCGATTGGACCAGGCTGCTGAGGTCAGAGAGGTTATTTAAGGGCCCGGGCCAGGAAGAAGGAGCCATTAGCCATGCGGTCATCCAGGTGAATCTGAGCCTGGCTCTCTCCTCATCACCGCATGCTCCAAGAGTGCCCTGCCTCCAGAGGAAACTCCAACCACCTCTGGACGATGCGAGTGAGTAAGCTACTCGAGATCCGATTAGATATTTAGCTTCAGTAACTCAGATGCGTTTAAACGGCTACCTCAGCCACCCTGGTTTGCTCTGTGGGAGTCCTCTGATATTCCTGTAATATTTCTATGATATTGCTCTACCTTTTACCCTGTTTCCGCCCTACCCCTGTCATCAATAAAGTTCTCCTTGTGACCGGTGTGGGAGACTTATTGAGAGGTGGGTCTAAATTATGCCGAGGAGGCCCCTTAGGTCTGTGGACTAAGGGAGACTTTCCTAAATAGCCCCTGACTTGGGGAAGTGCCCCAAGTGCCAGTATTGGGTCTAGGACCCATTGGACGACCAGGCCTGTGTTTTCCAAGGTGCGCAGAGCCAGAAGTGAGTCCAGAGCCTTGGATGGTGGCAGCGGGACCCCAGGCTAGCGGGTGTGCTCCAGGGAAGGGGTCGGCCGGACGTGGGGCACCCCAGGGAGGCACTCGGAGCCTGGAAGGTGGTCAGGCGCAGGGAGGTGGGCGGCTCAACGCAGGAGCGCCCCCTACTGGCCTGCCACACTCAGCACAGTCTGTTCCTAGAAAGTAATGCTGCAGGTGTCCATGCCCACTGTGTGGCAGCTGTCGTGAAATGCTGCTGATGTTCTTGAAGAGAAACGAGCTAGAGAGAGGCAGTTCCTGGTCAGCCGTCAGCAGTGCACAGATCAATACTGGGTGTCCCGGATCCGCTGAGGTGTGTTATTGGCTTCTGCCCTGTGAGGAATGCATTAGCTCTTTAGCTGTCGTGCTTGCTGCTTCCCTGAACATGCACAGAAAGGTGGCATGCTTGCTGGGACCTAAATGTTTACTCCACTCCATTTGCAGAGGGGTTGGTAATGCCAGACATTTCAGGGGCTGTTAGAGAGGCAGGGGAGAGGAGAAGCTATGGCAGTCCAGGCATTTCCTTCCCTGCTACGGGCTACCCACCATGCCTCATTCCTTATCAGTGTGCCCTCCCCCCGGTAATGATGCTGTACCTGTCTCTGCCACTCTCAGACCTGTGCCAGGCACCTGAATGCCAGGAAGAGGCTTTCAGCTCCACGGGCTTGCAACAAGGAAAGCGTCACAGAGCAAGGGTGGCCAGCTTGTCCCAGTTGCTGAATGACTGCTGCCGCCAGCAGCTCCTGCAGCTGCTGTACTGCTGCCCTCGCTGACATGAAGAGCTCCTCAGGCAAGGGCTTTGGGCCCTGTCCTGCTCCCCTGTTGTACAGTAGGTGCAAAGTCCTGCCATTCTGGTCCGCACCCCTGGAAGCAGTGAGCAAGGGTCCTGGACAGGGTGGCCAGGGAGATGCCGCCAGGCCTCTCCTCTCTCTAGTGCAGGTGGGAGTGGGAAATATAGAAATAAAGCACAGAGGTATTTGCAGTCTGAGGATGCTCAGAGACTCAATAGCTTTTAACGTGAGCAGGGACAAGATGAGGTCCAGTGGCTGGAAACTGAAGCTAGAGAGATTAGAGATTAGCAGCACAGTAATTGTGGCACAAATGCCACCGTCTGTGCCCCTCTCCAGAGACCTGTCTCTGCCAGCCTGAGAGGCTGGTGTTGAATTCCTCAGGGCGGGGATCTCCCTCCCTGGTCTGCATGACAAAAGCCTGGTGCTTCGGGGGAAGATGCTCTGGTCACCTGGGCAGGGGGGAAAAGCCCAGCCCTGCGCAGGCCCAGGTAGCCAGGGATGCTGGGGAGATTGGTCGGCTTGTGGCCAGTATTGGCAGCTTCGATTGGACCGGGCTGCTGAGGTGAGAGAGGGGATAAAAAGGCCCGGGCCAGGAAGAAGGTGCCCTTCAGCCATTAGCCATGAGGTCATCCAGGTGAATCTGAACCTGGCTCTCTCCTCATCACCGCATGCTCCAAGAGTGCCCTGCCTCCAGAGGGAACTCCAACCTCCGGATGATGCGTGTGAGTAAGCTGCTCGAGATCAGGCGAGATATTTAGCTTCAGTAACTCAGATGCGTGTTTAAACGGCTACCTCAGCCACCCTGGTTTGCTCTATGGGATTCCTCTGATATTTCTATGATACTGCTCTACCTTTTACCCTGTTTTACCCTGAATCAATAAAGTTCTCCTTTGTGACCGGTGTGGGAGACTTATTGAGGGGTGGGTCTAAATTATGCCGAGGAGGCCCCTTAGGTCTGTGGACTAAGGGAGACTTTCCTAAATAGCCCCTGCCTTGGGGAAGTGCCCCAAGTGCCTGTATTGGGTCTAGGACCCATTGGACGACCAGGCCTGTGTTCTCCAAGGTGCGCAGAGCCAGAATTGGGTCCAGAGCCTTGGATGGTGGCAGCGGGACCCCAGGCTAGCGGGTGTGCTCCAGGGAAGGGGTCGGCCGGACGGGAGGCACCCCAGGGAGGCACTCGGAGCCTGGACGATGGTCGGGCGCAGGGAGGTGGGCAGCTCAACGCAGGAGCGCCCCCAACTGGCCTGCCACAGTAATTAATCACCAGACCAACTTCCTGGGGCGTGTGGTGGATCTGCCACCACTGGAAATCTGAAAACTAGATTGGTTATTTCCTCACAGGTGGGCCAGTGGGAAGCTCCAGCCTTCATGCAAGAATATTTGGTTGATGTGACATGGCCAGTGCTGCAAAAACGACTGCTGTCTATTCTGTCCTTGAAATCTCTGAAACTACAAAAAACAAACCATGCTCCCAGCTCTCATTAGGAAGTAACCCACAGAGGCATCTCCCTAGGAAAATACCGCACATCATCCAGAAAAGGAAGAAATTAACTGAGTTGAGTTAGCTGGTATAAATGAAATGGGTGTCAGAGAATACACAGTAACCGTGTCCCAAGTACCCCAAACCTGGATTAAGAGTCGAAGAGCCACTGCCTGCCTCTCCCCAAGAAATCCAAACAAAGCTGCAAGAGCAGTATTTCCCCAGCCCTCCCCAGCTCTGAAACCAGGAGCCGCAGGAGCTAAAGAGGTCATGAATGCAGCGTACAGCAGGTGGAAGCAAAGCTCCATGTGTAGACACAGGCTGTACCGGGCAGAGGCGCTGAAGGCACAGACTAGATACAACCCCCAGCAATAAACAAGAAGGACAAAGTTATGTCAACGGTCAATTATGTGGTGTGTTTATGTTCAGTCTCCAAAGAAACTGCTACGGGAACTGCTAGGCACAAACTGCTTTCCCAGGCTTAAACACTCTCACTTCTGTGTCCCAGGTATCAGCTCTTACAATCCAGATGGTGCCACAGTCTCAATGATATTTCGTGGGGAGGTCAGGCAGCTGCCTACCAGGCTGGCCAGTGCATACCTTGTGTAGTGGGCTACAGCACAAGCTCCCCTTCCCCACCCATGTTATGGGGCGTTTCTGAGTATGGAAAAAAAACCCTCTGCATAATCTCTGTGCAATAATCAGTGCCCAAATCTCATCAGCAGCACCACGGAGGAAAACATGACATCAGACCAGTCTCCAACCTCATACGGCCTGTCCCAAGTGCCCCCACATCCACAGCCAGACTCCTAAGAAGGAAGCTAGCAGCACAACTATGAAGCGACTGTCCACTGCCCACATGGCACGGCTGCAAATGAGGGATGCTGTTTCCAAGCACAAGTGTGCAGGTTTCAGAGCCTGGAAGGAGAAAGGAAGCAGGCACCATTGACCCAACCAGCCATGTAGGAGACACAGCACCTGAGCTCAGCAAAGGGCTGTGTGCTGGAGGTGAGAAAGCCCCCAGGACGGCAACTTGCATAGTGTGCAGAATCAGTGAGTGACACAAGGACACCGAGTGCAAGGCAGCTGCCCACTAGGATGAAGTCCCTCTGCTCAGGCAGTATGGGCTCACATATCCATCACAGAGCTCCAGGGTTCAAACCCTCCAATGGCCTCTTCGGGGTCACCACAGCCCCTCAGGAAAACCCAGGTGGGCTGCGCCACATGCCAAGCCTCGCTGGCTCCAGGACAGGCTCACTGGCCCTCTCTGGACTGTCCTCTGTCTGAAATGAAGAGACAGGTGTGCTTCACCCAGCCTAGGGAAACCCTTCTCCAGCTGCTTGTGGCTGTGTTAGCCTGAGCAAGGCAAGGCACTAGTGCTGCACATCTCCCTAAGCCACCGCCAGGACCGTAAGCATCTTGGATGAAAATGCACAACACGTCTCCTTACGATCCTCCACTAAGCACAGCAAATCAAACGCGTGATGCCCTCGTGCTCAAAGCAGGGAAAGGGGAGGAGGCGGCAATGCACCCACCCCCTGTTCTGTTTTGCTTGTGAGATGCTTGGATACCAAGGCCATGGCTAAGAGATACAGCAGATGTAACCTGCCACGCAGGGGTCACCATCCACCTTGGCACCTGCACTGCGAGTCCCCTCCAGGCCGCACTGTGGTTCCTTCTCTCTCCACCCAACCCAGCTGCTGGTTCTGGTCTCCATCCTAGCTCCTGGTCCAGGCACTGCTCTGTCCACCTCCTCCAGCCCTGTGGAGTGTGTGTGCCAAGGACGATAGGAGGAAGAGTGACGGGCTCTTGTGAGAGAGAGATTTGGCTAGAGAGGACTCCCAGGACATTGCCAGCTTCTGGGTAGCCCAGTGCTGCTGGAGCAGGGGACCATTGTCCATCTTGCAGGTATCATACAGGCCAGCCCCAGGGGAGTCCCTCTGTGGAGTTCAGGCTTGCGCACACAATCCTATGGCTGCATGCTCCTCGTTGGCTGGTACCCCATGAGACAAAGAGGTGCCAGATCTACAGGACGGCTGAGTGCTAACAGTAACAGCACAGCTGCTGCCAAACCCAGCTGGAGCCGTGCCATTACTATCTACAAGGACTACAACTATACCAGATGCTAAATATGATGAAACATCAGGACTCCGGTGTCTCAGGTTGGGCACTCACGCTTAGGGATAGCTTCAGCAGCATGGGCTGTCATCACTGACCAAACCATGCTGATGTTCTGCTATGGAGATTTCCCAGGCTGCTGGGCTGTGCTGGTTGCCCCTGCCCCTGCTTTCTGCCCCATGTGTCGGGGGGGTTTTAAGCCTCCCCCAAGAGGTGCTGGTGCTGCTGCAGGCCAGGCTGGGGACGGGACTGTGCTGTGCCAATGCTCCTGCTGGCACCAATCCCGCAGGGTCGTGGCTGGAGGGTCTTGCCCCTGTGCTCAGGCTCAGCCTGACTGCACTGGGGGCAGGAAGGGATTTTACCTCCTACTCAGATTGATCCAGACTGGAAGGTTTTGCCTTCCTTTGTACCAGAGGCGTGGCCACGACCTGGGGTCTCTCGAGTTCATTGAACCCTCTTGAGCATATACTGACAGCATTTTACCGAGGCAGGACATTGGCCGCTATGGTCACCCTGCTCTCCCTGGGGCATGTTAGAGCATGATGTCTTGTGTTATCTCAGGGCTTACGCAGTCTTATGAAGAGTTAGATTCTGGATTGTATAAGATGGTTTGTTTAAGCGTGATCCTGCGTCAGGCAGGGGCTGGACTAGATGTGACCTCCCGAGGTCCCTGCCAGCCCCACGGCTCTATGATTTCCATGCTAGTTTGGTCTCTTGCCCCAGCTGCTCTCCACAGGGAGGCCGTTCCAGCCCCCCCTGCTCTGACAGTCAGGAGCCTCCTTCGCACCCCTGCTCACACTGAGTCATGCCCAGTCTCTCCCCACTTCTTTTTTCACTTTTCTCAAGAAAAAGGGCTAGAAACATCAAAGTGAGAGCTGGGACTCTTTTGCATGCCCCAAGGCAGATTTATGCAAAGGGCTCAGACCAGGTCAGGAGGCTGTCAGGGATCCACCCTTCCCTACAGTGCCCCATCACTCTGGCATCTGAATGTCCAGGCGGTCAGCGAGGGGGGAATGGAGGCAGAGGGTTGGTCCAAGACCTCTGCCCCACAGCACTCAGCATGCTCCTATCGAGTTGCCATGTCCCGTTCCCTCTCTGACAGGAAGGCCTGTATTTCTTGCCACCCAGATGATTTCCTTCTAGCTCACAAGCTTGGCAAACACTTTTAGTGGATGCATCAGCCTTGGAACCCTTCCCAAATGCATTTGTTCTCACTCACAATTTACGGCTCCACTGATCCTGGGGCACATTGAGCATTTCAATGTAAAGTTACCACAGAACTGCTGGACCTCAATCCCATTCCCTGTGCCTCATTATTCCAGCCCTAGTGGTAATGGGGCCAGTCAGATGGAGGTGATGGAGCTTGTTTTTATCTAATCAGGACATGTAACCATCACAAGGATAAGCATTCTCCCTGGGGCCTCCTTTTTCAAGAAGTGCAGAATCCAGTACAACCAGCCATCCCACTGAAAGGGAAGATTGCTTCAGGACAGGAGCTTTTGAAAAGCATGAGAGGAGAAGAGGGGAGAGTAGTTTGCATCATTTAGCAAGCCCGGGAAGGGCGCATTTGATGTTTTTGCTTGGGGCAACCTGTGTTAAGGTGAGCAATGCTGCAGCACAGGTGAGAGGGAACAGGCAGAGCACAAACCTTTGCTGTTCACCAGCCCTGCTCATGTCAGTGGAGTCATTTCCTCAACCCCAGGGAAGGCTGAAGAATGAACCATCAGCTGAGCAGAGACATGAAATGCTTTGTCAGAGGAAATATATGAGGGAGAAATGGCAAGGATAGAGGCCTTCCATTTCCTGGGCTTCTGGTACCAAACTGCAAGGAAGCACAAAATTTCTAAGTAGCCATCTGGTTGGTTGGCTGGCTCCGTGAGTCTCCTGTACTGTTTGCTATGAGAGGAGGTGGCAAAACTGAGCAGGGATTTCTGGCTCTGAAGTTTCTGGATGTTATTGCTGCAGTTTCCAATGCTGGGAGCACCTTGAGAAACTGCGTGCTGTACAGGTACAGCTAGACAGCTGCAATAACACGACACCCAGGCTCTGTTCACATGTGGATCCCTTCAGTGAAGCTGTGCGCTCTTGTGGGATGAAACTCTGGGACCACATCACCCCAGAGGCCAGCACCCAGCCAGTGTGGCCCAGAGAGTGGGAGGGCAGCTATAAACAGGTAGGACCAGGGCACTTGCATGGACTCAGCCCATTCCCTGATCAGCCTCGGGTGGTGGGGCTCTTGGTGAACCCAGGCTATGGATTAAAGCTGTCCCACTAGGGAAGTGCATTTCTGCAAACCTGCTGCCTTTCCTTGGATGAGCGGAGGGGCCAGCATCTCACGAAGAGGACAAGGGGTTGCTGCACTGCTGCCAGATGAATGACTGCATCCTGCGCCCTCTGTGCACTCACCATTGCTGCTGGCCTCATCCGCAGCCTGTGCGCTCCACTCCACATCCACATCCACGGCCTCAGGGATGTCTCCCCTGGAGATCTCAACGACCTGCAGTCTCCGCAGACACACCAGATCTATGTCTTTTAACCCTGCTTCCAGCTGCTTCACTATCTCTGCTCCAGCCTGGCTGGTCACAACTGTAATCTGAAATAGAAAGTGCAAAGCCTGGGCCATAGCTGCCTGCCCCCAGTGCCTGCCTGAATGCTGGGACATCAGCCTGCTGTTTCTGAGCAATGAGGGTGTCCTTACAGGCCTTCTAGGATGGACATCCTCTGCATCTGGGGCAGATGCAGAGGCATTTGTGATCTGTGATTTAATTCAAGCCCACTTGCTCTGGGGATCAGAGTTTTATCACTGCAGCGGGGTAAAGGCATATGCGGAGGCTCGCGTGACATCCTGTGGATGCAATAGATCACCCCCACAGCAAGTCACTTCCCCCTACGATGAGGAATGGAGAGGAATGCTGGGAGGTCCCTGGGGGCAGCACCTTAGGTGGGGCAATAAGCTACTGCCAGGGGCTCCAGGGAAAAGGCTGGGCTGAGCCACTGCACCCTGCCTCCCTCCAGCTGCTGTTTCTTGAGAGCCTCTGGGGTTTTCTCCTTCTCCTCCTACTGCCCAGAGGAGACACAGATGTGCTGCTAGACTATCAGCAGAGCACTCCTCAGGTGTGTGCTGGCCTCCGTGCTCCTGGCCAGGGCAATGCCAGCTGGGGACAGGGTCCTGCTGGTGGGCTGGCCTCCCTGCTCCTGGCCAGTCAGGGGGAGCAGCAGGCCTCCTCAGCTGGTGTAAGGGATGGGATGGGATGGGCAGGAGTCCCTGGGCCAGGTGGGAGCTGGGCAGGCAGGCACTGATGGACAGCAAACAAGCAGCAGGACATAGAGACAAAGCCGCAGCACCTGGCTCTACATCACGTGCTGCTGTTGCAGCACTTGCCACGTACGCAGCCAGACACATTAGTGCACCTGAGTGACGGCTGGTCCCTTCCCTGTGGCAGAGCAGGGTGCAGTGACGAGCACGGTGGACATCAGCTAACAAGAGATGCCCCTCTGCCTGCTGGGGCTGCTGTCCATCGCTACTGCCCTGCACCGCCTGGCAATGCCCTGGGGATGGTGAAGCTTTGGGGTAGTTTCATAGTTGGTAGGGTTGGAAGGGACATGAGCAGATCAAGTCCGACCCCCTGCCGTGGGCAGGAAAGAGTACTGGGATCAAACGACCCCGGCTAGGTGATTATCTAGCCTCCTTTTGAAGACCCCCAGGGTAGGAGTGAGCACCACTTCCCTTGGAATTTGGTCCCAGGTCCTAGCCACCCTGACAGTGAAGTAGCGCCTCCTGATATCGAGCCTGAATCTACTCTCCATCAACTTATGGCCGTTGTTCCTTGTTATTCCCTGTAACAGGAGTGCCCCTTCAGGGTCCATCTACTGGTGACCCCGCCCACCCGTTATGGGTCAACCCCCACCTTCTCGCCTGCCATGCCTTGTTGTTGATTGATTAATAGATGTAATTAAGCGGGAAGCTGCCCATTTTCTGCCCCGATGCCAGGGGGCACTATCTGTGGCTCCTTTTCCTCCCCTATACCACAGCCCAAGCCTTGCCAATGGTACTGATGTTGTTTGGTCTGCGCCTTGTTATAATTTAGCCCCCTTGTCTTCCCTGGGCTCTCCGCAGCCCCGTCTCACACTACGCCCTCACTGGTGCTCGGGGTCCCCTATGCTGCCATGGGTCTCCTATGAGGCCTTCTCCTTCCCCTAATAGCCTCACCCAAGCCACCGGTAAAACAGCAAACAAAACACAAGCCCCTGGGCTATAACATAAAATCCAAACTGCCTGGCTATAACATCATTCACCCTAGCAGGGAATACTCCGTCCCTCAACAGTGGCAGAAGCAGTTCCTGCGGACAGGCCTCTCCCCTTTGGTTGCTCTGGGAGAGCTCCTTCCCCCTTGGGGGCTGGCAGGGAACTGTCCTCCTGGCCTCAGGCCTGGGACTTATATGTGAGCCAGGCCCTGCCCCTTCCTGTCAGCTGACCGCTGCAGGTGTGGGCCTCCAGTTCACTCTGGTTGCCCTGATAACCCACAGCTGGGGCTCCCTACTCACTGCTAGGGCTCTTTCCCTAGCAGTTTCCACTCTTTATAGGAGCCAGGCCCCTAAAGTGCCCTGTGACACTCCCGGTAGTGCTCAGGGGAACAGGGACTCTCCCATTGTCTGCTGGTCCCCCTTGACCAGTTTATAGATGGCCACCAGATACCCTCTCAGCCTTGTCTTGTGGAGATTGAACACGTTCAGGTCCCGTATCCTCTCCTCATAGGGCCTGCCCTGCTGCCCCCTGATCATGCGGGTGGCCTCCTCTGGACCCTCTCCATGCTGTCCACATCCCTCCTGAAATGCAGCACCCAGAACTGGACACAGTACTCCAGCTGCGGCCTGACCAGTGTTGCATAGAGGGGGAGGATCACGTCCGTGGCCGTGCTCAAGATGCATCTGTGGATGCACGACAAGGTGTGGTTGGCCTTCCTGACTGCGTTCCCACACTGTCAGCCCATGTTCAATTTGGCATCAATAATGACTCCAAGATCCTTTTCTGCCTCTGCGCTGACAAGAAGGGAGCTCCCCAGCCTGTAGGTCTGCTGCTGGTTCTTTCCCCCCAGGTGCAGCACCTTGCACTTGTCAGTGTTGAACCCCATCCTGTTCTCATCCGTCCACCCCTGTAACCTGTCCAGGTCCAATCGCAGCCCATTCCTCCCTTCTAGCGTGCCCACTTCCCCCCACATCTTAGTGTCATCTACAAATTTGAACAAGGTGCTTTTCACCCCCTCGCCCAAGTCATTGATGAAGATGTTGAACAGTGTGGGCCCAAGGACCGAGCCCTGGGGGACCCCACTGCCCACATCCCTCCAGGTCAAAAATGACCCGTCCACCACCGCTCTCTGGGTGCGGCCCTCCAGCCAATTTGCCACCCATCTGACTGTGTAAGCATTGACAGCACAGTCACCTAATTTTTTAATGAGAATGGGGTGAGAGACAGTGTCGAAGGCCTTCCTAAAGTCCAGAAAGACTACGTCCACCGTGACACCTGCGTCCAAGGCTTTTGTGACCTGGTCATAGAAGGCCACCAGGTTGGTCTGACAGGACCTGCCCTCAATGAACCTATGTTGGTTGCCCCTGAGCCTAACCTTCCCTGCTGGCCCCTCGCGGACATGCACCAGGATAACTCTCTCAAAGAGCTTCCCCAGGACTGAGGTAAGACTAATGGGCCCGTAGTTTCCTGGGTATCTCTTGAGGACACAGCTCCTGTGCTCCTGTGACTCGCTGACATGAGGGCGGGAAGGAAGGGCTCTGCATCCACAGCCTCCCATGGTATAAGTGCACTCTGATGCCTGTTCCTGCCTCCCCTGGCCTATTACTCCAAGAGACGGCAGGTAACTTTGACTGTCCTGCCTTGCACGTACCTGGCAATTTAACTAATTTACTCCCTGCTGCAAGGGGCTTTGTGAAAGGTGGGGGCAGCAGCTCTGACCCTGCAGAGACAACTGCTCACTTTGGAGGCGGCTGTCCCTGTTGCACTAACAACACTCAGCAGCAGCTCCTCAGTCACGGGGGGTCTCAGCACCTGCCCCAGCAGGCTCTGCTGTGAGTGAGGACAGCTGTTTTACCCCAGGAGCGCAGGGCTGCACAGGCAGCTTGGGGCCAACAAGCACAGTCCTCTGTTGCATACCACATCCCTTTCCTGGACTAAGCTGGTTCCTCATAAAATGAAATGGCCCCTGGTGGTGTCACTGCTCCAAACTCAGGTGGGGAGAGGGGCTGTTCCAGTGCCCAATTACTCTGGTGGCTGGGGACCTTCTTCTAATTTCCTGCCTAATTTCCAACTAATTCCTGGACAGCTTCTCTCCATCTGTGCTAGCGCTGCCAGCATCCCGGAGCATATATGCAGCTCTTCTCACTCTCTGTTTCTCCCCCCCATCTATTTACAGGCAGCAGCCACTTGCCCACAGTTTGTCAGGCTTTACAAGCCACACTTTTCTCCTCTCCTCTCCTAAGTCCAGTTCTCCACCCCTGGATCCTCCCAGCTGCCCCCTTTCTGAGGAACCAGCTTAGGCATCAGGGTGCACTTGTGTCATGGGAGGCTGCCCCTGCTCCAGGCTGAGTTCAACTCTCTGGGCTGGGGGTGACCAGCTTGGCACACACTACTGTCGGCAGGGGCCCGAGGAGCCCTGCACCTGGCCTGTGGCACCAGGCGGCTTCGGCAGCATGCTGGCAGTGATGGGTTTCACCGCCAGCACATCCTGGATCCCAGCTGGGTCATTCCAGCCTGACCATTGCTCGAGGGTCATTGCTGGCCATCACACCGGACCTCACCCACCCCAGGGCGAGAGGCATGTCTCTGCACCCGTGCTTGGCCAGGCTTTCTGTCCAGAGCCTGTTTCTATGGCTCGGCCCCATGGCCAGGACAATCATTCTGACCGTGCAGGGCAGCCTGGAGCAGACACAGCTTTACTGAACATCCCCACAGGACTCTCCTGGCAGAGGTCGCAGTACGTCCTTCCTCCTGGCAATCGAAGCCCTTGCAGAGGCCACACAGAGCAGCCCCCTTTGCCTCTCTGCAAAAGAGCCTTCACAATAGTAAAAATAGCCATGCAAATGAGGTGCAGCCTTCAGGCATCCGGCAAGTCGCCAGCGTTGCTTTCATGCCACGAATGCTGGCTACTTTCGCCTTGGCTTAAAGCAACAGTTTCCCCATTATCACCACGACTCCACTACAGCCTATGCTATCGTTGCACTTGCTGCTGTATGAGTTTAAAGTAGCTAGGGGCATCCAAACGTCCTACAATGCTCCATCCCACGGCTGATGACTTGTGCCAGCCTCTTGTGCCTCGCGGGAGCAGGAGCAGGAGCAGGCAGCATCGCCAGTTCCCTCAGCATCTTCTTCCAGCTCTCACAGGAGGCTCCGCAAAACCCCATCTGCCAGGGGCATTTCCCAGTATAATTATCCTGCTGCTGCTGCTGCTCCAGTGACTTTCCAGATGGACACGCTCATTCCAGGAGAAAACGCTCCCAGCGGTTTAGCGTGCTTTCTAGGAAGCGCTCCAGGAGTGCTGATTCCAGGCAGGAGAGCCCTGAGCATCTCCGGTGACTGCTGGCCCACCTCGGCTGCCCTTCTCTTTGCCTGACTGCTCGTTGCAGCGCGGCTGCGAGTGTGACTGTGCTGCGGCAGTAACGTGCCGCAGGCTGTCTGCCCTGTGACCTGAGCGCTTGGTGACTGGCAGCCTGCTAAGGGACCCCCCACCTGCCAGCCACACACAGCTCCTGCCACATGCTCTGTGTCCTGTGTCTGCCCTTTGCTCCATCCACTGGCTTCACCTGCCCTTCCTCAGTACTATCATACTTTGCAATTCGCACCAGCTCTTCCTGTTTCTCTCCCTCTCCTTTCGGATTTTCTTCTTTCAAATCTCACACCTTTACAAATCTCACACCTGCAAACTCCTCTCTCATCCCCATCAGTGCTGAGGATACCCCATGCCTATTCCCCTTGTTCCAGCAACTCCATCTTGAGTTACCTCCTTCGAGTCAGCTCAGCACCACGGCATGACCACACTGCAAAGTAACAACAGAGTTGCACAAGGCTGCTGTGATATCATGCACCGACAGGACCCTTTCCACGCTGTGTATGATGCAGACTGATAGGTGTGCAGCACCACAGGCAGCAGGTCTGTTCTCCAAATGCTTTCACTAGGCACCTTGGGAGAACGCGGGCAACGCTTTCTCCTTTCGGTACATTGTGGCTGGAATGAACACAAATCTGCCACTGCAAGCATGAAACTAATTCCTGGGTTTTTGGTTGTAGCCATGGTGGTCTAAGGACATAGGCAGGCCAAGTTCTTTGGGTAGATGTGATATCTTTTATTAGACCAACTGAGTAGTTGGAAAAAACGAATTCCTGGCAGCCAAGCCTGCCTTCCTAGCAGCTGTCAAGGCGCAGTGATAGCCTGCCCCTGCTACTGATGCTAACATGACTGTCGTTCTGGAAGAGGATGACAAAGTTTGCTGTAAGTGGCAGGACCAGGTGTCCTAGCAGTGTCCAGGTGCCACAGAAAAGTAGTGGCATAAATCCTTAAGAAAAGCAAATGAGGGGCTTTTCATTTCTCAAGCATCTGCCTGAAATCTTCCCAAATGAATGTGGGAAACAGGCAGCCAGGACTGTACACGGGATGCAGCCAGGGTCAGAAAGCAGAGGGACATGGGCAGAGAAATGGCAGAGTGCAGAGGAGACAGGGCATGTCTGCGGTGGAGGACACTGGTGCAGTGGAGTGGGGTGGATGGTGAGGAGGGAGCCAGGCCAGGGCTGGAGGCTGAAAGTGCAAATTGGTGAAATGAGAGGGGAGAGACAAATGGGCAAAGGGCACAAGAGGCCACCCACCACATCCACGGAGCAGAGGGGAGAGAGGGTACTTTAGGACTTGGAAACATCCCCAACTAGTTTTTTCTGCCTCTGTGGCACAAGAAAAAGTTTTCTGCCCCTGTAACCCCAGGAGGGTGGGTCCAGAGGAGTTCCTTGTACTTGGGCTTGTCTCTCCAAGGTTATCTCAGTTTCTTCCTCTAGTTTTTGGGGAACTGTGAAGAGTGACATGAGTGTGTGGTGGAGGGCACATGCGTGCTCACAGAATGTCTGCAGCAGCCATCGTGGTGCCTGCTGCCTTCCACCAAATCCTCCTCCTGGCTGGGGCTGCTCTGTCGGCGCCTCTGGAGTTCAGTAGAAGCCGGGCACTGCCGTGGGTGAGACGCAGCCGTGCCCCCTGAACAGAACTGGCAGCCGCCGCAGAGAAGCTGAGAGCTAAGCAGACCACGGAGGCCAAAAACCACTCCCACCACAGTAGGATGCCAGGCCAGGACTTGGCCGTGGCATTGCTACTGCCCACCCCGGAGCTGTCCAGCAGGCATCCCTCAGCACCTGGTCATTTGCTAAGTGGGAGACTTTAAAATGCTAATCTCCTGGATTTAATGTAAAGGTCTAGATAAGGGCCAAGCTATGAAACCCCTAAAACTGCAGCATCTGCTTGGGAGCAGGGGAACTGCGGAGCAAAGGCTCAGAACTGGGGGACCTGGTTCTGCAAGGCTGCAGGGAAGGTGGCCGTTTGTCGCCGTGTGCACTGCGCGGTAGGTGTCTGCTGCAGTCGGCCCCCCTTCTCTGAAGGCACCCCTGGGGTGGGTGGAGCAGGGAGGCGAGATGCTTTGTTTCCCCGAGACATTCTCATTAGTACGCTAAGGAAATGCTGTCTGGATGAACCTGCTGCAGGGAGGCTGCTAATGGGCTGGATAGCTGTGCTGAAAGAGTAGTCATCAGCAGATCAATAGGATACTGGGAGGAGGGTCCCCTGAGCTCTGTCCTGAGCCTGGCATTGTTCAAAATCTTCATCAATGACTTGGGGAATGAAACTGAATGCACACTCAGTGTATCTGCACTTAGTGAGGCAGTAGCTGCTTCAGAGGACAGGATTAGAACTCAAAATGACCTTGATATGCTGGGGAAATGGCCTGAAATAAATTGAATGACATTCAGTAAAGATAAGTGCAAAGTCCTGCACTTAGGAGGGAGTGATGAAACAGGGAAGGCCTATCTAGGCTGCAGTGCTGTGGGAAAAGGCCTGGGGATCACAGCAGATGGCAAGCTGGCTATTAGTCAACACTGTAATAATGTTATAAAAAAAAGTACCAGATAGTACCCTGAGATGCATTAAGTGTTGTATGCAAGTCATGAGAAATGAGTCTCCCACTGGCGAGCGCAGAAGAGGCCTCGCCTGGAACGCTGCATTCCTGTTAAGAGGCCTCGTACTTTATGAACGCTACAGGAAACCATCCCTCCACAACTCTGCCGTCAGGGCCATTTGTGGGCTGAATTCAATAGCTCCTGAAGCAGATCCTCTCTGGCTTTTTCAGACTTGTCAGGCTGTCCGTGGGTAATAACTTTCCTGTTCTCAGAGAACGCCATGTTAGAGGGGTCGGGGCAAATCCAGTAAAGCACGAGTCCTGGTCTCTGTGCCAACACATGATCACACTTCTCCACAATTTTAGAAGGCTGTTCTACCTTCTCTCCCTCCCTCTTAGGTTCCCTTTGAGAGGATAAAACAGCTTCCTGATGACTTCCTTAGAGTACAGGAAGACCCACACCATTTCCACCCAGCCTTGCATGCTGGGGTCGGGGCACTGGGGCTCCACACTGCCTGCACCCAGCCCCACGTGCTGGAATCGGGGCCCTAGAGCCCCATGCACTGTCTTCCCAGTCCTGCATGGTCAGAATGGGGCTCCAGGGCCCCACGCTGCCTTGGCCCGCCCGTATACAGGGATTGGGGCTCTCAGACCCTGCACCACCTCTGCCCAGCCCTGCATGCTGGGACCCAGCTCTGCACCACCCTGCATGCCCAACAGCCTGCAGGGCCACTACCCACAGGGCTCCCCATGGACTCGCAGGGGGCCCTACAAGCTGGATGACTCCGTGCCAGGGGCCAGGGCTGGCCCTTGGGCTGGGGGTGGAGCACTCCTGCTTCAGAGGATCCCCACAGAACAGCCGAGCTGGCAGATCCCTGAGGAGGTCACACCTGGTCCAGCCCCTGCTCAGGGGAGGATCCGCCCTGCCGAAACCATCCTGGACAAATGGTTGTCTAATCTACTATTAAAAGCTGCACAGGCAACCTTCTCATGCAACCACCAGGCCTGAAAACACCCAGAACGCCCCAATCCTCCCCAGGTAAAAGCGGAGGACAAGTGTGTTGCACATCAAAATCCTACCACTGCCTGGACAGGAAATCGGTTGTGGAAATACACCTGAGAGATCCAAGGAAGAGGGCCTGTTCCCACTGCACAGGAAGGCAAAAGGAGGAAGGAAGAGCATAGGAGGCAGGGAGCGGTGGGTGGGGCTCTCAGAAGAGCCACAGAAGTGCTGTAGACATGGCCACAAAAGAGACTGGCCTGGAAGACAATGGGAAACCAGAAAGATGCGTGGCGTTGCTATTTACCAGGGGCTACTTTTCCCAGCGGCTGTGGGAGTGGAAGGAAATGCTGGCTGCTAAAGCAAGCCTCAGAGGACTACTTTGCTTTGCACTATGTGCAGCAAACCAGAGCAGCATCCTTCCATGACGAACGCTTTCATAACCACGGCAGAACAGCACCCTGTGCACCGCCACGAGGAGAGGCAAGGCTGAGACAAGGGTCTGAGTCTGAAGGGCCGCGTGTGCAACGGAAGGAGAAGGGTCTGCTGCGTCTCTAACCCCCATGTCTGTGTGGCTGCTCTAGACCACTGCGCTGGGGGGCAGGGGAGGGAGCAGGGAGCGCACCGGGTGTGCTGGGACAGGCAGGAAACTAGAACAAAGTCTCGTTGTGCTGTGCACATGCTAACAGCAACCCCTTCGTCAGCCCCAAGTGCTAATGGCCAGACCTAGGGGACTTTCAGATCGCTCCTAGATCCAAGCCAGGAAGGTGCTAGAACTGTCCCAGTGAGTGCTGGCAAAACTACCGCTTTTCAGTAGCCTTGTTCTCACAAACAGCTTGTTTTCGCTTTATTAAAAAAAAAACATTTTGAAACAAAGGTCAAACAGAGGAAATTTCAGCCTGAACAATTAATTTGCCAAAGTTACTAGAAACTGAAAGAAATTACAGGAAACAAGAAGTACTGTGAGCCCTTAATATAGATATCGCTCTTGTCCACCTCTAAAAATACCTTTATCAAGTGAATATGTTTTCAGCTTGACATTTAACGGTACAGAGCTCTTTAAACCAGCAAAGGCAGAGCAAAAGTCAGTGCCTGGAGGCTGAAGTGGAGCAAATTCACACTACATATAAAGCAGGAAGATTAATTATCTACTGGAACAATTTACCTAGTGAGGTGCTGGATTCTCCATTACTTGAGGTCTTTAAACCAAGGCTGAATATAATTTTAAATGATCGTCACCATCTCAGCTGGAAGGTTTGGGCTTGGCGTGGAAATCAGTTTCTGAAATGCTCTGGGCCTCATTTATACAGAAACCAGAGTATTACAGATTTGAGAGAGAGTGTCTGGTTTTCAGTAGTACTCAACATATGCCCTCTGGGGTATTTTAATTTAGTCTTTCAAAAACTGAGGCACAATCACCAATCACTTCTGAAAATTTCTGCCATAATTTTTATAATGTAGTATATATGGATACTTCAGTGGAAGCCAGCCATCTTTTCTATAAAAAACACACCATAAGGTGCAGGAGCACGACATGCTACAGGTTAATTTGACAATCCAGAGAGACAGGGAATATATGCCACACACATTCAGAGATCATTTAACTTTGTAGTTAATCAAGTGCAGCAAAGGAACTTTCTGCCATGCCCGTGTGTGCAGTTAAGTTAGCTGAGAAAAATAACTGCCTCATCTTGAGAACAGCTAGGTCTCTTGCTGCCCTACAACACTAACATTAATTCCCTAAATTATATTCAAAATTATCAGTAGAACACTTTTCTTGTCCCCAAATCCCTCCACCCCTACCTAGGCAAGGGGCATGGGACTGTATGGAAGAATAATTCAAAACTACATAATGAAAAAAATGTACTCCCTTCTGCAACTAAGTCAGTAGGAAAAATCATAAAAAATGAGGGTTGAAGGGACCTCAGGATATCACATCTAGTCCAACCCCTGCTCCAAGCAGGACCAGCCCCAACTACATCATCCCAGCCAAGGCTTTCTCTACCTGGGTCTTCAATCCCTCCAAGGACGGAGACTCCACCACCGCTCTGGGGAGCCTGTTCCAGTGCTTTACCACCCTCCTCAGGAGACAGTTTTTCCTAATATTCAACTTAAATCTTCTTTGCTGCAGATTGAGCCCATTGCTCCTTGTTTTGTCATTTGCCCCCACTGAGAGCAACACCATCTGCATAGCCATACATTGATCTGCAGGATGCGTCCACTCCTGCCAGGGTTCTTCCCCTTGACCGGAGGGATTGAAGAGAACACAACCCATGCCCCTGTCCCCTTCACCCTTGCACCCAGAGCCCTGTAGTCACCCTTGACTGGTATTATATGGTATTATTAAAGAAATGGAATTTACAATGCCATTACGTAAATCAATAAAACCCCTTCTCCTGGGATCTTGTGTTCTGTTCCAGTCACTGCAACTGAAAAAGGATATAACAGAAAAAGGAAGGATTCAGGGATGAGAGATTACAGTGTGAAGCTTGGGGACTCTTCCTCAGAATGACAGAATGAAGGAGCTGAGGCAACTGAGTTAAGAAAGATGACCAGTGACCGGAGAGGTGACAGAGCAGGAGATGACAACTGGAATTTGCGTTCCATGGTGGTACTGAAGTGGGTGGCTGAGGGATCCAGTAGTACGGCAGTCTGTTCACACAAAAGGTAGTGATACTCAGGGTCAACCAACCCCTGTTCCCCAACACAATGCTGGGCCATGCCAGTGCTCAAACTGGGATGTAAACCTGCAAGTTCTTGGATAGAGAGTCTTGCCCCTCTGCTCAGGGTCAGACCGATGTCATATTTGGGGGCAGCAAGGAATTTTACCCCCGGTCAAATTGGTACAGTGTGGGAGGAGTCTGCCTCGGTCTGTAGTGGAGGCACTGCCCTCTGCCTGGGATCTTAGGAGTATATTTTAACTAATCTTTGCAGCAGCAGGACATTGGCTGCAGTGTTCCTCCTGCTTTACCTGGGGCAGGTACAGGTATGATGTCTTTCATTGTATCAAGGCTGACTGTGTAGTTTTGATAAGAGGTTGGACAATGGTTTTATACTGGATGCCTTGCTAGGAATGATCCTGGCTCAGGCCAGGCTTGGACTAGATGACCTCTACAGGTCCCTTCCAGCCCCACTTCTCTATGACAGCCTTTCAAGGGGACTGGTGTTCAAGAGAGTGGCCCACAGAATTGCAATGTTGGAAGGGACCTGTAGGGTCATCTGGCCCAGTCCCCTGCATGAATGCAGGCATGCTGCTCCTAAATCATCCCTGACCAATGGCTATCCTTCTTCCTCTTGAACAGCTTCAAGGCCAGAGACCTTACAGTTTCCTAGGGCAATCTATTCCACTGCTTCACTGCTCTAACACTAAGGAAGTTTTCCCTGAGATTTCACCTCCATCTACACTGCTGCAGTTTCCAGTCATTACTTCACATCCTGAGGACAGCGGCAACAGCACAGTGGGAGAGTAGTTTACCCCTCCCCTCCCGGTAGGCCCCCAGGAGCAGGTGTGGGGAGAAGGAACTGCCTCCTCCGTCCATCCCTGCTGCTGCTCTCCAGTCCTGTCCTCAGCTCTGCCCAGCCCCCATGCAGCCTGGGTGGGCAAAAACAGCGCTGGAGCTTCACCCTTCCCCTGGGACAGTGAGGAAAGCAGCAGTGGCAGGTCCAATAGGGATGGAAGGAGTAGGGAGGGGATGGGACATGCCTTGAGCAGGAAGGGGAGATTTTCTCCTGCTTTAGGGACTTTACAAAGTCTCCAGAGGCACCTCCCATGACAGGAGGGAAGGGGGGAGAAGAGGGGAAACTCTCTAGTCTGGCATCCAAATCATGAATAAACATGTCAAATTGCATGTGCTGGACCCAGGACAGACCCCTGTGGAACCTGTCATTCCAGCATGGATCCCTTTGCTTGAAGTTACAGAGCTAAGTATCTATCCACCTTGTAGTAATTTTATTTAGCCCACATTTCTCCAGTTAGCTTATAAGAAAGTCATGTGGGACTTCGTCGAAAGGCTTACTAAAGTCCAAGGACACTATGTACACTGCATGTCCTTCATCCACCTCGCTAGTTGTGTTGCTAACGAAGGAGATCAAATCAATTTGGCAAGATTTGTTCTTAAATCTATGCTAACTACTAATGATTTGATAGACTACTCTGTGCAGGTCCTCTCACAGCATTTGATGAAGTGAACTCAGGCTCATGAAAGCTTATGCATCTCTGATTTAGTTAGTCTATAAGGTGCACCTCTACCCTGCATTCTACCTGACTTCAGATTAACACAGCTAACTACTGCTCTTCCAATGATCAGCCTTTCTTCCTCCAGATGTTTACAAACTGACTTTAATATGATGGGATGGGTGCCCAAGAAGGGTGGCTGTGCCTAAAGGAAACGATCCTTTGGGCACAAAGCAAGACGATCCCCGAGCGAGGCAAAAGAGGGAAAGGGGCCAGGAGGCTTCCATGGCTGACCAGAGAAATCCAGGGCAGCCTAAGGGCCAAAAGGGGAGCACATAAAAAGTGGAAACAGGGTGAGATCACTAAAGATGAATATACCTCCTCTGCTCGTGCTTGTAGGGAGGCAGTTAGGCAGGCCAAAGCTACCATGGAGCTGAGGATGGCAACCCAAGTAAAGGACAACAAGAAATTGTTTTTTAGATATATTGGGAGTAAAAGGAAGGCCCAGGGAGGAATAGGACCGCTGCTAAATGGGCAGAAACAATTGGTGACAGATAGGGGGGACAAGGCTGAACTCCTCAACGAGTTCTTTGCCTCAGTGTTCCTAAGCGAGGGGCACGACAAGTCTCTCACTGGGGTTGTAGAGAGGCAGCAGCAAGGCACCAGACTTCCATGCGTAGATCCTGAGATGGTGCAGAGTCACTTGGAAGAACTGGATGCCTTTAAGTCGGCAGGCCCGGATGGGCTCCATCCGAGGGTGTTGAAGGCACTGGCCGACGTCATTGCAGAGCCACTGGCGCGAATATTCGAAGGCTCGTGGCGCACGGGCCAAGTCCCGGAGGACTGGAAAAGGGCTAACGTGGTCCCCATTTTCAAAAAGGGGAGGAAGGAGGACCCGGGCAACTATAGGCCGGTCAGTCTCACCTCCATCCTTGGTAAAGTATTTGAAAAAATTATCAAGGCTCACATTTGTGAGAGCCCGGCAGGACAAATTATGCTGAGGGGAAACCAGCATGGGTTTGTGGCGGGCAGATCGTGCCTGACCAACCTAGTCTCTTTCTATGACCAGGTTACGAAACGCCTGGACACAGGAGGAGGGGTGGATGTCGTATACTTAGACTTCAGGAAGGCCTTCGATACGGTATCCCACCCCATACTGGTGAACAAGTTAAGAGGCTGTGACTTGGATGACTACACGGTCCGGTGGGTGGCGAATTGGCTAGAGGGTCGCACCCAGAGAGTCGTGGTGGATGGGTCGGTCTCGACCTGGAAGGGTGTGGGCAGTGGGGTCCCGCAGGGTTCGGTCCTTGGACCGATACTCTTTAATGTCTTCATCAGCGACTTGGACGAGGGAGTGAAATGTACTCTGTCCAAGTTTGCAGATGACACAAAACTGTGGGGAGAAGTGGACATGCCGGAGGGCAGGGAACAGCTGCAGGCAGACCTGGATAGGTTGGACAAGTGGGCAGAAAACAACAGGATGCAGTTCAACAAGGAGAAATGCAAAGTGCTGCACCTAGGGAGGAAAAATGTCCAGCACACCTACAGCCTAGGGAATGACCTGCTGGGTGGCACAGAGGTGGAAAGGGATCTTGGAGTCCTAGTGGACTCCAAGATGAACATGAGCCGGCAGTGTGACGAAGCCATCAGAAAAGCCAATGGCACTTTATCGTGCATCAGCAGATGCATGACAAATAGGTCCAGGGAGGTGATACTTCCCCTCTATAGGGCGTTGGTCAGACCGCAGTTGGAGTACTGCGTGCAATTCTGGGCGCCACACTTCAAGAAGGATGCGGATAACCTGGAGAGGGTACAGCGAAGGGCAACTCGTATGGTCAAGGGCCTGCAGACCAAGCCCTACGAGGAGAGACTAGAGAAACTGGACCTTTTCAGCCTCCGCAAGAGAAGGTTGAGAGGCGACCTTGTAGCTGCCTATAAGTTCATCACAGGGGCACAGAAGGGAATTGGTGAGGATTTATTCACCAAGGCGCCCCCGGGGGTTACAAGAAACAATGGCCACAAGCTAGTAGAGAGCAGATTTAGACTGGACATAAGGAAGAACTTCTTCACAGTTCGAGTGGCCAAGGTCTGGAACGGGCTCCCAAGGGAGGTGGTGCTCTCCCCTACCCTGGGGGTCTTCAATAGGAGGTTAGACGAGTATCTAGCTGGGGTCATCTAGACCCAGCACTCTTTCCTGCTTATGCAGGGGGTCGGACTCGATGATCTATTGAGGTCCCTTCCGACCCTAACATCTATGAATCTATGAATCTATGCTCCAGTAACTTCCCAGTTATTGAAGTCAGACTAACAAGGGGCCTGGGTCTTTTTTCTAGCCCTTTTACAGTCCTCTGGCACCTAGCTTGTCTCCCACAACTATAAATATAAACTGACTTATAAACTAACTCAAACCAGTCAAATGCTCTCTGATGGTCTCTTCTGTTACCAGCCCCCCGCTTCCCCCCTTCCTGTGCAAGTCATTTTTATTAGCTGTCTGGTAGCAGGAGGCAGCCTGTGGAAGAGGTTCTCCAGGAAGGCTGGGGTCTGCTTGGGGCCAGCACAGCTTGCTGGTTCAGATGGACCAGGGATCCTGAAGCCTGGGAGCTCATATGAATGGGAAACGAACCTGCCTGGTGCCCAAATAAAACCACTGCTTCTAGCCAGCCCCCCACAAGTCTCTACCCCAGTGCTCGGAGGCTCCTGCTCCCCCCATAACAGCTCTTCCTGCTCAGCATCATGTCCTCTGGCCCTCCCCCTAGCCAGTGCTCATCTCGCTGGCCTTCCCAGGCAGACTGCCACCAGCCATTTACAGTACTTTAATCTCCATCTGTAAATACTTAAACTTATTAAGGGGAATTATAAATGGTTCAATATTGACATGGCAAGAGGCTTCAAGTGGGGTTCCCCAGGGGTCTGTCCCAGGTCTGGTGCTGTTTGCCTTGTTTGTTAGTGGCTTGGACACTGGAATAAAAGCTTCCCGAGCAAATCTGCAGTTGGCCTGAAACTGGGAAGGACTGCAAACACGCCAGAGAACACACCAGCCCTGGGGGTCCAGAAGGCCTGAAATAAATGTGCACAGAAAGGAGAAATTTGCGTGTAAGATTTCAAATGATAACTGGTTTAGGAAGCAGTACATGAAACAATAGAGTTTGGGGACTGCTGTGATAGACAATCCAAATCAACAGATGTTCTGGGGGAGGCAGGAATTTCTGTTCATCTAGTATAGAGATGAGAGAGGGCAGCTAATGCGATAGAAAGTTAGACCATGAATGCACTAAGGGAAATGCACATGTACATTAACTGTAGAATTTCCTGCTCCAAAATATCACAGAGATCAAGAGTTTACCAGGACTCAGAAGAGCATTTAACATTTACAAGGAAAATGAGAACCTACAGACTGTCATTAGTCAGGGTTTGATATACAAAAGGCAGCAATCCCCCTGTCTCAAGACAAAAACTGGGGCTAGGAAGACACATGCTGAGCTGTTATTTCCTTGTCAGCTGTATGGGGATTTATCACACCCCTTGAAGCAGCTGGTTCTTCTGGCAGCACCGCACCAGATGGACCCGGGCTGATCAGGACTGGCAAGGCCAGTATCGTATGGCACACAGATATGGGGGTAGCCTGACGGTACTGTAGCTCAGGCATGTCTTACCCTTGGAGTGCACAGCTAAGCAGCTCTAGAGGGTTAATTTTAAGTAACTTTGCATGGACTTTCTGGGGAATGGCTGAGCGTGGGTGGAGTGCCAGGCAGGAAAAGGCAGCATGGGCAGTGGGATGGAGAAGGGACAGGAGAGAGTGATTCTATCTGTTAAACCGGCACTGCTCTAAAAGAAGCCAGCCGCAGGCTCAAGGCCAGACTGTGTGAACCCCCTGGAAGTGGGATGAAGGGGCATGGCTGTGGGTGGATGGAGATGTGGGGGTGCAACCCCTTCCTCAAGGCCCAGGTATACAGCAAGAGCAGTCAGGCTGCAGTCTCTCTGCATCCAGGGCAGAGATGCACCAGGGCCATGGCCTCACTTACACCCCACCCCTTACAAGGGAGCGTGGCGGGAGCAGTTGCTGTGCTCCCCAAGTCCTGGGGGCTGTAGTTGTCCAGCGGTTGCACGGGGCATATGAGGCTTCTCTGCCTTTCCACTTGGCTCCTTCAGCCATGTGGCAGCAGCATATGACAGGGGAACTGAGTCTGGGTTTGGGGCTGAGAGTCCTGCAGGAGCCTCAAGCTGTCACTGAAGTGTCTGACAATAATGTTTTTCTGTTTTTCCAAATACTGATCATATTTTCTTTTTGCTCTGAAAATTGATTTACAGATGATTGTGCCAAGACAATGACCATTTTGTGAGACGTTTCTGTCCTTTGCTACTGTACCAGCCAGTCCCACAATGTAATGCTTTTCTTTTGTCCTTATGAATGGACGTTTTAGTGAATTGCATACATACATTAAGGCAAACTAGGATCTTGGCACAGACGTCCCATTGATATTCATGGAAGTTCCATACGGGGAACCTAACCCTCGAATGTAGCTGCAGGCTTGCGAGACAGTTGTATCAAAACACTCCTGAATGCAAATACACGAGGCCTCTTAGAAAACCATGAAAATAAAATTTAGAGGACACCTAACCTTAGATGACTGGAGATTAACAGCATAGAAAACAGGATGGGAAAAGAATGAGCTGCAGTCTGCTTCCAAGCTTTCTTCATAGATTTCATAGACATTAGGGCTGGAAGAGACCTCGCAAGATCATCAGGTCCAGCTCCCTGCCCAGGGGCAGTAGGTCAGCTAGGGTCAAAGGACCCCAGCAAGATAAGTGTCCAAATGCTTCTTGAAAGTGCCCAGAGTAGGTGCTTGCACCACCTCTGGAGGAGTCTGTCTCAGGCCTTGCAGGGCTTGGACAGCAAAGAAGTTTTTCCTTATGTCCAGCCTGAAACAGTGTTGCAGGAGTTTCTGACTGCTGGACCTTGTCATCCCTTGGGGCACTCTGGTGAGCAGGCGTTCCCCCAGATCCTGATGCACACCCCTTACATACTTATAGAAAGCTACCAGGTCCCCCCTAAGCCTGCGCTTCTCCAGGCTGAAGAGTCCCATGGCTCTTAGCTTCTCGTCATAAGGCCTGTTTTCCTGACCTCTGATCATGCGTGTGGCTCTCCTCTGCGCTCTCTCAAGCTTCTCCACATCCTTCTTGAATTGCAGAGCCCAGAACTGGACGCAGTACTCCAGCTGTGGCCTCACCAAGGCCGAGTACAGCGGGAGGATGACATGCTGGGTCTTGCTCAAGATGCATCAGTAGATGCAAGCCAGAGTTTTATTTGCTTTCTTAGCTGTAGTATTGCATTGGTGGCTCATATTCATCTTGTGGTCCATCATGACCCCCCAAGTCTCTTTTGGTCACGGTGCTATTGAGCATAGCATTGCCAAGCCTATAACTGTGATGTGGGTTTTTATTCCTGAGGAGCACCTTGCATTTCTCCATATTGAATGCCATCAGGTATTCATTCGCCCACCTTGCAAGCTTACTGAGGTCAGTCTGGATCACCAGCCTATCCTCAGGTGTGGATAAGTTCATGCAGCCTGGGCCCTGTTTCAGGAGTGACTCGAATCTGGGTGTGACTTTGGATCCTGGTGGGGTTCCTCCTTTGGCTCTTCATTCTGCTACCTCCTCCCTCCTGTGGTGCTTACATACCACATAGTGACCCCCTAAAATACACAGACAACTGGACAGATCAACGGCCACGTAATGGCTACCCCTAACGTCCCAGTGTGCTTCTTACCTCCACAGAGCTGTTCACTGAGCTCCCTGCTGTCGCGTGTCGGGTGTATTGTTTAAACTGCTGGAGACCATCCTGCACTGCCTGCATCATGCCTTCCCCCTTCAGCCGGAAAGAGCCCTCTCTGGGCAAGGAGCGGAGCTCTGACAGACAGGTCTGAAGCCGAGTGAAGCTTTCTTTCACTTGCTGCAAAACAGTAGTCAGTGACATTAAAAGAAGGAAATTTAAACCTGATGAAAAGCATTTTCCACACAAAGCTCTCCAGTGTTCAGAAACGGGCTGATTGTGATATGGATCACAAGAACAGCCAGAGCTGTTACAGGGGTCATTTTAGAAACAAGAGAGCTTTCTAAAAGGCTATCAACCCTCTTGCTTAGGGCAGGAGCCACTGGGGAGGTAAGGAGGAAAATGATCCCTGTGGACAGGGGACCCTACAATTGTCAGCTGCAGAGTCTTTTGCATGCTTAAAGATCTGGTACTAGATGCTGTTGCCCACTGGCTGGTGGATGAGGTAGGTCACTGGTCCGGGTCAGTTGGACAGTTCTTAGATTCTGGAGGCACAAATCATTAACAGCACGCTACAAGTGCTTGCACTTTATCTCACTTTCTGGCTACGTACAAAGAGCCGACATTTAGACAGCTTGGCAACAGGCATCTCACACTGCACGCACTTGTCCAGGTTATATAACTTGCGTTACCTGTGACCTCTCCCTAGTGTGGACTGATCAACCTTAGGCAGGAATCCACAAGCAAACATTTGTGAAAGGCATGTATTCATATTTACAAAACAAGCCCAATAACCAATTAATTAGGAATAGAATAACCCAAGTTATAACAGGAGCAAACCATCTAGCTTAGACATACCAGTGAATCAACTACAGCCCTGAGTCAGGGGAGGTCTGCACTGCGGTCCAGAAGTGGGAACACACCCGAGCTACCTTCGCTCCAGCCTGCTCAGGTCTGTTGGCAGAGCAGCTATGGCAGGAAGCGCTTCCATGAAGATTGCATGAGCCAGCCCCTGAAGGGCTTGAGGGCCAAGGCCTGTGTCACTGTGGCTACTCTGCTCCTGGCCCCTGAGCAACCTCGTTTAAAGGTCCACCAGCTGCTCCAGGCTGCAGAACAGACAAATGCTGTGCAGTTAAGGGCATGTGGAGAGGGGCAGAAGAAGCTGCAATTTACATCACCCAGACTCCACACTCATTCCTGAATTGGGCTGTCAGCCTCTGCCAGCCTGGGAAATCACATTTATCATCTGCTTCAGAAGGGTGAGAACAAAGTACTTCTCCCACTCCCTGAAGGCAAAGACCCATTAACATAAAAGAGAGGGCTAGATGCTGAGGCTGCTCAGTGTCAGTGAGGCTCCTCGCTGCTCAGGGGCAGTAAAAGGGGCTGCACTGATGGCAGGAGGACCCCGCTAGGCTGCCTATGCCACCTGATTCCCAGGCTTTATGTGCACAGGGTGGAAGTGAGTGGCAGGGGCTTGTTTCTCAGCAGGGGTCTTGGGGTTGGTAGGGAGGCAGCACAGACAAGCCTCATGATAGTACTTGGTCTCAACAAGAATAGCAGAGTCTAGGTGTCACTTTGGGGGCAAAAATTTCCTTCCATCCAGGCCAAATGTGTTTATACTAAATGCACAAATTATAGAGGGAAACCCAGGAAGAAGGAGGGTCCAAGAAGCCTTGGTTTGAGTAACTGCTATGAGTGGTTTCTTTTCCCCCCTCATTTAGTTTGTTTAAAAACAGGTCAAACCTTTATGTGAACTGCACTCCAGAGATGTTTTTTCAAAGGAAATATGTTAGACTGCAGTTAGTGTGCCAGGGGCTTTAATCCTTAATGCTGTGCGGCTTTGAGTTACTTGGCCCGACTAGCAACTATCAAGAACAGACTGAACACTGTCTGCTCCTAATCCCATGGCTCCATACCCAGTAAAGTGTTGTGGTGTTCATCCCCAGCCCCCTGCTGTTCCTGGGGCAGTGTCTAGTCCTTGACCTGCTTGGCACAAGCTCCCTAAATGCATTCAAGAGGTTTGTGTGTCACCCTCTGCCTCTCCCCCACAACACCCTGTTTAAAGAACGCCCCTTTCAACACTGCCCTGGGAATGATAAAACACTGAAGCACTTGTGCATTCTCTGAACTACAGAGAAGGAAAGCTAAGCAAGGCAGAAGCCATACTTCAGTGTGGAAGTGTAATGAGGACCAGGAAAATCCCAGCTGCACAGATGTAAAATGTCTTACTCTGTTGGGGTTTTTTGTTTTGTTTGGTTTGTTTTTCTTAATTATGATGTTGGTTTCCTGCTGCCTGCTGTTAGAACTGGCCATTTTCAGCCATTAGGCCTCTACAATTACCTCTGGTTTGTAAGATAAGGACAGTCAGTGCAGGCAGAGTGTGTGTGTGTGTGTGTGTGTGTGTGTGTGTGTGTGTGTGTGTGTGTGTGTGTGTGGAGGGAGGGAGGGAGGGGGGGAGGTAAGCCAGTGGACATTTGGGGAGGCTATGCACATGGCTTTATCCAGACGGTGAGGATGACTGGAAAGTAAAATGCAGCTTCTGCTTCAGCTCTCTCACCCTGCGGACATGACACAGAGTATGAGATACCTAATGGTGATTAATGGAGAGTGCGTAGACACAAGACGTGCATTCTCAGGAGAACAGGCTTGCAGGTAGTCAGCAGAAGTCAAAAGAGACCTTGTTTAAAAGAAACGTGTCTTGAGCTGCAGGCAGCAAGTCTACTTGAACGGATTTGTTTTTACAGGAAAGTGATTCAGTGGAGTCAGTACATGTCTAGTGCATCTATACATGTGTTTGGGGGAGCGGGGGGAGCGTTTTAACTACAGCAGCTCCAAGATCCACTCTAATTAAAGTGTCCACAGCGTCACATGTATTCAGCATCCCACACTTCAAAATGATGGTGGGGCGCTTGAACTAAAGCTCGTTCGACAAGCTGTAGTTAAAGCGCCCCCACCAAGATTTTGAAGCGCAGGGAGGCTGAATAGATGTGACATGGAGGCTGCTGGAGTGTGCTAATTAACACGCTCCAGACTCGATTAATTGAGTCTGTTCCAATACGTGCTAATTAGCATGTGTTGGAAAAGATGTCCAGCATGTGCACAGGTACCCACAGGCATGAGACTAGGGAGCTGCTAGGACACGGGTGTTGTATATGTTTGCCCTGGAGCAGGCAGAAAACAGATTGGGCTGCCTTCTGCTCAAGTTCAGACTATGCTGTATTTGGACAGTGTACCAGACAATATCAACACGGCTGGCACTCAGCTGGTTTCTACTGCATTTCTAATCCTCCCGTTATTTACTGCTGTTGCCTGTTCTCTCTCCCCTCTCTGAACCTCTCAGGTTCGTCAAGTCCCCTCTCCTTCGTGTGAGCACAGTGTTGCTGAGGGCACAGGCTCTGAAGCTGTGCTCTCCTCACCCACTGCCCATGCACTTCTCTCTATTCTGTGCCTCCCAGGCGAAGTAGGGATTCTCTGGGCCAACTCCACAGTGAAAGTGGCTGGACTCCAGCCCATCTGGCCAGAGTCACTGGAGCTTCAGGGGGCCTGGTGCCCTGAAATCCAAGCAGCAGAGGTGCCTCACAGCCCGATTCCCTACAGACAAAGGCAGACGAGGGAGAGAACAGAGGATGGGTCCAGCAAGAGCATCCCATGAGCAAGGAGGACAAACAGAGAGGCAAAGCAGACTGAAACAGCGAGAGCTGTGGGTCACAAGGCAACACACTGCAAGAGTGTCCTCTAAAAAGCGGGATACCTCCTCTGTGCTGAGGAATGTGAAGCTATTCTCTCTCTGGCAAGGGACAGACATTATACATAACCCAGTGTAAGTGATCAGAAACTGATTTCAAACTGTGACAGAACAGATGCTCAGTACATATAAATCAGTTTGAAAATGTCTGAAACCAGTTTGAGATAAACCTGGTTGAATGTAGACTTAACTGGTTGAATCAGACTTAACTGATTTGGCTCAAACTGGTTTTTGCAATGTCTGTCCCAGACCCCTTGCTGGTTTAAGTTAAATCTGAGTCCCCCAGCATCCCAGCATGCTCTCTGGGCTGGGCAGGCCTCTCTGCTCCACAGCAGGGCTGGTCCCTCCCCTCTGCTCCCTGGATGGAGCTTGGCACAGACTTGCAGGCACGGTAGGGTCTGCCTGGCTTCCCTGTGCCCCGCTCTCTCCACTCACTGCTTAAGCAGAGATCCCTTCCTCCTCTCTGCAACAGCAGGGACCGTAGCCAGCATGTGGCATGCCAGCTAATGTGAAAGGTGTCTCTGTGTGCGTCTCTCCAATAGGCTGACAGAATAGTGACCACTTAGGGCTTTTGGAGCTAATCAACAGGTCAACTGGTAAGCTGTTTAAGAAATGTGAAGTAATGTGGAGAGAGGCATTTGTTTTGCTAATTGGGTGATAAAAACTGTTATCAGCCCCCCCCCGGCTGGCTTGCTTGTCTGTTAGTTTGCTGCAGACGGTATGAGGAAGCGGGGAGGGAGACTGAAAAGCTTCATATCATCAACAGATGCATGCACTGCACACCCGCCTTGCCTCAGAGTGCTAGGCCAGGACTGGGGGCTGGCAACACTCCTGCCCCTTGAGCAGCCAGCGGGGAAAAGCCTGGGAGGTGCAGGCAGACATCCCTAATGAGAGAGTCCTGCCAGGCCTGGTCGTGCCCCCCTCAGCTCAGCTCTCTGCAGAAGGGAAGGGAGGGCTGCTCTAGCACCCCCCCACCCCCCAGCTTCTAGCCTGAGTCCAGTTTCAAACCAGTTCAGTCTAGTCAGATTAGACTAACCTGCAAAGATTGAATCAATTCAGGCTCAGGCTTTTTGAATGTCTGTTCCTAGCCTCTAAGACCTGAAAGAGAAATAGATGTGTAGCACCTGGTTTACTAGGTGTAAGGACAGTGGACAAATTAAGGAGTGCAGGACAGGGAGAAGAGTCTTGATGTTTCCTGATGACATGTAAGTGGAACAGGGTTGATACATGGGCACAGACGTCAAGGCAGAAGCCACAGGGAAGATTTTTTCATCAGGGTAGTAATGGTGAGTGAAGTGGGAGGTGGGGGGCACAAGGCTAGTGAAAGATGAGCACAGTAGTTAAGAGAAGAACAAGCCTATGAAGTAGATAGGAAGGTATCTGTGAAGGTTAAAATACAGAGTGTACCAGTGTTCCCTTCCCCATTACTTGGTGAATTGATTACAGCATGTAAGTGCCTTTACAGGCAGAGAATACCAGGTACTAACAGGCTTTTCAGTCTAGACGAAAAGGGCACAGCAAGAATCAAAGCCTGGAAGTTAAAGCCAGACAAGTACAAACAAGAAACAAGGCACTATTTTTAACTATGAACCACTAGAACAAACTGCGAGGTAAGAGAAGTGGTGAAACTACCTGTCAGTGTCTTCATATCAAAACTGGATTCTTTCTGGAACATATACTTTAGCACAGCATCAAGCCCAAGCAAACCAAGTAAGTTTAATGGCCTGTGATTTACAGAACGCTAAAAAGGGTAATCTAATAATCGCTTCTGTCCTTAAAATGCCAGGATACGTGAACATCCTAGCTGAGGAGTTGCTATGAGGTCAAAACAAGAACATGTGAAGAAAGATTTTAGCGTAGCTGAAGATTTGCACGCTATGGGCCATGCATGGGAGAGCAGGACGTGCTCAGAGCACTGCTGTGTTCTGGTGACCCGCGGCTCCCAGATCACTTTTGAGAGGTGCTGTCAGTTGGCACAAGTGAGAGCAACTCTCAGGCTGACCTAGAAAAAGACAACTTCCCTGGTCCAGGGGGTTACAAACTCACTTTGGAAGGCAGAGCAGACTTGACTTGCAGTGAGGGGACAGAGAGCCAAAGGACAAGGATCACAGCAGAAACATCACACAAGGACTCGCTTCTGGCACAGACACATCCTGATGGTTCCAAGCTACTATGCCCTGTTTTTTCAAATCCTGTCTCAAGGCTCACTTCTTCCGTGAAGCCCAGAAATGATTCAGTGAGCAGGATTAATTGCTTTACGCGCAAGGTGTCAGCAAACCGTAACTATCATTGCTGCACTGCATGCAGCTGTTTCCTCCACACCCGCTGAAATCCAGAATACCCACATTCACACTCACCACAAAGGGAAGCAGGCACTCGTGCTGGTTCTGAACCACGTACAGGCTGAGCAGCGGGATGCGACAGGGCCCTGCCAAGCTACACGCCAGGCAGAATACGTTTTCCAGTGCTTCGCAAAGCTTGGAGCAGGTGTTGGCCCAAAAAGGTGGCACGGCCTCCACAACAAGGATCCGCGAGGGCTGCCAGGAGTTTGGTTTGCCAGCTAGGTACCCTCTCCTCACTTCCGAAAATGTGTTTCTGGAATTCATGGCCTCCAATCATCCATCCGCCCCTGAGAAGGGAAAAGACAGGAAGCTGGAATGAGTGAGACTGCCATTGTGTGATATAGGGTGAAATACAGTCCAGGTCCAGCTGAAAACAGTGGGGAAGGAAGGCAAAGCCACTAGAGCAGCAGTGCTCAACCATCCAGCCCCAAGGCTGGATGAGTGACAGGGGCCCGTCCGCACGAGATCCCACGGGCCACAGGCACTGTGGGGTCAACACGCAGGGTTGTTCCACGGGTGTGACTGCCAGATCCGGGTGCAGAGCAGCCCTGCATGCTGGCCCAACCCCACATAACAGATCTGGCTGCAGAATGACCCCATGCATGGGGCCATATTGTCTAGCCTGCAGGGTTCCCCATGGGTCTGGAAATCTGGCAGCCCGGGAGCGGTGGCAGCATTAATTGCTGTGGCTTCCAGAGCTGCAGCAAGTAACACTCCCTGGTTGCCAAATTTCCAGACCTGTGGTGTGCCCCATGAGCTAAATCTGGCCTGCAGGCCAGAGACTGAGCACCTCTGACTTAGAGAGATGGGAAAACACTTATTATCAGAACACAGAATCGTAGACTCGAAGGACCGGAAGGGACCTGTAAGATCATCAAGTCTGGTCTCATGCCACGGCCAGGAGGTAGTTGGGCTTAAACAAGCTCAATGAGGTGTGTGTCCAGTCTCTTCTTGAACACCTCCAGGGATGACAATTGCACCACCTCCGCTGAGAGTGTGTACCAGATTCTAGATACCCTTGCAGAAAAGAAGTTTTTCCTTACACATCCTTACAGATGTCCACATGGCACCAGTCCGCCTACAGTTAGTTCTGAAATAGTGAAGGAGCTCCTGAAGGAGATGGATGGGTACAAGTCAGCAGGCCTGGATGACCTCCATCCACGACTGCTGAAAGAATTGGCCGGTGTCATAGCTGAGCCACTGGCACAGCTGTTCGAGCACTCGTGGTGCTCCGGCCAGGTCCCTGAGGACTGGAGAAGGGCCAATGTGGTGCCCATTTTCAAGAACGGGAAAAGGGATGAGCTGGGTAACTTTAAACCAGTCAGTCTTACCTCTCTTCCTGGGAAAAAGCTAGAGAAAATAATCAAGGAACACATTTGTGCAGGCCCAGCAGGGGAAACGATGTTGAGGGGAAACCAGCATGGGTTTGTCACAGGTAGATCCTGCCTGACAAACCTTGTAGCCTTCTATGACCAGGTCACGCACTGCCTGGATGCGGGAGCCGAGGCTGATGTCATCTTCCTGGACTTCAGGAAGGACTTCAACACAGTCTCACACCCTATCCTCATTGGGAAGCTAGCAGACTGTGGAGTGGATGCCTACATGCTCAGGTGAGTGGCCAACTGGCTTAGGGACCGCACCCAGAGAGTGGTGGTGGATGGTTCCTTCTCAGCCTGGAGGGAGGTGGACAGTGGGGTCCCACAGGGTTCAGTCCTCGGACCGATATTATTCAATATCTTCATCAGTGATTTGGACAAAGGTGTGGAGAGCACGCTCTCCAAGTTCGCTGATGATACCAAGTTATGGGACAAATGAAGTACACCGGAGGGCAGGGAGCAGATTCAGGCTGACCTGGACAGGTTGGATCAATGGGCAGAGAGAAATAGGATGCAATTTAATAAAGATAAATGTAAGGTACTCCACCTGGGAAGGAGGAACCCCCAGCACACCTATAGGTTAGGAAGTGTCCTTCTCAGCAGCTCGGAGGCAGAGAGGGATCTTGGAGTCATAACTGACTCCAAGATGAACATGAGCTGGCAGTGTAATGAGGCCATCAACAAGGCCAATCGCACCTTGTCGTGCATTAGCAGGTGCATGACTAATAGGACAAAGGAGGTGATGCTCCCCCTCTATGCGGCACTGGTCAGGCCACAGTTGGAGTGCTGTGTCCAGTTCTGGGCGCCGCACTTCAAGAGGGACGCGGGGAATCTGGAGAGGGTCCAGAGGAGGGCCACTCGCATGATTAGTGGCCTTCGCGATAGACCCTATGGGAGGAGGTTGAGAGAGCTGAATCTCTTCAGCCTTCACAAGAGACAGCTGAGGGGAGATCTTATGGCTGCCTATAAATTTATTAGGGGAGGTCAATGGGGAATAGGGGAAGCGCTGTTTACTAAGGCGCCCCAGGAAGTGACTAGGAATAATGGGTGTAAAGTAGTTGAGGGTGGATTTAGGTTAGATATTAGGAAGAAATTTTTTACAGTAAGGGTGGCCAGGATCTGGGATGGGCTTCCAAGAGAGATAGTGCTATCACCTAGCTTGGAGGTCTTCAAGAGGAGGATAGATAGTCACCTGGCTGGGGTCATCTGACCTCAGTCCTCTTTCCTGCCAGGGGCAGGGGGTTGGACACGATGATCCATTGTGGTCCCTTCCGACTCTACAATCTATGAATCTATAAAGCCTACATTTTTCCTCAACTAGCTTATTCATAGATTCATAGATGTTAGGGTCGGAAGGGACCTCAATAGATCATCAAGTCCGACCCCCTGCATAAGCAGGAAAGAGTGTTGGGTCTAAATGACCCCAGCTAGATACTCGTCTAACCTCCTCTTGAAGACCCCCAGGGTAGGGGAGAGCACCACCTCCCTTGGGAGCCCGTTCCAGACCTTGGCCACTCGAACTGTGAAGAAGTTCTTCCTAATGTCCAGTCTAAATCTGCTCTCTGCTAGCTTGTGGCCATTGTTTCTTGTAACCCCCGGGGGCGCCTTGGTGAATAAATCCTCACCAATTCCCTTCTGTGCCCCCGTGATGAACTTATAGGCAGCCACTAGGTCGCCTCTCAACCTTCTCTTGCGGAGGCTGAAAAGGTCCAGTTTCACTAGTCTCTCCTCGTAGGGCTTGGTCTGCAGGCCCTTGACCATACGAGTTGCCCTTCGCTGTACCCTCTCCAGGTTATCCGCATCCTTCTTGAAGTGCGGCGCCCAGAATTGCACGCAGTACTCCAACTGCGGTCTGACCAGCGCCCGATAGAGGGGAAGTATCACCTCCCTGGACCTATTTGTCATGCATCTGCTGATGCACGATAAAGTGCCATTGGCTTTTCTGATGGCTTCGTCACACTGCCGGCTCATGTTCAACTTGGAGTCCACTAGGACTCCAAGATCCCTTTCCACCTCCGTGCCACCCAGCAGGTCATTCCCTAGGCTGTAGGTGTGCTGGACATTTTTCCTCCCTAGGTGCAGCACTTTGCATTTCTCCTTGTTGAACTGCATCCTGTTGTTTTCTGCCCACTTGTCCAGCCTATCCAGGTCTGCCTGCAGCTGTTCCCTGCCCTCCGGCGTGTCCACTTCTCCCCATAGCTTTGTGTCATCTGCAAACTTGGACAGAGTACATTTCACTCCCACGTCCAAGTCGCTGATGAAGACATTAAAGAGTATCGGTCCAAGGACCGAGCCCTGTGGGACCCCACTGCCCACACCCTTCCAGGTCGAGACCGACCCATCTACCACGACTCTTTGGGTGCGACCCTCTAGCCAATTCGCCACCCACCGAACTGTGCAGTCATCCACATCACAGCCTCTTAATTTGTTCACCAGTATGGGGTGGGATACCGTATCGAAGGCCTTCCTGAAGTCCAGGTATACGACATCCACCCCTCCTCCTGTGTCCAGGCGTTTCGTAACCTGGTCATAAAAAGAGACTAGGTTGGTCAGGCACGATCTGCCCGCCACGAACCCGTGCTGGTTTCCCCTCAGCATAATTTGCCCTGCCGGGCTCTCACAAATGTGAGCCTTGATAATTTTTTCAAATACTTTACCAAGGATGGAGGTGAGACTGACCGGCCTATAGTTGCCCGGGTCCTCCTTCCTCCCCTTTTTGAAAATGGGGACCACGTTAGCCCTTTTCCAGTCCTCCGGGACTTGGCCCGCGCGCCACGAGCATTCGAATATTCCCGCCAGTGGCTCTGCAATGACGTCGGCCAGTGCCTTCAGCACCCTCGGATGGAGCCCATCTGGGCCTGCCGACTTAAAGGCATCCAGTTCTTCCAAATGACTCTGCACCACCTCAGGGTCTACGCATGGAAGTCTGGCGCCTTGCTGCTGCCTCTCTACAACCCCAGTGAGAGACTTGTCGTGCCCCTCGCTTAGGAACACTGAGGCAAAGAACTCGTTGAGGAGTTCAGCCTTGTCCCCTCTATCTGTCACCAATTGCTGCTGCCCATTTAGCAGCGGTCCTATTCCTCCCTGGGCCTTCTTTTTACTCCCAATATATCTAAAAAACAATTTCTTGTTGTCCTTTACTTGGGTTGCCATCCTCAGCTCCATGGTAGCTTTGGCCCGCCTAACTGCCTCCCTACAAGCACGAGCAGAGGAGGTATATTCATCTTTAGTGATCTCATCCTTTTTCCACTTTTTATGTGCTTTTTATCCATTGGACCTTGTCCTCCCAAGGGGTGCCTTTCTGGAGAGTTGCTCCCTTAGATCCCTGAGACCCCTCACTTACTTAAAACACGGAGACACTGGTGATTGAACCCAGGACCTGATACATGGAAAGCATACGCTCTGCCACTGAGCTACATCCCCCTCCTAGACAAAGTTAATGAACATGGGAAAGTTGCAAGTGAGTATCTTTGTCAAGGACTATCTTCATCTGGGGCATCTATAGTCTGGGAACGTGCAATGGTTTAACCTTGAGAATGCAGCGAATCCCTCTAAGGAAAACACCCCCACTTACCAGCCCCTCAGTGGGAAGCTGTGCGTGGAGAGGGGCAGGCGATGGATCAGTAGGGATATGTCCTGTTTAGCTATTCTTTCCCTGGATAGCCCTCCTCTGCCACTGAGAGAGCAAGGCACCAGGCTAGATGTCCCTGTGGTCTGATCTAGCCTGGTATTTCTGGAATTCATATGGGAGGGAGTAGCCTGGGGAACAGGAGCAGGCAGTGAACCAAATGCGAGTGAGAAGGTAATATTGCAACCTGGGACTGCGTGGCCCAAGCTTTGCATCGCAGGGATGGCAGAGCCTTGTGCTGGAGGGGCTAAGCCCATCTGTAACTATTGGAGGGAAGGATGATACCTATTTACTGACAAAAGCTTCACTAATGTGGAGTTAAGGTTACCCAGGAGTATCTCGTGCCCTTTCACAACACTGAGTTCAGCCAAACAAAACCCTCCAGAGCAGGAAATACAGAAATAAGATCTATGGCAGCACAACCGTACTCTGCTCCCCTGGAGCTGGCCAGGGCCACTGGAAACCCACCTCCTAGCACGCCGGCTGCATTTGCTGTAGCTCTACTGAGTAGTGAAGGGGTTGGTTTAGCAGCTTAGCAGAGCTGTGGCTGTGATACGTGACAGCTCACATGGGCAGGCTGAGAGAATAGCAGAGCCCCACTTCCCCCCAGGTCACACATGGGGGTAGGGAGAGGGTCAGGACTCCTGCAAATCCTAGTGTGCTCACAGGACAGGGAAATGGATCTGGGAAGCCTCCCCATCCTCATGCTCCCTCCCAGGATCCTATCACTTCCCTCGCACTTCATCTCATCCCTACCCCTTCCCGCTGGCCTCAGCTCCCAAACATTACCCCTCTCTTGCCACATGTCACAGTTCGTTCCCCTCCACTTTATTCCCTTACCCTATCTGTCCGGTCCTCCATCACTCAGCCTCCTCTCACCTCCTAGCAACCCTTCAGATATGCAATTTATTTTCTTTTTGAAAATACGTTGAGTGTTTACAATGATCAGAGTGCTTCTTCTGTACGACCACCCACTCCCTTCCGCCCCCGGATAGAGACATACTGTACCAGCCTGCCTGCAGCTCTTTCTAAGACTTCTGCCAGGGACACATGCTGAACTTACACTGTGTGGATGAAGCACCGGGTCTAGTATCACAGCAAGTCCCTTTGAGCCATAAAGGTTAGATGAAAACTGGGATGCCAGGAACCTCCTGGTTACCCCTTCTGCCTTTCTGCACATGCACAATGCAATCTGTCAGGCACATACATGCTGACTGTACATGAACTGGGAGAGGTGTTGGGGTATGCCTCCTCAGCCGCACCAAGGCAGTCTGGCCAGGAAAGCAAAAAAAACCCCCCCAAAACCTCAGTGTGGGCAAATTTGTCCCATTTCCTAGGTCACCTTTGGAAGAGCTCACCCAGACATGACATCCAGTGACATCGACAGGTATCTTGCCTGCGCAAAGGTCAATTTGTACCATTAATGGAGACCTTAGGGTTCACAGGTCTTCCCCCCAGAAGCACACATTACAATGGGACTCAGCCACTGCTGTGATGTGATCTCTTTTCCCATGGACTTTTTGGGGTCAGTTCTGATGGGGGATGGGGAGGGTGGGCAGAAAGGGAATATAAACTGTGTGTGGACAAGCCAGAGGAAATGTAACACAGCCAGCGGCCCAGAATAAATGCTCCAGGGCTTGGCTCAAAGGCTGAAAAGCAGAAAATTCACAGGCTCATGAACAGTTCTTGAATGTGACTTTTGTTTCTCCCCAACCCCCCATTTCCCTTCCACACATGCATCTTAAGCACAACAGCCAGCATTTTCCTGTGAAAAAAATGTCCTTTCCTTCCTTCATCAGGAACAAAGATAGTGTCTAAAAATCTCCTCCCACCTCACTGAATGCTTCTGCTCAAACCAAGCCATGCTCCTTCTAGAGGTAGTGAAACTGCTTCACTGAAGGTATTTTACTGATTGTGACTTAATAAAGCACCTGAATGCCCTTATACCCAGGACAGTGGTTGTGTAATGGTACCATTTAATAGTACATATTGACTCACTGAGAGCCATAAAAACGGAGCCCTGCCCAGATGTGTTAATCACAGTTCCCGTAACATAGTGAAGTGACGCTGGATTTGCACGGAGGTCATGCTGGCCAGCGCCTGGGCCTGTGTGCATCACTTACTGGGCTGATAAACTCAGGTGAGTCACACACTGTTTTAACTTCTCCAAGGGGAACAGCTTGTGTATTTGCTACTGGCCTCCTGGAAGGAGCTGAGCACTCTCTCCTGCTCGTACTCCAGACCCAAGACCCCTGTAGCTCTTGAAGGCACTCTTGCGAGGCGCTCTCTCCTCCTGGACTACTGCCGTGTTAAAAGAGTCTCGGATCTTCGTCAGTAGTGACAAGGCAGAAACAACGCAGCTGGATTCTCAAATGCCAAGCTAAGATCTCAGGGCTGGTGGCGGTTAAAACACATCTTGCTTTGGTTTGTCACTGCACCAAAACTCATCTGAGAATGCAAAACAGCCAGATGTCCCTTTATCTAGTCACGCTATTCGATTTTTTCTGACTGAAACTACTTTGCTGCATCTGAGAACTGTCTTTGCTCGTTGCTCTCTCTTTGTGAGAATACTTCTTTCTCCATCTCCAAACCCAGTTCCCTCTCTTACGAGATAGCAAAGCCTAGCTGATGCAGTCAGAAATGCAAAGAGCAACTGTTGTTAATTTATGCAGCTTTAAGGAAGAAAGCTGAGCCAGGTAAAGCGTACGGCACACAGTACTCCTGACTTTTACTGTCATTCTTGACACTACCGTGTTTTAAGTGGCTTCAGAAAAATGGATCACTCTCCAGCTGTGTTCCCTTGCCTCAGCTGAAAGAGTCACGTTACCTTGTTAATCAGGGTGTCTTCTAAAACAGCCTACACTCCACATTATCCATGTGTTTCAGGAGAAATGTATTGTGGATTATGCCCAAAGCAGGCCACCTACCCTTCTCATATTTTATACTAATTATCCTGGCCTGTGAAAATGTTAGCATGATATCTGGGGTATCAGTTGTAGCTGTGTTGGTCTAAGGACGTTGGCGGACAAGGTTCTTTGGGTGAATCTGATAACTTTTATTAGACCAACTAAATAGTTGGAAAACATTTTCTTAGCAAGTTTTTGAGTTTAAAAACCCTTCATTAGGCTGAGGAAGCATCTGCAGTTGGCATCAAACAACTGCAGATGCTTCCTCAGCCTGACAAAGGTTTTTTAAACCTGAAAGCTTGCTATGAAAAAAATCCAATTATTTAGCATGATAGCTGACATTCTGTGCTGGTTTAATTAGTTCGTATGGTAAAATTAGATTATCTGGTAACCAGCAGGTGAGTCTGCCAGGAGGTGACAGTATAGTTTAGCATGTCTAGAGCAACCTGCCAGTTCTAGCAGCTGATATGAAATAAGTTTATTGTGCAACACAATGGGACACTTAACTGTCAGAACTAGTTGCTAATGGTAGTATAGATTTTGCTTGGTGTACCTAGCGATCAAACTATCAGAGCTAGAAATAACAACCTAATAGAAGCAGACAGAAGCAAAGCTTGCCAAAGCAGGCCGGCTGCAACTTCTGGTCACATCCCACGTAACTGCCGAGTACAGTTATTGCAAATCAGTGGACACCACAAGAAACAGTTAACACTCACGGGGAAAGTTGTGAGCTGGGAACACCTAGCAGCTCAGCTGAAGGGCAGCTGGGTTAGTGTCTTCTCCTCAAAACACATAAACTAACAAAAGACTTGTCTGACATGAACCTGTCTCTCTCCGGTGGGAGCACCAAGCAAAGATGTTGGGAACAAAATTAATTAAGACAGCAAAGAAAGCAAAGAGGAGGTAATTTCAGTAGCCTATGTACCAGCAATAGGAGTGACGGATACTGGATGGAAATGGTAGTATTGTCAATAATAAGACATAAAAGGCAGAAGTCTTCAATAAACATGACTGTTCTATTTGAGGAAGAAACCAGATGACCTAATATCATAATTCTGTTCCAACAGTAAATAAGGAGGAATTTACACAGCGGGTCTAAAACCAAATATTTTAAAATCAGCAGGTCCCTGTTGGCTGATGTCTTCAAATTGTAAAAGAGCTGAACACGGTGCTCTCTGGACCATTAGGCTGACTTTCAATAACACTTGGAGCACTGGGAAAGTTCCAGAGGAGTGGAATAAAACTAAAATTGAGTCAGTATTTAAAAAGCATTAATAGTCCGACTCAGATATTTATAGACCTGTCAACCTGGTAAGTGTTGCAGGGAAAATAATGGGACGGTTGACATGGGACCTGGTTAGTAAAGAATTAGAGGAGGGAAATATAATGCTTGCCAATCAACATGAGTTCATAGAAAACAGATCTTGTCATCTTGGCTTAATACAGTATCGCTTTTTTAAATGAGGTTACTTAATTTTTGGTCTACAGAAATAATCCTGTTCGGGTAACGGACCTCTGTGAGGTATCACTATCTGACCTGGTTCTGCGCGACACACTGATATCGATGAGGAATGCGACAATGCTATTCCAACAGGGCACACGTTAGGAGAATCAAGAATCGGCTGACTGATGCGTCTCAAAACATAGCCAAAAAGAGCACTGTGACCGAGCTGGTGTTTTGCTATTACACGACACAGTCACTGGGCAAAACACAAGACAGGTATGAAGGGAAGGACTGGAGTTCAGGTCTGCCCCCTCCTTGGCAAGCGCCCTAACCAGCATGCTGGAGTCATGTGCCCCCTTGCAGGCTCTGTCTCTGTCCCAACTAATCTTGAATTCCTTTCTGCACTGTGGAATAGCCCCAGCAGGAAGGAAAGAGAGGGCCCGCTAGCCTGGCAGTTAAGGCACTTTCCTGGGGGGTGGGAGAAGTTGGTTTTACAAGTGCTTTAGAGTGCTTTCACCCCACCCTGTGTAAGTGCTTTAACCATAAGATAATTGTACAACGGGAGGAAAGAGTCACTTCATAAAAGAAAGGTGTGAACCCTCCTTGGTTCTGAAAGGACCCACATGGGCCCCAGCACCCCGGGAAGGTCTGAGTGGAGGCAGGTACCTGCCCGCAGCCCACATTTAGCCAGGCACTGCAATGCTTAGCATCCCAGTGCATATGCCCCTTTGTGGATCAGGTTTTGTATGGGAGAACAGCATACAGCATCCCATTTCAGTCCACACTGGCTGACCACTTGCTATGGGCAGGATATGCCTCCTAAGGATCCTTCATCCCTGTCCTTTCCTCAGGCTGCAAAGAATTATGTATGTAAAAAGAAGCTGAGACACATACAAGGAAAATACAAACCTCAGACACCAGGACTCTGGATCTCCAGGGGAGGAATGCTGAGGCCAGAGCCCTCCCCTGCGGGACCTCAGAGTACCCCCAACCCCTCTGCAAGTCATACAGCAGCAATGGCACTGGACACTGAGCCGGATTTAACACCCGTCACACACCAAACCTCATGATGAGGTTTATAAAGGAAATCTGCAGCTTGGCAGGGAACAACACCATAGAGAACAGCCAGGCCCTTGATGCAATGCCTCCCTCTTTCCCCTGGCCCAGACCAAAGAGCACCCACTTCGCCTGCATGCAAAACAAACAAAATGCAAAGGAGTTTCTTTGGGGTCCTTAGAGGGGAAAGCTACAGCTCCCTGCCCTCCACCCCGCAGAGAAGGCTTTGATGCTCTTCTGACATGTCTGATGCTCTGTCCATCTGCCTGACAAGCTCCAGCTGATACCAGAAATTTTGTTCCATTTCTATTACTTCAGTCCTCAAGCTCAGCCAGCTTTCTCTGCTATTCTCATCCTCCTCTGTATCAACAACGCCACCCCCAGCTGTGGCTCATCAGCAATTTGTCTGGCTCCTTCCCAAGACCATTAATGAAAATGGCAAACAAGGTCAATGCCAAGGATGATCCCTGAGTAACTCTACTGGTAACCTCCCACCAGCCTCATGCTTCCCTTTTCAACAATGCCCTTCTCACCTCGCCGTTCCTGGGCTAATGCCCATCTTCTCCATCTTAACTAATAATTTCCTGGGGCACCACACCATATCAAGTCCTAACAGGTTAGGTCTGTTGCATTTGGATAGGACTGATCCTGCCTCAGGCAGGGGTTGGACTAGATGATCTCTGGAGGTCCCTTCCAGCCCCATTTCTCTAGATTTCTATGATTTCTCTCATCTGGAGGAACTGTTATCTTCTTGAAGAAGATTATTCGGCTAGTCTGGCACAAGCTAACTTTGGCAAACCCAAGCTGCATTTTACTCCATTTTCCTTTTTAGGGTGGCACTCTAGGAAAGAGCAGCAAATAGCAGTGCCAGAGGCTGTGTGTTTTTGCAAGGACTGAGCTTGTACCAGTTTACTCCTATAACTGAACTGGCCAATGTCCATGCTGTGAACCAGAAGGTAAGTCCTCAGCAGGGCTTAAGCCCACCATATGGGAGAGAAAAGGTCTATTTATAAACATTGTAAACCCTGAAAAAACTCAATACAACTTCATACTTTAAAGAGAAGCGAGACCCTGCCCATGAATGTGTCAAAACAGTCAGAGCTAGACTGACTACACAGGTCTCGCAGGAAGGCAGCCTCATGCTCCAGTGCAGCCGTCACTGCGGGAGGCTGGATGGCTCGGGACATTGCTGACGGGCTGCAGAGACTTCTCATGTACGGGACAGCGTTTGAATCTGCCCAGCTCTGCAGGCACTAACACCCGTTCCCATTTCCTAGAAGCCAACACCCGTGTGGGCACTTATTGCAGCCCCGGGGCACAAGCACGACACCGTCACCCAGCGGCTCTCAGCCCTTGCGGGCTCCGGGCCCCTAAGGAGATGCCAGCTCCCAGCCGTCCCTCGTCTCGGGACTGCACAAAGATACCAGAGTGATTCTTCTGGTGCTGCAAAGAGCTCGCACGGTCACTCTGGACTCCTACCAGGAATCTCCCATTTCTCTTGTGAGCTCAGCACGTGCATTTGCACCTCCCGGTGCCCAGACTGCAAGTCACTGCTGCAGCCTTGGGGCAAGGCCTGCACGGCCCGACCTCACCCAGCCGTTGCACCGGTGCTCCTGGGCCAGGGGCCGAAGCCACCTCGCTGCCTGCACAGCCTCAACGGCTGGCCAGGCACAGTGTCCCCTGGATTGGGAGCTGTGCGGGCGGGGGTGTGGACACAGCATGGATGTTGGGGCGTGGGTGTGGGGGGCATGGTGTGGGGGTGTGAACATGGTGTGGATATGGACATGGTGTGGTGGCCTGGGCGTGTGGGCCTGGCCTGAGTGTGTGGGTGTGGGCACAGGTGTGAACATGGAGTGTGGGTGTGGGCGCGGGGGTGCGGATGAGGTGTGGGGTGTAGCTGTGGTGTGTGTGGGCATGGCATGGGTGCGGGGGTGTGGGCGTGGGTGTGAATATGGTGGGGGTGTGGGTGCAAGTATGAACATGGCACATGGCTGTGGGGACGTTGGTGCGGATGAGGTGTGAGGTGTAGGCGTGGTGTGTGTGGGCATGGCATGAGGGTGTGGGTGTGAATATGGAGCATGGGTGTAGGGATGTGGACACTTATAGACTCACTTGCATCAGAACATCTCCTCTGACCCAAAATGAACATGGGCCTCCAATACGAGGTCACGGTCAGGAAGGCTATCCGCACCTTGTTGTGCATCCACAGATGCATCTCGAGCAGGTCCAAGGAGGTGATCCTGCCCCTCTGTGTGACACTGGTCAGGCCGCAGTTGGAGTACTGCGTCCAATTCTGGGCGCCGCACTTCAAGAGGGATGCGGACAGCATGGAGAGGGTCCAGAGGAGGCCACTCACATGGTCAGGGGCAGCAGGGCAGGCTGTATGAGGAGAGGCGACGGGACCTGAACCTGTTCAGCCTCCACAAGAGAAGGCTGAGGGGGATCTAGTGGCTGTTTACAAACTAGCCGGAGGGGACCAGCAAGCATTGGGGGAGTCCCTGTTCCCCCGAGCACTCCCAGGAGTGACTAGAAATAAGGGTCACAAGCTGGCAGAGAGGAGATTCAGACTAGACATCAGGAGGCGCGACTTCACAGTCAGGGCAGTTAGGATCTGAAACCAGCTTCCAAGGGAAGTGGTGCTGGCTCCTAGCCTGGGGGTCTTCAAAAGGAGGCTAGATAGACACCTGGCCGGGGTCGTTTGACCCCAGCACCCTTTCCTGCCCAGGGCAGGGGGTCGGACTTGATGACCTGCTTAGGTCCCTTCCGGCCCGACCAACTATGAAACTATGAACATGGAGTGAGGGTGCGGGGGTGTGGATGTGAACATGGATTGGGGGCGCGGGGCTGTGGGGGTGTGGGTGTGACCATGGAGCGTGGGTATGTGGGTGTGGGTGTGAACATGGAGCATGGGTGCGCGGGTGTGGGTGTGAACATGGAGCGTGGGTGCGAAGGTGTGGGGGGGGGACATGGAGCGTGGGTGTGTGGGTGCGGGTGTGAACATGGAGTGTGGGTGTGTGGGTGTGTGGGCACGGGTGTGAACATGGCACATGGGTGCAGCGGGGTTTGTGTGGGTGTGAACATGGCACGTGGGTGTGTGGGTGAGAACGTGGCATGTGGGTGTGTGGGTGTGGGGGCATGGGTGTGAACATGGTGCATGGGTGTGTGAGTGGGTGTGAACATGGTGCGTGGGTGTGTGGGCACAGGTGTGAACATGGTGTGTGGGTGCGGGGTGTGTGTGGGTGTGAATATGGTGCGTGGGTGTGGGCGGTGTGTGGGTGTGAACATGGCGCGTGGGTGTGGGCGGTGTGTGGGTGTGAACATGGCGCATGGGTGTGTGGGTGTGGGTGTGAACATGGCGCGTGGGTGCAGGGGGTGTGGGTGGCGCGTGGGTGCGGGGGGCGTGGGTGTGAACATGGCGCGTGGGGGTGTGTGCGGGGGTGCGGAGGAGGTGTGGGGTGTAGGTGTGGTATGCGTGGGCACGGCGTGGGTGCAGGTGTGACTATGGTGTGGGTGTGGGTGTGGGTGCGGGGGTGTGGGCGTGGGAGTGAACACGGCGGGTGGCGGTGGCGAGGCCGGGGAGGCGGCCCTGCCCTGCCCTGCCCTGGCCTGGCGTGGCCTGGCCGGGCCGTGCCCACGTGGGGGCGTGGGGGTGTCGGGGCATGGGGGTGTTGGGGCGTGGGGGTGTTGGGGTGTGGGGGCGGCACTTACCGGGCCGGGAGCGGCTGGCGGCGCCAGGCCTGAGGCATGAGGCGGGGCAGCCACTGCAGGCCGCAGGTCCCTGTCCCTCAGGCACACCCCTCCCCCCCGTGGCAGCAGTGGAACGTCCCGCGCTGCAGGGCGACGCCGAGGGCCGGGCTGGACCATGTCGCGGCACGGGGGACTCCAGCGCCATCTCAGGGCTGAGCTTGTCCTGCCCGTGCTGCTGCCTGACAGCCAGCGCAGACACGACGCTTTCTCCCGGCTCCGAGCGGGGCTAGAAGAGGAAACTGTCTCTGGAGCCTGCGCTGGTGTCGCTGCAGCGCCTGGAGGAGGGCGCTTGTGCCCAGACGCTGGCACACGGCAGTTTTCCAACGATGGACCTGGTCTAACGAAAGAGAGCGCATCTACCAGAGGCCCGGGCCTGCCCGTGACCTGGGGCCGACGGGCTACAACCACAGCCCTGTCTCGCTGCTCCTCCAGCCCTTCCCTTTCCCGGGTGCCCAGCGAACGACTCCTTCGTTCCCGTCCTTCCAGCCCCACGCAGAGCCGGGTGGCGTCGGCAGGCTGGGCCCCCCGAGCCAGCTGTCTGCAGACCCGCTTCGGGACCGATCCGGGCGCGTGGTGGAGACGAGACGTGGACCTGCTTCAGGACTGATCCGGGCTCATGGTGGAGACGAGACGTGGACCCGCTTCAGGACCGATCTGGGCGCGTGGTGCAGACCAGACGTGGACCCACTTCGGGACCGATCCAGGTGCGTGGTGGAGACCAGACGTGGACCCGCTTCAGGACTGATCTGGGCGCGTGGTGGAGACCAGGCGTGGACCCGCTTCGGGACCGATCCGGGCGCGTGGTGGAGACCAGATGTGGACCCGCTTCAGGACCGATCCGGGCTCATGGTGGAGACGAGACGTGGACCCGCTTCGGGACCGATCCAGGCGCATGGTGGAGACCAGACGTGGACCCGCTTCAGGACTGATCCGGGCACGTGGTGGAGACCAGACGTGGACCCACTTCGGGACCGATCCGGGCGCGTGGTGGAGACCAGACGTGGACCCGCTTCAGGACCGATCCAGGCGCATGGTGGAGACGAGACGTGGACCCGCTTCGGGACCGATCCAGGCGCGTGGTGGAGACGAGACATGGACCCGCTTCGGGACCGATCTGGGCACGTGGTGGAGACCAGACGTGGCTGCGACGTGTCCTGAAGCGGAGCACAGTCTGTCCCCTCGCCCGTCACGGCTGTCACTTCGGTTCTCGAGAAAGCAAAGGTCTGTTGCCCGCTGCTTGCAATCCACCCACCCTTTTATCAGTCTTTGACCTAGATTCCCCTGTCCTGGAGCAAACTCGAGCTGTTTATAGTTTCGGTCACTCCCCTCCCCTCGACACCACTTCTGTCCAGCACTGCCCAAGGGCAGAGACATCTGTGCATAGAAATGTGCTGGGTGGGGACCCGCCGGGACAGGACGTCGGTGCTGCGTGCGGCACTGGGGACGAGCGAGCGTCTTGGCCGCTCCAGCGCTGCTCAGGCGCCCAGGGAGGAGGGGTCGTGCTCTGGCCTGGCCCGGCACCGACAGCTCTACCCAACGGAGGTTTCTCGTTCTCATCACTTCTGCGTTCTGTGCTAGTGTGGCCGGTCCACTGGTCAGCGTGGCTCGCACAGAGGGGATACGTGGGCTGCTGTTCACTTTTAATTCGAGCTGTAAGACTCCTGCTGTTAGCTGTGGAAGTCCCTGGTTTCATCCCAGCTGTCAGCCAGGACAGTTGTCACGTCAGCATCACCCCAGGGGGTAATACCCTATCCACTCCCACTGGCTTCAGCCCCCTCATCCCACGTGTCCAACCTTGTTCTCACGCTGTAACCAGGGCTGCTCTGCTCCCCTTTGGTTTACCACTACCTGGGAGTTTCTGGATTGTTTGCTCCTTAGTATCTTCAGGTTCCTGTTTTCTCATAACACATTTTTCAACCAAAATCACTGCAGTTGCTTGAGCCTGGGAATCTTATGGAGGTAACAGGACAGGAGAAAAGGGGCCTCGTGCTCGCTGCCCGTGCCCGTAGAGGTGCAGGGACATGAAAAAACGCGTTAAAGAAAGATCCTTGTAAATGCAGCACCCAGTGGTAAGGACAGATAGCCAGAAGACAGCAATCCAGGGGCTGACTTCCAGCACAGCTGATGTTCTGTGGCCTTGGCCAGCTCAGTTCAGTGCCTGTGCCTCAGTGCTTCCAACTGTGAAATGGCAATAACATTTATCCATCTCTCCCAGGAACATCACAAAAGATAATTAACCAGTATTCATTAAGGTTTGAAATTCTTAGGTGAGGGACCCAGAAGCTGCAGATAACCCTCCCTGAAGACAGAGCAACCTCTTTGGGCTGAGGGAAAATGCATGCAGCTGGGGCTAATTATCCATCACTCCTCCCACAGGCTGCTGGCAAGGGGAGGGATCTGGGGCCTATATAGGCCAGACCTAGCCTCTCTAGGAGAGAGGTAGTACTGTTGGGGGAACAGCTTCAGAAAGCAGGCAGGAAGAGGTGATTAGGTCCTGAGTGTGCAAAGAGACAAGCACAGGCCTGTCTGCCTGTGAGGCTCTGGGCTTGCTGGAACAGCAAGAGGCCTTACAGGGAGATGGCCTGTGAGTGATCCATTAGATAGTGATGTGTCCCTGTCTAGGGGCTGCAGCTGTGCAGGGCTTCCCTCCCTGCTCTGTCTCCCTGCAGTGGTCAGGTTCCCATAGCTCACTGGGCAACATATCACTGGCATTATAGTTTTTCCTCTGGTCTTCTCTGCACAGCTCTGCTCTGTCCATATCCTTATCCAGTGCAGTCTGTTTAGCTGTGACATTCTCATTCAAATCCTTTCCCAGGATGTGTTAGGTCCCTTCCAGCCCCTAACATCTATGAATCTATGTGCTGCTCCTGTTGGTGCACGTGCATAAACCAGTACCCATGTGGTTGTTTTGCAGTAGCCTTTATTTGTCCTCACCCCATCCCCTCCATGGAAACCAGGCTCTGGGTAGACGGGTGGGCTTCATTCACTCTCTTGTGACTTAATCTGATTTATAACTGCTTCAGGGCGTGGACCTGTGAGTTTGGTGTCTGGAGGTTGGAGTTGTGCCCCCAGGCCCTCAATCGCTGCGCAGCTGTGGCTTAATCTCACAGGCTCCTGCAGTCCCTTTGGCGCTGAGCTTTCTGCCAAGGGTGAGCACAAAATGGCCAAAGTCCTGACGCTATTGACCAGCTTGGAGCCCTTGCTCCTTGCCAAGCCCCTGCAAGACTTGACCAGGGAGTTCCACAGTTGTTTGGCATGGTGGGGACAGACAGATCCAGGGAGCAAGGGCTGTGAAAGCCCCATGCTAGGCTGCGGCTGGCTGACATGCAGGCCTGATCTGTATGGTTTAGCAAAGAGGACATGCTGGGAGGTCAATGGTCCTCCTCAATCCTGGCACCAAGATCTAGAAGGGGCAGTAACAGCAGTGGTGGATGTGTCTGGGTGGCCGCAGTTACGTGAGCCTGGCCCCTGTGCTATATGGCTCACGCTGCTGCTGGCGTGGAGTAGAGAATCGCGGAGAAGTGGGGCTGGAAGGAACCTCCAGAGGTCACATCCAGTCCAAGCCCTGCCAGTAGCCCCGTGTAAACCAGCCCAGACAAATCCATTGTCTGACCCCTTAGCAAAGCTACAGTCAACTCGACACAGCCCCAGGCACTACACCCAATCCTGCCACAGGCAAAGCAGGGGGACCATGGTAGCCAATGTCCTGCTGCTGCACAGGTGGTTAATGTGAACTCAGGGATCCCAGGAAGAGGCTGTGCCCCCCTTTCAAAGGAAAGCAACCCCCCCACAGATCAGCCACGGTGCCACCAAGGGCCTAGCTCTGTGCTCTGCCCTGGCTGTGCACCTTGCCTTGCTCTGAGCTCCAGCCTCCAGCTTCCTCTCTGCCTCCTCCAACTCTTCACAGACTTGGGCAGAGCCCCTACGAGCACTGGCTGCTGAGCACTGAGCTGATGTTTTTAACAAGCTGTACACAATGATTCCCAGATATTTCTTCTGTGATAACCACTAATGTAGAGCTCATCAGACTGTAGGTACAGCTTGGGTATATTTTTGTCCAGGTACAACACTTTACATTTATCTACACTGAATTTCATCTGCCATTAGTTGCCCATTTACTCAGTTGTGCTAGATCCTTCTGTAGTTCTTCACAGTCTGCCTTGGTCTTTACCACTTTGAATAATTTTGTCATCTGCAAATTTGGCCACCTCGCTACACATCCCCCTTTCCTGGTCATTTATGAATATGTTAAACAGCACTGGTCCCAACACAGATCCCCGAGGGACCGTGCTGTTTACTTCTTTCCATCCTGAAAACTAATTATTTACACTCACTCTTTGCTTTCTATCTTGAAGCCAGTTTCTAAGCATGAGTAGACATTCCCTGTAATCCCTTGACTACCTAACTGCCTTCAGATCCTCTGATGGAAGACCTTGTTAAAGGCTTTTTGGAACTCCATGTCCCCTGGATCATCCTGATCCACCGGCCTTTTGACGCCCTCAGAGAACTCCAGCAGGTCGGTAAGGCATGATATCCCTTTGACAAAGTCATGTTGAATCCTCCCCAGCAAGACATGTTCGTCCGTGTGCTGAACAATTTATTGTTTCTACCGGTGGTCCAGGAACAGAAGAAGTCAGGCTCACCGGTCTGCTTTGCCTGAGTCCCCTTTAGAGCTGTTTTTAAACATGTGAGTCATGCTGGCAGCCCTCCAGTCCTCTGGTCCCGAAACTGTTTTCAGTAATAGGTTGCATGCTACAGTTAGGAGTTCAGCAGTTTCTGATCTGAGCTCCTTCAGGACCCTAGGCACAGCTGGCCTTCGGGGTGGGTGATGTGGGCAACCACCCAGGGCATCTTGGTCAGGAGGGTGCCAAACACGCAAACATGCATGAGCAGCCTGTGCTCACAGCTGTGCTCCCCCCCAACGCTGGCAGGAGGAGCAGTGCCCAGCCCAGTCCCACCCCCTGCCCAGCTGTTGTTCAGGAGGAGCTGGGCCCTGCTGGTGCCTGCTCGTGTCTGCCCACCTTGCTGCCTCTGCCTTTGCCTGCAGCAGCACCGCTGACTTGGCGGGGAGCGGGAGTACAAAATACAGGATGGCCGCAAGGCACCATTTCCCTAAGGCTGGCTCTGACCCTAGAGTGAATGACCTCAGGTCCTGGTGATTTGCTGCTGTTTAGGTTAACAATTTCCTCTACAATCTCATCTACTGAAACCTCAGTTTGGGGCGACTCCATTGACTTGTCCCTAGAGAGGAGTGGATCTGGCGAGGGAATCTTCCTAACAGTGAAGACAGAAGCAGAATGCGTGCAGTTTCTCGGCCAGGGCTCGGTCATCCTTTAGTGCCCTTTCTACACCCTGATCTTTTAAAGGCCCAACTGACTCCCTGGCAGGTCTTCAACTTCTAATATACTTAAAGACATTTGTATTGCTCCCTTTGTGAATCTGGCAAGTTTCTCCTCCAATTCTCTCTTAGCCCATCCTATTGTGGTTCTACATTTGGTTTGCCAGAGTTTCTGCTCTTTTTTATTTTCCTCATTAGGGTTTGTCTTCCACTTTTTGAAAGAAGTCCTTTTTTCTGCTTCTTGCCGCAGCAGTTCTGCCATTAAACCGTGCTGGTTTTGCTTGATCTACTTCCCATTTTTTTGGTTTGTGGTATGTATTTGTTATGTACCTCATATACTGTATCCTTAAGTAGTTGCCACGCTGCTTGCAAGTTCTTCACTTCCTCAGGGTCCCATTTTAACTTCTGTCTAACCAGCTTCCCAATTTGGTACAGATTCCCTTTTCAAATTTAAAGGTCATTGTGTTAGACTTTCTTCTCGTGTCCCGTCCTACATGCATGTCAAGCCCAATTGCACTGTGGTCACTACTACAGAGCAGCTCAGCAACACCTGCACCAAAGCCTATGAACTACTCAGGTCTAGGTCAAGAATGGCCTTCCTCTTCCTGCTCCAGGAAACAACCTGATCATGTCAAGAAATTTGGTCTCTGCATCCCAGCCTGATGTGAGATTGACCCAGTTGTTTTGTGGGTAATTGAAGTTGCCCATTATTACTGCGTTTTCTGCTGTTGTCTCAGGGCACTTGGATGTGCCTGCTCCTTCAAGGGAGCAAGCAGCTTGAGAGGCTGCTTGCAGGTGGCAAAGGGAACTGATGACAGATTCACCTGACCGGAAGAGGGCTCCGGTTTGAGTGATATAAGCCCAGAGACTGCACCAGTCAGTTTTGCCCTGGTAGCGATGGAGTGAGGAGCCCATTGCAGCAGAGCAGCAGGACTCCTGAACTGGCAGTGGCTCTGAATGAGGAACTCTTCAACACAGGGAACAGGGGAAGGTACCTGGGGCAGAGAAAGGCTTGGTTATATGGGCAGGTGGCCCTGTTTTATGTTAAGCCTAGAGAAGGCTTGAATGCCAGCTGGAGGGCAGGTGTTTGTTATTAAGTTCCCCTAGCAGTTTAGCTTGGAGCCTGCAAGGGCAGGCAAGGCTTACTTAGAGGGCCTGCAGGGGCTGAGAGCCAGGCTCAGCCAGGGGTGCAAGGGCCTAGAGAATAGGGACCCTGGGTTCCACAAGACCCAGGCCCAGAAAGGGCTGGAAGTGTGATTGGAGGGTCCAGGGACAAGCAGGCTGAACAAGTGAAGCCCAAGAAGGCCCAAAGACCAGGGTAGTATCTGAGTGTGGCACCTAGAGGTTCAGGAGCCTGGGACAGATGGACAGTTGGACCAGATGGTCCACAGGCAAGGGCCAGATGAGGTCCCATGAGTCTGAGAGGGCTGCGAGCTGGACCAGGGGTCCAGGAGCCCTGAAAGGCCCAAACATGGGACCACAAGGGTCTGAGGGCCAAAAAGGGGCCAAGTGTGTGAACTGAGCATTGTAGTGATAACACCTGCGAGGCTTGGGGCATGGTGTAGGGGAGGACCAGAGTCATGCCATTTGCCCTTCAGGCTACAGGTGCCCTATGGGGGCATAGTCAGGCTGAGACAGACCTATCAGGTCTGAGGGCTGCACTGGGACTAGTGGGGTCCAGGAGAGAGCTGGTGGGGAATTGCTAGGATTAAAGCTCACTCTAAGGCCTGTGGGCAGCCTCCCTTAATTGACCTTCAAGAATAAGACCAAAGCATGGTGGGGGAGCAATCTAGGGAGAGCGACATTAGGGTCCAAGCTGGGCAGTAGCTGCAAGGCCACCGCGATGTGTCACACGGCCACCTGTGGCCATGAGCCTGTCACAACTGTCAGAGCCTCTCTTGGGTCCACTGGCATTTCTAGCTCACTGCTGCTGTCCTGGGCTGGGGGTCGATGCCGTGTCCCCGGATGTACTATGTTTTTGTATTGAAATACAGAATTTCCATCCACAAAGATTCTACGGTACCTCTCATCAGCTGACAGTGTACGCTATTTGATTCGATGCAGTTGTGGACATAGCGCCACTCCCTCACCAGAACAAATTATTCTGTCATTCTTGTATCCCAGCACCCCATTAATAGTCCTCATCCCACCATGCTCCTGAGATACCAACTATGGCAAAATCATTATTTACTCCTAAGCACTCTAGTTCCCCCATCTTAGACTTCCAGCATTAGTATAAAAGCCCTTATATTTTTTATTGTTGCCTGGGTGGCTTCTTGTGTGTGACCTTTTAAACAGTAATGGTGTTTGTTCCTGCTGGTCTTCTGTGTTTCACCCAAATACTTCTTCCCTGTTTCCCCATTTTGGATGTTTTCACTCCTACCACCTGCCACCTCCTATCCTGTGTCAATCTGAACTGTGTGCTGTTCTGCACCTGTCGCTTTCCCCCCATTTTTAGTTTCAAAGCTGCTCCTCCACCTTTTCAATGTTATGCGCCAGCAGTTTGGTACTATTTTGGCTCAAGTGGAGGCCATCCCTTCTGTACAGGCTCCCTTTGTTCCCCCAGTCCATAATACATATAAACTTTCCTCCCTACACCACTGTCTCAGCCATGCGTTGAGGCTCTGGAGCTCTGCCTGTCTAGCTGGCCCTGCACGTGGCACTGGAGGCATTGCAGAAAATGCTACCATGGAAGTCCTGGACTTCTTCTCCTATCGAGCAGCCTAGCTTCCAGGACCTCGACACTGGTACCCACTTGGACCATGACCACCAACTCCTCCCCAGCCCTCCCTGGTAGCCTATTTAGACATCTCCTTGAAGAGGGAGCCTGAACACCCTCACCCCTTCTTGCTGTGTTGCTACATTCCTGCTCTTCTGATCCCAGAAGCAGTCCCATCTGAATCGCAGTGATTAGCCTGAGAGAGAAGGCAGATGGTGAGGGACAGCTTCAGGGGAGCTGAGATGCACAGGCCAGCGCTCACACCCAATGCGAATGAAAACAATGGTTCCAGGAAAGAACGGTGGTCACGGGTCATTACTCAGTTTCCCTGCTCTGTTGGCCAAGAGATTGTTATCTTGGAGAAATGGGCAGGAATACAGACGTTTGAACCTGAACTGTATAAAACTCCCCTGTGCAAAGGTAGAGGGTGGGGAGTCTGAAACTTGCTTCAACATAAGGAGCGATTCTGCATGACCTGAGTCTTCCCCCTCCCCACCGGCAGTGAGTATGTCTGTGCTGTCTGCTACACATAGCTGCTCTTGGTAATGTTGCCTGGTTGATAATATCCTAATAAACCAGTGCATAGTTCGAAGGAACTTACTTAGGCTTCTCTTCTACTTCTTGGGATAAAATAAAAGCCCTCAGTCATCCTGGGTGTAATGTTGTGAGGTCTGCTAACGTTGCACAAAGCAGGCAAGTCACAAACCCAGCTGCCTGTGCACTTAATAATCGAATCGTCCACCACCACTTGCCGCCTCCTATCCTGTGTAGTCACCTCCCCTGGAGGAGTATCCTCTGGGCAAGAGGACACTATAACATCAGCTGGAAGATAGGTCCCATCTAAGGGACACTTCCTCCTTCCCAGCTGGGTACCCTCCATCCCCCAGCTCTCCTTCTGGGAAGGAGTGGAGCTATCCCTTGGATGGGATGCTTCTCGGAAGTCTCATACAAAGACTTCATTTGCAAGGCTTGGGTGTGATGCTGGCATGTGGACGGGAACATGATGGATGGGCCTCACACCGGGGAACTGATAAAGGGCAGGTATGGAGGTGAAGGGAGGTGCTTGACAGTTCTGCAAAGAGCAGAGCCTGATGTTGCTTAAAGCTGGCATTTCTAAAGATAGGGAAAAGCTGGCCATAACCTCAGCCTGATTTGGTCAAAGCTGAGCTGACCTGTTAGAGATGGGAGGTGAGATGGGATTTGAGTGTCTGCAGAGAACAGCTTATTGGGGAAGCATGGGGGGAACTGGAGAAAGTGTTTCATGAGAGAAAAAAAGATCTGGGGTTTGCAACTTCCTCTCCCCAAAATAGCTTGTCCTAGAAACACTGAGCGTGCACCACACCATGCTGAGGGTGGGTGCCCTGCCATGGTGTCAGGAAGGCTGCTGGGCCGGCGTTTGGTCGCTTGCTCCATTCCTGGCTAACCTGGGGAACACTGGGATGTCTCACACAGTCTCTGGGGGCCTTGTTCACGTCTCGCAGAGGGGCTGCAGTGCTGAAATCTGCCTTGCTCTGACCTGAACAGACAGAGCTCAGCACCTAGGACCACCCCACTCAGCATGTGCATACAGGCAGTGGATGGGGAGACACCGGGCACTGAGGGGCTGAGCAGGGATCTGCCTACAGGAAATGCTGGGCACATGTTGGGGGGCAGGGAGGGGGATCTGACTTCCTGCTCTTCCTCGGATCATGTGGGGACCTCGCCCAGAGGGCAGATGCCCACCCAGCTGAGACGGCCTCAAGTCCAGGGTGCAGCCCAGCCCCTGGTCACTTTTGGACATGACCAGTGGCAGTGGTGATGCCCACCCAGTGGCCTAGTGGTTAGAGCATATGCCCAAGAAGTGGGAGGCCTGGGTTTGAGACTCTCCTCACGCTGAGGGGGCTCCAAACTTAGTGCATCCCAGGGAAGACCCTACCCACGAGGCTGCCATCAGCTGCCACAGGGCACCAACAGTGCTGAGCCATGGGATCAAAGGAGAGCGAGCTGGCGGAGGGGAATGTGCCCTGGGATGATCTAATGTGAAAGGTGCTGGTGCCCTGGGAGTGTTTCCTGGGACAGAAGAGCCCCCCATGAAGGCTGAGGGTGTGGGGCCTGCGAGTGGTGCTGCTCATCCCATGGCTGGGAGGTTCCTGGGAGGCAGCAGGGGAGTGTAAAGATGAGGACCAGATGAAGGGGAGGGTAAGCCACATGCTCCTGTCAGGAGTGGCCTGGCACATGGCTTCACGGACTGGCTGCTTCTCCAACACGTGTGTCTTCTGGACCATGTCATTCCCGCTCTTCTGTCACTGTCTTAGGTGCAGAAGCAGAGGCCACAAGGAGCTTCCAGTGCGCATTTATGGCAGAAATTCATGGGACACAGGGCAATGTAGGGGCTTGAGCTGCAGCAGAAAGGTACATAACCTCAGGATTCCCAGCACCCGTGCATGGCTCCCTGCAATTTTAGTAGCATTTTACTCCCTTGTGAAAACAGGCACCAACCTGCAGTGGTGCTTGTGCAGAACAGATCCCCCAGTAGCTTCCTTCACACGGACGTGGAGTTACACTGTTGGGCAGCAGCCATCTCCCGCTGCTGATGTAGAGGGAAGGAAAAGAAGAGTGAAAATGCTGAGGTGACGCGTTCGCTTGGCCAATTCATTGTAAGTGAGACTATTTTTAAAGGTGCATTTTTTGCTGCCATTGGATAACATTTATCTGCCATTGGATAACATTTTAACTGACCAAAATGAAACGAAGACATGATTTAAAGTATTTGTGCTTTGACCACATGAGGACTGGGAGGAGGGGGTTAAAGGACACTTAATGCACTGACTGCACCGAGTTGTGCAAAGCCCTGGCTGAGCTCACATGGGACTTGCTGTTTACCTGTGAGGATTTGTTTGTGTTCACAATGTGTTTGCATTTCCCAAAGCCTTGCTGAGATATCGCTGGGAAAGTGTGTGACATGCTGGGAAAATACTCCGAGTGCCCTGGACGTTGGCTGTTTCCCACCTTCGGGTTGTAGCCCGTGCACAGGTGGAAAGCAGAGTGGGGTGGGAGGCAGGTGGGAAAGTCAGAGGGGCAGGAGGAAGTGGTGGCACTTCTCCATCCCAGAGTGAGCAGCCAGGCAGGGGAGCCTGCTTCTGCCCAACCTCTCAGTCTGAAAGCATCCCACACCCAATAGCAGAGCAGAGCTCAAAAGTGATGTCATGAACCTACCACAAAACAGGAACGATTTGGGGGTCTATAATCTCCCACAGACGTCTGTCCAGAGTTTGATTTGATTGACCTTGTGTTCACTCTTGTTCAAAAGCCGGTAAGAAGCCACATGCGCTTACATTATTCTGATCTCTCTACGGACCATGGTGTGCTATACTGTCTGTATGAATCTTCACACTTGGGGTCATGTCGTAATCAAAGCGACCTCTCCGCCTGTAGTGAAGAGGTGTTCTTCTGTCCAAGGACCAGAGGGAAGCTGAAGCTGACAAGGATGCTAGCCCTGTTACTAGGGTAAGAGCAAACCCAGGCAGGAAGGGGTCTTGTTAGGATAGCACCCAAGGCATTATCTGCCTGGGATGGGAAAAATCAGCCCCACAATAAAGAAGGCTTCTCTGGGAAACGGGCCGTTAGATGGGGGGGGAGCTCCAGGTCCCCAGGAAAGAAAGCACTTTCTATAGAACTCGGAGGCATCTCAAAGTGAGGGAGGCTGGGGCAGGGACGGGGGAAACATGCTGCTTGTAGGGGGAAGGTTGGTCTGGTAGGGAAGCTGCTGAACCGAAGCACGGTGGAGCAGGGGTCACAGGAGCTTGTGGAGGGTCCTGCCTGGAGCCAGGCAATGCCGCGGGTCCCCATCAGCAGAGTTTCCTCCATCTTGTGCCCACTGAGGTGATGAGGTCTTTGGGGACTTGCAGTTGCTGTGGGCAGGTGCAGAGCAGGGCTCTTGACCTTACCCCAGAGCAGCTAACAGGTAGCTGTATGGAAGAAGCCCTCTGGGAAAGGATGTGATGGCAGAGCGAATGGAGTCGGGGCAGGGGGAGGTGAGGAAGGCAGCGGGGCAGCAATGGGCTCCCAGGGTAGATAGCCCAGGGATGGGGGCAGAGGTGAGAGGTGCCCCTATCCAGTCCTGCCCCAAGTCCCCTGTGCAGCAGCATGTGAAGGAGATGAGGACAGGGTTGGACCTTCACCAGGACACTTGGGTGGGGGGACAGAGAAGATGGACCCCTGTGGCTAGTGAATTGCTAACTTTCCCCCCATGTATGCGTATGGTCAGGTGTACAGAGGGAAACCCTGGGGGTCAGAGGGACCCTTTGTGCTGGCAAAAGGGTCACACGGCGGCCAGCAGAGAGTAAATGCAGGGATTGCACAGGGAGCATCCCAGGGCTACAGGGAAGCAATTCCTGGAGTCAGGCCCTGAGGGAGGGCAGGAGTGAGAGGGTGAGGGAAGGGTGCTCCTGGCATCAGAGCAGCACGGCACAGCCCTGAGGAGCTGGGGCAGGGCTGGGCCTTGTCTGTGTGGGAGGATGCATGTCGCAGCGAGACACTTCCTGCTGACCAGCATGGAGACATCACATCCACACAGGCCGTGAAGGGTCTGGTGTCAGTGCGGTCACTGTTCCAGGCATGGTTCCTCCAGAGCAGTGGCCCAGCATCACAGGTGGGCACACGACGCTGCTCTGTGCTGCTGGGCCGGCCTTGCGCACTGTGGGCATGTTTCTGCTGCGCTCACTGGGATGTCTAGTGGAAGTCAGCCGGTCCCCTGTGTTCTGCATTTAGAGGCCAGTTTAAAAATCCCACAACTCTTCTCGCCACCCTGTTCTCCATCTCTTTTGGCACTGTCTTTGGTCAGACCGTGATGGACAGAGCAGGGCTGAGAGGTGCAAAGCTGGGAGCGTGTCTCAACCTGTGCACACACATTTAATGAGCTTCCACTAGACAGCTGCAGTTCTGCAGGCCAAGCACCGTGCTACTGAGCCATCCTGCAGCTGCAGCAGCAGCTTTCCCCTCCCTGCCTGCAGCTGCACCCAGAGGAGAACATGAGGACAATGAGCCTGAGCAACTGCTGACAGGGGAGGCTCTTCTTCCAACAGCTTTGCTCTGTGCTGTGCCATATCTGGACTAGAGAAACTTGTGCCTGGATGACAGGACTGTGCCATGGCCCTGGGGTGTCCAGCACAAATCCTCAGGGTGACAGAGGATGCTGCCTTGGGGATCTGCTCAGAGCTTGGCCTGCACAGCAGGAGCAGGACGCCAGCAGGACTCACAGACCAGGCAGCAAGCTCAAGGCATTGCCTCGAGTTTGCTGTGCTGTTCATGCCTTCTGGCAGCCCTGGGTGTGCTGGGCACCCACAGTGCTGGTGCCGTGCTAACAGTGCTTGTCTGTGCTCCCTGCCTGGAGTCTGCCTGTCTGCCTGTCAGCAGCAGTGCACTAGTTCAGGCCATTTCTGGAGCCCCATTGTGAGATTGTTCCTTGTAACCAGCTGGCCAGGGGTGAGCTGCTTCAATTGCTTGATCAGCACGTGCTGAGTACTTGAGAGCATCTAGGAAAGCCCTGTTCTGCTGAAACATGCCTGTGACCAGACCTGCTTTGATGTGGTGTAGCTGGCAGCCAGGAGCCTTGGGGGAGAGATGGGGTGGGGCCTGGCTGCCGGGTGACAAACCCGCTCTTATTGGACCTGCCAAAGGCAGCTGCCATCATGGGCAGGTGGAGAGGGGAGCCAGCCTCAACACCCCCCTCCCGTACCATGTGCAGCTCCAGCCCGGGAGGAGTAGTGGGTGTTTTGCAGCAGATGATGCTGACAGCACTTGATAAAGGCAAATACAGCTCCTCTCACAGGTGTTCTCTGCAGTGCTGGTGGCAGCTGGAGTGTTTTCCTGCGATAAGGGCTACATGTCCAGCCCTTTTTGTCCAGGGACTTGGCCAGGCCCCCACAGATCAAAGTGCTCCTGGTCACACGGATCCCAGGACCACTCCTGTGTCCTGGATGGAGCATGGGTGGGTGCCGGTGTCTTGCCTGGCTCTCCAGATGATGGGCAGGCAACTGAGCTGCGGCTGAGCCCTGGCTCTCATCCTTTGCCTGCTTCAATATGCATGGGAGGTGTCCAGGCTGACACTGCTCAGCTGTCGTCCTCCTAGTCCCTGCCCATGTGTCTGGACCCAGTGGCCTGCGGTGCTTCTCTGGTGGGCGAGGAGGGCTTGGGACCCTTGCTTGCAGCGCTGATGCCCGGACCAGCTCAGTGCAAGCGTTCAAACAGGAGCTGCTGTCTGGTCACCAGCACCAGAAGCAAGAGGACGCTGGGCCAACAGGCCGGTGGGCTGAGCAGGGCCTGGGCAGCATGGGAAAGCGGAAGAGTGGCAACGGCTCGGAGTGGGTGCGATGTTGTACTCCAAAAGGAAAGGGCAGAGGCACTGGGGCAGGGGTGTACTTGCACCTCCTTTGTTTCTTGTGCCGTTCGAGTCTAAAGCCCAGGGCCTGGCAGGGGCAGCTGCAGACCTCGTCTAGTCACTGCCTCCTTCTTGTCCCCCGTCCCCGTGCCCCTTGAGTGTTGACCCACCCGTGCACCGGTTCTGGGCGGCCCTGCGGATGAACTCATTCCGGTGCGGTTGTATTTTTGTTTCTGTCCCCTGCCTTGCACCTGCTGTATTTTTAACTGGACAAACGTCGGGGTTGTCACGCGCGGTGAGGCGCGCACCGCGGGGCCGGGGCCGGGGCCGGAGCTTGGGGCGGCGGGAGAGGAGCTGCGGCGCGAGGGGCCGGAGCCGGCAGGTCGGTGCCCCCCCTGCCCGGCTGCTGTGGCGCCACGGCACCTGGGCAGGGGCGGGCGCCGGTGACGTCACCCCACCTGTCGTGACGTCACGGGGCGGGGCCCGGCGGGGCGGGGCAGGGCAGGCTGCTGCAGGCAGCTGCGGACTTGGGCGCCCGGAGACGCGGGGATGGGGATGGGGCTGGGGATGGGGCTGGGGCCGGGGTCGGGGTTACGGCTGCGGCTCCTGCTCCTGGCGCTGCTGGCGCCGCCGCCCGCGCCCCGCGCCGCCGCCACCACCACCGCCACCGCCCTGCCCCGCACCGCGCGGCCCTTCCCGGGTAAGGAGCGAGGCGCGGGGGTCCCCGGGCCGGGGGTCGGCACCTGCCGCGCGCGCAGCTCCCCGCCCGGACCTGCCGCTCGGTCTCGGTCCGTCACGGCAGCCCCCGCCGGGCCCGGGGGTCTCGCCCGCCCCCGCAGCGCGGCCCGGGGCTGCCCCGCACGGCGGGACTGCGGGGCCGAGCCTCCCGCCGCCGCCGCCACCCGGCCCCGTGGGAGGCGGGCACAGCCCGGAGGGGGCACCCATGCTCCTGGCGGCCAGGGCATTGCAGGCCAGGCATGGGGGTGGCCCAGGGGGCTGGGGAGTCGCAGGCACTGACCGCCCTGCCACCCCGACCCAGCCGGCCTCGGCCCCGGTGCTGCCAGCGTGCCGGTGTTGCTGGCTTGGGGGGTGCAGTGCACACTGCACGCTGCATTTCCAGCCCCATGCCCTGCAGCAAGTGCTTCTTGGGACTGGGGCTGGGTGAGTGAATCCTGCCCGCCTGGAAGTGGGCGCGGGGATTCCTCCTCCCATCTGGGGCTCTTCTCCTCGGAGGCTGCAGTCAGGACCCGTCTCTTGCTGAGGCAGCAGATGCGCCTGGTCTCTGGGATCCCGGGTTTTCCCTGACGGCGCTGAGATGGGGGGACGGCCTAGCGGTGCTCGCCAGTCCCTGCCAGGAATGTGCGGAGACGCCGGCAATGGCCTAACACAGGCTTGTCCCAGGGAATTCACAGGCTGAGGCTCTCCCACATCCTTCCCCTCGCCATGCTGGTGCTCCTGAAACCCGCCTTCTGCCTGGTCTCTGCCAGGACGTCATCCTGGGTTAGCCGATGCCAACCCTGGCACTGGGGATGGGGCTCTTTGGAAACTGTTGGCTGCGTGCACCGTGCTGGCGCAGCGCTGTGGGTGCCTTGAAGTGTGGTCCCCGTGAGTGACTGGTGCCTCCTGAATCTGGCGGGGCACCCACAGAAGCCACGGACCCTGTCGGGGGGGCACCAACCCTACTGACAGCATCAGTATCAGCCGTCGGGGGGGCACAGGCTCTGTCAGGGGGGCACGTGTACCACTGTGCACCCCCTACCAGTCGCCTATAGTGGTCCCCATCTGGGCAACCTGCGTCAGCTTTTCTGGCTTTCCTAGGGATGCGCTGCACGGGCTCCAGTTCTCCAGCCCTGTTAGGTGTGCACAGGGCCAGCAAAATAGGGTTTGGTCATCTGGGCCTAGGAATAAAGATCAAAGCAGGAAGGGTTTTAAACAAGCCACTTTGCGGGCTGGGCAGCGGGTGGGCCTGGCCACCCGTCCAGAGCCTGCCTGTCCTGTGGCAGAGATGAGTGACTCTCTTTTGTTGGGAAGAGGTTACGTAGGGGTAGATGGTCTGGCCCTGCGGCAGGGCCTGGGGACCTGGCCTGATGCTGATGGGAGAAAGCTGGATTTCTGCAGAGCCTGCTGCATGCCTGGCCCTGCTCCTTCTGACAAGCATCTGTGCAGTGATTTATGCCTCATGGAGGCTTGTGGATGCATTAGATAATTGGAGGAGAAAAGAAGCAGCTGTATTGGCTCTGGAGAAGTGGAAGAGGAGGAGGGGCAATGGCTTTCACTGGGCTCACAAATGAGTGTGCATTGAGTCGGGGATGCAGGCCAGGGCACAGATTGCATTAGATTGTGTGTTCCCAGGTTGTGGCTGATTTGAATTTAGTGTGGAACAAAGTGTTCCAAGTCTCATGTTAGATGAAGTGTATTCTGTACGTGGTCTACAAGAGAGGCATGCAGACAGCCCGGATGCCGAGGTTCCTTGGGCGCCAGGCCAGGGCCATGGCCTGTCTGTCATGGTGCTTCTGCACAGAGGGGGCAGGAGCAAGCCTGTGTGAGCAGGTGCTGCTCCCCAGCTCTGGGAGAGGCTGATGTGTGTGAGCCAGCTCGGAGCAGTGCTTCGGTCTGGAGCCAGGGCCTGGGCCAGCTCCGTGCTGCATGTTGCACGTGCCATATGTTGCATGTGCCGTGGGAGGTCCATGTGGCCCTGGGGGGTTGTACCTACTGCCTCCTGGGGGAGGGGGCGGCCAGGATCAGCCTTTAGCCTTGGCCTGTCTCCGGCTATGTGTGATCTGAGTCTTGCCTGACTGATGCTCTTCTTCCTCTGGGCCCCACAGGATGTGTCCATCCTGGGAGGAGGTTGCAGGCCCTGCCGGGATGGGCAGCGCCTCTCTGGGAGCCCTGCTGGTATGGCTCCCCGTGTCCCCTGCCAAGCAGAGCTCATACCTGGCCTGGAACATGCTCTGGGTCTGCACATTGGACCTTCCAAGCCTGTGCCGGCTCTGACAGGCTTACAGCCCTGCAGCAGGGCCCCGCTCATGCACTGATGCAGTTGGGACCACTGTTTCCTGGGGGGGCATCCCCATGTCATAGGGACTGGCCTTCCCACCAGTGACTGAGGCTGCCTTCCTCGTCCAAACTCCCTTGCTGTCTCTGGCTGTGAGCAGCCAGCACTGTGTGAACTTGGCCTTGCCCAGGCAAGCCGTGAGCGGGCAGGCAGGCAGAAGCCCCCCCTGCACCAGTGGGGGCATCGAGCACCAGCTGGGCTCTGGCTGCATGAAGCAGAGGGAGGCAGCAAGGGTCCTTGTGGTCTGTGGGTGGGCCTGTGGCTTGTGCTGAGCTGTAGCTGCTGACCTGCCTCTACATCCTGCTAGTGAAGAGCAGCTCTTGCGCAGGGTATGAGGTGACAGTCCTCAGTCGCTTCCCCCAGGGGCTGCTCTGTGGGGACAAGCCTCCCTCTGAGTGCCTGGCTTGGAGGGCTTGGTTCATAGGATCCCAGAGCTGTGGGGCTGGCAGGGAGCTCCACAGGTCGCATCTAGTCCAAGCCCCGTCCAAACCAGCCCGGACAGACCCCGTGTCTGACCTCTGAGCAACACAACAGTCACCCCTGCAGAGGCAGTTTAGGTTGCTGCCCTGTTTCTGGGCTGGGTGGTCCCATACGTACTGTATTAGCCCACTGATGCAGTGCAGGGGGCTGTGGTCTGGGGTGCAAACTTGTGGCACATCTGCAGTTGTGCTGTCCATCTGGGGTGGCCCACAGTGAGGGGCTACAGCACCAGGGGGTTTATTGCTGTGTTACGGGTTGCGATACCTCCTTGCTGGCAGGCTGGGAGCCCTGTGGACCAGCATACGTCTTGTCCTCAGGCTGCTGCTTCCCTGTGAGGGAGGAGCCTGGGCTCTGCAGGGCCTCTTCTGGATCAAAGTCCAGCACGTGGGTGTGGGCGGCTTTGGAGTGACGCTGCCCTAAGGGCTGGGTGCAGCCTGCATGACGGGCCCTGGCACTGAAGCGATGCTGAGAAGCCCGGGGTTTCAGGCTGACTTGGGTTTATTCTCCCAGCTGATGATGGACACGTGGTAGAGCGGTGAAAGGGCAGAGCCAGTGGTGCAGGCCTCCTCCCACCCCTTTTGAACCCTGCCCTAAATGGGTCGTCTGGGCTCGGGGGGGTCAAACGGGGCTGGACATGACCCCAGCCCCCCTTCAGCCCCGGGTGCTGCTGCCGATGGGAAGGGTTCAGGGTTTAATGCTGTCATTGTTGGAGGTTGCTGCCACTCACCTCAGCTGTCCAGAGCTCCCCCAGGCACGGAGTCTTCCACTCCGAGATCTGCCGTGGCTCCTCTGCCCCGCGCTCCCTTGGGACTGGAGCTGGCTGTGGCTAACGTGCTGCCTGGAGGCCAGTGAGACTGGGGGCTCTTTCCTGTCTCACTTGCTGGGGAATGTGTTCGCCAAAGGACTCTTCCTGTGTGGGACAGGTGTCGTGGACGCCTTCCTGCTGTATCCCTATGGACCGCTCCTCACTGTCCCGGTTCCTCCTGCTAGCACAAGCTGGGCACCCAGCACCTTGTTTCTGATCCCACGTAGCCCAGCTACCCTGGGTAATCTACTCTTCCACCTTTGGTTCCCTCTTCAGCCCGGGCTCTTGGAACAGGTGACTCCCTGGCGTTCCTCTTCCTCCTCGCCACAGCCTGACTTATGCCTGCCCCCGTGCATGTCTGCTTCGCTGGGAGAAGGTGCGCGTGGCTTTCTTGTCCTTTCACATGTGCTGAGAGGCTGGTGAAGGTGGGCAGTGTCCCCTGCATGCAGGCTGGCTGGGTGGGTAGAGACCACGTGGGAGCTTATAGGTTTGTAGGTTCATAGCTGTAGGATTGGAAGGGACCTGAGCAGATTATCAAGTCTGACCCCCTCCCTTGGGCAGGAATGAATACTGGGCTTATATGACCCCTGATAAGTTTAAGCTCATATGACCCCAGCTAGGTAACGATCCAGCCTCCTTTTAAAGACCCCCAAGGTAGGAGCCAGCACCCCTTCCCTTGAAAGCTGCTTCCAGATCCTAGCCTCCCTGACTGTGAAGTAGCGCCTCCTGATGTCTAGTCTGAATCTATTCTCAGTCTCTTGTAGCTGTTATTCCTTGTTATTCTGGGAGGTGCTCGGGGGAACAGGGTCTCTCACCCATTCCCCTCTGGTCCCACCTGGCAAGTTTATAGACGGCCACTAGATCCCCTCTCAGCCTTCTCTTGTGGAGGCTGAACAGGTTCAGGTCCCGTCGCCTCTCCTCGTAGGGCCTGCCCTGCTGCCCCCTGACCATGCGAGTGGCCCTCCTCTGGACCCTCTCCATATTGGCCACATCTGTCCTGAAGTGCGGCGCCCAGAACTGGATGCAGTACTCCAGCTGCGGCCTGACCAGTGTCGCGTAGAGGGGGAGGATCACCTTGGATCTGCTTGTGATGCATCTGTGGATGCAGGACAAGGTGCAGTTAGCTTTACTGACTGCGTCCTCACATTGGCGGCCCATGTTCATTTTGGAATCGATAGTGACTCTGGGATCTCTTTCTGCCACTGTGCTTTCAAGAAGGGAGTTCCCCAGCCTATATGTATGCTGCTGGTTCTTACTGCCCAAGTACAGTACCCTGCACTTGTCACTATTGAATCCCATCCTATTCACATTCACCCACCCCCTATATCCTGTCCAGGTCCAGGTCCAGACACACCGACAGAGTGCTTGGTGTTTGCCATCATTGCTGCTGCCCTGGGCTGGCTGGAGCTCTGCTGGGCTGGTGACTATCTTGGTCAGTACAGGGTGAAACACATTTCCCTGGGGAGTGGTGCCCTTGCTGGGGGTTGTGTGTGCGGTTTGGTGGCTCCATTGGCTGGCAAGGGGTGAAAACACCTCATTGTAGAGCTCTCCCAGCTCTCTCCCTGCCCGTGCTCCTCTGGCCCCAGTGTCTGGCTTTCACACCCCGCTCTGGACTAGCCCTAGTATTTTGCTGTCCTGGCCCCGTGATGGGACTGCACCTCCTGCTCTCATAGCAGCAGCCTAGGGCCTTGCCAGGGGTTTAACACGTGTAGCCCTCACGTTTCCATCCCCCTGCTTTGACTGGTCCCTGCCATGGCTTGGGGCTGCCAGCAGCGCCCGGTCCGTGAGCTGCTCTTGCTGGCGTGTCTGTCTGCATCTCAGGCTGAACTTCTGCACTGGAACGACCTCTCCCCTTCTGGAGGAGGCTTCACTTTAAGGTTTGAGACCTCAGAGGCATTGCTGGTGACATGAGAGGTACCTGGGGCTGGCTGGTCATGGGCCTGGCTCTGGGGAGCTGTGAGTCCTACACTGTGCTCTTCAGGGCTATGGGAAGTGGGTCTGGTCTGCAGCTGGCCCAGGGCCATGCGTGGCCTAGCTTGTGCAGTTGAGCTGGACAGGAAGGGGCGCATGCTGGTGTGTGGAGGTCTGGCAGGGGACAGTGGGGTCTGTGTGGGATGCTGGCCTGGAGTGATGAGTAGAGCACTGACTCCTGTGCAGACGCAGCTCTGGGCTGGGAGGGGAGGGAGTCAGTGATGCTGAGAAGTGAGCAATGGTTTGCGAGCTGGCCATCTAGCAAGAGGCCAGACCTGCCCAGGCCCAAATCACAGGGTTGGCAGGGACCGTCTAGTCCAGTGTCCTGCACAGATGTAGGACAAGCTGTTCCCAGACAAGGCTGGAGTGATGCTTGCCCAGCCTCCTCATGAAACCCCACAGTAGGAGCAGCACCCCTGGCGTCCCCAGTGTCTGTCCCACTGTCTGCTGTTCCAACAGTTCTCAGCCTCTTTTCCCAGAGATTTAATCCAAGTCTGCTGTGCTGCAGTTCAAACACATCACAGCAAAGGAGTGCTGTGGTTCTTCTTCTTCATGGCAGCCTGTGAACACTGCCGTCATGTCTCCCTTTCATCTCCTTTTTGCCAGACTAAATGTCCCAGGTCCTCTCAATCCCTACTTGTGGGCTGTGTCCCAGCCCCTCATCACTGCTTTTGTAAACTGTGAAGCCCAGACCTGCACCCAGTGCTCCAGCTAAAGCAGAGCCGCTCTGGGCCGAGTGGCACACAGTTCCCCAGTCCGTGCAGCCCCCAAATTACATTTGTTTTTTTTTTTGTGACTGCCTCCCAGGGCTGAGTCTGATCCACTAAGCCCCAGATCCTTCTCAGCAGGGCTGCTTCCCAGCCAGTTCATTCTCACTTTGTCGGTGTGCCTGGTTGTTCTTCACTTTTGTGCAGCACCTCACACCTGCATGGCCTAAATTTCATTCCTCTGCCTGGCACCTAGTTCTCCAACGTATCCGGGGCCTGCTGTGTTTACTCTACCCTTGCGTCAAGTCATTAATCAAGTTAACCGCACTGGACCCAGGAGAGACCTGTGGAACCCATGGGACACCTCCTGCCGTTCCCTCTTACAGTTATTTTCGGCTTGTGGCTAATGCAGTTGGTTATGGATCCACCCAACAGTAACTCTGATAACAGGCTCAGTCTGCAGCACTCTTGCCGCCCGGTCCACCCTTGCCGTGTTCGCTTATCAAATCACCTGCCCAGCACCCACCCTGGTCTCGGCAGCATGCACGTGTGCCGGATGTGGCGATCGCCTCCCTCCCTGGCCGTGCGCTCTCAGGGTGGCTGATTCCCAGCTGGGTGGGGCCACAAGCAGCTCCTCTGTCTGCCCCTGCCAGGATGGCTGGCGGCTGGGTCAGCCGGACCATCCACTTGGCCCTCCACGTGGCTTAGACTGGAGAGGGTCCCCGTAATGCTCACTTCGAGCCCGTAGCACCTGGGTGAGCAAACAGTTCTGCAAGGAGCCCCCATGCTTGGCTTGGAAACTGAAAGGCCTGTCATGGGGTTCCCTACACTGTCTAGCTTGTACCTTATTTCCAGTTTAGCTTTGGCTTCTGGCTCTTGGCTGGTGGCTGTCTCCTGGCACTGGAGAGTGGGTCCCCACAGTGCGGGACAGGACGGTGGGCCAAGATCAGGACTCATGCAGTATCTGCAGGTGCAGGAGGGCAGAGAACGCCAATGAGAGCTCCCTCCTCAGCGCCTGTGGACAGGCCCTGCTTGGGGGTCCCCCCAGGACCACCCCTCGCCAGGCACTTGGGCTGTGCTGGACAGGGGAGTAGAGCTGGGGAAGTGGCCTCCTGTCCTGCCCTGCCAGGCTTTGGCAGTAGTGCAGCTGCAGGTCAGAGCGGCTCCACAGGCTGTGGGGTCTCCAAGGGGTAGCAGGGACCAGGAGGCTAAAGGACCCCCCCAGATATGCAGATATTTGGGGAGAGGGGTTTGGCCAGGCTGGCAGGTAGTGATGTACCATGGGCCACAAACTACTGCTTGGGTTCTCTGCCCCCAGCCTTGGCAGGGCTGCCTTGGCATGGAGGATGGCTCCTGTAAGCCCACAGTGAGTACTGGGCAGCCCCATGGGTGTCGTTGGCCAGCACCACACACGTGCAAGGGGTGGGCAAAAGGCGGCACCTCCCAGGCTTTTTCTCAGCCAAATAGTATTGAAACAAGGTTAGCCTCACTCGGAAAATGCGTGCGTTTTGCTGCTGCACAGCTGTACTCCATCCTGGGCAAGCGCCAGTGCCTTCTCTGCCCCGTGACTGTCCTCCCAGGTGGCTGTGGCTGTGGCAGGGCAGAGGCTGTGGGTCCAGCTGCTTTCAGCCGTAGCCTTGGATATGGAAGTCCTCTGAGGGAAATGCCCCAGAGTAATGGTCATATTGGCACCGTGTTCTTCCAGTGACCTGGCCTTGGCTGTCCATGGCTGGACCCCGGCTCCAAGCACCTGTCCCCACGCTGTTGGCATGTGGGAGCCTGCCCGTCCCAGGCAGTGTTGCTGTGTTGCGGGTGGCCGGGGCTGGGGCAGGTCGTGCTTGGTGGAGTTGTCCACCCTGCCTGAAGGGCCTGGACGGCTGGCGGCTGCTGTGGGAGTGGCTGTGGTTGTGCCTGGGGTGGGAGGTGACGCTGCTGGACCTTGTCTTGCACCTGGGAGCGGCTCTGTACACAGCGGCTCTGCACACACCGCTCCAGCAAACGCCCGCGGGGAGGGAGGGGCGTGTTGGTCAGAGCGCAGGGAAAGTGAAGCCAAGTAACAGGAAACCCTTCCTGGCGGCACAGACTGCATGGGACAGCTGGAGCAGGGCACCCTGCGCAGAGCATGCCCACTGCTCCCCCCAGGGTCCCCGACCCAGCAGGGAGGTCCCTTCTGCCTGGGGGTGCCAGACTGGTGGCCTGGGACTGTCACCCCACCCTGTGCACTGGCAGCTCTGGGTTAACCCAGGGGCAGCTGATGCCCTGGTCCTAGGCCCCTGGGGACCCATGGGAATGCTGCCCTGGGGAGCAAGGGGACAGGCGATGATCAGGGCAGCTTGTCCCAAAGTGGTTTTTCTCTGGCAGCCATGCAATGAAGTGCCTGGCTCCTCTAGCAGGCTCTGGTCCCATGTGCCCTTGGGGCCGGCCACCCCGGCAGCGCATGCAGGCAGGGGGGCAGGAGCCCGTGGCAGAGGTCGGGGGGCCAGGGAGCATGTCTCAGTTGGATGTGAGCAGTTGGGAGCAGGAGAGGAGGCCCGTGGGGCCGTCTCTGAGAAGTGTGTCCCCTTCCGTGCTGGGGCTGCCTCTTCCCCCTGGTCCGTGCCAGCTGGGGTGGGAAGGGCTTGGTGGTGCTCCACACAGGATCAGCCCCATCCAAACCCCCAGACTCATCTTTGTCTGACCTGGCCCTAGAACTGGTCAGTCAACCCTGCAGCCTTGTAGCTGTGCTCAGCACCTGAACCTGCCCCAGACAGAGCAGGGGGATGTGGGCTGCCAGTGTCCTGCTGCTGCAAGAGTCCATAATGTCCTAGAGCCCTGGTGTTGGCAGGGTCCCGCATAGTCGCATTCAATCCAGGCCCTGCCTGAGTAGGAAATAGCCCGTCTGAACCAGCCCAGGCAAACCCCATGTCCAACCTTGGAGCCACACGACAGTCACTTCTGACAGCCCCAGGCATCACCCCGGCCCCCAGGAAAGCAGGGGGCCATGGCCGCCAGCATCCTGCTGCTGTCAGGGGGGTCATGGACACTGCAGAGAGCCCAGGCTGTGCCCCCTGCAGAGGAAGGCAAAGCCTCCCAGTCTGGACCAGTCTGAGCAGGGGGGCAATCCCTTCCTGCCCCAGTGCAGCGTTAGGCTGAGCCTGAGCGCAAGGGCAAGACCCTCCAGCCAGGACCCTGCAGGGTTGGTGCCAGTAGGAGCATTGGCACAGCCCAGCCCCATCCCCAGCCTGGCCTGCAGCCAGCACCCAGCTCTGCTGAGGAAGAAGGAAAACCCCTGATCCCTGGACTAATGGGGTAGCTGTGGCGTGTGCATTATCCTCTTGCACGGCATTAGTGAAAGCACTGCTGCATCCACATGCTGCAAAAGAGCCAGGGTGTGAGGTTGCTGCCAGCAGAGGGGTGATGAGCTTTGCTGGAGCAAGAACGAGCAGGGCAGGCGGGGCCCCCGTCCCAGCGCAGCCAGGCAGAGCTGGTGTGCGAGGCCTGTGGCCCTGGCAGCTCGTGGCTTGTGGGCTGTCGAAGCCTCCTGTGCCCGTGATGCCAGGCACCGATGCTCAGCTTTCCCTGGCCAACTCTGCGTGTCACCTGAACTGCATGGGGTGCGGCACTTGGGCATGGCTGACTGCCCGCCCGGCTCAGTGCCAGCGCGGCCCAGTTCCAGCACAGCCATTCCTGGCGTGTCTCTGACTTCTGGGCACAGGGGCTGCCGGCTCCTCGGTGCCCAGACAAAGGCAGCAGTGTGCTCCTGTGAAGGCTGGGCACCCGGGGGTGTTGCCTGCAGGGGGCTGCAACAAGGGCCTTGTGTGTGGGCAGGCCTGGTTGCAGCAATTGGCCTTTGTGCATCTGGGGTTTGCCAGCAATGCCAGGAACAGCTCGAGAAGCTGTTTGTGCCTCTGGGCTGGGGCTGGGGATGGGCTCTGCAGCTGCTCTGCTTCTGGGGAGGGTGCTGTGGGCAGGCGGTGGGGGTGGGCTTGCGGGACTGGGCAGGAAGAAGGGCAGGAACCCCCATTCAAGGAGTCCCCACAAGCGAGAACAGCACCTGCTGGGCTGTGGTGGTGCCAGGCACATGGAGACTCGGGCTGGTTTGGACAGGGCTGATCCTGCCTCAGGCAGGGCTGGGACTAGATGAGCTCTCCCTTCCAGCCCCACTTCTCTATGACTCCGTGATCTGCTTGGTGTGTCTCTGCTGGGGTTGGTGGAGCTGGTTGCTGCATCTCACTTCCAGCATGACCAACCCTTAGCACCCAGCCTCTCCATCCCAGGCAGGATGTGCCCGCCAAGAGTAAAGATGCCTGGGCCTTTGTCAGCCGGCCCAGGGCTGTGCCACACTCAGAGAGGGCCTTGCCAGGCACCACACTTCCCAGGGATGCCAACACGGGGCAGGGATGTTGTAGCCACCTGTTTGCTCTGCGCTGGTCATAGCCCATATTGGCCCCTCGTCCTCTCGGGGGGCCAGGTGCTGGCCTCGCTTGCCTGCTGTGCCCAGGTCTGCCTCCCTGTTCTTGCCTTTCATTGTCAGATGCTCCTTTCTTCTCCAGAGCCTCCTGCTGCTTACAGGAGTTGTTAAAAAGGCCCCTCCATCTTTTGTGGTCTGGGAGTTGTGGCTGCAGAGCCAGGCTGACTTAGCCATGCGGGCAGCCAGCTGGGCCTGGGGTCCCGACGGGGTGCAACAAGATGAAATACGGAAGTAGCAGGAGCCTTAAGCTGCCCGGGAGTCCTTTCCGAGGAGGGCCAAAGCCACATCGATCTGGTCTCACTTCCTGCTTTGTGCAAACGAATGAAGCATAGGACACAACTGCATGCTGCAGCTGTCCTGCTGCTGCCGTCTGAGCTGGCGTGGGGCAGGGAGGGCACTGGGTGTGAAAAGCCTCACTAGGCGGGAATTCATCACTGCTCTAGGTGCTCCCAGATGAAGGCAGGGGGACCCTGCAGTCACAGCCTAGGCTATGGCTGGGTGGCAGTGCTCTAGGCCCTTCTGACCTCAGTGGGCAAGGCAACGCCTCCATGTCCCAGAGCTGAGAGCTCCCTTCCTGACCCGCGTCTCCATCATTGAGTCCAGGGCTTCTGGGCTTTGGGGGCTGAGATGATGGCATGTGCTCCAGCAGGGCCAGTGCCCCACAGAGGTCTCCACCCCTGTTCACACCAGGGAACAAGCTGTGGCTGTGTGGGTGTCTGCACAGAGCCCTGCAGAGCCGGGTCGCAGTCTTGTCCTGCCCTGCTTTCGCGTGTCTCCAGGCGGATCATCTGCTCTCCATTCCTTGGTCGTGCTGTGATGGGAGCCACATCTCCCTGCACGGCACAGATTAAATTGATCGGTGCCTGCCGGGCCCCCGGGCACCGTGGTGACAGAGCTGTGTACATCTTGGAGAGGTGCTGGCTGTGATCCAGACAGGGGCTTGGCAGCTTGCTCTGCTGACAGCGGTGTCTGGCATTGAGCTGAGTGTTTCCTGAGCTCCGGATCTTCAGCTGTGGGGAAGCCAGGCCTCACGTTTCTGAGGTTGCTGATCTGCTTCCCAGTACCTGGACACCCAGCCAAAGGTCTGCCAGGGTCCAGAAGGTCCTGTGGGAAGCCAGAGACTTGGGAGCAGCCTGGTTGGGAAGAGCTCTGCTGTCTCTTCTGCTTGGGAGGGAGCAAGACCTCCAAAGGGTCTTGCATTTAAATGTGGACATCCAAGCATGGCTGGACCAGTCGTGGAGCCTCAAAACCACCAGGTGCCAGCAGGCCCCAGAGCTCCTGGGGCAGGGAAACAGCTGAAGCGAAAGAAGTGCAGATTGGAAATGGGTACGGAGAGAGCATAGGGTGGGCATCTGTCATTGGCAGTCTCTAAATGGCCCTGGGTGTCTCTGAGAGATGCCACGATTCAAGCAGAGCTCTTCCAGGGAGTGGTGGGGATGGCCTGTGGCCTGTTCCTGTGCAAGAGGCCAGGTTAGGTGACTGCAAGAGTCCTGAACGCCTAGGAGCTGCTGACTAGTCCTGTCCCTTGACCCACGTTGTGTTTGCTGAGGGTGCAGGGTCCTGCCTGAGTTCTCGTGCCAGTTTGCATTTGTGAATGTGCCCATGGCCTGGATGAAACCCTACACGGCTGCTCTTCCTGGGGAGCAAGGAGGAGGTGACCTGAGCCCAAGAGAAGGGTTGTTCGAGGGCTCCTTTGATGCTCAGTTAGTGACTCTGCCAGGCTCACACCCAGTGCCTGGGCTTGTAGATGTTCCCCTCCAGACCAGGCCAGGAGCTGGTGCCTGCTTTCTCTGCCCCCTCCCTGCAGCGTCCAGATTGCAGCTGCCTCCAAAGGGGGCTGGGCTGCTCCACCCTAGCAGGTGCAGCCACAGAATGGCTTGTGGCGTGTGGCAGCCCTTCAAACAGCCCCACAGCAAGTCCTATGGAGTGGGAGCTGGAGCAGGCAGCTGGGCGCGGAAGCAGCCAGCCACTGTCTGTCTGGGTTTGCAAAGCATGTGTGCAAGGGGAAGCCGCTGGGGTTGCTGCAGTCTGGCCTCCAGAGCTCCAAATAGTCAACCTCACACCCTGCCTCACACCTCTGCGTGCGGCTTTAAGGGTGGCTCGCAGGGAAGAAAACAGCAGAGCCTGTTTTTAGCTTTTGCTTCTTTGCAAAGACCTCCCGAGAGCACCTCTTGCATCTCAGAAACATCCAGAGCTTCTTGTGCTGGAGGGTCCCTTGGGGAAACATGGCCTCAGGAGAGACTGAGGCTGGAGCGCTGCAATGGGGCAGCTGTTAGAGAGACTGTATGATGCTCACTTGTCTGTTCAAGTCCCTGACTGCCTGAGCCCACGGAGCCAGGTTGGAGCAGGCTTGAAGTCTGACTGGTCCATGGCTGTGACCAGCATGAGGTGCTCGAGAGGAGGGTGGGAGAGCCTTCGAGTAGACAGCAGGGTTTAACTTTGGGGCCTCTTTGGGATCTTGTGTCATTCTTCACTTTGGTGGCTGCCCATGGCTGAGGATTTCTCTGTCTAATCCGGCGTCAGGTGACAGTTATTTGCATGCTGAATTTCCCACTGTTAGACTCTGCTGTGGCCGTTCCTCCCTGTGCCCAAGATGTCCTGCTCTATTATGTCTCCTCACAAAGTTTCTCCAGGTTCTGAATAATTCCTGCTGCCCTTCTCTGACCCTCTTAGCTGTGTTGTATCCTTCCTGAGATGCGGGAAGCAGCAGGGCACCACAATTCCAGCTGAGGCTGCACAATCTATTTATATACCGCACTGCAATAGTCTCCTTTCCATGTCTTCCCTATTCTCCCAGCTCGTTAGCTTTTCTGAGAGCAGCCGCAAGACAAGCAGAAGTCTGCGCTGAGCTGTCTCAGGTGTTGCCCAGGTCCTGTTCCTGAGCTGGTGCAGCACAGTGAGAACTGTGAGGGGCTGGCGCAGGAGTTGCTTTAACACATGGGTGGGCAATTATTTTGGCTGGAGCTGGAGGGCCACTTAACAAGTTTTGGTGAGCTGTTGAGGGCCACACATGCAAAATCTTTTAGAAGATATCATTTTAACAAATTATAGCTAAAAAAAAAAATCATGCACTAAACATCAAACATCTACTATAACATATCCTGCTGTGCTGTTCCAGAGGCTGGAAGGGAGCTGCAGCTGGGCGGCTACTGCCCCAGTGCGCGGGGCTCCAGCTTTAGCTCCCGACCACCTTCCACCCACTTTGCCTGCTCAGTACAATGAGTGGCCGAGTGGGCATTAATGTCTCTGTACACAAACATGGTGAAGTCTCCTCTGGATACGGGGTGCGCCATGACTGGGGAGATGGAAGCAAAAGGGAGCAGGTGCAGAGAGGGGCTCGGGGTGGATGTGTATGTACTGGGGGGCAGGGATAGGTTTGCCCTCTAATACTTTAGCGAAGGCCTGCGGCAGCACCAGGCCCAGCAGGATGAGCTGGCTGCAAGTGAGCGTGGGTAGGAAACTGCAAGACATTTTCCAGTCTTGCAGTGGGGTGGGCCAGAGCAGCCACCCAGCAGGACCAGCAAGAGCAAGAAGCTGAGCTGCTTCCCAGACTCTGTGTGGAAGGGGTTAATTGACTTGCAGTTAAGGATGGTTGTCTTCTGTGATTGTCTTATCTGTATGTCGGAAGATGGCTGATGAGGCCTGTCTGGGATTGACAGACTTGGTGGATGGTGCTGGATTCTTGATTTGGCCCATGACATAATATTTCTGCCAAACCTGCTTTTTTTCATCTCCTGTTGATGTCATGAGGTTTCAAAGTACTGAGACCCCTGCAGTAGACTCTTCCTCCATTTGGGATGGTCCTGGGTGATAGTTTCCCAGGAGCTGACATTGATGTTGCATTTTAAGTTGGCCTTGAGGACATCCTGGAAGCACCTTCTCTACCCTCCTCTTGAGCGTACATCTTGGCTGAGCTGGGAGAATAAAACCTGCTTCAGACGTCTGGAGTTGGACATCCTGACAGCCAGCCCAACAAAGCCGATCTTGGATGATCATTGCCACAATACTTGTGGTGTTTGCTGCAGGAGGATGCTAACATTGATGCATCTTCTTCCCACTGGATTCAGCGGATCATCCACAGGCAGCATTGGTGGTACTTCTCCACCAACTTCAGATGTCTCCTGTATGTTGTCCACGTCTGAGCTCCATACAGCTAGGTGGGGACCATGACTGCTTGATAAGCCACGAGCTTGATTTCAGATTTGATGTCACGATCTTTGAGCACCCATTTCTTCAGGTGTCCAAAGGCTTCATTTGCACATCTCATGCGATGTTGGATTTCTTTCTCAATGTCAGCCTTTTATAAGAGACGGCTTCCAAGGTATGGGAAATACTCGGTGTTCACCAGATTCTCACCATGGATCTGGATTACCAGAGCTGGGGACTGTTCATTAGGAGCTTGTTGGTGGAGGACCTTAGTCTTCTGAATATTAAGCATCAGTCCCATTTTCTTGTATGGCTTGGTAAAGACGTCGACGAATGCCTGAAGGTCTGCTTCCGAGTGAGCACCCACTACAGCATCATCAGCGTACTAGAGCTCAATGAATGAAGTTGGGGTCATCTTGGTTTTGTCTCGGAGTCAGCTGAAGTTAAACAGCTTAGCATCCACTCAGTAGTTTGGCTCTACTCTGACTGGAAGCTTGTTGGTGGTCAGATGTAACCTCGCAGAAAGGAATATTGAGCAGAGTGTTGGAGCTGTGCCGCAGCCTTGCGTAACTTCTGTTGTAACCTCAAAGGGATCTGTGATAAACCCATTACTGAGAACCACTGCTGGCATACCGTCACGGAGCAGGCAGAGAATGCCGACAAAGTTCAGTGGGCATCTGTATGTCAGAAGGAGCCTCACTTCTTGGCTGATAGAGTCAAAAGCCTTCATGAAGTCAAAGAAGGCCATGTCGAGAGGCTTGTGTTGTTTCTAGCTTTTCTGCAGCTGGCCAGCTGTGAAGATCATGTCAGTTGTGCCTCTTGATACCCTAAACCCACACTGAGATTCCCGGAGCAGGTCTTCAGCAGAGGGAAGGAGACGGTTCAGGAGGGTTGTTGCAGTGATCTTTCCTGTGGTGGACAGCAAGGCAATCCCTCTGTAGTTTCCATGGTTGAACTTCTCTCCTTTCTTGAAGATTATTGCAGATATAGCATCCCTGAGGTCATCTGGGATTTCCTCATCATTCCAGTTCCTTAAGATGAGGGCATAAAGCTGTGATGAGAGCTCTTCTCTTCCCGGCTTGAAGATTTCAGCAGGGTTTCCATCCGCTTCCATCTGCCTTGTTGTTCTTCATCTGCTTGATGGCTTTCCTCACCTTGTTAAGGGTTGTGGGGTGCGAAGATCATCTCTGACTGGGTGTTGTGGGATGGAGTTGGGAACACTCTCATCAACAGCAGAGTCTCGAATGAGAAGTTCTTCAAAAAGCTCTGTCCAGTGGGCGTTGGTGGCTCCCCTTTTCTTGATCAGGTCTCCTCTATCTTTAGGTCTCCAGGGGGTTGGTCCCTGAGTGCTCACACCGTAGATGGCTTTGGTGGCACTGAAGAAACTGTGCATATTGTGAATGTCAACAAAATGCTGAATCTCCTTAGTCTTGTCTTCCCACCATTTGTTCTTCATATCCAGGGTCCTCCTTTGAACCTCTGCCTTGACTTGTTTCAGTTTCTTTTGCTTGGAGCTGGTGTCATTTTGCCCAACACGAAAGGCCTCCTGCTTGCGATCGATCAACTCTTGGATCTCTCGGTCATTCGCATCAAACCAGCCTTGGTGTTTCCTGGTAGAGGACCCAAGTGTCTCCCCACAGGCCGTGATGACGGTGGCCTTGAGGACACCCCACAGGCTGCTGACCTTCTACCATGGTTGACTGGAATTCACGAGTGTTTCATTGAGGCACTGGTGGAAGAGGTCTCACTTGTTTGGGTCCTTGACTCCTTCATCGTTGATCTTCCATCGACATTACCTCTATTTCACCCATTGTTTGGGAGCCAGTTTGAGTGACAGGACCGAGTGAATGAGTTGGTGATTTAGTCCAGCAATCCTCAGCTCCTAGCATAGCTCGGGTGATGCAGACATCTTTGCAATCCTGGGCATGGATGATGACATAGTCAATCAGGTGCCAATGTTTAGATCGTGGGCATTGCCATGCTGTCTTGTGCCTTTTTTCTGATGGGACTGGGTGTTGGTGATGGTGAGTAGAAGAGGACTGGATGTGGTAACCCTGGGGCCCCTTTCAGCCCCGTGTCCTGCTTTGCCCCTCAGTTGCACTGTGTTTTGCTTCACACACAACCCTTGTTTCTTAAAATGCCCCTGGAAGGCCAGGGGGGCATGCATGCTCTGAGATAAGTGGCTGTATGTTATTTAACTCTCTTAGCATTTTAAGATGCACGGAAAAACCTGTCTAGAGCAGCGTGTTCACTGCGTCACTAAACCTGCCCGAGGCAGGGCCTTTGTTCAGAGCTGCACCAGTTGGGTATAGCGGAGGTGACGGCGCACAGTGAGGCATTTTCCTTCTGTTTGCTGCCGAATTTGTTCAGACCATCAAAAGCTCTCTGTCTCTTCCTTATCTCATCCCTGAGCTTGTCCCCTTCCTTATCCAAATAATCTTTATTAGGTGTCTGGTTGCAGCTCAGTTTTTTGTGCGAGGACTGAGGGAAAGTAGGTGTTGAGAAGCTCTGCCTTCTCTGCATCTCCTGTTAAACTGGAGATCAGATCAGGAACAACTTCTTCACTGTCAGAGCAGTGAGGCAGGGGAGTTGTGGACCTCCCTCCCCGGAGGTGTTTAAGAAGAGGCTGGACACGCATTGGTCCAGGCGTAGCCACATCTACTTTCTGCTGTGGAGGCTTCCCAGGCTCTTGGGCTTTGCTGATTGCTGCATGAGGCCTGGAGGGAATTTTACCCCCCTGGCTGCTACAGGCCTCAGAGGGGTTTTTGTTGTTTGCTTTGTAGGGCGGGGGCGTTTAAGGCTTCCTGGGAGGCACTGGGTGTTGGCTGCAGTTGGGGATTGTGACTGGGCAAGGCCAACACTCCCGCTGGGACTTAAACTAAGAGGTTCTTGGCTAGAGGGCCTTGCCCCTCCACTCAGGGTCAGATTGATGCTGCACTGGGGCAGGAAGGATTTTCCCTCTGGTTAGATTGGTATGACTAGGGGCAGGGGTCTCCGCTTCTTCTGCAGCAGGGGCACAGCCTAGGCCTGGGATCTCTGGAGCTTTTGCACCTGCAGGACATCAGTGGCCAGAGCCCGCCTGCTTTCCCTGGGGCTGTCGGGGTGACTGTCGTGTTGCTCAGAAGTCGGACACAGGGTTTGTCTGGACGGGGCTGATTCTGCCTCGGGATAAGGTGCGACCCGTGGAGGTCCCTGCCAGCCCCTTGTCTAGGAGTCTGTGATTCTTACCGTTGCAGTGCCGCTTGTTAAAGATGAGCACCTGCCCCCTCAGTAACATACTCGTTGGATGGATTAAGAACATGCAACCGGACAGATGCCAAGGTCAGTGTCCTCGGGGGTTTGTCACCGAATGGTGGTTGCTCCTAGTGTGGTTCTGCAGGACGTAGGCTGCTTTTGGGCCTGCCGTTGCTCGGCCCCGTGACCAGTGACCAAGACCAGTTTGCAACATGCAGCTAATGCCCAGGTTCCTGGTGCAAGGAGTGATGACGAGTACAGGGCAGGCTGACAACAACCTGGGGTACGTGGTGAGCTGGGCCCACATGGGCAGGACGAGCCTCCCATCTGGGTGCGAGGGCTGCAGCCCGGGCCTGTCCTGGACAACAGTGCCTCCATGCTGGGTTTTAGGGAGCATGGGGACAGGCAGCCTGGCAGGGATTCCCTGCATGATGCCGTAGCTGGAGGGCAGCGGGGTGATATCCGTGGGTACGGGCAGCGTGCGACTTTGGGTGCCGTGCTGGCATCCACGTTCTTGAATGGCACTGCAGGGAGCACAGGGAAAGGCTGAGAGCTGCCTTGTAGCAAGACTGGAAGAGCTTGGTCTGAATTGCACCAGGAAACCTGAGAGAGGTCTGGCGTTTAGTGTGTGGGTCCCAGAGTCCTGGGCCGGGGGCCGGGGAGGGTTGTTCTGGGCGTGGATGCGCTCTGCACAGATTGAAACGAGAGCTCAGGCCTGGGGAACATGGGGGCTCTCCTTGGACATGGGGGCTCCCTGGAGCTGCTTTCCTCCTGCCTGGCCGGGCCGTCCATGTGGGGAAGGTGCATGCCCTGGTCGCCAGTCATTAGCGGTGCTGTCAGGATGCACTGGGAGAGGGTCTCTGGCCGATGCTTGTTCACGCAGGGAGTTAGAGGGAGGCGGCCATCCCAGGTGCACCATGGACTAATTGCACCCCCCAGGCAGAGGGACAAGGAGCAGGAGAATTGGGCAGCAGGAGCCTGCCCCCATCCAGCAGTTGACATGTGTGCTAAGGACTGGCACTTTGAAGGTGCTTCTTGGATGTGGTCTGGGGCAAGCTCTGTCCCCAGCTAGGTGACCGTGGGCTTTACGGCCCAGGGTAGGGTAGAGCAGCACAGTTGCTGACCCTCCTCTTTGGACACGGGTTCCTCGCCTGCAGGGGAGACGATGCGAGGTCTGCACCCGTGAAGTGTCGTGCCTGCTCCCCCGTCAGCGAGAAACCGGGAGAGGAGCCCGCTGCTGAGTTAGCAGCCTCCAGTTCTCCACCGCTGCCCCCGGCGGGGGCGGGGAGGACCAGTTTGAACTGCTCCGTGAGAGAGGTGTGCACCAGTTTTACACACGGATAGAGAAGCCAGCAAGCATTAAACCAGAAATAATTCCCCCTTCTGCCTCCCACTGAAGCTGCCTGGTCTACCCGGTCCTCCCAGAGCTGGGCCACGTGCAGCTGAGCAGGTGTTGAGCGTGCCTGGGCTCGCCTCTACCCAGGAGCACCACCTTTCCCTGCAGCCCTGGACCCTGAATCGCAGGCAGTGCCTGCCTGGTCCTGGCAGGGACACGGCGTGGACAGAGCCTGGAGGTGACCTGTACGGCTGGTCACACGGTCCCAGCTGCTGGCAGCTCAGGCTGCCAAGGAAGCAAAGGGAAACAAAGGGTCCTTGAGGACAGAGGCATTTAGGTGTGCTCTTACCCCACGCGGCAAGGGCAGGGTGTCCCCAGCTGAAGAGAGCACGGATTTTTTGCAGGGCAGGGCTGCACTGGTGCCTCCAGTCTCTGCTCATGTGTTAGCAAGAGGCTCAGGCTGGTGTCTGAGGAGAGGCTGAAGGAGCTGGGCATGTTCATCTTGCAGAAAAGACACTTAAAAGGGGATATGACAGCAGTCTACAAATGCGTGAAGGGCTGCCAGAGAGGAGGAGGAAAACTTTTTCTCCGGTTGCGGAGAGCAGGACACGGACTAATGGCTTGCAGTTGCAGCAAAGCTGGTTTAGACTGGAGATCTAAACAGTTCTTCCCTGGCAGAGCAGGGAGGCCATGGGAGAGATGCCAGGGAAGTGGGGGGACTCGCCATCACTGGAGGGGTCAAGGAGCGGGTGGACAGGATTTAGGCGTGCTCTGCTATGGGGATTTCCTAGGCTCAGGACTTAACTGCCTGCCATGTGGGGCTGGGAGAAAACTTCCCCCCCCCCCCCACTGCTTCTTGTGCAAGGGGGCTTTCCCCCTTCCTCAGGGGCCCTGGTGCTGGCTGCAGCCCAGGCTGGGGTGGGATGGGGCTGTGCCAATGCTCCTGCTGGCACCAACCCCGCAGGGTCCTGGCTGGAGGGTCTTGCCCCTCTGCTCGGGATCAGGCTGCTGCTGCACTGGGGCAGGAAGGAATTTCCCCCCCGGTCAGACTGGTACGGACTGGGGGAGGGTGCTTTCCCCGTGCAGCAGGGCCACGCTCTGCCGGTCTCGGCATATATTAGTACCCTTTCATAGGAGCAGGACGTTGGCTGCCGTGGTCCCCCTGCTTTAACTGTGGCAGGTTCGGTTGTGATGTCTGAGCTGTGTCAGGGTGACAGTAGTTTAATGAAGAGTTTAGATGGTGGGTTTGTCTGGGCTGGTTTGGATGGGGCTGATCCTGCCTCCAGCAGGGCTGGGACTAGATGTGTCCCTGCAGGTCCCTGCCAGCCCCACTTACTTATGACTGTGGGTTTATGTGCTGTTGGCAGTGCATTGTCTTTGTGCTGCGGCCCAACTCCCACCAGGCCCCTGCCATGGTCCCTCTCCTGTCTGGCTGGGTCCCGGTGCTTAGACCTGGGGGCCACGTGGTGACAGGACCAGGCCCACTGCGCTGGGCACTGCACGGATCCAGGCCGGCCCTGCTGCGTACAGTTTCTACGCGCTGCTGAGTAGCAGCTCAGGTGGAAAATGTTAAATATAGCAGCGTTCTTTGCGGTGCATCTTTCTGCAGAAAATGGCTGTGGGCTGAAACCTTAGAACTGAGCTCTTTCAGTGAAATGAGGAGGAAAAGAGTTGTTTCTGGGCCTTGGGGCAGCTCTGGGCTGGTCCAAGCAGCCACATCTGCAGCTGCGGCTGCAGCAAGCGTCACCGGCAGGCCCAAGATAACACAGCAGCATGCTCAGGGATGGCTCTGTCCTGCACCCAGGTGTGGGTGCGCTTGGGGAGGGAGAGGCTCATGGGTTGATGATGTCCTCACTGTAGTGACCACAGGAGCTAGGAGGCCTCGTCTCTGCCCCCTGCATGTCGTAGCTGCATCCACCTCCAGCTGCTGCCGCACATCCTTCCTCCCACCAGATAAGCTGCTGTTTCCAGTCTGGGGACACCTACAAAGGCGAGCAAATGACACTGAGCACTTTGAAGAGGCAGGAAATAGTGCACAGCACACTATCTCCACCCCACCATCTCCCGCCACAGCAGGGGAGGGGGTGTCGTTAGCCACTGGGGTCTTTCCCTGGGAAACGAGCAGGGCGAGAGCCCCTGTCAGGGAAAGGCCAATGAGTACGAATCAACCCTGCCACCCTCCATCACAGCAGTGAGGCCGGCTGGGAGCTGGAGCCGCACGAAAGGCTGGCTTCTCTGGCCCTGGGCACAGCTCCAGCATTCGTGTGAAGGCAGTGCGGTTTCTAGCCCTCGTGCGTGCGGAGAAGGAATTGAGAGTGAATGGATGCAACAGGCATGGCAGCAGCTGCCTGATCCAGATGCCAGCCTGCAGCAATCAGCCTGGGGATGGGAGACTGTGCAGCCACAGCCTGACAAGGGTCTAAGCGCCTGTATTACCCTGCTTGGCAGGGAATGTCCATGGGGTGTGGGAGGCAAGGGCCGGTGGCCGCGCACCCACTGCACCGGGCAGCGGGTAATGGACTTGCACAGACTTGCACGTGGCATCAGCTCCTGCCGTGAGAAAGGAAAGGGAAGCAAGTAGCACGGTACAGGGAACCATGTCCCAGGCCACGTGGATTTAGAGCTGCTAATGCACTTGAGGAGGGGGTTTCCAGCAGCACAGTTTAGCTCCTTTATATCAGTCCCCAGTGGGGGAAATGCAAATCACTTCAGAAAATCTCCAGCTGTCAGACCTGCTGCTGGCACCTGTTCAGTTACTCAGACTGGGATGACCTGGGCCATGGCTGGGCTCTTGCCTTGTGAACTGGGGGTGGACTGTGGGTTTCAGTGCCCAGAGGCAGGAGCTGCACCTGGGTCTCCCAGACCCTAGCCAGCTGAGCACCCTGCTGCTGCCTTACCCGGCAGGCTGCAGTACTGAGAGGGGCTGGGGCGAGGTGCTCAGCCCTGCCATGGGCTTGTGGCTGTGAATCCTGCCTGGAGCCGGGTGCCTCCCTGCAGCCCAGAGCAGGGCCAGGGCAGACATCATGCTCGTCGTCTCTTGGCCTGACAGCTCCCTGCACACAGAGTGACTCTGGCATCTTCTTGTACCTGCAGCCTTTGGGCCATCTGGGAGACCTTCTTGGCCCAGGGCTGGTCCCTGCACCTGACTGTCACCAGCAGCCTTGTCACTTGGCCCAGGCCCTGGGCTCTGGTTTCAGCAGGAGATGTAAAGATTCTCTGTCCTTTTGGCCCCTTCACTGCAATGCAGCTATGGGAGGTAGGAAGGAGAAGGGTTGTGTCAACCCCCCTCCGCCCCACACCCATCTGCTCAGCATGCTGGGCCAGGGAGGGTCTGTGTTATTTCCAAATGGCCAAGGGCTGCCCTCACTGCTTGAGCTGTTCCCTGGCACTTGGGTGAGCTGGAGCGGTCATGGTCCAGGCCTCCTCCCCGGGAAGCTGCCAGAGGTGGGGAAGAAACTGGGAGGGGAGAGGAAAGGGTAAGCAGACTGGATGCACCCAGAGCTGCTGCTCACGTCCTTCCAGTTCCTGCTCCGGCTGGAACTGCTGAGCAGCAGCTGCAGGGTCAGCAGCCCCAGGACTGACCTGCTCCCCCATCCTCAGGCCCCCAGGTGATCTGCCAGAGCCCGAGGCAGCTGGGGTGCTCCCTACCCCACAGGGCTGGATTACGTTGCAGCCCCGTCGGTGCTGTGGGACCAGCTGACCAGCTCCCCTCACCTTCCAGGCTTCCTGTAGCAGCTTCGGCAGGGTCTGGCATGGTTCGGAGCACAATGAGGCGCTGAAAGGTGCTGCGGACTCGAGCGGTGCATGCACTTGCTTGCAGGTAGCTGATGTTGGTCACAGTGCAAGTCACAGACAACATGCCGGGAGCTGCCTGGGTTCACAGCTGAGCCAATCCTGCACTTATCCAGCCTGTGCTGAGGAGCTGTATGGGGAAGGGAGCTGCTGAGAGCAGCTGGTTGCTTGCTTGCAGGATGGCAGCAGCAGGCCAAGGCTCTGACAGGCAGCCTCCTGCCCTCTCTTGTTCTGCCCATGTGGGAAGAACAAGGAGCAAGGGAGGCTCAGGTTGGATATTAGGAAAAACTTCCTTACCAGGATGGTGATGAAGCTCTGGAGCAGGCTACTCGGAAAGGTTGAGGTACCTCCATCTTTGGAGATGTTTAAGACCTGGGTAGACAGAGCCTTGGCTGGGATGATGTAGTTGAGTCTGGTCCTGGTGTGAGCAGGGGAGTGGACTAGATGTGACCTCCTCAGGTCCCAGGGCCTGGCCTGGCTAGTTCAGGCTAATGCACCATTGCTTGGTTTGGGATCGAGGCCAAGAAGGTGCTGACTTGACTGATCTCCAGAACTCGTATCAGACTTTCCAATCGGGCTTCTTCAAACGAGCACTGTCATTACCTCTTAAAGGGGCAGCACGAGACTGCAAAGCTTAAACGCACAAAAATAAGCACATCCAGATTCACCCACACACACAGCGGGTGAGGTCAGATTGCTCCAGCTGTCTGCTTTTCCCACCGGGGTGCTCAAAGGGCAGGGAAGGGACAGTGTCGGCTGCAGGGGGTTACGAGTGTAGCCCAGGTGGTCAGTGCTGCCCCGCCACAGTTTCGTGCCTGAGCCCTGTAGAGGAAGCGGGTGTGCACTGGTGGAGGGCGTGGGTGACGTAGTCCAAAGGCAGCGTCTGTGTCTGTGTCCATCCCCATGTCCGCTCTTGCAGCCCTCACCTATCCCGGGCATCTGCATGTACATGTGTGTGCATGCATGACTACTGTTGCTGAATTGGAATGAGGGGGTTTGGCCCCGTGGCTGCCTGTTAGTTTTTCCCAGACCTCCTGACCAGTCCCCTCTGCCTCATCGTGCCTCCTGCTGTGGCTCCTGGTGTGGTGGGGGGATTTGGTGCCATTGCACGGTGGCTCTGACTTGGCCTGGTCTGGTGGGAAGGTGCAGGTGCTGGGTCCCTGCCCACTGAGCAGCTGGTATCACTAACCTGTTATTGCTGCAGCCCCAGGGTGCGGGGCTGGCACCAGGTACTTGGGAGCTGGTGCTGGGATCTTAGCTTATAGATTCAGAGAGTCGGAAGGGACTTCTGTGGGCCATCTAGTCCGACCCCCTGCCCCGGGCAGGCAAGAAAAGAGTCACCAACCCTGGGGCCATGTGATCCCAGCCAGGTGTCTGTCCAGTCTCCTCTTGAAGATAGACCCCCAGGGATGGGGCGAGCACCACCTCCCTGGGAGCCCATTCCAGATTCTGGCAACCGTGACCGTGAAGAACTTTTTCCTAATGTCCAGCCTAAACCTTCTCTCCAGTAGCTTATGGCCATTGTTCCTTGTCGTTCCAGGGGGTGCCCTGGTGAACAGATCGTTGCCTACTTCGTGTTGCTCTCCCCTTATGAATTTGTACGCCGCCACAAGGTCCCCTCTCACCTTCTCTTGGAGAGGCTGAAGAGGTTCGGGTCCCTCAGCCTTTCCTCGTAGGGCCTGCCCTGCAGGTCTCTAATCAGATGAGTGGCTCTTCTTTGGACCCTCTCCAAGTTGTCCACATCCTGCTTGAATGGCAGCGCCCAGAACTGGACACAGTACTCCAGCTGCAGCCTGACCAGTGCTGCATAGAGGGAGGATCACCTCCCTGGACCTGTTTGTGAAGCACCTATGGATGCACGACAAGGTGCAATTGGCTCTGCCAACTACTTCATTGCATTGGCGACTTGTGTTCGTCCTGGAGTCAACAGTGACTCCAAGCTCTCTTTCTGCCTCTGGTGCTGAGAAGGTCACCCCCCAGCCTGTAGGTATAATGGCAGTTCTTCCTCCCTAGATACAGCACCTTGCACTTGTCCTTATTGAATTGCATCCTGTTGCTCTCTGCCCACTTCCCCAACCTGTCGAGGTCAGCCTGGATCTGGTTCCTCCTCACCAGGATGTTAGCCTTGAATCCTTAGGTCCCCCACCCGGTCATCCCCTGTGGCCAACACCAAGTCGAGCAAGGCATTACCCCTGGTGGGACTCCTTACCTCCTGTGTTAGGTGGAGGTCCTGAATACAAGTTAAGAACCTACGAGACCGGTTAGATCTAGCTGACTGCTCCTCCCAGCATATGTCTGGGTAGTTAAGGTTCCCCATGACTACCATATCTCTAGACCTCACAGCCTCTTCGAGCTACTTGGAAAATTCCTGGTCTAGCTCATCATCCTGGTGCAGCAGCCTGTAGTAGACCCCCACCACCAGATCCCTTTCACCCCGAGCCCCTTGGATCCTAACCCACAGAGTCTCTGCTTGACCACCCTCTGTCCCTAATTGTCTGCCCTTGTCTGTGGGAGCAGCATGTGGTTCAGGGCTTCCCAGGGGCCTGGCTAGGCCTGGCAGCACCAGTTCAGGCTGGACTCGGGGGTCAGGCTCGGACTCCTCCAGATGCTGCTCTGTGCACTGCAGGAGCAAGCCTCCGTGTGCACTTGTGTGTGTGCGCACACCCCTAGGCCAACCTTGGCAAGCTGCTCGCGAGGCCAGGCACACAAGGCACCAGGGCAGTCAAAAGTCAGTGCTGCCCTGGCCCAGGGCTGCCCTCCGCTCTCCCTGGGGTGAGGCTGGACTCATTTGTGCTGGAGTTTTACCCAGCAGCTCTGAGCAAGATCAATGCACAACCACCCAGGGGCAAGTGTGGGGCCTGCGCCGTACCAACACAGCCCTGGCAGCAGCCTAGTTCCGGCCCAGGCTCGAGTGCTGTGGTCCCCTGGCACATCATGTGGAAGCCGAGGGTGGGCAGCGAGGGGTTAATGCCAGCTACCCATGTGTGGTGGTCAGGGGCTCTGGGAAGCAGGGGCAGCTGCCCTCTGGCACCAGCTGCCTGGTGCTGGGAGAGGGTCTGTGGCAGAGACCCCAGCCCAGCCACTCACTCCCCTGCAGGAGCAGGGCTGTAGTCGAGCGCCTCTCCCGTCTGATGGGAGCATGTGGGCTGGAGGTGCTGCGGCTGTTCTGGGGCGTAGGCGTGTCAAAGTCATTAGTGGCTCGCTAGTGGTGTTCAAGCACTGCTGTGGGGAGCGGCTGTTCCAGCCAGCAGCTATTCCTGTCCCGGGGGGGACAGCGCGGTGGTGGCTGATCCTGCACGATGCACGTAACTGTGGCTGCAGCAGTCGGCTCAGGGTGCCGCAGCAACGTGGGAGCGCCATCCGCACTCAGGGCCCAGGCCATGGAGCCCGTGCCCTGGGCTGTCCTCAGGCTGTGGACAGTGCGGTGATGCCAGAATGTCCCCTTGCTCCCTGGTCCCGTAAATCCAGGGTGGATGTGGCCCTGAGGAGATCTCACCCTGGGGCTTGGGAGAGACTCCAGAAGGAGCCAGCCTGGGGTAGGGGGGCTGGAGCAGGCTGCGTCAGCTGCACCCCTGGACTCTTCCTGCTGCTCTAGGCACTCCCTGCCCTGTGATGACTGCCCTTGAGCTCCCGTGTGGTCACGGCCCACAAGCTCCCATGCAGTCTCAGCACAGCCGTCTACTTCAGCCTTCCCCCCGCCCCGTGACAAATCGTGAAGAGCCTGTTTGTGTTCAGAGGCTCCCTGCAGGCACCGGCATGCAGTTTACTGCTGGGACATGCTACTTCCCTCCTGCCTCCTGCACTGCCTGCAGGCTCCCAGCCCGAATTGCTTGAACAATCTCAAGGCCCGTTCTTTCTCCTCTGAGCCCTCCCCTCTCTTCCAGTGAGCTGGGCCCAGCTCTGCTCCCTCCCTGCCCTGGCAGGACCTGCCCTTAGAGCTAGGTGCCAGGTGCTGTGCAGAGGTAGCAGACATGATGATTGTGTGGGGGGTGCGGGGAAGGTGCCAGGAGCTGCGCCACGACACAGGAGGGAGGGCAGAGGACTGCAGGGTTGGAGGGGTTAGGGGGAAGTGCACTGTGGGGTTCACCTGGTGCCATCTCGAGACCCTGGTCACCCCCTGGCAGAGCTGCACATGTGGATGCAAGAGGCAGTGCGTTGGGCAGCTGCTGGCCCCATGCCCAGCTGTCCCAGCTCTGCAGCACTGAAATCTCTCAGCTGTTCTCACCTGTTTGGCTGCTGCCAGGAACAGTCTCAGGCTTCCTGGCCGTGCCAGGCTCCAGGCAGCCTCCAGCCCTTGCCATAGCCTGTGGCTAGCTGGGGTCAGGGCCAGCAACCCTGGTCCTAACCAGTTGCTAGCACTGGGCTGATGGCCTCTAGAAGGGACCCCCCTGGGGCTGGGGAGCAGCAAGCGTTCCCATCCCTGGGCTGCAGCCATCACTTGTAATGACCAGCTGGAAAGCAGGGCAGGGCCTGAGGAGGCAGCACTGTCTGTGTGCACACCTGGGCTACCAGGCTGCCTGTGGGAGATGCCAAGGAACCTGCCTGGGCTCCTGTCAGGTGTGCCTGAGGCAAGAGGCAGCAGGTTGCTGGCAGTCCTAGGGCTCATCCTGGTTGGGGGCTGGGCTGGCTGCAGGCTCCTGTGCAGGGAAGTCCATGACGTACTCTCTCTGCTTGCAGAGGTGCAGGAAATAGTTCGCCGCTTCTCCCACACGACCGTGTCCAACTACAGCATCTTGCTGGTGGCCCCACAGCTCCGGACGCTGTACGTAGGAGCTAAGGACGCCATCTTTGCCTTGTCCCTGGACTCCATCGACCAACATGCCAAGATGGTGAGCATGAGGCCCCAGCCTCAGGGATGCAGGGCATGTCCCTGACAGGGGTGGGACATGCCCTGGGTGTTTGGGAGGCTGTGATACCATGCACTGGCTGTGTGCCCAGGCTGCTCCCCTGTGGGTGTGGGCATGGGTCCACACACAGTGGGGGGGGATCACATCTGACATAGTGGATGTGTGAAATGGGGGGTGGGTTTCATGAGCTGCAGCAGGGGAGTCACGGGGACAGGGAGAGGGCACTCAAATTGCAGGCGTGGGGTCTACCATGTGCAGATGGCATGGAGGGGCTGCAGTGATTGTTCTCCCTGTCATCTGGTTGACACGGTATTTGCTTCATCCCAGCAGTGTTTGGTACCAAAAGCGCAGCTGGTAAAAGACATTACCAAAAATCCTCTTGGTTCTCCCCTACCCCCAGGACCAGCAGCTGGCAAACTACACCCATGGGATGGATATGGCCACAACATGCTTGGTGCAGCCCATGGTGGCACGTGGCATCAGTTGTGTGTGCTTGGCCTGGCTTGTCCCCTCCTCCACCCAACATCCTGCACTGATCCCTCCACAGCCTTCCCCCGCAGCAGGTGCTGGTCAGCATCACTGCTAATTTGGCCCTCCGCACTGCCACTGAGGACAGGAGTCTGACAAGAGGCAGAGGCAGCAGCAAGTGCCTTGGCGCTGTGGAGGGGAGTGGTAACCTGCGGCCATGGAGGAGAGCAGTGGCCTGTGGTGGCTGCTGGGGCACCTGCCACCCTGAAAGGTGGTTGACCCCTGGCCTAGGCCGTCCTGGCTCAGCTGCAGCTGGTAAAGGAGCTGGTGGTGACAGGGGACAAGAAACTGAACAGGAGCCAACAGGATGCCCTCGTTGCCAAGAAGGTTAATGGCATCCTGGGCTACACTGGTAGGAGCGTTGCCAGCAGATCGAGGGCAGTGATTCTTCCCCTCTATTCGGCACTGGGGAGGCCACATCTGGAGTCCTGTGTCCAGCTGTGGGCCCTCCACTATAGAAAGGATGTGGACACACTGGAGAGAGTCCAGCAGAAGGGAATGAAAATGGTTGTGGGGCTGGGGCACATGACTTGTGAGGAGATGCTGAGGGAACTTGGCTCTTTAGTTTGGAGAAGAGAAGACCGATGGGGATTGAACTTCAACTCCCTGCAGGGGGATTGCAAAGAGGATGGAGCTGGACTGTTCTCGGTGGGGCAGATGACAGGACAAGGAGCAATGGGCTCAAGTTGCAGCAAGGGAGGTTTAGGTTAGATGTTAGGAAAAACTTTCCTGGGGAGGGTGGTGAAGCACTGGAACAGGCTCCCCAGAGAGGTGGTGCAGTCTCCATCCTTGGAGATGTTTAAGACCCGGCTCGACAAAGCCTTGGCTGGGATGATGTAGTTGGGGCTGGTCCTGCTTGGAGCAGGGGGATGGACTAGATGTGACCTCCTGAGGTCCCATCCAACCCTTGTTGTCTGTGATTCTGTGACCCACCTGGCACCAGCAAAGAGCTTTGCCATGATCCCACAGCAGGAGAAACTGAGGCTGCTCCTAAGACTCACCCTGTCCATACTTCATATGAAACACAGCGGTGCAGTCAGCACTCAAGGAGGGGGAGCTTGGCCCAAGATCCCACCAGCCACCCTCCATCCTGTCCCCTGTTCGTGGGCAGAACACCTGGCAATGAAGCAGCCTGGATGTGGACAGGTTGGACAGTCCAGTGCAGAGCAACCAAAGTGATCAGGACCCTGGGAGACGAGACTGATGAGCACAGGCTAGAGGAGCTGAGGGGACTGAGTCTGAAGAAGAGAGAACTGAGCAGGGATTTGATCACAGGCTGCAGATCCCTGAAGGGCAATGACAGAGAGGATGAGATGGGCTTTTCTGTATGGGCACAGGGGACAGGACTAGGAGCAACGGCCTCAAGCTACAGCAGAGAAATTGAGGATGAAGATGAGGAGGAACGTGCTGGCTCAGAGGGTGGTCAGGCGTTGGAACAGGGTCCCCAGAGAAGTGGTGGCATCTCCATCCCTGGAAGTGTCCAAAAGCAGGTTCCAAGACAGTTGGCAGGGGATTGGATTGGATGTGACCTTGCGAGGTCCCTTGTAGCCTTGCTTTCCGAAGATCCTATGGTCCTGTGATCTCCAGTCCCCAGGCTGCAACTCCTTCTTGTGTCCTCTCCTTGCTCCTTTCTTAGATGACCACTTCCATTTGTGTAACAAGGTTGAACAGTAGCCATCGCTCTCCCGAGTGTTTAGTGCAGGCTGCAGCTGCTTCGTTCCCAGCCCCGAGGAGGGGCTGTGCATGCCCTGAAGCTGGTCTCGCCTCTCCCAGCTGCACAGCTTGACCGACATGTAGCTGCTCGCATGCATCCTGCTTCTCTCCTGCTCAGGTCCAGGCCAGGGCTCTGCACAGGGATGGCTTGGGTGGTGCTAAGCCAAGTGATGGCCCCTTCATGGTGCCTGTCCCAGGATTGTGCTGCCGGGCTTCTCTGCAGCCTTCGACCTGGCCTGCACACGCGTGATACAGCAGGGCTGCTGGGATGCACCCTGGAGCCACTCCACAGAGCAAGGGGCAGGCGCCGGTCACCCTCAGGCTGGAGCCACTACAAGCACAACAGGCCTGTCCTCCTGGGCTTCACAGGCTCATTTAAGGCATTGGTCTTAATAGTGGTGGCAATTAGTGGCTAAAGCCCCTGCTGTCTCAGAGACCCGCCGTGAAGCTGTGCTGCTCTGGGCCAAAGCACTTCGAAAAGCTAGGACAGAGCGTGGGAGAGACAGGGGTCAGGATCATGGTGGATCTCCGACTGTGTTTGGGAAACACTGCAGAGCCCTTTGGCAGAAGGTGCTGTTTCCACGTGTGCATCCCCATGCAGCTGCTACATCCCAGCCTGTGGGGAAAGGGAACATAAGCAAGCAAGAGTAGAGACAAGTGCTGGAGCTTCCATGGAGCCTCTCCCCTCAGCAGAGGCCTTGTTACTACCACGGGACATGCTCAGACACCGCTGTGACGGGCCGCAGGGAAGGGCTCCGAGGGGTGCAGGTGGCAGCAGGGTTAGGACCCGCTGCAGGGACCGACTCTACTGCGATGCTGAGTCAAGGCTCTTGGAGGGAACCTGCCAGGGCTGCAGTTCTCAGGCTTGTTCGACTCCAGCCCTGCGGGGAAAATGCCAGCTCTGCAATTCTCTTGTCTCTTGACTATGGGAAAATACTACAGCGACTTCTCTGTTGCTGAGACTTTGCAGGGTGAAAACAGACTTCTTTGTGTCACCATAGCAATGTTTATGGCAGCACGTGCTTGACATGTTTTGCCCAAGGACATGGATCAGCCGTGGTGGGAAACGTCCCAGGACACATCCCACTACCGCTCCTTGGGTTGGGTCTGTTCATACCACAGCAGGGCAAGGGGTGTTTGACCCTGCAGGGCCCTGTTTGATACTTCTGGGCTTATCCTATGAACTGTGTGCAGGTGTTTGCACACCTGGCAGTGAGCAGTGCCTCGTGGCACCCTGACTAGGTGCTCACAGAAACCTGCCTAAGGACAGTGGTGCTAGGGTGGAAACAACTGCCCCTGACCCTGTACGGCTGCTTCCTGGAGAAAGGGGCCTGGAGGGGGCATTGCTTGTTCTTTCTGTGTGTGGGCAAATCTGGGGGGGTGGATTTGCTTGTGTATTTCTTTTGGGGGAGTTAATAATTCCTTTCCCACCACCATGTCCTAGCTCTGATGGGACTTCTTGCTATTTTTCAGATTGAGTGGAAAGTTCCCGAGCACCAGCGCTTATCCTGTACCATGAAGGGGAAGAAAGAGGCAGGTACCGGGCAGGGGGGCGGTAGGGGTGGACCAGGGATGAGGGCAGCTCCTTGTGTTCCTCTTCACAGGATGCCCAGGCTCCTGGCTCTGCATCTGTCAGGGCTGCGATGGGGACTTCACCTCTGGGCTCCCAGCAGTACTAGGGGTGAAACATCTGGTATTCAAAGAGCAGCTGCTGCTCAGCTCCTTGGTGAAGGGTTTGAGGAGGGGGACACCCACGTGTCATGGACCCCAATAGGGAAGGCCCTAGGTAAGCTGTGGTCCAGCATGTCTTTCCCGGGCTGTTGCTTTCTACACCATGTTTCTAGGACTGAATGCATTTTAACCTTGTAGTTCTGCAGGACTCGCACCAAGAGTCCTAAAGAGCTGGCCAAGGATAGCTGCAGCCACCAGTAATAATGCTTAATGAACCCCAGAATGGTGGGAAATCCCAGAGGGCGGGGAGATTGCTAAGGCTGTGCCAGGGCCCAGAAAGGGCAAGCAGCCTTGGTCAGCTCGGCCCCCTGATCTGTGCTGAGCAAAGCATGAGGGGCATCTCCCAGGGACTGCCTCAAGAGCTATGTGCACCAGGACTTTTATGAGTGAGCCAGAAGGGAAAGGTGAATGGTGGCTGACCCATTTTATTAGTGACCCATCGGCTGGGGACAAGCTGCCCCTGGAGCTAACCAATGCCAGCGAGCATGGGAGTGAATGAAAGGCTGTGGTCTGTGCAGCTAACCAGAAAGCAGATTGAGTGGCAATTATGGCACAGAAGCCCATTTCCAGCAAGAAATGCCCTGTGGTAACAGGGCTTTGATGTAGTTGAGGCATGTGCAATAAGACCAGCCATGGGCAGGCAAAGGCACTGGAGGTTGTGCTGCTGCGGCTGTGAGGGCGAGTCGGGGTGGCAGGGCAACAGGATCCCATCCCTGCACGGATCAAATGTCCACCTTCTCCTAAGATGTGCTGCTCTCCTGCCCGGTGCTGGTGGTGGGTTCAGTGCACGGGAAGGCAGCTTGCCTGGGTCAGGAGCATGGCAGTTCTGGTCCACAGCCCCCCTGGCCCTGCAGTGTCGACCTGCCTGGCCTCCAGCGCTGCAGAGACCCCAGAAGCTGCTCCCTGCTCATGGCCCACACGCTGTTACTACCTGCGCTGCTCCCCGTCCCGGCATTCGGCAGAAGCCACCCTCGTCTCCCGGCATCCCTCATTCCTGGCATGCCCAGGCCCAGCCAACGCTTTCCCCTGGGGTCAGGAACACAGGCCCTTTGTGGTGCGTGGAGCCCAGCACAAAGCTGTTGTTTGTTGGCAAACCCACGGTTGTTACCCGCGAGGGAGTTGGCCCCCTCCCTCCCAGCAGCTTCAAGCTGAGGCTGATCCTCGTCTCCTCTTGTGCCCCGTGCCCGCTGCAGGCGGTGGGGAGGGGCTGCCCGTGCTGCTGCATCTGCTGAGAGTTTGCCGAAGAACTTTTTTTTTTTTTAATTTCATGTCACGGATCAAATCAGTCAAATCGGATCCCGATTCTATTGAGTGAGCAGAGTTGTTCGGGGGAGCAACCAGAGCTGTGCCAGGGCAGGAACTGGGAGGGCGAGGGCTGCAGGAAATACTCCACCTTCTCCAGAATCTCACCGTGGATCTGGATTACCAGAGCTGAGGACTGTTTGATGGAGGACCTTAGTCTTCTGAATGTTAAGCATCAGTCCCATTTTCTTGCATGCCTCGGTAGAGACGTCGACGAATGCCTGAAGGTTTGCTTCTGAGTGAGCACCCACTGATCCACCATCAGTGTACTGGAGCTCAGTGATTGAGGTTGGGGCAGTCGTGGTTTTGGCTCGGAGTCAGCTGAGGTTAAGCAGTTTAGCATCCATTCAGTAGTTTATCTCCGCTCTGGCTGGAAGCTTGTTGGTGGTCAGATATAACGCTGAGGCAAGAAATATTGAGAAGAGTGGAACGATGCCACAGTCTTGCTTAACTCCTGTTTTAACCTTCAAAGGGATGGGTGATAAAGCCAGTACTGAGAACCACCGCTGGCATACCGTCATGGAGCAGGCAGAGGATGGCGACAAGCTCTGGGATCCTCCACAACACTTCTCAGCTGACCGAGTTGGGAGTTTTTGTGAGGTCAAAGAAGGCCATGTCGAGAGGCTTGTGTTGGTTCTGGCGTTTCTTCTGCAGCTGGCCAGCTGTGAAGATAATGTCATTTGTGCCTCTTGATGCCCTAAACCCACACTGGGATTCCCGGAGCAGGTCTTCAGCAGGGGGAAGGAGACGGTTCAGGAGGGTTGTTGCAGTGATCTTTCCTGTGGTGGACAGCAAGGCGATCCCTCTGTAGTTTCCATGGTCGGACTTCTCTCCTTTCTTGAAGATTATTGCAATTATGGCATCCCTGAGGTCATCTGGGATTTCCTCATCATTCCAGTTCCTTAAGATGAGACCTTGAACTGTGATCTGAGCTCCTCTTCTCCCTGTTTGAAGATTTCAGTGGGGTTTCCATCTGCTTTGTTGTTCTTCATCTGCTCGATGGCTTTCCTCTCCTCATTTAGGGTTGGGGATGCCGAGATCATCTCTGACTGGGTGTTGTGGGATGGAGTTGGGAACACTCCTGTCAAGAGCACAGTAGATTGAGAAGGTCTTTAAAATGCTCCTTCCAATGGGCATTGATGACTCCCCTTTTCTTGATCATTTCTCCTCCATCCTTAGGTCTCCAGGGGGTTGGTCCCTGAGTGCTTGGACCATAGATGGCTTTCGTGGCACTGAAGAGACTGTGCATATGGGTGTCAGTGACACTGGTGATGCGTAGGGGGTGCACATGCACCCCTGAGATTGGCGGTGCACCCCCTGAGAGAAGCACCTGCGGGCAGTCACTGTGGCCACCTGCGGGAGCTCCCTGCTTGCCACCACCACGCCACTGCCGCTGCCCACAGGCTGTCGCCGTGTCCCCCCAGCCTCCGGGGGCACGTGTTGTTCGTGGTCAGCGAGATGCTGATTCTCCTTAGTCTTGTCTTCCCACCATTTGTTCTTCATATTCTGGTCCTCCTTTGAACCTCTGCCTTGGCTTGTTGGAGATTCGGTTTCTTCTGCTTGGAGTTGGTGTTGTTTTGCCCAGCACAAAAGGCCTGGCACTTACAGTTGATCAACTCTTGCATCTCCTTGTCATTGTCATCAAACCAACCTTGATGTTTCGTGGTAGAGAACCCAAGTGTCTCCCCACAAGCACTGATGATGGTGGCCTTGAGCGCGCCCCACAGGCTGCTGACATTTTCCCATTGTTGATTGGAGTTCACCAGTTTTTCATTGAGGCACTGGTGGGAGAGGTTTCACTTGCTTGGGTCCTTCAATGCTGATCTTCCATCAGCATTGCTTCTGTCGCAGCCATCATTTGGGAGCCAGTTTGAGTGACATAACTGAGAGGACAATACAGCGATCAGCCTAGCAATCCACACTTGGCCCTATTAGCACAACTGTTGTTCTCTTGTGGCCATTGCTCCCAGCAAGCATGCTGGCGGCCTGTCCTCTCCATCATTCACCAGCATCTCATCTGCATCTCACTTGCAGATGTTGAGGGATGATTTAAGTTTTCTTTCAGGCCCTGAATAAAATGTTGGTTGGTGTAGGGCCAAGGAGTCTGGCCCCTTGAAATGTGCCCACCACCCCATACTGGTGAACAAGTTAAGAGGCTGTGACGTGGATGACTACACAGTCCGGTGGGTGGCGAATTGGCTGGAGGGTCGCACCCAGAGAGTCGTGGTGGATGGGTCGGTCTCGACCTGGAAGGGTGTGGGCAGTGGGGTCCCACAGGGCTCGGTCCTTGGACCGATACTCTTTAATGTCTTCATCAGCGACTTGGACGAGGGAGTGAAATGTACTCTGTCCAGGTTTGCAGATGACACAAAGCTGTGGGGAGAAGTGGACATGCCGGAGGGCAGGGAACAGCTACAAGCAGACCTGGACAGGTTGGACAAATGGGCAGAAAACAACAGGATGCAGTTCAACAAGGAGAAATGCAAAGTGCTGCACCTAGGGAGGAAAAATGTCCAGCACACCTACAGCCTAGGGAATGACCTGCTGGGTGGCACGGAAGTGGAAAGGGATCTTGGAGTCGTCGTGGACTCCAAGATGAACATGAGTTGGCAGTGTGATGAAGCCATCAGAAAAGCCAATGGCACTTTATCGTGCATCAGCAGATGCATGACGAATAGGTCCAAGGAGGTGATACTTCCCCTCTATCGGGCGCTGGTCAGACCGCAGTTGGAGTACTGCGTGCAATTCTGGGCGCCACACTTCAAGAGGGATGCGGATAACCTGGAGAGGGTCCAGAGAAGGGCCACTCATATGGTTAAGGGCCTGCAGACCAAGCCCTACGAGGAGAGACTGGGGCACCTGGACCTCTTCAGCCTCCGCAAGAGAAGGAGGAGAGGCGACTTTGTGGCTGCCTATAAGCTCATCACAGGGGCACAGAAGGGAATTGGTGAGGTTTTATTCACCATGGCGCCCCTGGGGGTTACAAGAAATAATGGCCACAAGCTAGCAGAGAGCAGATTTAGATTGGACATTAGGAAGAACTTCTTCACAGTTCGAGTGGCCAAGGTCTGGAACGGGCTCCCAAGGGAGGTGGTGCTCTCCCCTACCCTGAGGGTCTTCAAGAGGAGGTTGGATATGCATCTAGCTGGGGTCATCTAGACCCAGCACTCTTTCCTGCTTATGCAGGGGGTCGGACTCGATGGTCTATTGAGGTCCCTTCCGACCCTAACATCTATGAATCTGGCACCCTCAGCTTGCTGCATTCCCAGCCCCTTCCCTCCATGCCCTGTTGGCCTTGTGCTGTCCTAATCCTAGGCCTCCAGGAGGCTGGGTGTCCCGCACGGGCCCTGCTACCTTCACCCGCCCAAAATGTGTTCCCATCAGGAAAAGCCAAGCTGCTCTAACAAGGGCTGCCGTGCTGGGCTGGTGGGTGTGTGAGCAGTGGGGAGGCTGGCAGCTGCATTGTATGGTAGTGGAAAGGATTCATGGATGCCCATGGGCAACTGGTGCCACCTGTGTCAGGGGGCACATGCCCCCCCCCCCCCCAACAGCCAGTCAGGAGCCAGTGGGGTCCCCCCACGGCTGATCTCGCCAACCAGGAAGCGTGAGTGGCGCTACCAGAAGTGCCAGTGGTGTTTCACCTGGCGCCCCCACTCCCTGGCCGGTGCTTGCATGGGGGGCACTGGTGCTCCCGCCTACCTTCCCCTCCCTGTCGCCTAAGCGGGGTGCACTCTGTCAGGGGGTGCACATGCACCCCCAGGCACCCCCTATGTGTTGCCACTGTTGATGCTGCATACTACCAAAAGCATGGCCCAGCCCCAAGGTGCTGAGAAGCAGCCCAGGAGAACTGAGATGCTCAAACCATGTGGCGTGAAAAGCCCGGCACCACTTTATCAATCTATCAAGAAAGGAAGCAAGGAAGGTGGTAGCCATGGTAGTCTGAAGGGAGGCAGGACGTGGCAGCACCAGGGAGACCATCTGGTACGAAGAGACAGGAGCTTTCAGAGGCAGCAGTCAGTGGGTGGGCAGAAGTTGGGGGATTTCCATAGAAAGGAGTTAAATAAAATAATTTCATGTGAACCAACGTGTGTGGCCTTGGACAACCCCCTCCTGCCCAGTGGCAATAGGAGTGGGGGGTGGACCCCTCCCCAGTTTCCAGATGACTTCTGTTAATTCATGGCAGGAATTACTGACGTGGTGCTGGCTCCTTGCCCAGGGGGGTGGGATCCCACCCTGTCTGGGGAAGGCCTCTCTCTTTGTGGGAGGCATCGTGTGCTCTCTGACTGAGCCCCGGCAGGCATAAAACATCCCGCAGCATCAGCTCTTTCTAACTCAGTCGTATAAATGGATTTATGTGGTAAATACTCAGGGGTAAATGGATTTTTTTCACTCCGAAAATGGTAAAACAGCATCTGCTCGAGCTTCGTCTGACATCAGTCACGTCTGGGCAGAGACCAGGGACGGAAACCAGGTCCCTGATGCTGCAGCTCAGACCTGGGACGTGGGTGTGTGGACCCTGGTCCCTGCTGCCCCCTGCAGCCTGGAACATGCATGTGCACTGACACGCGTGTGCTTGGCTGTGCTGTCCCATGGCAGGGAATAAGTACCAGGGTGTTGCTAGTCTCCGTGGGGCATCCTGGGCTGCAAGGCCCCAGCCCCATCCTCGCCGTCACAGGATGGGCTGCTGCACCCACACCTCCGCATCCCGTGACACTGAGAGCCCCACGCCGTTCCCGTGCTCCACGTCACGGCTGCCCGCTCTCTCCACAGGCCGAGTGTCACAACTACATCCGCATCCTGGACTTCGCCAGCGAGAGCCACCTCTTCGTGTGCGGCACTTACGCCTTCGACCCCCAGTGCGGCTTCATCGTGAGTGACCCGAGCCTCCCTCCAGTGCCCCCACCCCACCCCACACCCCGGGCTGGAGGGCGCTGCGGAGGCAGGGGCTGGGGAAGGCCCTTGGTGACAGGAAGGAAAAAGCAGAGGAGAAAATCCCCCGGGTCCCGGTGACGAGCAGGCGAGGGCAGAGCCGAGTGCCGCCCTGCTGCTGCTGTTGCTGGGGGAGGATGGGGGTGAGAGACGGGGGAGGGGGGGGGAAATTAGGGGCTGAGACTCCTGTGCCTTCCTCGCAGAACGTGGCCAGTTTCAGCGGCGTGGAGCACCAGGACACTGGCCGGGGCAAGTGCCCCTTCGAGCCCATGCAGCGCTCAGCAGCCGTCATGGCTGGTACGTCCTCAGCACTGCGGCTGTCCGGGTGGGGGTCCAAGTGGGGGGCCAGGCCCGGGATATGGGCAGGGAGCAGGTTGGGCAGCACTGGGGAGCGAGCCGTGCAAGGGCAGAGCTGGAGACAGGACACGTCTCACCCTTGTCTTGCTGAGCGGCTGCTTCTGGTCCCCTGCACCCACGCTGGGGCCTGGGGCTGTGAGAGCCGGGTGCGGAGCATGGCTCAGCCCTGCCACACTAGCCTTGCGTCCCGGCACCACGGCATGTTTCCCTCCCGGGTGCATCCGGCCAGGGCCCCTCCCTGCCGGCCATCCCCGCATGACCCATGCCCCTGCAGATGGTGTCCTGTACGCTGCCACCGTCAACAACTTCCTGGGGACGGAGCCCATCATCTCCCGAGCTACGGGGACCTCGGAGGAGCGCATCCGGACGGAGACCTCAGTGACCTGGCTGAATGGTGCGTACCCTTGGGGCGGCCACCTGTGCTGCTGGAGGGACCTGGGACATGGGCAGGGCAGGGGGCACTGCCAGGGCCGGGGTCGGGTGCTGAGGCAGGCAACAGAGGTGGTGCTGAGTTCTGCTCCGCTCTGTGCCGGCAGCAGTGTAGCAGGTCGGGGGTCCGCATCTTGGATCCTTGGTGCTGGCCCCACAGTCATTAGTGCTGCAGCCACGTGGCCTGGGCCAAGCCGGGCATGTTCAGCGCCAGTGCCCAGGGCTGTGACCCTCTCCCTCGCTGTGCTCAGACCCCAACTTCGTGGGCTCCACCTTCCTGAGGGAGAGTGAGAGCGGAGAAGACGACAAGATCTACTTCTTCTTCACGGAGACGGCCAGAGAGTACGACTTCTACGAGAAGGTGAAGGTGCCGCGTGTGGCCAGAGTCTGCAAGGTATGGCCCTGGGCCCCAGCCGGGTGGGGATGGCCCCCATGGGCCTCAGGGAGGCTGCATGAAGGGGAGGCTATTGGGGTAAGGGGGGCAGGGGCAGTAAAATGTGACTTCCCTGATTGGGACCAGACATTAGCACTGACGTCCGGGCACAGTGTAACGATGCCATTTTCAATCTATACTTCATGGGCTTTGCTTTGAGCATTGTGCTCACACCCAAAGCACAACCCCCAAATGGGCTCAAACTGCTGAATTATCTTGACTACAAGCAATAAAGCGTTTCAGGGAGTCACCCTGCATCAGAGAAGGGCCATCTAAAACTCGGTACAGCTTTAATATGCTCTCTGTAGCCTGCCCAAATCTGGGCCTTTGTCAGCAGATGTGCTCAAAAGTGAGGCTAGGACTTTAGTGTCTCGTCAGGGCATCAATATACAAAACCTGTTTATAATTGAATTTGAAATCAGGACAGCCTCTACTAGGTCCTACATGTCCTAGGGACTGGTGGGGTTAGGGATCCCACAAGCTGTGTGGTCTGGTCCAGGGGCTCCCACAGGGCCAGCAATTTGGTGGTGGGGAAGTGGTGGGCTGTCAAATGTGCACTGCAGTGCTGGCCGTGGAGCTTGGGAGCACGTCTGCCACGTGCGGCTCCGTCTGGTAGTTACGTGCTGCCAGCTGCAGGCTGGTGCTGGCATGAGCAAGGCTCACATGTGCTGAGAGCTGCCCACGGCTGGGATCTCTCTCCCCCACCCCCCCACCTTGGGTACATGTCTGTGTCCTCCTGTTTGCATGGAAGGGGGACCTGGGCGGGCTGAAGACGCTACAGAAGCGCTGGACGACCTTCCTGAAGACACAGCTGATTTGCTCAGATCCCAAGACTAGAACCAACTTCAACCTGCTGAAGGATGTATTCACCCTGCGCTCGGACAACTGGACATCCACCATCTTCTACGGCCTCTTCTCAGCCCACAGGTGAGCGCTGGGTGCCGGGTGCGGCTGCTGGCTTAGGCGGAGCTGGTGAGACGGGATGGCGGCTCCTGCCAAGGGAATGATCCCTCACAACGGGCAGTGGGCACTGACCCTCGCCGCTGGGGCAGCCGTGGCCACTCCTGATCCCTGCAGATAGAAACTGTCGCATCAAGACATGGCCTTGGCTCCACTCCCCAGTGGTGTTGTCCTCTGCATCCCTTGTTTCGTGTGCCTGAACCCTTAGCTCAGGAGCTTGCTATAATTAGTGACTAATTGTGGCCAATTTAGTCAGGCTTCCACGGCCCGCTGGCTCTGTAGCAACAAAGCCCTTCTTCTGGTGCCCCCTCCACCCTGTTCCCCCTGACTCCTTGGTCTCTGAGATCAGCCTGCTAGGTTGTGGCTTCTCATAGATTCATAGATTCATAGATGTTAGGGTCGGAAGGGACCTCAATAGATCATCGAGTCCGACCTCCTGCATAAGCAGGAAAGAGTGCTGGGTCTAGATGACCCCAGCTAGATACTCATCTAAGCTCCTCTTGAAGACCCCCAGGGTAGGGGAGAGCACCACCTCCCTTGGGAGCCCGTTCCAGACCTTGGCCACTCGAACTGTGAAGAAGTTCTTCCTAATGTCCAGTCTAAATCTGCTCTCTGCTAGCTTGTGGCCATTGTTTCTTGTAACCCCCGGGGGCGCCTTGGTGAATAAATACTCACCAATTCCCTTCTGTGCCCCCGTGATGAACTTATAGGCAGCCACAAGGTCGCCTCTCAACCTTCTCTTGCAGAGGCTGAAAAGGTCCAGTTTCTCTAGTCTCTCCTCGTAGGGCTTGGTCTGCAGGCCCTTGACCATACGAGTGGCCCTTCTCTGGACCCTCTCCAGGTTATCCGCATCCCTCTTTAAGTGCGGTGCCCAGAATTGCACACAGTACTCCAACTGCGGTCTGACCAGCGCCCGATAGAGGGGAAGTATCACCTCCCTGGACCTATTTGTCATGCATCTGCTGATGCACGATAAAGTGCCATTGGCTTTTCTGATGGCTTCGTCACACTGCCGGCTCATGTTCATCTTGGAGTCCACTAGGACTCCAAGATCCCTTTCCACTTCCGTGCCACCCAGCAGGTCATTCCCTAGGCTGTAGGTGTGCTGGACATTTTTCCTCCCTAGGTGCAGCACTTTGCATTTCTCCTTGTTGAACTGCATCCTGTTGTTTTCTGCCTGCTTGTCCAACCTGTCCAGGTCTGCCTGCAGCTGTTCCCTGCCCTCTGGCATGTCCACTTCTCCCCATAGCTTTGTGTCATCTGCAAACTTGGACAGAGTACATTTGACTCCCTCGTCCAAGTCACTGATGAAGACATTGAAGAGTATCGGTCCAAGGACCGAGCCCTGCGGGACCCCACTGCCCACACCCTTCCAGGTCGAAGCCGACCCATCTGCCACGACTCTCTGGGTGCGACCCTCCAGCCAATTCGCCACCCACCGGACCGTGCAGTCATCCACGTCACAGCCTCTTAACTTGTTCACCAGTATGGGGTGGGATACCATATCGAAGGCCTTCCTGAAGTCTAAGTATACGACATCTACCCCTCCTCCTGTGTCCAGGCGTTTCGTAACCTGGTCATAGAAAGAAACTAGATTGGTCAGGCACAATCTGCCTGCCACGAACCCGTGCTGGTTTCCCCTCAGCATCATTTGCCCTGCCGGGCTCTTGCAAATGTGAGCCTTGATAATTTTTTCAAAGACTTTGCCAAGGATGGAGGTGAGACTGACTGGCCTATAGTTGCCCGGGTCCTCCTTCCTCCCCTTTTTGAAAATGGGGTCTTCAGGGTGTTTATAGACTTGCCCAGGCAGCGGCTTTGATTAGAGCGGCTCCAAGACCCGCTCTAATTAAAGCACCTGGAGCATCACATGTATCAGCCTCCCCATGCTGAAAAATGGGGTGGTGGTGGTGCTTTAACTAAAGCTCAGTGAATGGGTCAACCTGTAGTCCTGGGGGCGCCCATGGATGGTCTCCCCCAAAGTGTCTCCTTTCCCTAGGGGAATGGTCCTGTTCAATTCCCAGTGGCCCTTTCTGCCCCCATCTAGCCAGCTGCATGCAGAGACCCTCAAGTCACTGTCTCTCAAATCACCCTCCCTCACAGCCTCATCATCCCACGCTCCCCTGCAGCTCCGCTGTATACCAGGATTTGGTCAAGGCAGGCGCACTAAGCCACGTCCACTGATTATAGCAATATCACACGGCAGCCCCTGCGCTGTCCCAGTGCCCATCTCACCAGTCCTTTGGCAGAGGTGAGATGCACAGATTCATCAAAGTTAGGGTCAGAAGGGACCTCAGCAGATCATCGAGTCCAACTCTCTGCCCTGGGCAGGAAAGAGTGCTGGAGTCAGATGACCCCAGCCAGGTGCTTGTCCAGCCTCCTCTAAAAAACCCCCAAGGTAGAGGAGAGCACCACCTCCCTTGGAGCCCATTCCAGATTTTAGCAACCCTTACTGTAAAGAAGTTCTTCCTGATGTCTAATCCGAATCTGCTCTCCATCAGTTTGTGGCTGTTATTTCCAGTTACTCCAAGAAGTGTCCTGGTAAACGGAGCATGGTGCTCCCCTCCCCACCTCCCCCGATGAATTTGTAGGCAGCCACAAGATCCCCTCTCAGACTTCTTTTGTGGAGACTGAAGGGATCCAGGGCCCTCAATCTCTCCTAGGGCCTTACCTGCAGGCCCCTAACCGTACAAATAGCCCTCCTCTGACCAATGCCACATAGAGGGGGAGTATCGCCTCCCTGCACCTGTCTGTGATGTACCTACTAATGCATGATAAAGTGTGGTTAACTTTACTGATCACTTTGTCACACTGACAACCCATATTCATCTTGGAGTCAACAATGACTCTGAGATCCCTTCCTGCTACAGTGCTGGTGAGAGGGTCATCCCCCAGCCTGTAAGTGTGTTGGTGATTGCTTCTCCCCAGGTGCAACACTTTGCATTTGTCCTTGTTGAATTGCATCCTCTTCTGGTCTGCCCATTTCTCCAACCTATCCCGATCTGCCAGGATTCGTTCCCTGCCCACTAGTGTGTTTACTTTACCCCATAATTTGGTGTCATCCATGAATTTGGACAGGGTGCTCTCCACGCCGTCATCCAAGTCACTGGTGAGGAAAGGCATTGAACAGCACAGGTCCAAGGACCAAGCCTTGCCGGACTCCACTGCCCGCATTCTTCCAGGTCGATACCGACCCATCCACCACCACTCTCTGGGTGCATCCCATTAGCCAATTTGCCACCCACCCGATCGTGTAATCATCTATACATCACAGCTGTTCAGTTTATTTATGAGAACAGGATGAGATACCGTATCAAAGGCTTTCTTAAGATCCATGGAGATGACATCTACCTCGTCCCCTGCATCTAAGCATTTAGTGACCTGGTCATAAAAAAGAAACAAGGTTAGTCAGACAGGATCTGCCAGCTATGAACCTGTGCTGGTTGCCCTTCAACATTATTTTTCCCACTGAGCTCCCACAAATGTGATCCTTGATCATTTTTTCAGAGGTTTTCCCAAGAATAGAAGTGAGGCTAACTGGCCTATAGTTACCTGGATCCTCCTTCCTCCCCTTCTCGAAAATAGGGACCACATTATCTCATTTCCAATCCTCTGGGACTTGTCCTCAGCACCAGGAGTGCTCAAATGACCATCCCACTGGCTCCGCTATGACACTGGCCAATGCCTTCAGCACCCACGCTGCTCCCTGGTCTACACGTCCCACAGTTGCCCCAGCCCTCGGGATGCGGTGTTGCACAGGGAGCTTGTCCGGAGCTGCTGGTTCGCTCCAATCCCTGGATGCTTTCTCAAGCCCCCGCTGTCCCTGACATGGCTTCCCATTCCCCAGGCAGCTTTGCTCCCAAGTGAGGGGTGGGAGCCGAGCCTTGGACCTGACCTCACGTGGGCTGTTCCCCCGTGTCTCGCAGCGTCCGCAGGGCCCCGTGCGCGGAGCTTTTGAGAGGGGTCTGGCCTGCGCCGTCGGCACTCCGGAGACTGGGGCTTCCCGTGTCCAGCTGCTTGGATTCACAGGGCTGGAAGCAGCTCCGGGCCCCTGGGCCCATGCCCTGGTCCTACCCCATCCTGGGGAGATGCCAGCCAGTTGCTTCCCCAGCCTCTGGTGAAGGAGGGTGTGCTGCACCCCTGGGCAGTCTGTGCTGCTGCTGCAGCAGGGAAGGAGAGAAGGGTTTTCCCTGGAGGGCTGCAGTCCCCATCTTTCCCCCGGGTAACCCCCATCTCTGTTGCCTCCAGGGACGGTGGGGAGGTCTCTGCCGTCTGTGCCTATAGCATTCGGGATGTCCAGAAGTCCATGAGTGGTCGCTTCAAGGAATTCAAACGTGACTGTGAGAAGTGGACGAGTGTCATAGCCAGTGATGTGCCCGAGCCCCGGCCTGGCACGGTGAGTGAGGGGATGCACTGGCACCTGGAGCTGCAGGCCAACGGGGCCATGCATGTGCAGGCCTGTGCTACGGTGGGAGTGGGGACCGTGCTGGCTCTGGGCTCTGGTGTGGCCCTTGTCTCTAGGCTGGGGCACCACCAGTGAGGACATGGGGCTGCCCATGACACTCAGAGTATGTTGGGGATGAGGGGGGTTAGGTGCACATGGTCATGGGTGACTGGTGCCTTTTGAGTCAGGGGAACACATGCCTCCCCCCGATACCAGTCAGTGACCAGGGAGCCGTGTCCCTCAGCGGCCGATCCCACTGACCGGTGGGGGGGTGCCACTTCCGGAAGCAGCACAGCTGCCTTAGCTGGGAACCCTGTTCCCCAGCCAGCGCTTGGAGCATGGGCACTGGTGCTCCCGCCTGCCCCCTTGGCCGCCGGCTAAACAGGAAGCGTGGCCTGACAGGGGGTGCACCAGCATTCATGGGGTGCACATGCCCCCCTATGCATTCCCTACGCATTGCCACTGCACATAATGCTCCACGTGGGGGTCAGCGTGTGCACATGACACTGTGTGGGGGAGAGTGTGTGCATAGGATGCTCCATGTGGGGGGGCAGTGTGCACACATGACATTGGGTGTGGGGCAGAGCATGCACACAATGTGGTGCAGGGGAGGGCGTGTGCATCTGTGGGCTCTGTGACCGAGCTGCCACTTGTGCCCACAGTGCATCACCAACAGCATGAAACTGGCTGGATTTGGCTCCTCGCTGACCCTGCCCGACCGTGTCCTGACCTTCGTCCGGGATCACCCGCTCATGGACCAGCCCGTGCGCCCACTGGAGCATGCACCGCTGGTGGTGCAACGGGGTGCACCCTACCACCGGGTCGCCGTGCACCGTGTCCGCAGCCTCACAGGCACCGACTACGACGTGCTGTTCCTGGGCACTGGTGAGTGGCAGCGGCAGGGGGCAGCAGGTGGGGAGGGCACAGCCAGAGAAAGCATGTCTTGCAGGCAGGGTGCATGTGGCCTGCACCGCAGTGCAGCTCCCCCATCTCCAGGGCTGGGGGGCTGCTGTGGCTGCGCCCTCACGCCAGTCCCTCCCTGCTCAGAGGATGGACACCTGCACAAGGCGGTGAAAATCGGCCCGACAGCTGCCATCATCGAGGACCTCACGCTTTTCCCTGAGCCACGGCCTGTGCAGAACCTGCAGCTCCACCAGGTGAGGGGCAGCGTCCTCACGGTGCCCAGCGTGGCCTAGCCCATGCCCCCATGCCTGACACATGGGGTGTATGAGAGGGCTCAGCACCCGAGAGGGGGAAGAAGCAGGCCTAGTGGATCCTGTGGCCCCATCACCCCAATCCTTGTGCCCCTGGTTCCCTACCTGCCTGGCCTGAGTCCTGCCTGGTGCCTAACTGTGCACAGACATTGTGGGGTGCAGAGGCCAGGGTGGGTGGTGCGTGGTCCACACAACAGGACCCTGCTTGCTGCACTGGGCTCTGGTATCCAGGTGTAGGGGCAAGTGGCAGAGATGGGCAGCAGCCCAGGCTCTGGGCTGGGACAGAGCAGAGCATGGTCCATCGGGGCCTTGCGCCCCTTCGGGGTCAGGTTGGAGCTCTGTGGAGTCAGCACCGCGGCCAGGGCCTCAACTGGGAGCAGGAGGGACCCGTCCCCTGCTACCTTCAGGCAGCAGCCGAGCCGGGAGCGCAGCTCCCCCCTTGCACTGGGCAGGCAGGCGGGTGCCAGCCTCGCCCAGCAGCTGTCTGCCCATCCCCAACACAGAGCTGGCTGTATGTGGGCTCCTCCACGGACGTGATCCAGGTCAACACCACGGCCTGTGAGCAGTACGGCAGCTGCCATGACTGCATCCTGAGTCGCGACCCTGCCTGCGCCTGGAGCCGTGAGCTGGGTGCCTGCGTTGTGCACCAGGGACAGAGCGAGTGAGTCCCTCCCCTTCTGCCCCTTGGCCCTACTCGTGGCGTGTCCTCTCAGCCAGTGGCAGAGGTCTCTGTGGCCCTCCAGCTGCCCAGGACTGCCCCCGCCAGAGTCCGCTGGTCCACTGGGTACTGGTTTCCAGGGGTGGCCTGTGTCGCTGACCCACTGGATCCGACACTGTGGCTCCTGTCCCTTTGCCTCCTGCTATTTGCTGTGTAACTGGTGCCCAGTGCTCAGCACCAGGTGCTGACCCAGTGCAAACCCATGCCCTCCAGGCCCTACCCAGACGGGGGCTGAGTGGGCCGTGGGCATCTCAGCCTGAGGCTGCTGCTGCCACAGGACTCCTGTCATCTGTGCCTCTCTCCCATGTCAGGTTACTGCAGGACATCACATCTGCCAACATCTCGGGGCTGTGTCCGAAGGAGATGGAAGGTGGGTGCCTGGAGAGGGTGGGGGAAGCCAGGATCTGGGCATGCAGGGGGAGGACAAACACTCCTGAGCAATGTGGACGTTGCACAAGCTGCAGGCTGGGGAGCTGCAAGCCACAGCAGGGAGAGGCTGTGCAGCGTGTGCATCCGTGGCGGAGCGCCGAGCACCCTCAAGAGGAGCTATGAGGGGGCACCACAGGCTGGGGTGGGGTGAGGAGTGCGGTACAGCTGCTGGGAATATGGACCTGGTCCAGACTCGCACCTGCACTGAGCTGGCCCCGACCCCAACCCCAAACCTGGGGGCTTTGGGGCTCCCTTCTGCTCAGGAAGGGAAGGGCAGCAGGGCGTGGTGCTAGATGCCAGGAGAGCCCCCCCCCACGCCCCTGCCCACAGCCTTGCCTGTAAGTCACGGCTCCTCCCCTAACACCTGGCTTCTGGCCTGCTTGCAGCTGGGCCGGTCATGGCCGAGGTGCCGGTGTCCCTGGGCGCCCGAGTCGTGCTCCCCTGTGCTCCCCCATCCGCCTGGTCTGTTTGCACGTGGCAGAGACCCAGCCCAGATGCCCACGCCTACACCGAGCGCCGTGACGGGCTGGAATTCACCGTGACGGCTGCAATGCTGGGGGACTACGTCTGCCAATGCACGGAGGGCGGTGTTGGTGCCACTGCAGCTTCCTACAGTCTGGTGTGGGGCAGCGGCACAACCAGCGCCTGGCAGGAGACGCGGCGCAGTTACAGCATCGTGACGGGGCTGGTCTGTTTCCTGCTGGGGCTGGTGCTCGGCTGCGTCGGCTGCTTTTTCCTCGACTGGCGGCGCCGAGAGCGGCAGCAGCGGGAGCTGATCAACCGGGAGAAGAATGGGCTGGACCTGATGCAGTCGAACACGACCAGCTGCAGCCACGAGCCCCACACGCCCAGCTCCCCTGAGGACGAGCGGCATCCCCTGGCCACCACCAAGAATGGGAACCTCAACGGCTTCCCCCCGCTCTACATCAGCGAGTTGGACAAGGACCAGGCCCGCATCTTCCTGGCTGGGGCCCCCCTGGCCAAGTGCGATGAGACCTCCATCTAATACCCTGTCACCAGGACCCAAGGCCCTGCCGGGCCCCAGCAGCAAAGGGCCCAGTTGCCGGAGATGCCTCTGGCCATGCCCTGCTCCCGCTGGGAGCCCCTGAGCACTGCGGAGCCGGGAGCTGCTGGCCAGGCAATGCCAAGGTGCCAGGAGCCGGGGGCATTGGTTGTTTTTGCAAGACCTCCATGTGCAGCCGTTCTCTGACCAGAGAAACCCCCTCTGAGCAGGGTGTCCAGCCCGCCCCCAGCCATGAACACATGCGGAGCTGTGTGGCCTGTCCTGTGCTCCTGGCCTCAGGACCGTGCATGGGACTGCGCTCCTAAGCCCAGCCACGGTCTGCGCCCTGCAGATGCTTTGAGAAATTGTGATTTGTATCAGCTGAAATTGGGCTGCATGGTGACTGACCTGAGCACCAGGGCTCCTCTGGCCACCTGCTGCTGTGTCCAGAGTGGACTCCCCCCGCAACCCTAGGGCCAGGACCCTGCCGTCTCTGCCTCTGAGGCTGGGATGTGGGATGTGGCAGCACCCTGCCAAGCAAATGCCAGGATGATGCCATCAGCCATGAGCACAATGCAGCTCAGACCAGGTCTAGGACAGCCTGGGGCACGGACCCACCCTGTGCACAGCACCAGCCTCGCTGGAGCCTGTGGCCTGCGGACAATGCTGGGCTGGCCCCGCCGTGCCAGAGACTCGCTGGGCCCTTGGTCCCCACGTATGATGCTTCAATGACTGCTTCAGAAGGGGACCCGTGGGGCTGTGCTGGATGATGCTGCTGCCCGGTGAACCCAGCACCGCGGGGCTGGTCAGGACACAGACGGGGGTGAGGATGCTATCAAAAGCCCGGACTCCCTTACAGCGCCTCCCAGAGCGTCCCCCCGCAGCGACACGCAGTGCTCACAACTGACCTCGCTTGGGCTGCAAACCCGAGCAGCACCTGTGTGTGCAACAGACTCTGGTGCCTGGTTTGTGACACGAACGTGCCCCCCATCACTGCCACGAGTCACTTCCCGGAGCTGCCCATGCACGGCAGGGCTGTGCTGTGCTTGCTGTGCTCCTGCTGCAGCCTACGCCTCCAGCCCTGCCCCCTCCCTTCCCCACCCCAGTGCAGTGGGGCCCTCCCTGTCCGTCAGCCCTTGCTGGTGGGGCCTGGCCCCGTGCTGAGCTTTCCCCACTGGCCTCCATCCCCGCTGGTGTCCACAGCAGATGGGGAAGGGACGCAGGGGGGGCGTTATGTGTGGAACGCGTGTCTGGTGCTGCGTCTGCTGTCCAGTGTCTTGCGTTGGATTACAGAGCTTTTTTATTTTATTGTGATTTATTAAAAACCGTTGTACAATAAATAGTCTCTCTCTGGGCCTTGGTGGGGACAGGGCTGCAGGCGCCCGGGACAGGGCTGCAGGCGCCCAGGCCAGGGCTGTTCCCGGTGCACGTGCCACCCACCCTATCCCTGGCTCCACACCTGACCTTTCAGGCTCAAGATACAGGGGATGTTGCAGCTGCTGAGTTCGGCCCCCGAGATGGTGTCGTCTTGTCCCTGCACAAGTCCTGGCAAGGGCAGATCCAGTGGAAAGACCCTGAGGCTGGACTGGGCAATGGAGAATGATGATGGAGGATGCCCCTGGGCCGAGGGTAATGCCCGAGTCTGCTGGAGGGCCGGGCCGTTCCTGCCAGCCCATCGCCCGTCTCCCCTTCCTGGGGGCTGGCGCAGGCCGGGCTCCCACCCTCTCTTGTTCTGAAGCTGCTTTTCCAGCCTTGCTCCGGGGTCCTGCCCTGTCCCATGACCCGTTAGACATGCAGGTGCAACAGGCAGTGACGTTGTCCTGCCTCTCGCATTGGGCAGCGAGGGGTGCAGGGTCCACAGCTGGCGTGGACACGGACCCAGCCCTCGGGAAAGCTGGTTTCTGACCCACGTCCCCTGCTCCAAGCAACGTTCCCAGCGCGGTGTCTGGGGCAGGACCTGGTGGCTCGGACACTCCTGGCAGAGGAGACATTTGGTGGCGAGGCCTGAGCACAGCAAGCACCGCACAGGAGTGGGGTGGAGGGGATGTCCAAGGGCGTCTAGTCCTAGCCCTGCCTGAGCCACCCAGACACCCAGGGTCTGGATAAGAGCTGACCCCGGCACGACGCAGACCTGACCCCAACCTGCCCTGGGTGCAGCCGGGAAGCCAGGGTAGCCCTGTCCTGCTGGCCGGGTGGGAACTATTTGTTGTCCAATTCGCAGCGTTTTCTGCTCCGGAGACTTGGGGCCACCCGCGGTCAGGTGGCCGATGGTCGTTCTCGGCGTCCGATGCTGCTGAGCCGCTCTGGACAGATGGTTCCAGTGCTTGACGAAAAAAATTCAGGGGCCGCCACTCATGCCTGGGCGGCTGGGCTCCCGAGGTACATTAGAAAAATTGCGTGGGACAAATAAAAGAAAAACAGGGTGTACAGGTGAGGGCTGTGGCCGGGTGGGATCACCTGGGCCAGGGAGCTGAGGCACTGGCATGGGCTGTGCCCGGCGGGTCAGTGCAGGACAGGGCCAGTTTCGGGGAAGCCGCGTTGTCCCAGGGAAGCCCCGCACAGGCCGGCGGTGGAACCAGGACAGGGTGGACACGGGACACCTGTGACGGCCAAGACTGCGGGGTCTGGTGCTGCGGGATGGAGGAATCTTCCGAGTCTGGCCTTCCGGTCACCCATTTCGGGTATTGAGATGCATAAGGAGGGGTCCCTCTCTCCCACACAGTTACACCACAGGCCTGGCTGGACCCGAGCAGGGTGGAGAGATGAAGAGAGGTGAATGGATGGAAAGGTAAGTCAGTAGGTAGCTAGGTGGGTGGATGGATGGATGGACAGAGCACATATGTCACAAGCTCTGCTGGGCTGAGCCGCCCTCCCTTGAGCTGCGGCAGGAGGCTACAAGGTGGTGGAGAAAGCAAAGACCTCCCATGCGAAGTGCGGGAGCAAGAGGTGAACATGTCTGCGATGGACCCACGGCAGCAACCGGGTCTGCAGCGCAGTCGGGTTGCAGCACAGATCTGCTGTGGAGAAGGAACTGGGAACAAAGAAACTGACTTTGGCCTCATCAGGCCCGTGGGGTGGAGAAATGTCTGACCGCCTGGACCAGCACAGCCATGAGCACCCCGGGCCTGGGCACGCACCACACCGCCCATCACTTCCCAGGACGTTTCCTCCCGGGTCTGACCTCCGCGGGGCAACTCCCACGCTTGCAGACCCGCCCCACGATGCAAGTTGCTGCAGCGGTGGGGCAGGGCAGGGCAAGGAAGACTCCCCACTCCGTCCTCCCCGCTCCTGGCTGCACCAGCTGTTCTCGAGTTATAAGCAAACTCACATCCAGACATGCACTTCATTTTATATACATATATATATATATATATATAAAAGCTCTTACACTCAAGCTCTCCTCACCCAATCTCACCCCCTCCCACAAGAAAGAAAAGGAAGAAAAGGGAAAAAACAATCGCAGTGTCTGAGGCAGTGTCCAGGGCCAAAGGTCAGAGCATTTGGCTGCCTCTGCCCATGGCCTTGACCTGGGCTGTCCAGGCACCTGGCCCCAGGCTACATCACAAGCTGATTTCATAGATTCATAGATGTTAGGGTCGGAAGGGACCTCAGTAGATCATCGAGTCCGACCCCCTACATAGGCAGGAAAGAGTGCTGGGTCTAGATGACCGCAGCTAGATGCATATCCAACCTCCTCTTGAAGACCCCCAGGGTAGGGAAGAGCACCACCTCCCTTGGGAGCCCGTTCCAGACCTTGGCCACTCGAACTGTGAAGAAGCTCTTCCTAATGTCCAGTCTAAATCTGCTCTCTGCTAGCTTGTGGCCATTGTTTCTTGTAACCCCCGGGGGCGCCTTGGTGAATAAATACTCACCAATTCCCTTCTGTGCCCCCATGATGAACTTATAGGCAGCCACAAGGTCACCTCTCAAGCCCAGGACCCAACCCCACACGTGGGGGGCAGGCAGGGCTGGGGCTGGGCCCGGGCCTGGGCCCCAGAGCCCAGGACTGCTGCAGACGGCCCCAATCGCTCAGCTGGCCAAAAGGTTGCCCTCAGGCCTGACCCAGGCACTGCGCAGTTCAGTGCGCTCCCTGCCCGTCTGCCTGGGGAGAAACATCGCCGAGGGCATCTCGCCTCTGCCTGCTCTTTATTAAAAAGCAAACTTGGGTCTAAACCTGCAACAAGCAGCACCCAAATCCCACCACCTTTCATAGTTTCATAGATTTCTAGGGTCAGAAGAGACCGATTAGACGATCAACTGCGAACCCCCTGCCCTGGGCAGGAGAGTGCTGGGGTCAGACAGGGTTTTTCCCCACTCCCCCTCGGCTGTAGCCAAGCCCTTCTCACTTGGCACGCCAGCTGTCTGTTGTCCCACAGCAAGGGGCTCTGCTCTGGCAAGATCAAGGTATCTGGAAGGGTAAAATAACAGCAGTGGTATAGGCTAAATCAGAGAAACACCATGTATCTGGGTTCAAGTAGGCAGTTTTCCTTAAGCATTCCCAGGGATAACTGTTCTTCTGGCGTGGTTTAGTACCCGCCGAGGTGCTGGGGCTTGAAGCCCACTTTATGGAAACGGGAGGCTCCTCCCTAGCTTGCTCCTGCAGCCATACAGCTGAGGGCAGGCGAAACTTGGGGGCATCCAAACCCCAGCCTCTGGGCTTGGGCCTGCACGTAGGATGCCCACCAAGACTTCGGAAAGATCTGAAGCCCCTGGTGAGGGCGGAGGATGTTTGCCAGTTGTGGGGCTGCTTACGGTTCTGGACTGACTCACGGATTTGTATTTGGACTCGATTTGGCTTGGAACAGGAAAAACTTCTTTAAATCAAAAAGGAAAAGCTTTTGGGCTGTAATGCGTTGTTTTGTGCTGTTCCCTCTCCTACTCCCTGGCCCCTCCGCAGGCGGTGCAGGCTCCACCGGGATCCATTAACCTGTGGGACCGAGACACAGGAGATGTAGCAGCCGGAGGGATGGCAGCACGGGGCACCACTGACCTGGTGCTCGGGTCCAGTTGGGGTCACTCCCTGCACTGCGGGGAGGAGATGCCCCTTCCCAATGTACCTCCCATGGCCGGGTCCCCTGCACTGCGCCAGCCCCGCTCCCGACAGTGCCCGGGCTGCAGCCCCTTCCCCGCACACGCAGGCCCAGAGCCCAGGCTGCCTGGGGGGGCAATGGACACCCCGCTCTTCCCCTCTCCCCCAGGAGCACAGGGGCTGGCGCAGACCCAGCCACGCAGCTCTCCTGGCACTCGGCCCCCTCAACGCCCATGGCACAGGACAGCCAAGGAGATGGGAGCTGCTGGCAGTGAGGTCAGGAGCCCTGGGCACCGACCCTGCCCTGCAGCCACGGGGACCAGGTGCTGGCTGCCAGGGGCTGGCCAAGGATCTGCACCCCTGGGCTGAACCCCTGCCGCTTGCCCACGGCTCGCACCAAGGGGATGGCACTGCCAGGAGCCCTGGAGCTGCCATCTCCACAGGAGGGAGGCGAGACCTGACCCCAGCCCAGGAAACAGCCCTGCCCCAGCACTCACTGCAGCTCTCCAAGGCTTCTCTCTCCTGAGTTTCTCTCTCTGGGGCTTGGCTCTGCAAGGCTTCATGGGCTGAGAGAGAAGGAAGACGGGTCAGAGCTCCCCGAGCACACAGACCAGTTCCCCCAGCCCAATGCCCCCCATGCCCCACACCAGCCAAGAACCGCAGACGCCAGGGTGACGGGCGCCCTTGTGACTCCCCAGACATGAGCCCGTCACATGATCCAAGGCCTGGAGGCTGCAGCTGGACTAGCGTGTCCAGTGCGGGGAGGCAGCGCGGGGCTGGGTGACGCCGCCTGCCCAGGGGTGCTCTGCACAGAGCCGCACGGCCCCAGGGAGGGGGAGAGAGGAGGGGGCTTCGCACTCACCGGGCACTGCTCTGTGCAGTACCGCTCTGTGTCCCACTCCCCGTCTCCCTGAAGAGAGAAGGCAGAGATCAGTGACTGCAGCTGCTTCCACACCTGGGGACGGCTTCGACCTGGGGCCACAGCCCATAAAGGAGCTGCCTGCACAGCACGAGCCGGGGACTCAGACCAGGACTTGGGGCCCGGACACCCCCCCAGGGAGGGGATGGGGCTATGGGTCATGGTTCATGTAGAGCCAAGAGCAGCCCTCAGGGCCCCAGCAAGGCAGCCTCGCAGTGCTGGTGCTGGGGTCTGTTTGCTGCTGCCCTGGGGTCGCATGGACCTGGGAGCCCAGAGCAGCTGGAGGATCCCCCGTCCCCCCAGGTCCCAGGCCCTCCCTGCTCCCCCGCCCCAAAGCCTGGGCATGGCCTGGCCCCATGGGCTTCGCCCAGCACTTACTGCGGAAGTAACCAGCTGCGCCCATCACAGCAACGACCGGCAGGACAACGCCGATAACAATGCCCACAGCCAGCATCCGGGTGGACTCTGGAAGAGGGAGGATACCAGTGAGTGCGGGGAACCCCCAAACCTGCCCCCAATGCTGTACAGGCCCAGTGCCCCCTCCCCATTGGTGCCCCCTGCATCCGCCGGCCCCCCAGTTCCTTCCCGGCTCAGCAGGGTCAGACAGCCCCTCGCTCCCCGACCACCACGTTTCTTCTCCCTCCCCGTGCAGGGGTCACTCACCCGCCCTGCCCTTGTCCCAGGCCACTCTCAGGGCTGCCCCCAGGCTCACGTGCTCCACGCTGCAGGTGTAGTCGTGGTCGCTGCTCGGGTCAATCTCGATGGTGGCCCAGGTCTGGAAGGTCCCGTCTCCGCTGGGAAGGACCCCCGAGCAGCTCGTCTTCTGGGGCTGCGCCTCCCCGTTCCTCAGCCAGACGACAGAGATGTTCTTGGGGTAGAAGCTGTGGACCCAGCAGGCCAGGGTGGTGCGTCCATCCCGGGATGGCCTGTCGCTCACCTGTGCCATGGGACGCTCTGGAAGGGAGGTGATACCTGTTAGAGCGACCGCCCCTGCAGGACCCCTGCCAGGAGGCCAGGCTGGGCCCTGCACTGGCCACACAAACAGGCTCCAGCACCCATTTCAGCCAGGAGCCGATGGCGTCGGGGTGGGAGCGCAGGGGACAGGAGACACAGCTGTGCTGGGCTCGGGGCTGCAGGAGCGGGGTCCCATACAGCTGATCTCTGGTTCTCAGACTCGCGGCCAGGGTGCAGACACCCTGTGGGCTCTGCCCAGCTGGGAGGCCTGACCAGGGCAGGGACCGGGGCACCGTGTCCCACAGCAGCGCTGGGGTCTCGCCCGGTGGCCGGAGCAAGACGCAGCGCTCGCCACCCTGGACACAGGGGGATGGGGCGGGCGTTCCCCGGTCAGCGCTGCCCTGGGCCGTGACACCGGGACTCACTGCTCTGCTGCGCTGCCTCCCCGTGCTGCAGGAACTGCCGCAGCCACGCGATGCAGGTCTCCTCCAGGTAGGCTCTTGCATCTTGAAGAAGGGCCTTATCCTCATTCCACCTGCGCTGGGTGACCTGGGCCTGTGTTATTTCTGCTACCCAGGTGCGCGTTCCCAGGTCATAGCTGACGAAGTCTCCCCCATCATAGCCAAACTGCATGTAGCCTCCGGTGCTCTTGTCTTCGTGGAGCTCACAGCCGTACATGAACTGGAGCGTGTGAGACCCTGAAACACACAGATCCAGGCCCTGGTCATGGTCATGGTCACGGTCACAGCCCAGGGAGCAGGTGCCCAAGGGCTGCCAGGCTGGGCAGGGGCAGAGCCGACCCCAGGGGTGGGGTGGGGGGCAGCACGGGGACAGCTCGGGGGCTCTGTTCACAGAGAACAAGGCTGAGGGGACACACTGAACACCAGGCAGGCTGAACAACAACCGAGCACCTGAAGGAAGAGACACCGGGTCATTGTGGTGGACGACTCCCTCCTGAGAGGCACAGAGTGGCCTATCTGTCAACCGGATCCCACAGCACGGGGGGTTTGCTGCCTACCCGGAGCCAGGATCCGGGACATCATGACAAGGATTCCTGACCTCATCTGGCCCTCTGACAACTATCCCATGGTCCTTGTCCATGTGGGCACAAATGATGAGGCCAGGAGTAGTGTGGACCGCATCATGAGTGACTACAGGGCTCTGGGGACCAGGCTTAGGAAGTCAGGGGCACAAGTGGTATTCTCGTCCATCCTTCTGGTCAGCGGTTGCCAGCAGCATCCGGGCGCCTGCGTCAGGGCAGTCAGCCTGCAGCTCCGGAGTTGGTGCCATCATGCGGGTTTTGGCTTCTACACCCACGATCTACGTCCACAAGAGAGGCATTCTGGGACGAGATGGTCTTCCTTTCTATTTTAAAGGTAAGAGTCTATTCTCTTACAGGTTGGTTGATCTCCTCCGAATGGCTTTAAACTAGGTTTGTCAGGGGGCGGGGAAGCACAGGATAAGGAGCACCTAGGATCAGCGAGCCATGAGCACTGCACTGGATCAGCCCAGGTAAGCACTAAGGGACGCAATAGACATCAGGACAGGGGGTACCAAGGGCACCCATCAGGGGGCTTAAATGTCTCTACACTAATGCTAGGAGCATGGGGGCAAGCAGGAGGAACTTGCACTCCTGCTTGCAAGCAACAACTTGGACCTGGTTGGACTAGCTGAAACCTGGTGGGAACCTACTCACGATTGGGCAGTAGGCATTGATGGTTATAGGCTGTACAGATGGGATAGGGTGGGGAAAAAGGGAAGGGGTGTTGCTCTCTATGTTACAGACAATATACATCCTCTGTAACCAAGATGGGCTCAGAGGAGGGCCAAACCAAAGTACTGTGGGTCAGGATACAAGGGGGTCAGGGGGAAAGGGACTTGGTAGTGGGGGCTAGTATAGACCACCACACCAGGAGGATGAGCTAGACCTGGAATCTGGAGACAGCTCTCAGAGACCGTATGGTCAAAGGATATGATTGTCATGGGCGACCTAAACTACCCAGACATCTGCTGGAAGGAGCAGTCAGCCAAATCTAACCGGTCACACTGGTTCTTAACCTGCATACAGGACCTCCACACAACGCAGGAGGGATACGATCCCACCAGAGGGAACACCTTGCTGGACTTGGTGTTAGCTACAGAGGGTGACCTGGTGGGGGATCTGCAAGTACAAGGTAACCCAGGGGCTAAGTGTGGCAGAATACCATCTCTGTCTCTCCCCAGGCTCTTCTATCTGACAGTTTGGTTCCCATGGTCACTGCAGCGGGCAGGCTCCTCTGGCCCCGTCGGCTTCAGGTAACCCTGAGTTGTAACCTGAGCTGGATACATTCCTGAGGGAGGGGGAAACCTGCTCCCTCTGCCTACGTGACTGGCCTCACACACCTGGGTGGGGGCTTAAGCTCCCGATTGTTCCAAGCAATGGCAACATGACTGGTAGGGGGCTAAAGACTCTGCCAGTCTACCCGGCAACCAGTGATGCATTTCAAGTTGGTTAGCTGGCAGCCAACAGTTGCTGGCCTTCATTGGACCAGGTAAATGAGATCATAAAGGCTATATAAGTGAAGGACTGCCCAGGAGGAGGGACAGTAGTCATGATGAAAACTCACAGAATGAAGCTGGACCATCTGAAACTCGCTTTCTCTCTTGAAACTCATGATCAATGAACTGTTTGCCTCCAGAGGGAATCTCCACCTGCCTCTGGATGATACTTGTGAGTAAGCTACCTGAGATCTAACTAGATATATAACTTGCAGTAACTCAGATGCATGATCAAAAACTACCATGCCACTGCTTGCTCTAAGGTATTTCTCTGATATCGCTCTACCCTGCATCCTATCCCAAACCTACTCCTTGTAACCAGTAAAGTTCTCCTTTGTACTTAGTGTGGGAGACTTATTGGGAGAGGGTCTAAATCAGGGACAGGCAAGTATTTTGGGCAGGGGGCTGCTTACTGTGTTTTGGCAAGCCACCCAGGGCTACATGATAGGCAGCCAGGGGCAGATAAATATTAATTTTCTAAATGTTTTAGGGGCCCCGTGGGCTGGATAGAATGGCCTGGTGGGCCACATTCAGCCCCTGGGCCACATGTTGCCCACCCCAGTCTAGTTTATGCCTTGGGGTGGCCGTGGTTTGGCTGACTGATGGAAACCACTATTTGTGCTTCAGACTGAGGGAAGGACCCCAAGTTCTTGCAGTGGGTCAAGTACCCTCAAGAACAGGTTGAAAAAGTGGGCAGAACAGAATAGGATGCAGTTCAAGAAAGGCAAGTGCAAAGTGCTGCACCTAGGGAGAAGGAATCACCAGCACACTTACAGGTTGGGGGATGACCTCCTCAGCAGCACAGCAGCAGAAAGGGATCTTGGAGTCATAGCTGGACTCCACGGTGAACGGGAGTTATCAATGTGATGAAGTGATTAACAAGGCTAACCGCACTTTATCATGCAGTAGCAGATGCATCACGAACAGGTCCAGGGAGGCGATGCTTCCCCGAGATGTGGCACTGGTCAGGCCGCAGTTGGAGTACTGCATCCAGTTTTGGGCGCTGCACTTTGGGAGGGATGCGGAGAATCTCGAGAGGGTTCAGAGAAGGCCACTCGTATGGCCAGAGGCCTGCAGGCAAGGCCCTACGAGGAGAGACTGAGGGACCTGGATCTCTTCAGCCTCCACAAGAGAAAGCTGAGAGGTGATCGTGTGGCTGTTATAAATTCATCGGGGAGGGCAACAGGGAGTAGGAGATGCTCTGTTTATTAGGGCACCCCCTGGAGTAACTAGAAACAATGGCCACAAACTGACGGAGAGCAGATTTAGGTTGGACATTAGTTTCAGTTTCATAGTTTCATAGTTGGTTGGGTCAGAAGGGACCTGAGGAGATCATCTAGTCCGACCCCCTGCCCTGGGCAGGAAAGAGTACTGGGGTCAAATGACCCCGGCCAGATGTTTGTCCAGCCTTTTTTTAAAGACCCCCAGGGTTGGTTCCAGATCCTAGCTGCCCCAACAGTGAAGTAGCGCCTCCTGATGTCTGTCCTGAATCTACCCTCTGCCAGCTTGTGACCGTTATTTCTAGTCACTCCTGGTAGTGCTCAGGGGAACAGGGATGCCCCCAATGCCTGCTGGTCCCTCCTGACTGGTTTGTAAATGGTCACCAGGTCCCCCTCAGCCTCCTCTTGTGGAGGCTGAACAGGTTCAGGTCCCATAGCCTCTCCTCGTACAGCCTGCCCTGCTGCCCCCTGACCATGCGAGTGGCCTCCTCTGGACTCTCTCCATGCTGGCCACATCCCTCCTGAAGTGAGGTGCCCAGAACTGGATGCAGTACTCCAGCTGCGGCCTGACCAGTGTCGCATAGAGGGGGAGGATCACCTCCTTGGACCTGCTCGAGATGCATTAGAAAGGACTTCTTCACAGTCAGGGTTGCCAGAATCTAGAACGGGCTTCCCGGGGGGGTGGTGCTCTCCCTACCCTGGGGGTCTTCAAGAGGAGACTAGACAAGCATGTGGCTGTGGTCACCTGACCTCGGCACTCTTTCCTGCCCAGGGCAGGGGGTTGGACCTGGTGACCTACTGAGGTCCCTTCCGACCCCAACATCTATGACTCCATGAATCTATGAACTGTGGCCTCTGCACCCCGTGGGACGCAGGAACCCAGGGCTTGGAGGAGGGTGGGAATGGTCCCTGGAAGGGGAATGGCAAGGTTGGAGGATGAAGGGGCAGGTGAGACCAGCCAGGAAGAGTCGAGGCTGGAAATCAGAGTGGTGCTTCTCCGTGCAGGAGCACCGCAGCGCTGAGCAGCCTCCCCATGGGGCAGCGAGACCTGGGAGTGGAGCCTGAGCCCTGGATGCTGCAGCTGCCCGGAGCAGGGACCAGACTCTGCGGCCCTGGAGGTGTCCCCTGGGCAGTGCCCCGCTCAGCCCAACCCCTGCCTGCACCTGGGGGTGACGGGGCTGGGGTCCTGCACCCTACAGCTCCCCCCTACGGACGTCTGAGTCCACAAGGTCGCTGCCCATCACGGCCCTCATGCCTGCGGGTCCAGTTCGTCCCCCCTGGGATTCTCAACTCTGGCTTGGGCCCCTCCCTCCCTCCCTGCCCCACTCATAGATTCATAGATGTTAGGGTTGGAAGGGACCTCAGTAGATCATCGAGTCCGACCCCCTGCATAAGCAGGAAAGAGTGCTGGGTCTAGATGACCCCAGCTAGATACTCATCTAACCTCCTCTTGAAGACCCCCAGGGTAGGGGAGAGCACCACCTCCCTTGGGAGCCCGTTCCAGACCTTGGCCACTCGAACTGAGAAGAAGTTCTTCCTTATGTCCAGTCTAAATCTGCTCTCTGCTAGCTTGCGGTCATTGTTTCTTGTAACCCCCGGGGGCGCCTTGGTGAATAAATACTCACCAATTCCCTTCTGTGCCCCCGTGATGAACTTATAGGCAGCCACAAGGTCGCCTCTCAACCTTCTCTTGCGGAGGCTGAAAAGGTCCAGTTTCTCTAGTCTCTCCTCGTAGGGCTTGGTCTGCAGGCCCTTGACCATACGAGTTGCCCTTTTCTGGACCCTCTCCAGGTTATCTGCATCCCTCTTGAACTGCGGCGCCCAGAACTGCACGCAGTACTCCAACTGCGGTCTGACCAGCGCCCGATAGAGGGGAAGTATCACCTCCCTGGACCTATTCGTCATGCATCTGCTGATGCACGATAAAGTGCCATTGGCTTTTCTGATGGCTTCGTCACACTGCCGACTCATGTTCATCTTGGAGTCCACTAGGACTCCAACATCACTCTCCACTTCTGTGCCACCCAGCAGGTCATTCCCTAGGCTGTAGGTGTGCTGGACATTTTTCCTCCCTAGGTGCAGCACTTTGCATTTCTCCTTGTTGAACTTCATCCTGTTGTTTTCTGCCCACTTGTCCAACCTGTCCAGGTCTGCCTGCAGCTGTTCCCGGCCCTCCGGCGTGTCCACTTCTCCCCATAGCTTTGTGTCATCTGCAAACTTGGACAGAGTACACTTCACTCCCTCGTCCAAGTCGCTGATGAAGACATTAAAGAGTATTGGTCCAAGGACCGAGCCCTCCGGGACCCCACTGCCCACACTCTTCCAGGTCAAGACTGACCCATCCACCACGACTCTTTGGGTGCGGCCCTCTAGCCAATTCGCCACCCACCAGACTGTGCAGTCATCCACATCACAGCCTCTTAGCTTGTTCACCAGTATGGGGTGGGATACCATATCAAAGGCCTTCGATACTGTCTCCTCTTGCCCCTTTCTCCGCACCCACCACCACCCACCCCCATCCCCTCCTCCCTTCCTGCCTTCCACGCCCCTCCCTGCCCTGCTCCAGCCCCAGCCCCAGCGCCCAAACCAGCTCCGCTAGGGACCAGCAGCCCCTTCACTGCCCTCCCGCCCCATCCCTGGACCGGTCTGACCTGACAACCAGCTCCTTGGCCCCCGCCTGGCAAGGAGAAGGGCCCTCCCACATCTCACGGGGGCTCTTCTGCATCCTCGCTCCCTGGCACGAAGCTGCTCAGACCTGACAGCTGCTCCGGCCCAGCCCCTGCCCCCGGGACTCTGCCAAGGCACGACCAGACCGAGATCCCTGCAGGGCTCTACCCCGGGCCAGGCCGGGCCAGGCCGGGCAGCAGCCGGTGTCCTCCTCCCTGCCGGGCTGCAGCAGGGACAGTGCCCAGGGGCTCTCGGCAGGACAGGAGAGGACATGAGCTGTGCCTTCTGCTCGCACCTGCCTGTTCACACTTACCCCTGGTCTGGTTGTAGCGATCCCGCAGGGTGACCAGGTTTGATTCAAATCTGTCCTGCCAGTCCCACAAGGTCCAAGTTTCCGTGTCCCAGAAGTCAGGGCTGACGGCCCCCTGCACCCAGTCCCCACGCGGCTCCTGTCTCTGTGTCTCGCTGTCGTAGTGGAGAATTCGCTGGTCGTCCACGTAGCCCATGGCAGTGAAGACGGGCACGCCTGGCCCTGGCTCTGACACCCCCATGTAGAAATGCCGGTAGCAGTGGGAGCCTGCAGGAGTGACAGGTCAGCACTAGCGGGGCAGATGCCAGGGCCCCCAGTGCTCACTGCCCCTTCCCGGAGGGGCTGCAGAGGATGGACATGGGGCTGTGCCAGGTGGTAGCAGGGGCGGAGAGCGAGGGGGCGGTGGGGCCGACAGGGTGGGGCAGAGCCGGCTGGGTGTGGGGCAGGGGCTGGGGAGGAGGGACGGGACCGACCCCGCAGGGCACAGGCCTGGTGTGGAGGGGCCATACACCGTGTCCCATAGCCCAGTCATGCTCCCCACACACCCCGTCCCAGGCATGGCCCCCGCACAGCCCAGGTGCTCGACCCACCCTGCTCCAGGGGAGCCCTTGTGCGCCCGAGTCTGCACCAGGGACCCGCAACCAGGGCCTGGGCTCAGCCCCTCTCATCCTCGGTCCTGCTGCACGGCTGGGGCTGGGGCTGGAGGGACCCTGCAGAGCAGACGGGAGTCCGGCTGGACAAGCAGCTTCTCCTTGGCTTGCAGCCACCCGCCTTCCCCGTCGGAGGCAGCGGGTCCTCTCTCCCTGGCCACCACCAGCAGCTCCCCAGGCAGCCGCAGCCAGCCAGGAATGGCCGCACTGGGAGAGGGGAGGTGTTGGGTGCCCGTCCACAGGATGCTGCGCCCAGGGGAGGCATCGGGATGGGCAGCGCCGAGCTGAGGCCTGCTCTGTGCATGGGGTTTGGACTGATCCGGCCACAAGCACAGGGGGCTCGCCTGATCAGGTCTCTCTTCTGGGGAGCTCACCGGGACCCCACAGCCCGGGCTCCCTGCACAGAGCAGAGCAGGACCCTGCAGCCTGGTTTAGCAGCAAGGCCGTCCCCACCTGGCTGTGCCTGCACTCCCCACATCGCGACCCAGCTCTGTCCTACCCTCGGCCCCATGCAGGCACTGCTGCTCACCGGCGCTGGTTCCTGGCATGGCCGCAGCACCCACGAGCAGCAGTAGGACCCGCAGCCAGGAGCATGGCGCCACCTTCGCAGCAGCTTCGCGTGGTGCTTGCGGCCTCCGCACAGAGACATTGCGGGTGCTCCCGTGCAGCAGCAGGTGCAATGGGCCGCGGCGCAGCCCGCAGGGTGCTGCAGGATCGCTGCATGGTGCGGGGGCAGATGGAGCCGTGTGAGCTGGGCCCAGGCCCCGGGATTCCCACCGCGACGCCGCCCCGGCCATCGGCTGTGGGGGACGAGGCTGAAGCTGGTTCTTACTCCTCAATCTACAACCAATAAAAGCTTGTTATTCATGAATGACACATTGTAGCAAGAGAATTTCATTAGCTATGCATGCTTACTAATTCATATAGATTCAAAGATTCATAGATTCATAGATGTTAGGGTCGGAAGGGACCTCAATAGATCATCAAGTCCGACCCCCTGCATAGGCAGGAAAGAGCGCTGGGTCTAGATGACCCCAGCTAGATGCATATCCAACCTCCTCTTGAAGACCCCCAGGGTAGGGGAGAGCACCACCTCCCTTGGGAGCCCGTTCCAGACCTTGGCCACTTGAACTGTGAAGAAGCTCTTCCTTATGTCCAGTCTAAATCTGCTCTCTGCTAGCTTGTGGCCATTGTTTCTTGTAACCCCCGGGGGCCCCTTGGTGAATAAATCCTCGCCAATTCCCTTCTGTGCCCCTGTGATGAACTTATAGGCAGCCACAAGGTCGCCTCTCAACCTTCTCTTGCGGAGGCTGAAAAGGTCCAGGTGCCCCAGTCTCTCCTCATAGGGCTTGGTCTGCAGGCCCGTGACCATACAAGTGGCCCTTCTCTGGACCCTCTCCAGGTTATCCGCATCCCTCTTGAAGTGCGGTGCCCAGAACTGCACGCAGTACTCCAACTGCGGTCTGACCAACGCCCTATAGAGGGGAAGTATCACCTCCTTGGACCTATTCGTCATGCATCTGCTGATGCACGATAAAGTGCCATTGGCTTTTTTGATGGCTTCATCGCACTGCCGGCTCATGTTCATCTTGGAGTCCACTAGGACTCCAAGATCCCTTTCCACCTCTGTGCCACCCAGCAGGTCATTCCCCAGGCTGTAGGTGTGCTGGACATTTTTCCTCCCTAGGTGCAGCACTTTGCATTTCTCCTTGTTGAACTGCATCCTGTTGTTTTCTGCCCACTTGTCCAACCTATCCAGGTCCGCCTGCAGCTGTTCCCTGCCCTCCGGCGTGTCCACTTCTCCCCACAGTTTTGTGTCATCCGCAAACTTGGACAGAGTACACTTCACTCCCTCGTCCAAGTCGCTGATGAAGACATTGAAGAGTATCGGTCCAAGGACCGAACCCTGCGGGACCCCACTGCCCACACCCTTCCAGGTCGAGACCGACCCATCCACCATGACACTCTGGGTGCGACCCTCCAGCCAATTTGCCACCCACCGGACTGTGTAGTCATCCCAGTCACAGCCTCTTAACTTGTTCACCAGTATGGGGTGGGATACCGTATCGAAGGCCTTCCTGAAGTCTAAGTATATGACGTCAACCTCTACTCCTGTGTCCAGGAGTTTCGTAACCTGGTCATAAAAAGAGACTAGATTGGTCAGGCACGATCTGCCCGCCACAAACCCGTGCTGGTTTCCCCTCAGCATAATTTGTCCTGCCGGGCTCTCACAAATGTGAGCCTTGATAATTTTTTCAAAGCCTTTGCCTAGGATGGAGGTGAGACTGACTGGCCTATAGTTGCCCGGGTCCTCCTTCCTCCCCTTCTTGAAAATGGGGACCACGTTGGCCCTTTTCCAGTCCTCCGGGACCTGGCCCGTGTGCCACGAGCATTCAAATATTCCCCCCAGTGGCTGCGCAATGACATCGGCCAGCGCCTTCAGCACCCTCGGATGGAGCCCATCCGGGCCTGCCGACTTAAATGCATAAGATGCGTGATGGAAGACTGATGATAGAGGATGTATACCTACAACTCTCTCTATATAGAGAAATATATTTTAATTTAAAAAAAAAAAGGGATTTCACCACTGCCGCAACCCCAGCTGCCACCTGCCTGGGGTCTAACAGGGCTCCCTGGAGCCAACCCCGCTCCGTGTCTCCCGGCCCCGTGGGGCACAGCGCTCCAGTGCCCCCCTATGTCTCCAGCTAAGCTGGCTCTGCTCTGCTGTCAGCTGGAAGTGGGATCCCTCTTTCCCCCCACTCACAATTACAGCCCTGAGCCCTGGGCTTCCAGCGCAGAGGGGGGAGGACGCCAGCTGTGCGCAGGGACCAAGGTCGGGCACGAAGGGGGTTTCTAAGGTCAGGCGGGGGCTGGACCATATCAGGCAGCTGGACGGCAGCAGGTCTGCTCCCTCCGGCCTCTCTCTAGGCCCTGCCCCACACACTCCATTTCTATGACGGACTGGGAAGGGGTGGGGGTAAATTAAAAGCGTAGGAATAATGTCATTTTGGAAACCTTCTCCCGGGGTCTGTACCACGACGAGGCCACCTGCCTCCAGCCTTCCCACCACGTGCAACAAACCGGCAAAGACTGGGATTTGCCCCCTCGCATGCCCACTTTTTCAGTAACACTAAGGAGGTAGGGTTTGGCCCGAGGGTCTTGAGCGCAGGCGGTGCTGATCACTGGGTCTGGCAGGTGAATCTCTGTCCACCTTCCACCTCACAGGGCGAGCAACCTGGACACAGGGCATGTCTACACGTGCAATTAATTCAAAGCAATAAACTCTGATGTACACCGCACCAAGTTCTTTGCTCGGGGCGCAGCGCGCAACCGTGCGCCTGAGAGCCCAGCACGCTGAGCTGGGAGGGGCGGGGGGAGCAGCCCCGGCTGGCGGGGGGCAGGGAGGACTCGCCCTGCCCACCGGGGGCTGCTCCCCTGGCTCAGCGTGCTGCGGAGGCGGCCGGGCACGAGGGTGCTCCAGCACGGGGCCAGCCAACAGGAGCTCCACAGCAAGCGTCTCGTGTAGACGCGCCTGGAGAAACATCTCAGGGGGTTTAAGGCTCCCTCAGGCTGACACCAGATTAGGGGTCAGGAAGGCATTTGCACGCTGGTGAGACTGGCCCAGACTGGGGGGTTTGCCTTCCTCTGTAGCAGGGGCACGGCCTCGGCCTCGGCCTTGGCCAGGGTTTTCTCAAGTGCCTGATAACATCCCCGGCAGCCGCAGCGGGACGGTGGCTGCTGCGGCCTGTCTCCACCTGCCCATTTTCAAGGGCCCCGGCTAAGCTGCAGACGGGCTGCCAAGCAGGAGGCCCAAACAGCCTGTCTGCGAGTAACCGCAGCGTGAGCCCCTGCACGTGTGACAGCCGGTCTGGGCACCGAGGGCCGGGAACCAGCAAACACCATTAAACAAAGCACCAGGCCAGATCAGCAACCCTCCGTCTTGCCCAAGGTTGTCCATCTCAGCTAAGTGGGGTCTGTCCAGTTGCAAAAGTTTCAGTGAAACAAAGACATTTAAATCAAACCAGTCCGAGCTCATTTATTAGAATATGAAGACCAGCCACCTCTCAGTACTGGGTAGAGGCTGGAGGGGAATTTGGGGAGCTCCACAAGTTCCAGATCTGCTGCCGGTCTGCGCGCCCCAACCCTTGAGTCTCCCCGGCCGGGAGAGGTGGGATCTGTGCAGCACTGTCCTGGGCAGCCAGACAGCCTTTGGGAGAAAGGCAGCCGGGTCCTCACATCCCACTGCATTTGCACTGAGGACAACACCCGGGATTGCCACCTCACCAATCTTAAAAAGGCTTTCACCCAACAAGGACACTCCTCCAGAGACAGATGCAAGTTTGAAAGAGCCACTCGGATGCCACATGAAGAACTGCTGCAGTGCAGAAGGAAAACCCCAACGAATCACACACCGCTGGTTATGAAAGATCACCCCCCGCCCCTCGAACCTGTATGGAAGATCCTCAAACAATTGCAACCCAGATGAGAAGAAGACCCAATTCTTAGAGAGCTCTTCCCAGACCCACCCATCCCAGCCTTCAAACAAGCACTGAAACTTGCTAACCACATCACCGGAAGCAAACTTCCTATGGCTCAAAACACACCAAATGGATCCAGCCAGGCCATGACAAGAAATGCAAAACCTGCCACCACATCTCCAACACCCCACAACTACAACACCCCACAACAGAGCCATCGGCACTCCTGGATCTTACACCTGCACCTCCAGAGACATCATACATCTCAGTGCACCACGTGCCCTGGTGGGAAATACACAGGAGACCCAACAACAGCTGTGCACCGGAGCGAACGCACACCGGGAATCTATCAAAGACCAGAACACCCGATTACTGGTGGGGCACATTTCTCACAAGACAACCACTCTCTCTCCAATCTCTCACTATTAATCTAGGAAAGAAACTTCATTTTTGCACAGAGGGAGCTGGAGATGGAAAACTGTCCCTCTGGGTCCAGCTTTTTCTTGTGATTTCCCAGTCGGTTTCATTTTGGAACCAAGAGCTCTATATTTCTGTATTTGTTCTCATCTCAGACCCACACGGCTACCACGTCCATCCCTGAAACATGGAAGATGCCAAATTTTAGCCGATTTTGGATTTTAAACTTGATTTCAGAACAACAATACAGATTTTTTACCTCTGCTCCTGCCATTGGACACCTCCAGGCAAGGAATTATACCTGCTCCAAAGCAAGAGCAACTCAGCACAGCTCTCGGAGACACAGCTACTGAGTGCATCCCTGGACTGAACATAGACATGGGATTCATGACACACTAGGAGCTGCCGGACATCTGACTGCCCAGGTACCGCTGCACTTTTCCCTGCTACATGCTTCTCCCCCCAAGCCTGTTTCTTCCCCACTGGTTCCTCAGTTCACCTTTGCGTGGACTGCCTGTCGTGCTGCAGCTTTACTACTCCTGCCATCCAGGGAGGGCACACACCGACTGCAGGCGCTTCCCCAGCCTGACCAAAGGCTTGCTAGAAAAACGTTCCTAACTGTTTAGGAGGTCTAATGAGAGATATAACACACACAAACACACGCAGCATCTCCCTGCCGTTACACTCAGGAGCCGGGAGATGCAGCGAGCTGGGCGGGGCCGGGGGGAGCGGGGAGCAGGGAAGACGTGCAAGGGAAGCACCTGCTGGGGAGGCAAGTGAGCGTGAAAGCCCTAGTGGTAAACTTAGCACCGAAAGTGAGAAAAGAGTTTAACTGCTCTTTTCACTTCACTGCTCAGAGAATGTCATATGATATGAAAATGGGGCCCAGGCCCTGGGTTGTCTGGGAGGGGGTGGAGCATGGGGGCTGGCGGGATCGGGGTGGGGCTGGGGGCCCTGGGTGCTCTTTAGGGGAGGGGCTGGGGGGAGCAGGGGGCTGGGGGCCTGGACCCTGGGTGCTCTATAGGGGAAGGGCGGGGGGAAACAGGGGGCTGGGGGCCCGGACCCTGGGTGCTCTGGGGGGAGGGGGCTGTGAGGAGCAGGGGGCTGGGGGCCCAGACCCTGGGTGCTCTGGTGGGAGGGGGCTGTGGGGAGCAGGGGGGCTGGGGGAGCAGAGGCCCAGCACGACCCTCAGGCACTCACCGCGTGCAGGTCCAGTCCTGTCTCTAGCACAAAATAGGGGCAATGCTCTGCCATGGGGCTGCCCCTCCTTCCCGGTGCCCCTCACTCCCAACCCGCAGCCCCCAGGCATGTTAGTGTTAGTTAAGGGTTGGGAATTATTTGGCCAGAGGACCACTTAGGGAGTGTTAGTGAGCTGTCATACCTCCCCCCCACACACCCACAACAGCTCACCAACACTGTCTACGTGGCCCGGGTGTGTGGCCAGGTGGCTGGGACAGGGCCACGGGCAGGCGGGGAGCAGCATCTTGGAGTGGGACGGGCAGGCACAGCCAGGGCGGGGTCAGGATCACGGGGCAGTGATGCCATGGGGCCAGGACCCGCGTGGGCAGGGTGTGTGGCTGGGGGGATGGGATGGAGTTGCAGGTGGACAGGGAGCCATGTCCAGGAGCTGGACGAGTGGGCTGGGCTGGGGTTGGGGTTGGGATCGCTGAGCAGGGACAGCATGGACTTGGGGCCTGGGGCAGAGCTGTGATGCGCTCCCTGCACATCCCTGCCCATGTCACCCCGCATAGGCGACACATGGGGGGGCACATGTCCCCCCCCCCCCCCCCGAGATTGGCTGCCACCAAAGCCACCACTGGCTTCTGCAGGTCGCCGCTTGCACCGGCCCCCTCCCTCGCTGCCAACATGGTTGGCGGTGCCTGCGGGCAGTCCCCGCTCGCCGCTCTTCACTTGCCACCACCCTCTGCTGCCGGCACCGATGCTGGCGGCTGTGAGCGGTCCCCGCTCACTGCTCACTGCCATGGTGCCCCCCCCCCCCCCCCCCCCCGGGAGGCACCAGTCGTTCATGTCACCTTGTGCTCCCAATCCCATCCCCAGGCCTGCCCTCCTGGCCTACTCCCGGATGCAGCTCCCAGCCTGCCTGCGGCCCCATCCCAGTCACCCAGCCATACGTCCTGCCCATGAGGGTCCCACCCCTGGTGGTGGGTGTGCAGTCAATGGCCTGGGTCTGGCAGTCCGAAGGAGCTGCCATCACTACAGCTACCAGGAAACAGAGTCTGGCTGCTGGGCAGCCCCAGCCCCACTGTGTGCCCAGGACCAGCCATACGTGCTGCAGGCTGGGCATCCCCCTGCTCCAGGGTGGGGTGGGAGTTTCTAATTAGAGTGTCTCCCAGATAGCCTCTAATTAAAACACTGCAGCATCATTTATTAAGTGTCTCTCATTTCAAAATGGCAGTGGGGGCACTTTATGTACGTGATTTTTTCTTTAAATATATTTCTCTCTCGCGCTCTCTCTCTCTCTCTCTCTCTCTAGTTATATATATACTTCCTTTATCATAAACTTTCCATCGCACCCTTAAACCGCATTGAGAAACCTGTGCTCCTGTTACAATAAACGCACCCCCTCACCCATGCCCTCCCATACCTACCCACTGCCCTCCCCTACCTCAGTCACAGTCTCAATGGATTTTGGGTTACCTTTTTTAATCCAAGAATTGGGGATTTTTTTTTTTTTTAAATCAGAGAAAACCACTATAAGTGGATGTGCAGAAGTTGGGGGATTTCCATAGAAAGCAATAAAATAATTGCATCTGAACCAACGTGTGTGGCCTTGGACAACCCCCTCCTGCCCAGCAGCAATAGGAGTGGGGGGTGGACCCCTTCCCAGTTTCCAGATGATTCCTGTTAATTCATGGCAGGAATTACTGACGTGGTGCTGGCTCCTTGCCCCAGGGGGGCATCCCACCCTGCCTGGGGAAGGCCTCTCATCATGGGAGGCATCCTGTGCCCCTTCCTAGCTCTCTGACTGAGCCCCCACAGGCAAAAACACCCCTCAGCATCAGCTCCCTCTAACTCATTCGTATAAGACCAGTGGTAAATGGATTGTTTTCACTCCAAAAATGGGAAAACAGCATCTGCTTGAGCTTCTTCTGACATCAGTCACGACCAGGCAGAGACCAGGGACGGAAACCAGGTCCCTGATGCTGCAGCTCAGCCCCCAGACCTGGGTGCATGGACCATGGCCCTGCTGCCCCCTGCAGGCTGGAACATGCAAGTGTAGCAGGCTTACCTTTTCAGAGCTTGGGTTGAGTCCCAGGATCGAGGGAGTGCTGTATGATTGGTGGAGCCCGCCCACCAATCCCAAGGCAGCACAAGGGAAGCAATGCCTCGCCCTTTGCCAAAGGGAGGGGGCAAGGAGTGCTGGACCTGATTGGAGACTGCACTTTGCAGGTCCGGCAGACTTCAGGGGTGGGGCCTCTGGTGTAAATAAAAGTCCAGCCTGCCCAGCTTGAGGGGCAAATGCAGCAAGGGAGTCAAGAAGAGTGGAGTCAAGAGATGCTGGGGACGTTTCCCCCAGTGGACAATAGGCCCTAGAGGAGCAGCCTTGGGAGCAGTGCGAGACTGCTCGGGCTGTTGAGGGTGCATGAGGACAGTGCAGGGAGGCCTGCCCTGGGAGCAGTGTGAACCTGCTTGGGCCCATCACAGTGTGTGGTTTGGTGCACGGAGCCCAGGCTTTGGGAGCCACGGCAGGGCCAGCGGGCCGCACAGTGTGCAGGGCAGCGCATGAGGCAAGGTCCTTGGCTGCAGTGAGACAGCTCAAGCCCCATCTCCTGGCAAACGACCAGATCCCACGGTGCGCAGGGTGGTGCACAGGCCTGAGCCTTGGGAGCCAGGGAGCAGTGGAGGCTGCTTGGGCTAGCCGGGTGGCTAACCCAAGCAGGCTGGCTGGAGCCTGAAGGGCCTGGCCTCTGCTAAAAGAGCCCTCAGTGCTGAAGCCAGGGCACGGGGAAATAGTGCTGCAGCGTGAGGCCCAGCACCCAGGAGCCAGCAGCAGCGGTGCAGCAGCTGAGGGGAGCTGAGCCCTCAGTGCTCAGAGCAGGGCACAGGGTGGGGATGAGCCCAGTGGCGCAGGAGAGGCCAGGAGAGGCGCTCCAGCAGAGGAGACCCCATCGAGTTGTGCCCAGATCTCTGCCACCTGAGGAAGCAGGAGTCATTGGGCCCTTGGGTCCCACAGGGGAAAGACATTTAGGGCAGGCAACCCCAGAGACGGGGCTGGGTGAGTAGCCCCCCCACCTAGTCAAGGCCCTAAGGGGAGGGGCCCCTGGTGCTTCCTGGACACCCCCCACAAGGGACCCCATTGGAAGGAGGACTATCTCTTGCCATGGGTCAGGGACTATATTAAGCACTAGATATTATTAAGATTGCTCATGTTTGTGCTTTATGTTTTGTAACTGAAATGTTGTATTGTGATGTTGCTGCTGAAATTGTTTTATCATGATAGGTAAGTAGTGTTATTTAGGGTGTGGCCTTGGTTGTTGGTTAATGTTCACTGAGTAAATATATGTACATGATATTTAGTTTTATGTTTATGTATATTATAACTGAATATATTGTATATAGTTAAGATCATGAGGGTGGCCTCCTCTGGACCCTCTTGATGCTGTCCACATCCCTTCTGAAGTGTGGCACCCAGAACTGGACGCAGTACTCCAACTGCAGCCTGACCAGTGTCGCATAGAGGGGGAGGATTGTGGTGGGCCAGTCGGGGCGCTCCTGCATTGAGCTGCCCACCTCCCTGCGCCCGACCACCGTCCAGGCTCCGAGTGCCTCCCTGGGGTGCCTCCCATCCGGCCGACCCCTTGCCTGGAGCACACCCGCTAGCCTGGGGTTCCCGCTGCCACCATCCAAGGCTCTGGACTCACTTCTGGCTCTGCGCACCTTGGAGAACACAGGCCTGATAGTCCAATGGGTCCTAGACCCAATACAGGCACCTGGAGCACTTCCCAAGTCAGGGGATTATTAGGGAAGTCTCCCTCAGTCCACAGACCTAAGGGGCCTCCTAGGCATAATTTAGACCCACCCCTCAATAAGTCTCCCACACCGGTCACAAGGAGAACTTTATTGATGACAGGGGGTAGGGCAGAAACAGGGTAAAAGGTAGAGCAATATCATAGAAATATCAGAGGAATATCAGAGGAGTCCCATAGAGCAAACCAGGGTGGCTGATGGTAGCCTTTTTAAACACTCATCTGAGTTACTATAAGCTAAATATCTAGCCTGATCTCGAGCAGCTTACTCACTCGCATCGTCCGGAGGTTGGAGTTTTCCTCTGGAGGCAGGGCACTCTTGGAGCATGCGGTGATGAGGAGAGAGCCAGTTTCAGCTGGTGAAGCTCCTCTCCCAGTTTCAGACTCACCTGGGTGACCACATGGCTAATGGCTGCCTTCTTCCTGGACCGGGCCTTTTTATAACCTCTCTCCCCTCAGCAGCCCGGTCCAGTCAAAGCTGCCAATACTGGCCACAAGCCGATCAATCTACCAAGCATCCCTGGCTACCTGGGCCCCTGCCCAGGGCCAGGCTTTCCCCCCCTGCCCAGGTGACCAGAGTATCCGCCTCCCAGGCACCAGGCTTTTGTCATGCAGACAAGGAGGGAGATCCCCGCCCTGAGGAATTCAATACCAGCCTCTCCCGCTAGCAGAGACAGGTCTCTGGAGAGGGGCACTGACGGTGGCATTTCTGCCACAATCGTGATCATGAGCAGAGAGGCCAAGAAGATTGTGATCATGGACATAACTATCCCCTTCAAGAACCAAGCCTTCACTGATGCCCGGGCTCACAAGCAGGAGAAGTACGCCCCACAGGCTGACATCCTGAGGGGCCACAGCTACGATGTGACGGTCGGCGTGCTCATCGTGGGAACACTCGGAGCCTGGGACCGCAGCAATGAGAGCGTCCTGCGTGCCTGCCGCATCTCCCGCCGCTACGCCAAGCTGATGCACTGCCTCATGGTGTCTGACACAATCCGCTGGTCCCGTGACATCTATGTGGAGCACATCATGGGCTACCGCCAGTTCGCTGACCCCACCAGGCCAACTACCACTGGACCGGACCCAGAGGGAACCCACCTCTGGACTTCACTTGAGGCGAATCTTCAGCAAGGGAACACCCCGCTCCACTCTGCGATGAGACTCTATATGGACCGAGAAACTTTCTTCAACCTACTTCCTCCACCGCTGCGGACCATTGTAGGGGTTTGTGTGCATCTATCTGCTCTCTCTCTCAGGTCACAACCCCCCCTCCCTCCCCTTCCCCTACCCCTAGGCTTAGTTGGCTAACATTGTACTTTCTGTACCCCAGTTGCATCCCCCCCTCACCCCCATCCCTCTTATGTTAGTCCCTCGCTGGGCAATCTGTATTTCCCTACTGGTTTTGTCATCTTTTTGTTCTCATAGCTCTTACCAGCTACTAATGCAATTCAGTCTGCATGCCACAGGATTTGGAAACATCTGAAGCCGCAGGCAGGGGTGGAGGATGCTTGCCCGGACCAGGGCCACATTTGGCACCTGGCTGACTCATGGATTTGGAATCGATTTGGCTCTCTTGGCTTGGGACACAAACATTTGACTTTAAAAACATCCTGCGCTGGGCATGCGGCCAGGCAGGGAGCACCCGCCCACAGCTGCGGATGCTGGGCAGAGTGGGGCAGTGAGCCACGACCCGAGACACCGCCCCTCCACGTGGGTGGGAGCACACCCGCACCTGGACCCGCTCCCACCCTCCCCATGCCTCCACCAATCAGCAGAGGGGAGACAAAACTGCGCCGAGTTCAAACCCGTGGCGTCTGCTTCTCGGCCAAGCATTGGGCTGCAAGCGTGGCTGCTCCACCAATCGGCAGCGGGGGCGGGATTCCAGGCTGGACGCACGTGGCTGCGCCCTGGCGGGAACAGCATCTGCGGAGTGGGGTTCCGTTCAGCCTCGCTCTGGCCTCACACGCGCTGGGGGTATGTGCCCCCCCCCCCCCCCCCCGCACCCCTGGTGAGGCCCGGGTCCTGTTCACCACCCCGCTGCGCAGCACCTGTGCCTGTCGCGCTGGCTCCTATCCTGTGTTTGCTCAGGGCCCCAGGAACTCTTAATGCGCCTCTGGGCCTAGGGCTATGGGCCTGGCAGGAGCTGTTCAGGGTGTTGGGGCAGGAGTGGGGCCCATAACCCCACAGAGGGGCCCAGGCATCTGGGTGCCCCCCTCGGTGCAGGCAGTTGTGGAAGCTGGAGCCGCCCTGGGGCAGAGACAACACTGACATATCCATGGGCTCAGGCTGGGGCTGGGCTAGGTACAGATCTGCTCCCACCAGGTGCTGCCACGTGCCCACACTGGGGTCTTTTGCTGGCAGGTGAGGTCAGGACATGAGGCGCTGAACAGACCCGCAGCTCTCGGTTCATTCTTTTTACCTCCCTTGGAGGCGCCGGGTGCTGCTGCTGCCCAGGCTGGGGTTGGGGACGGCTGTGCCAGTGCTCCTGCTGGGACTGAAACCTGGAGGCTTCTAGCTAGGGGGTCTTGACCCTCAACTCGGGTTCAGACTGATGCTGCACTTGGAGTGAGGAAGGAATTTACTACCTGGTCAGATTGGTAGAGTCTAGTGGGGTTTCCTTCCTGTGTGGCTAGGCTGTGACCCTCCTCCTGGGATCTCTCCAGTGTATCATAACAACTCTGGGAGCAGCAGGACACTGGCCACCATGGTCCCCTTGCCTTGCCTGGGCAGGTTCAGGTACTGGGCCTTGTGGGTGTGTGATGGGGTAGCCCAGTAGTGACAGCAGGAGGTTAGACAACAGATTTGTATGAGAGGGTTTGGACAGGGATGACCCTGCCTCGGGCAAGGGGTGGGACTCGATGACCTCCAGAGGTTCCTTCCAGCCCCATTTTTCCATGATTCCTTGGTTCTTACCTTAAGTTGGCCCAGCCTGGATGGTTGGGGAGGGAGCAGGACACGTTGCATTGAGGGGGGCAACCAGAAGATTTACTTGCACTTTGTAGCCTCCAGAACCACCAGGCCCCAAAGAAGCGAAGGGCCCTGACCCAGTAACAACGGCTCTTGCCTTTGCACAGCAGAAAACCCACAGGTTAAGCTCATTCCTCACCCTGGCCTGGGCGTCCAAACCCATTTCCTTAGGGCAGAAATAGCCTTATGTGCCATTCAGGGAGTGGGACTGGGCACTGGGGAGGGGTGGGGAGATACTGGCCATGCTGGGCGATGATTGGGGCATCAGGCGCCAGGGCCAGAGGCCGTGTGATGCTCGTGCACTTGGGAGATCCCAGCTGAGCCTTGGCCAGCACCAGACACCTGGGGATGTGGGCACCACTCACGGGGAGGGAGGACAGCGATTCTCCCAGCAGAGAAGGACGGGGACAACGGCTGGGTCCTGCTAAGGGAGCACTGAGACCTTCCAAGCAAAGGAGCTGGTTCTTCCAGCCCAGCCCTGAGAAGCACAAGCATGAAGAGGCCACTGGAGCCTGGCATTGCTCTAAGGAAGGGCAGTTATCACTGTGCTTGGGGGAGGGGTCCCGGGGGACAGTGGGTGCAGAACCTTCCTCAGCATCAGAGCCGAGGGGCTGTGCTCCTCCAAAACCTGCTCTGCAGAACACCCTGCTCTGGGATGAGCCATGGGCTGGAACAGCCATGAGCAGGAGGAGCAGGGTCAGCGCCTGCCCACTTTGCTGAGCTGGCACTTGACCCCAGCTGACCGGTGAGGATGAAGGCACCAGGACACACGTGGAATGGCTCCCTGGAGAGCAGGACCCACAGCTCATCCACTTCCTACTCTGAGGGCCACCTCGCATACTCAGTGACCCTGGACCAGGGTGCCATAGAAGAGTGCCACAGGTGCCACCCCGTGTTAGTGCTGTAGCTATGAGCTACAGGATACACCCAGGGGTTACACTCAGAAAGCCAAAGGGCTAGAAACATCCTGACTGTTGTGGCTTTTCTGAGTTCTTGCAACAGAAGACTTGCTCTATTCTTTTTGCACACTCAGAAAAGGAGTTAAAACTGAGAGCTGGCATTTTCTGGTATGTGCAGAACACAGGACTGCCCCAGGGGCTGTCTTCAGCCCCAGAGAAAGTCCCCATGGGGCTGGCAGAGGGGCAAGGTCTCTCCCCCTGCACAGCCCCACTCAGGGAACAGCCCTGCTCAGCCTGGGCTCCTGGGTCACAGTGGAGGAGGCAGCAGCAATTTGGACCAGCCTCTGACCCAGACTCAGAGCCAGGAGCTACCCTGATCCCAACGCAGGCTGCAGCCCCAGCACAGGGGTTTCTTGAGCTGGCACCAGCCCTGGGCCCTGCAGAGGCAGCGTGTGGGGCAGGGCTGGTGCTCCCCGCTCCCCTGCCTGGCTCTCTCTGCTCTAGCTCCCGGTTGGTGCCAGGAAGCTCCGCCCAGGCCCTGGGAGAGCGGGAAGGAATCGGGCTTCTGTGCTGGGAAAGTGAAAGAACCTGGTCCTGCTGTTCCCGGAGCAAAGAGCCATGGCTGCGGGGGGCCTGGCAGGGAGCTTCCAGGAGGAGGTGACTTGCTCCTTGTGTCTGGACTATTTTACAGATCCAGTGTCTATCGAGTGTGGACACAACTTCTGCCGCGCCTGCATCGGGCAGTGCTGGGGGAAATCAGAGCCGGACATCTGCTGCCCCCAGTGCAGGGCGACAGCTCCGCAGAGAAACCTGCGGCCCAACTGGCAGCTGGGCAACGTGGTGGAGCTCGTGAAGCAGCTGAGGCTGCAGGCGGGGAGGCACATGTGTGAGAGGCACCAGGAGGCCCTGAAGCTCTTCTGCCAGGAGGACGAAGCCCCCATCTGTGTGGTCTGCAGGGAGTCCCGGGCGCACCGAGCTCACACAGCGGTTCCCATGGAGGAGGCTGCCCAGGACTACAAGGTGGGAACTGCTGTCCCGGCCTGGGAGTCGCAGCTCCAGCCTCTCTGCAGTCAGGCAACCCCGGTGTGTCCGACCACCTGGACCAGAGCCAGGAACAGCTGAGAACAGGCCCAGGCATATAGCTGGAGGCAGCGGTTGTGGGGAGGGACGGGGCAGGTCCAGCCTCTCTGGCTGCAGTGTCCTTGGGGCTGGGGGCACTCGCTCTGGGGGCCTGAGCTAGGAGCAGCACTCACGCAACCTCGCTCTGGGCAGGGAGGGTTTTATTGCCGGGCACAAAATGAGGGCCCAAACCAGGCAGCAGAGACGTCCAGTTTCATAGGATCTGAAACCAACTTCCAAGGGAAGTGGTGCTGGCTCCTTCCCTGGGGGTCTTTAAGAAGCAGCTCGATGCCTACATGGCTGGGGTCACTTGAGCCCAGTTTCTCTCCTTCCCAGGCAGGGGGTCGGACTTGAAGATCTACAAGGTCCCTTCCAACCTGACTTCTAGGAGTCTATCATTCTATGATAGTTGGTCGGGTCGGAAGGGACCTGAGCAGATCATCAAGTCCACCCCCTGCCATGGGCAGGAAAGAGTGCTGGGATCAAACGACCTCATTTGAAGACCCCCAGGGTAGGAGCCAGCACCACCGCCCTTGTAAGTTGGTTCCAGATCCTAGCCGCCCTGACAGTGAAGTCAGTAGCGCCTTCTGATGTCTAGCCTGAATCTACTCTCTAACAATTTATGGCCATTATTCCTTGTTACTCCTAGTAGTGCTCGGGGGAACAGGGACTCTCCCATAGCCTGCTGGTCTCCCTTGGCCAGTTTATAGATCACCACCAGATCCCCTCTCAGCCTTCTCTTGTGGAGGCTGAACAGGTTCAAGTCCCATAGCCTCTCCTCGTAGGGCCTGCCCTGCTGCCCCCTGATCATGCGAGTGGCCCTTCTCTGGACCCTCTCAATGTTGTCCACATCCCTCCTGAACAGGAGCAAATCCAGATCCGCCTGGAGCACCTGAGGGAGCAGAGAGAAGAGCTGCAGGGCCTGAAATGCACCTGGGAGCAGGAGAGTGAAAGGCTCCTGGTAGGTGCCCGATGCAGGGAGGGCAGTGGTGGGGCAGGGCAGGGGGTCTCTGCTGCTCCGTGTGTGTGGAGTTGGGGGAGATGTGGGGGTCATAAATGGTGCAGGGCTCCTTCTGGTGTAAATCAAGAGCGATGTCCCTGTAATTAAGGGTTTACACTACTGTAAGGAGAGCAGCATCTGGCCCTGCCCCCATGGCTGGGCAGAGAAGTGAGGACAGTGTGACAGTAGCACATGCAGTGGTCTCCATGGGGTCAGCCAGGGGCAGAGGGAAGATGTTGCTGGTCCTGGGATCAGGCCTGGCAGAGGTTCCTGGAGCTCCCTCACTGGGTCAAGAAGTGCCCTTGGCTAAGGGATGGCCCCTGCATCATGGATGAGTCGGATGAGGCTGAAGTTGGCTGCTTATTCCCAGTTCTTTATTCCCGGTTCCTTTTTCTGGTCCAAAGAACACTTTGGCCATGCCAGGCACCAATTTACTCACCATCTGCATACGCTATTTCCATTGCTACCAATAAGGAGCTGCACTTCTGCTGGGTTCATGGGGAAAACCCTCATGGAATCATCCCAAGACATGTCCCCACCACCAAGGAGCCGCCTGAAGAAACCTGGGCATGTCCCTGCTCAATGCAATGCTAGCTTTTTGAGCATCAGCCTGCCAGCTGACACCCAACCTTTAAAACCTTTATGTGGCTGTTCCACCAGGCACTGGATGGCAGGACAAATGGCTGCGTGCAAAATAGGGCACCAGTAACAGACCTCTGCTTTGACACATGGTATTTAGCATGTGTCAGAGCAGGCTTGCTTAATCGAGTCTGCTGCCAGTCTGCTGAAGCGTGCTAATTAGCGCACTCCAGCAGCCTCTGCATCACATGTATTCACTGTGCCCTTGTTTCAAAATGGCAGGAGCAGCGCTTTAACTAAAGATCTTCGAACCAGCTTAGCTAAAGCACCCTCCTCCCCCCCCTGCCATTTTGAACCGCAGGACACTGAATACACGTGACACTGCGGGCGCTCTAATTAGAGTGGCTCTCTGAGCTGTTCTGTTTAAAGCCCCTTCTCCCCACCCAGAGCATGTGTATACAGGCCCCTAGTCATTTTTCAACAGCGTTTCACATTCACCTCCAGCTGCCACCCAAAAACTTGGTAAAATAACTTAAAACTAGGTGTTATAATTTAAAGCAACCTGCTCACTCACTACCAAATGTTAAATTAAAACAAGTTTATTACAAAGGAAAAGGGGAACAGTGGTACTCCCTAAGCAAAACCTTAACTATTAACCTTTAACTGTAGCTCAAAATGGATCACAGTCACAGTCAGAGGCAAACCAACCTGGGGCGCTCCCCCGTAGCCAAGTCACTTGGGAAGGGAGTCTCACCCATGGCTGCCGTCCAAAAGCAGTTCCTTATTCGAGCCCATATACTTAGCGCAGCGGGCATGGCGGGGTGCCACTTAGCAGCCTGGCATGAAGAATCCGCACTCTGGGCCGGCAAGACTCTGGTCAGGGGTGTCCAGGACAGCCCCCCAGTGCCACAGAGGCATGGTGGGGGTGGCCGCAAAAGGATTTGCAATCATAATCTCAGGCCAAAACCCAGTTCCTTATTCAAGCCATTATATTTAGTACTAGCAAATTGTAGGCCTGTGTGAAGCGGCTGGTATTTGCTTCGGATTTGGATTTGGCTGATTTGGGGGACAGTGATTCAATGCAGTGATTCGAATCACTGTCCGGATTCGATTCGGCCGAATTTCCAATCAGCCAGGCCAGGCCCATCCCCCGCCCCTCTCCCAGCCCAGCCATGGCTGCCCCACCTGCCCCAGCACCCAGCACTTGCGGGAAGAAAAGCCCCAGCTCAGCAGGTGCTGCCGGGCGGGGGGCAATCCCCGCTGCCCCACGTTGTGTGGGGGGCTCTGCACGAGCCCCCGAAGCCCCTCCCCCCGCTCCCCTAGCCACCTCACAGGTGCCCACATGGGCCGGCTCCAGCCCTTTGAGGAAAAAAAAAACCTGAAGAAACCCTGGGACTCTCAGCTGCTGCGGGTGGGGGGCAGTCCCCCCTGCCCCGCGAACTGGGGGCTCTGCACCAGCCCCCGAATCCCGAGGCTGCACCAGGAGCTTTTCTCTCCTTTTTTTTTCTTAAAGGGACAGAACCCCAGCAGGCGGGCAGCCATGGGGGGGCCGGGGGAGCAGGTGCGGGGGTCGAGGGGGCTCGTGCAGAGCCCCCCATGCAGCATGGGGCAGTGGGGGGCAGTGGAAATCACCCCCCGCCCAGCAGCACCTGGTGAGCACCAGGGCTTTTGTTTAAAGTACTGAGCTGGGGCGGGTGGGGGCAGCCATGGGGGGCTGGGGGAGTGGGTGGGTGGTCAGGGGGGCTGGCAGGGGTCCCCTCATGGTCCCTTCCCCCGCCCCTTGTACTTACCAGCTCGGAATGGCTGCCCAAATCACCAAAGCTCTCTGAACCTTTGCCAAAGATTCAGAGAGCTTTGAATCGATTCGGACCTTTAAGTTGGTCCCCTGATTCAATTCAGATTTGGAGATTAGGTCACCGAATCGGGCCAAATCTCCTCCGAATCAAATCACCACCTGAAGCTTTGCACAGCCCTAGCAAATTGCCCATCAAGAATGAAAGCAGGGGGTGGGGGAAGGGATGGGGGACAGAGCCCTGCAACTGGCCCCGCTCCCCCACTTCCCCCACCCCACCCTACCCCCACCTCCCTCCTGCCGCTTCAGGTCCAACTCCGTCCCCGCCTCCCCGCTTTGGATCCAACCCACCCCCCTCCTCCCTCCTGCCACTTCAGTCCAGTCCCGCTCCCACCCCCTCCCCGCCGCTTCGGGTCCGCCTGGCCCTTGTCTGCCTGCCTCCCCTCCCCGCCCTCCCTCCCTACCCTCCTGTCTCCCTGTCCCTGCTGGTTGTTCTGGGGATCATCCAGGATGGTTGGCCACCATGATCCCCGCATTAGCCCTCAGGCAGGGAGGTGAGGGGCAGCCCAGCTGCTCAGGCAGCTGGGGCACGTTCCCCACCGCCAAAATTCCCCGGCGGTGGTGCAGACTTGGGCCCGCGCAGCACATGCCATCCAGCCAATTGCCGCCTGCCCTTTTGGGGGTGCAGGCACAGTTGGCTAGAAGTATTATGGACAGAGAGACAGACAGACAGACTAAGCCTTTTATTATATTAGTGAGCATGGGGGGCTGCAGTTAGCAGCATGGCATGAAGAAACCGTGCTCGGGGCTGGGCAAGACTCTGGTCAGGGATGTCTGGGGGAGTCCACCCATGCCACACAGTGATAGTGTGGGGTGGCCAAGAAGGATTTCCGTTTTTAATCCCAGCCCGAAAAGAGTTCCTTATTCAAGCCATTCTCCTTAGTACAGTCACGGGGGGGGGGCTCTGAGTTGACCGTGTGGCAGAGCCAAACCACACTTTGGTCTGGACAGTACTCTGCTCAGAGATGCCTGGGAGAATCACCCAGTGCCACAGAGTCATAGAGTGGGGTGGCCCAACCAGGATTTCTATTTCTAAACCCAGCCCCAAAAACAGTTCCTTATTTGAGCCAGTACACTTAGAACAGTGGCTGGGGGGGTGTCAGATAGCGGCCGGGCATGGCCAAACTGCCTTTTGGGTCAGGCAAGACTCTGGTCAAAGATGTCCACGAGAGTCCTCCAGTGGCACAGAGGTATGCCATGAGGTGGCCCAAGAAGGATTTCTAATCCTAGCCCAAAAGCCAGTTCCTTATTCGGGTCCAGATATTTAACACAGTGTCTGGGGGGGTGCTGTCTGTTGGCAGCCTGGCACAGCCAAACCGCGCATTGGGCTGGTCAAGTCTCTGATCAGAGATGTCCAGGAGTGTCCCCCAGTGGCACAGAGATATGGCCTGGGGTGGCCCAACAAGGTTTTGTGGCTATAATCCCATCCCAAAATCCAATTCCTTATTCGGGTCCAGGTACTTAGCACATTGGCTGGGGTGCTGTCAGCTGACAGCCCGGCACAGTCAAACCATGCTTTGGGCCGGGCAAGACTCTGGTCAGATGCATCCAGCAGAGTCCCCCGGTGGCACAGAGGTATTCTGATGGGTGGCCCAAGCAGATTTTCTAGCCATAATCCCAGCCACAAAACCAGCTCCTTATTCAAGCCATTATACTTAGTATAGTGAGCATGGGGGCTGTCAGTTGGCAGCCTGGCATGGCCAAACCGTACTTTGGGCCAGGCGGGACTGTGGTCAGGGTTCTTTGGGACAGTGCCCCAGTGGCATTGACAGGAAGGTTGGGGTGGTCCAAGAAGTATTTTGCCCTGTAATCCCATCCTACTCTGACCTTCATTTAGGGCTCTGTACTTGATGTGGGATATTATTTTACATATTAATTAGTACATCTGCATAGCTAATGGCATTCTCTGTCTTCAGGATGTGTAATTCATTAATAACGATCTTTTATTGGGTCTAAATTAACTTTGATAAAGGAACCGGGAATAAGGAACTGGAAATAAACAACCAACTTCAGTCTTATATGAGTCGGGGCAGCGCTGTGCTCTCAGGGCCCAGCCCTGCAAACCCCTGGATCATGGGGGTCCTGCTGCAGCCTCTGTGCTGGGGTGGCTGGGGGTGTGAGAAATTCCCCTCTTGGAGGTGCAGGGCTGCGTCCCTGGAAATGCCCTGGGCTGGACCCTGTGGGGCAGGAATGAGGCATTCTCTGCAGCCTGGAAAAGTCTCAGGGACATCTGCCCTGAGTGTCCAGTTCTCCGCCTCCTTACCCCTGTCCCCATGGCCCTGCCCTGCCCCTGCATGGCTGTGCCCACCCCAGAGGCAGACGGAGGTGGAGAGACAGCTGGTGGTGTCCGAGTGCGAGGGGCTGCGCCAGCTCCTGGCTGAACGCGAGCGGGTCCTGCTGGCCCGGCTGGGAGAGCTGGACACGGAGATTGTGAGGAGGAGGGAGGAAAACGCCGCCCACCTGTGTGAGGAGACTGCCCGCCTGAGCACCCTGATCACGGAGCTGGAGGGGAAGTGTCAGCAGCCAGCGCCTGAGCTCCTGCAGGTGAGACAGGGTCAGATGTGCCCCAGTATCCAGCCCAGAGGGGTGATGGCCCCTGAGTCCCAGGGAGCTCCCAGGGTGATGCAGGGTAGCGGGGCATCGGGGTGCATGCAGGGCCCCAAGACTGGGGCTGCAGGGAGATGGGGGTGGGGCAGTTGGGGAGGCAGGGTGGAGTAAGAAAAGGCTGCTCCTGCTCCTGTCCTAGTCCCAGGCCCAGTGCAGAGGGGTGTCCATCCCGGCAGAGGGGCCGGGGTGAGTGAGGCTGTGCTCCTGGTAGCACAAGGAAGGGCTGCACTGTGTGGTGACACTGACTCTGTTCTGTTTCTTGTCCCCTCCAGGGTCTCCGAAGCACTGTGAGCAGGTATGTTTGGGTTTCATCTCACACCTCTTCTCCCATTAGCCAAGACTAGGCTGCAGCTTCAGCCAGCAGCCCCTGACTCTGGTACAGTTTCTCCACAGGGTCCAGCCTCCTCCATCCCTGTGGCCCTGGGGTGCTGCTGCCATCCTGTGACCCAGCCTGGGCAGGGGATCCCCATCACCCTGGGCTGAATAAGCCCCTCCCTGAGGCTGGGCTGGGATCTGGCCTTTGTAATGGCAGGAAGTCTGTCATGGCAGAGGGGCCGGGGGTTTGTGGGAAGGGAACCGAGGGTCTCAACCCAGGCCCCAGTGGGGACAGTGTCCATGGGCAGAGACCTCACCAGGGACCAGGCCCTTGGACACTGGGAATGAAATTGAGGAGCAGCCTGGCCCAGTTATTTGGCCCCTCAGTCCCAGGAGCAGCCTGGCCCTGGCCCTGGCCCTGGCCCTGGCCCAGAGGGGGCTGTGGTCAGGCCACATGTCAGGGGGCTCAGGCTGCCTCTGCCTGGCTGCATCTTCTCTAAGGATGGGCCAAGATCAGGGCCTGTTAGAAGTGTGAACATCTCCAACCCCTACACCATGTGGCTCTCTGGGCAAAAACCCTGGACCAGACTTGATTACACTAGAAACCAGGTATTTCTCAGTACAGCTGTTCCCCCTGACACTGGTGCAAGCTGTACAGGGAACAGTGGTGCTTTGCTGGTGTGAGCTGTGGCTGCACAGGAAGGGTTTGCAGGTTGAGACTTGCTGGCATAACTCTGCTTCAAGCCCTCTGAGTATAAGGATTTCCATTTCTAATCCCAGCCCCAGTGCCAGGGCTGGGAGCCAGCAGCCTGCACAGGCACCGACTGGCCTGTCAGACAGAATTTGCACCCTGTGACTGCAGCTCCCACCATTTCCTTTTGTGGTCTTGAGGGCATGGGAACTTCTGGCTGAGGAGCAAGAGGAATAATTGCCTGCATGTCTCTGCAGGGGTGAGGAGGTGATGCCTCTACATCTAGTCCCCGAGTTCCCTGAGCTGGAGAAGAGACTCCAGGATTTCCCTGGAGAGAACGAGCTGCAGGAGGCTCTGATGGGATTCCTGGGTAAGGGGCACTTCCAGGGCCTCTGTCTTATTGCACCGTGGTAAAGGCAGGGGAAGCTGTGGAGCTGAGTTATTGGAGCTCTTGTGTTCATGTTCCCAAAGGACCAGAGCTGGGCTCAGAGGTCTGTGGTCCAGCCCAGAGTGGCCCAAATCCTGGGAATGCCCTTGATGGCCCTGGTCCCCAGGGCTACACTGGGTGGACTCCATGGGGATGAGTGCAGCTGAGCATATCATTTGTCATTTCAAATCTGCGTGGTTCTGCTGCTTCCTGCTCAGGCCCTGGGCACTTAGCACAGGCCTGGTGCTCTCAGCGCTCCTGGCTGTACAGAAGTGTCCTGTGTTGCACTCGCTGTGAGATTTGCTGCTCGATGCTTAGATCCTGACACAGAGCTGGGACTGTGGAGCCAGAGGCCCCAGTCGGAACAGATGCACACAGGGAGGGAGCTGGGGTTTCACTTCCCAGGGGTGTTTGTGGCCGTGCATGAATCCCAGCCTGGAGCATTCCCAGCTACAGCTCCCAGCAGGGACCTGGAGGGGCTGAGGCAAATTCCCTGAGCCGCCCCAGTGAGTCCTCACAGGAGGGCTTGCCTGGATTGTGGAGCTCTAGGAGAGCTGTTCAGAGGGGAAAGGGCCATTTGCTGCCCAGCCCTCCCTGGCTGCATGCAGGAACTCAGAGGGACCATGCCCTTCCCCTGCACCCACCTGTGACAACACCCAGCTGTGGAGGGCAGAGCCCTCCCCGTGCATCCCTGTGGGGTGGAAGGCGGGGTGGGGGGTTCCTTGGGGAGGGTCTTGGGTGTTCAGAAGTGAGAGATGTTACCACAGACAGGGTCTACTGCCCCGGGTCTCCAGAGAGGGTGTCTGATCCACCTCCGCTGAGCCCTTGGGACTCCACCAGCTTGTGCATTAGTCCCCATCCTCACCAACTCTCTGGGAATGGCAGCCCCTGCAGTAGCCCTGAGACTCCTAACCAGCACCAGTGTTAAATCAAGAGCAGGATGGACTGATATCTGGCTTGTTCTCTTTCCTTGCAGAGAGGATGGCTGCAGAGAGAGGTGAGTCCTGGGAGAGAAAGGGGAAGGGAGGGGGCACCTGTTCCCGTGTATGGGCAGCTCTGCGCTGAGCGGTGTGAAGTGATCTCTGGAGAAGAGAAACCATCACGGGGACATGTGAGAGGGGCACGGGTCAGAACAGCCAAGGGAAGTGTGGAGCCGTTCCCATCATCACCCGCAGTGAGACAGTGCATAGCTGGGTGCTGGGGTAGGAGGCCCGGGGGGGCCTGGGAAGAGCAGCGGCTGCACAGTCAGGTCTGTGTGTGCGGCTGTGACATGACGGTGGTGTGAGGCAAACACCCGGACACATGGAGGGAAGGGAGGGCTGAGAGCTCAGACACCAGACACAAGGGAAAGGAGAATTGATGGCTTCACAGTAACACCAAACCCCTGGTGCCCCTGAATGTGACCCTTGGATTTCCCTGCCTGGCCAGCACCACTGGGCCAGGCCCTCTGGGCCAGGCTGATGGGGCAGGAATCAGCTGCTGGGGGGACCCTTTCTCTGGGACTCCTGCATTGTGGGTGCTTTACTTCTTCCCTGTCTGCTGCAAGGACATGAGGCCAAATGCTGCAGTCCTGACTTCCCACTTTCACAGTCTCATAGGCAGGCCCAGGAGTTTGGCTGTGTGGGGACAGCAGAGTTTGCCCCAGTCTCTGAATTGGGTCCTGGTGCAGTGACTGTGGTGTGTAAATTCTCACCTCTCTCTCTGCTGCTTGATTGCAGGATTCAGAAGAGCCCACATACATGCAGGTGAGTGACCTGTCCTCATATCAGTGACCCCAGAGCTGCCCTCTTGGAGAGGTTTGTTCCCTGTGGCCACTTCTGCCCCCATTGCAATGCCCCAAACATGAGCTTTGTTGCTGTGAGCAGCAAGAATCACTGCATCCCTGCTGCCTTCTCCCCTTACTGCCCCAAGCCCAGGACATGCTGTGTGCACTTGGCCCTAGGCAGGGTTGGTCTCTGGGTCATATCTGACCCCAGGCTTAAGAGTGCGTTGGGATCCTGAGTCCATCTCAACACCATCTGAGCCACATGTAGCTCCTTTTGCTACTTTTGATCTTTCACAGGACTCAACCACGCACTCAACCAGAGCCCAGCAATCCCATGGGCCTGCCTTGGGAGACTTGTGCCTGGGTTTGGAAAGATTGATAGGTCAGTCCTTAAGGGATTTTGATGACCCAGGTCAGCTGTGTGGTGTGGATGATCCCTGAGACTCTCAGAAATGGTTCAGGCTCTTCAGGGAAACCTGGCAGTTCCCCCTCTTCATGGCCATACACATGCCCAGGTGTGCAGAGCTGTCCCCATGCCATTGTGGGTCAGATGAGCCTGGAAGCAGGGTGACTCTGGGAGGCGCCGGCCCTGGGCAAGTCTGCACCCATTTGGGGTGTGAAAGCTGCAGCCCTGCCCTGGTTCTGCCTCTGGCTGGTTCTTGATAGCACACGGGGGACGGTCTTGTTCATTCCCAGCGGCTCTACACCAGGCTCTGGGAGCAGTGCACATGCAGGGGGTGCCCAGGTGCAGCTGGAGCAGGTCTGCAGCTCCTGGCCACTGGGGGAAAATTGCTCTGGACAGACATGTCAGGCTGGAGCCAAGTCTCAGTTTTCAGCCTGATGGTCAGGATGGGAGCAGGGGCCGATCTCCAACGGGAAAATCTCAGAGCAGGTCATGGGGACAGGAAAGAGGGGAAGGTATTTTTCACACTGATGCTCGGTTTCTCACACGAGGCCCGGTCCCTGCCCCACAAGCCTGCTCAACCTCCCCAGCCTGCCTTCCATTGACTACTGCGTCTGGTCTCCTGGTATTTCCTAGGAGGATTTCCACAGGTCTGAAGGGGTCCAGGAGCTGATGTCCTATGGGCAGCTACTGGGATTTTTCTCAGCCTCTTGTCAGTTCAGATCAAGCATAGTGCCTGTGCTTACCTAGGCAAAATACCATGATCACCATGGTGGCTTCCTAGTCACACCTGGGGAAGACGGCTCTGCTGGCATGGGATATTACTCACGTTGGTAATGCATAGTTAACCTTGGCTTTATGCCCACTTTATGGACATGGGAGACTCCTCCTTAGCTTGCTTTGGGGGTCTTATAGCTGATTTGGCTTGGAACATGAATAACTTAAATAAATTATGTCCTATGGGCAGCTGCTGGGATTTCTGCCCCTAAGTCAATCAGATGCGTTTGAAGCCCCCTGTCTGTCTGTGCAGAGCCACGTGCAATGCGGGTGTCTCCACATAACAGCTTGGCCCCACGGGGGTGGGACTGTGCAATACTGAGGGCAGGAGGCCCCCGCCCAGCTGTGACCCAGGTCCTGTGTGGGGATGAACTGATCGCTGCTCCCGGTGCAGCTGAGCCCAGGGGGAGGGGGCAGTCAGGAGGAAATGCCTCTTCCTCACTCAGTGGCCTCACACGCATCAGCTCCCTGCTGTCTCCCAGCCCCTCCAGCCTCCCTGCCTGCCCCTCCTCACCCCCTTCCCAATAGCGCCTGCGGCACCAGGTCATGGGGGAGGCACTGCCCCTCTTGCCCCGCCCCCCCCAGCTGTGCCAGCAGCCCAGCCTGGGGCGGGGGAGGGGCGGGGCATGGACCTGCTGTGATGACATCATCTCATGCCCCTCCCAGGGCCGGGCCTGCCCCGACCCTGGCACCTGCCCCTCTCCTGCCCCCTCATGGGTGCAGCAGCCACCCCCTTGCCCCTACTTTGCCCCAGGGATGAAGAGGCCGGGTGGGAATGTCCCGCTCTGCCCCGCAGCCATTTCCTGTTCTCCCCATTTCCCCTTGGGGCAAGGGTGATTTCCCAGCAGGGACCAACCCACGATTCCCGGGACGCAGCAAATTCCCTGTGATCCTGGGGACCCGCCTGCCCAGGCCTTGACCCGTGACTCTCTCCCCAGTGGACGTGACTCTGGACCCAGGGACAGCAAATCCCTACCTCGTCCTGTCTGAGGATCGGAAACGTGTGCGACACGGAGGCACCCGACAGGATCTGCCCGACACCCCCGAGAGATTTGATCCTTGTGCCTGTGTCCTGGGCTCAGAGGGGTTCACGGGCGGGAGGCACTACTGGGAGGTGGAGGTGGGGGACAAGATGCGCTGGGACGTGGGCGTGTGCAGGGAGTCTGTGTGCAGGAAGGGGTGGGTCACGCTGGCACCTGGCAATGGATACTGGGTCGTGTGTCTGTGGGATGGCGGATACGAGGCCTGCACCTCCCCCTGGACCCCGCTCCCTGTGCGTGTGCGACCCAGGCGGGTGGGGGTTTTCCTGGACTATGAGGGGGGCGAGGTCTCATTTTACAACGTGACTGACAGGTCCCATCTCTTCACTTTCACTTGCACCTTCTCCGGGACCCTGCACCCTTTCTTCCATCCTGGTCTCAATGCTGGGGACACCAACACGGCTCCCCTGACCCTGTGCCCGGTCCCAGCCCAGCCCTGAGGGAATCCCTGTCCCTGCCATGCCCCGTGGGGGGCACAGACTGTCCCCTCCCCTCGCCCCGACTGCCAGCCCCTCGGTGCCCCCAGGGTGGGGGCACGGCTGGGGTCTCCATCACAGGAGCTGCTCCAGCCTGGACCCTGCTGCTGCCCTGGGCCAGGGGGCGTCTCCCAATCCCCACACGCACAGCACCCCGCTGGGAGGGACCAGATCCAAGCTCTCATCCTTCACTTCCAGATCCCTGCAGTCCCTCTGGGGTTTTACTTAGTTACTTGGTTTGCCTCTCTCAGCACTGTCCCCCTTTCCCCTCCCCTCCCTCTATTCCCTTCTATATTTAAAATAAATACCTCTGCGTTGCATAGCCTGCTCTCTGCACATCATTTCTTACCCTCTGATGAGGTGAGTGCTTGCTCCTGAAAGCTGATGCATCTGGGATTCAGTGAGTCTGGTAATGCTGGAGCTTTCTGCTGTGTGAGTCCAGGGCCACACACTACAGACCTCATGTGGAGTCGGACTGCCCAAATGGCCCACGTGAGGTCTGTCCCTGTCCCAGAGGGGGCACAGATCACATTGTGCCTGAGTGCCCGGGTACAGGGTGCCTGGGTGGTGGGGGAGCAGCAGGGCGGGGAGAACAGCATTCCTACCGGTAGTCCTGGCAGTGCAGCAGCTACTATTTTTTCACCTCCTGCCCCTGGGGTCAGTGCCCAGGGCACGTGCCCCAGTCTCCTACTTCCTCTGCTACTGCCGGGGGCTCCCAAGAAGTCCAAAATTTCACCCATCACCAAAACACTGGACCTGTGGGGATGGGTGACTTGGCTCTGCAGACAAGATCTGGCCCATGGGCCAGGAGTTGAGGCCTCCTGAGTCTATAAGGTGCATCTCTGTCCTGACTTCTGTTGGACTTCAGACATCTGACTTCAGCAGTTTTCAAGTTTTTTTAGAGTCAAAATCCCCCTCATTAGACTCAAGGCACCCTCAGAAAATGCCTGCTCTTTGTTTTCACTTGCTTTGCTACTGATAATACAGCAGTTCTTCCATTGCAAAGAATTCAGAAAGGCCACAACAGCTCAAAAATGGTTTTGACACTGGATTTGTATTTCAAAGCTTTGGGTTGGTTTTGTGAATCATGTATAGGTGCACACTCACATGGATGGGAAGCACTGGTCCAGCACAAACTGGTATCAAAGCCCCTTTCCACCTCAACATCTTTACACCCCAACCTCTGGGCCAGAGACCGCCTGTGTGACCCCATCACTGCAGGGCGGATGGGAACTGCTGATGGGCAGAGTCAGGAGGGGCCTGATTCACAGCCAGTTGCTGCCCCAGTGATTGAGGGGGAGAAAGACAGCTCCACATCCTCCTCCCTGTGATGCACCATGACCAGAGTGACCCAGACTTGCGCCTGTCTCAGCAGGGCCCTACTCAGTGTCAGACCAGTCGTCATTACAAGGGCATCGAGGGATGTGTCTGCTCTTGCTCCTTTTCTCATTTGAGAATCACCTGGTGGCCCAAAATTTCCTGTCCTCATTTGTTGTTCAGAACAACTTATCACCTCACTCCTGCCTGTTCATGGAGCTGTGCTGCTTTGTTGTCACCGCACACACAGGCCACGTGGTTTCATAGTTTCATAGTTGGTTGGGTCGGAAGGGACCTGAGCAGATCATCAAGTCCGACCCCCTGCCCTGGCAGGAAAGAAAGGATGCTGGGGTCAAATGACCCCGGCAAGGTGATTATCCAACCTCCTTTTGAAGACCCCCAGGGTAGGAGCCAGCACACTTCCCTTGGAAGTCGGTTCCAGATCCTAGCCGCCCTGTCTGTGAAGTAGCGCCTCCTGATGTCTAGTCTGAATCTACTCTCAGTCAACTTCGGGGACCGAGGGGGTAATCTGCCTCCCTGACCCCTTAGCCCAGGAAGTCTGCTGCTTCCCAGCGGCCCGCATCTGAGACATTGCGGAGAAGACCCCTAAGCTCCTCCAGCCCACAGACCAATATCCCATGCTCCTTATTCATGTGGGCACCAGTGACACGGCTAGGAGCGCTCCCAGCCAGGTCATGAGGTGCTACAGGGATTTGGGAGTGGGGTTGAAGGGTCTGGGGGCACAGGTGGTGTTATCCTTGATCCTCCCGGTCTCGGGGTATGGGCCGAGGAGTGAGAGGAGGATCCAGGTAGTTAACCGAAGGCTGCAATGCTGGTGTCATCGGGAAGGCTTTGGCTTTCATGACCACAGCCCGCTCTTTGGCAAGAGAGGCAGCGAGCTGCTGGGAAGAGATGGCCTCCACCTCTCTCCACTGGGGAGGAGGCTCTTCTCACCCAGACAGGCTGACCTGCTCCACCGGGCTTTAAACTAAGCCCACTGGGGGACGAGGGAACTACCGCCACTGCTGGCCTGCTGAGCAACCCTTGCAAAGCCAGCAGGCCAAGGCACTTAAGGAAGCCCACCCCTGCCCCAGCCCTGGTACAATCGGTGGGCAAGGCAAGAGCCCCCAAGGGGGCACTTGCCTGCCTGTACATGAATGCCAGGAGCTTGGGGAATAAGCAGGAGGAACTCATCCTCCTGCTTAACACAAATAATTGTGATATAGGGACTCCACCCATGACTGGACCACAAGTATAGATGGCTATACCTTGTACAGGAGAGATTGAGTAGATAAAAGGGGTGGGGGTGTAGCTCTCTATGGTAAGGAAAGCTATGCATCCCTGCAAGCTGATGTTGGCAACCAGGGTGGACGACTGGAAACCCTCTGGGTTAAAATCCATGGGGAACACGGCACAGGGGACACAACAGTGAGCGTCTACTACAGACCTCCCACCCAAAGTCAAGAGCTTGACCAGGAGTTCGCCCAGGAACTGGCTGAAGCCGCATGCTCCAGGACCATGGTTGTCATGGGTGACTTCAATTACCTGGACATCTTGTGGGTGGATCACTCAGCAAAATCCGAGCAGTCGCAAACCTTCCTATTGTGCGTGGATGACCTCTATCTGACTCAAGAAATCTACAGGCCAACGAGAGGTGAAGCACTGCTTGACCTGGTACTGGCTACTGGGGATGACCTAATCAGCGACCTACTGATCAATGGGAAGCTGGGTGACAGCGACCATGAGCTGATCACCTTTACCATCCGCTGTACAGCTGGCAAGTCAGTCAGCAACACTGAAGTCCTTGACTTCAGGAAAGTCAACTTTGACAAACTCAGGAGGCTTGTCAGTGAGGCCCTAAGGGACCACGACTCCAGGGGAAGGGGAGTTCAGGAAGAGTGGTTGCTCCTCAAGGGAGCGATCCTCAATGCACAAGCTAATGCTATTCTGTCTTGGAGGAAAGGCAGCAAGAGGGCACAGCAGCCCCCCCCACCCCCTCACCCCAGGCTCTCCAGGGATCTAGCAGACCTCCTGAGGCTAAAAAGAAAGGCCTACAAAGGATGGAGGATGGGATTCACCTCCAAGGAGGATTATTCTGCACTGGTCCAGTCCTGCAGGGAGCAGACCAGGAAAGCCAAGGCTGCAACTAAACTCCAACTAGCTTTGAGTATCAAGGACAATAAAAAGTCCTTTTTCAGATATGTGGGGAGCTGGAGGAAAATCAAGGGCAACATTGGGCCCCTGCTAAACCAGATGGGACAACTGACAACCAACACCCAGGAAAAAGCCAACCTATTAAACGGGTACTTTGCGTCGGTCTTTCATCAGTCTCATGGGATGCCCATGCCCACTGCGGGACAGGGAGGTCCAGGTGAGGGAGATCCCCTGCCTTCCATCAGTGCTGACCTCATGAAGGAATGCCTTGACAGGCTGGATACCTTCAAGTCAGCTGGCCCTGACAGTCTACACCCCAGGGTACTCAGGGAGCTGGTGAGCATCATAGCCCAGCCTCTGGCACGGATCTTTGAGAGCTCCTGGAGCTCTGATGTAGTGCCCGAATATTGGAAGAAGGCCAACATGGTGCATATCTTCAAGAAAGGGAGGAAAGTGGATCAGGCAAACTGTAGACCCATCAGCCAGACCTCTATCCCTGGGAAGGTCTTGGAAAAGTTTATTAAAGAGGCCATCCTTAATGGACTGGCCGATGCCAACATCCTGAGGGATAGCCAGCACAGATTTATTGTGGGTAGGTCATGCTTGACCACTCTCATTTCCTTTAATGACCAGGTGACCTCACACCTGGACAAGGGAGAAGAGATTGATGTCATATATCTTGACTTCAAAAAAGCCTTCGATCTGGTATCTCATGATCACCTCTTGGCGAAACTGGCCAATTGTGGCCTTGGGTCCTCCACGATCCACTGGCTGGGAAATTGGCTCCAGGGTCAGACCCAGAGGGTAGTAATTGATGGAAGTCAATTGTCATGGTGTCCTGTGACCAGTGGGGTACCCCAAGGCTCTGTCCTTGGACCCATACTGTTCAACATCTTCATTAATGATGTGGACACTGGAGTCAGAAGTGGCCTGGCCAAGTTCGCTGATGATACCAAACTTTGGGGCAAAGCATCCACACCTGAAGATAGGAGGGCGATCCAGGCTGACCTGGACAGGCTCAGGAGATGGGCGGACAAGAACCTGATGGTGTTTAACACTGAAAAATGCAAAGTTCTCCACCTTGGGAGGAAAAACCCGCAGCATGCTTATAGGCTTGGCAGTGCTACGCTGGCTAGCACTATGGAAGAAAGAGACTTGGGGGTCATAATTGACCACAAGATGAACATGAGCCTCCAATGCAACACTGCAGCTAGTAAAGCGACCAAAACACTGGCTTGCATCCATAGATGCTTCTCAAGCAAATCCCAGGACGTCATTCTCCCCTTGTACTTGGCCTTGGTGAGGCCACAGCTGGAGTACTGCTTCCCTGGGCCCCACAATTCAAAAAGGATGTGGAGAAGCTTGAGAGAGTCCAGAGAAGAGCCACACGCATGATCAGAGGTCAGGAAAACAGACCTTACGACCCCAAGTGATGACAAGGTCGAACGCTTATAAACTACTTGAAGACCATTTCAGGTTGGACATAAGGAAGAATTTATTTACTGTCCAAGCCCCCAAGGTCTGGAATAGCCTGCCATCAGAGGTGGTTCAAGCACCTACATTGAATACCCTCAAGAGAAAATTGAATGCTTATCTTGCTGAGATCTTATGACCCCAGCTGATTTCCTGCCCTTCAGGACGGGGCTGGACCTGATGATTTTCCGAGGTCCCTTCCAGCCCGAATGTCTATGAAATGTATAAAATCTATGAAACTTGTGGCCGTTATTTCTTGTTACTCCTGGTAGTGCTCGGGGGAACAGGGACTCTCCCAATGCCTGTTGGTCCCCCTTGGCAAGTTTATAGATGGCCACCAGATCCCCTCTCAGCCTTCTCTTGTGGAGGCTGAACAGGTTCAGGTCCCATAGCCTCTCCTCAGAGGATCTGCCCTGCTGTCCCTGGATCATGCGGGTGGCCTCCTCTGGACCCTCTCCATGCTGTCCACATCTCTCCTGAAGTGCGGTGCCCAGAGCTGGACGCACTACTCCAACTGCACCTGACCAGTGCCTCATAGAGGGGGAGGATCACCTCCTTGGCCCTGCTTGAGATGCATCTGTGGATGCACGACAAGGTGTGGTTGGCCTTCCTGACTGCGTTCCCACACTGTTGGCCCATGTTCATTTTGGCATCAATAATGACTCCAAGATCCTTTTCTGCCTCTGCACTGACGAGAAGGGAGTTCCCCAGCCTGTCAGTCTGCTGCTGGGTCTTCCCCCCAGGTGCAGTACCGTGCACTTGTCAGTGTTGAAACCCATCCTGTTCTCATCTGCCCACCCCTGTAACCTGTCCAGGTCTAGTTGTAGCCTGTCCCTCTCTTCTAGCATGCCCACTTCTCCCCACATCTTAGTGTCACCTGCAAATTTGAACAAGATGCTTTTCACCCCCTCGCCCAAGTCGCTGATGAAGATGTTGAACAGTGCAGGCCCAAGGACCGAGCCCTGGGGGACCCCGCTGCCCACATCCCTCTAGGTCGATAGTGACCTGCCCACCACCACTCTCTGGGTGTGGCCTTCCAGCCAATTTGCAACCCATCTGACTGTGTAGGCACTGACACAACAGTTGCCTAATTTTTTAATGAGAATGGGGTGAGAGACGGTGTCAAAGGCCTTCCTGAAGTCCAGAAAGACTACGTCCACCGTGACACCTGCGTCCAAGGCTTTTGTGACCTGGTTGTAGAAGGCCACCAGGTTGGTCTGACAGGACCTGCCTCGAATGAACCCATGTTGGTTGCCCCTGAGCATGATCTCCCCTGCCGGCCCCTCGCAGACATGCATCAGGATAACTCTCTCAAAGAGCTTCCCTAGGACAGAGGTAAGACTAACAGGCCTGTAGTTTCCTGGGTCTTCCTTCCTTCCTTTTTTGAAGATGGGGACCACATTGGTCCTTTTCCAGTCCTCCGGCACCTTGCCAGAGCACCACGAGTGCTCATAAAGCCGTGCCAGGGGTCCCACAATGACCTCTACTAATTCCATCAGCACTCGGGGTGGAGATCATCTGGACCTGCTGATTTAAATACATCCAGTCCCTCCAGGAGATCCCTGACTAGGTCCTCACTGACCCTGGGCCTGGCTGCTCCTCCCCTGGGTCTGTCCGGGATCCTGGTGCAGGGGATGACCCGGTTCCCGCTCAGAAAAATGGAGGCAAAGAATTTGTTAAAGAGGTTAGCTTTGTCATCTGGTGTGACCACCAGATTTCCAAGCATGTGCTGCAGAGGTCCCATGTTACCTGGTGCCTTCTTTTTACTCCCTATGTATTTAAAAAAGGACGTCTTGTTATCTTTGATCCTGGTCACTAGTCCCAGTTCTGTCTCCACCTTGGCCTTCCTAACAGCCCCCCTACAATCTCGAGCAATGGAGATGCAATCCTCCCTCCCTTCCATTGGGTGTATGCCTCCTGTTTAGCTTTGAGATTTTTTCTGGATGCCTTTGATTTGCCATGGGTGCTTTTGAGAACTCTTGCCCCCTTTGATCCGTGTGGGGACTGTTACCCTTTGGGCTTGGAGAATTGTCTCCTTAAGGAACAACCACTCTTCTTGGACTCCCAACTCCCCTCCCCTCTGGGACCTCAGTACCTCCCTGACTAGTCTCCTTAACTCATTGAAATCAGCCCTCCTGAAGTCCAGGGCTGCTGCCTTGCTGCGGGCCTTGGACACCCTGCACTGGATGGTGAATCCCAGCAGGCAATGATCTCTATTGCCCAAGTGGTCGAGCACCCGCAGACCCCTTACCAGGTCATTGCCTGTGGCCAGGACCAGATCCAACACAGCATTTCCCCTGGTGGGACTGTGCACCTCTTGGGTTAGGTGGAGGTCCTGTAACTTGGCTAGGAACCTACGTGAGCGGTCAGTCCTGGTGTTTTTCCCCAGTTTTTCTCTGTGTGCAGGTGCCTGTTATGAGCAAGACGTGAGCCCAGCCACCCTGAGCACAGGGCTGAAGTTCCCTTTCAGGGACATTTTTCCTATGACTGGGCTGGCAGGTACCTCTTGGGGTAACAAGGAACAATGGTCACAAACTGACAGAGAGTAGATTTAGGCTAGATATCAGGAAAAACTTCACGGTAGGGGTGCCAAAATCTGGAATGGGCTTCCAATGGAGATGGTGCTCTCTCCTACCTTGGGGGTCTTAAAGGGAAGGCTGGATAGGCATCTGGCTGGGGTCATTTGACCCCAACTCTCTTTCCTGCCTAGGCAGCCGGGTCGGACTCGATTAGCTGTTGAGGTCCCTTCCAACCCTAGCATCTATGAATCTATGAACAGCCCAGCCTCTGACTCCTGGGACGCAGGGTCTCTGGGGTGGATGCACACTAGGGAGGGACACAGATGAATTTGACATGTTTTAAATCCAGCTGGTGCCTGTTTGCAGCGGTGGCTTTGTGGTGGGACCCTCCTGGCAGGTGCTGGGGCAGTGGAAACTAAAGGGCTGGGTGGGATTACTAAGGAATTTAATTCAAAAGAAGAAATGACACCAGCTTGATCCCCGACCCAGACCCCTGGTCCCTGGGGGTAGTTCTGTCCAGCCCAATGCAGTGCCCTGCAGAGACCCAAGTGAGATCCAAATGCCCTTACTCTTGTCTTTGAACTGCTGGGCCACGTTAGTGTGGAGCCTGCCTAGGGTCACTGCACTCATTGAGGAGCTGAACTGGTGGTCCCAGCTGAGCACTGTGCTAATGTGGCTTTGTCATTCCCAGAAATGAACCTGAGCCTGGCATGACAGTGCACCATGGTGACATACCCTGGGGACCTCCTTGGGTGCTCCTGATGGATAAGACTCCCTGAGTTACCAGCAAGAAGTCCAGGGCCTAAAGACAGAAAACATATGGGAAAGCTGCCATCAGTGAGTTGGCAAAATGTAGTGCCTGAATGGAGTCAGTCACTGCCTGCACCCCTCCTGCCACCCCCACTCAGGGCTGTCCTCCAGTGCTAGTGAATGCAAACCCCAAGCAGAACCAGGCCATCTCTGTCCCTCGGGACGTGCTGCTCTGCTCCCAGCCAGAGGTCCCAGCCAGGCCCTGGAGTGGGGTCCGATGGGAGCTGATGCTCCCGACAGCTGAAGGAGCTGAGATCCTGGGGCCTGCTGTGGAGCATGGCAGGGTCCCACAGAGATGGAGGTGCACAGATAACCTGGAGCTCAGGGTTGGCACCTGGCCGTGGCAGAGGAGCAGGGGCACCCCTGGCAGCCGTGGAGCAGTGGCTGTGACCCCGGCACACCAATGAAGCAGCAACACCCAGCGGTGATCCCCAGCAGCAAGGTGTCAGGAGCTCCATGCAGGCCTCCCCACCCCACACTTGCTGCCATGGCTGGTGCAGGTGGTAGAGCCCCCAGACGGCAGCCCTGGGTGAGTCTCCCTCCCCAGGCATGTGGTGGTGTTGCACAAACTGCTAGTTTCGTGCCCCTGGAGGCTAATCCAATTTACCTCAAGGAGAGAGTCACACAATCAGGCTGGGTCCAACTCGAGTTTATTGTTTGCAAACAAGTTCGACAGAGGAGCTCATTTGCTCAAAGCAAAGTCGACCCCGAGCTGTGCCCGAGGTTCCATTTTTATAGCTAACATGAACAATAGATTCCAGCGTGGCAATTTGTATTTGGTTACATTTTTCTGCAAAGTTTAGTACATGCGTAGTCCTAACACGGAACTGCGGCAAAAAGGCCTGCCGCCTGCGCAGTTCTGCACTGTGGGCCCCTGAGTAACCTCGTGTCTTGGTGTAACTCTAGGGTAATGAGCGTGTATGATGTTTACAAAATTTATGTGCTCTAACAAGAAACCTTGAGACTTATCTCAAAGCGAGTGTTGCCTGGACTGTTTCTTATTATGACACTGCTTATCTACTGCAGGAGGAAAGAAGAAACACCTCACAGTTCAGCTGTGAGGCCCTGTATAGTGAGAATAAGGGATCATGAGACATTTTTACCACAGTGGTCCCTCCCCTGGGGCTGGTTTGCCCATGACCTGGACTGTTAAATGTTTGGGGCTTATTTAACTGTGTGCATGTGTGTCCCCTTTTCCCCTGTAATAAACCCTGTGGGGGTTGAAGGCTGCTTGCAAAAGGGGCAGTTTGGTCACTGTAGAGCACCCTGTGATAATTTTTTCCTAGGTTTCTGGGCAGGGGCTGGAGCCAGGTTTGGAAAGCTGGGGTTAAACTCCTAGGTGTGAACCTGCCCTTGCTACTGCTGCCCTGTGCCTGGCAGAAGGGTCCCACGGAGGAGAAATATCATCAGGCTCTGGGTGAGATTCACAGGAGGAAAGTAAAACTCCTTTGCAATCACAGCACACGGGCAGACAAGGTTCCTAGACAAGCCCCTGAGGAAGGAGCGCATGGTGTGGAGGGACCAGGCTGGCAGGCAGCAGGGCAGGGTCACTCAGGGCGTCTGTCCAGCTCCACAGCAGCTGCAGTCCTGGTGCTGGCTCTAAGCCCAGCAGGGCCGGGTCGATGACTGCCTTGCAGTTTAGCAGCTACTCAAATAAGTCTGGGGTTTCAGCAGTGCAGGGATTTCGAGTCAGGTCTTCTGCCTGCAGGCCATACACAGCACACGAAGCGCACATGGTGGGTGAAAGCCTGTAGGCCAGATCCACAGCAGAGGATCCCCCCCGCTCTGCGGTATCCCCCCTGAAGAGGAGGAGAGTTAGCATTATGTCTCTGGTGAGAGCATCCAGCAGCCCCAACCATGGCCCAGACCTTGTGGCCCTTACAAACAGGAGCTACAAGCTGCCTGCGCTCAGCCCAGGACAGCCTGGCTCGTTGCCCTGCTGCTGGTTCAGTTTGATCTTGGGAGGGTTTTATGTGTTCCACGTAGACTTGCTTGGGTTTATTCCTCCAAACAGTCAAGACAAGAAGGTGTGAGTGACTGGAAAGTCCTGGTCCTGCTCTCTCTCCCTTTAGAACAGCATTTCTCAACCCATGGGTCCCAACCCAAAAGTGTTTAGGTCATATAAAGAATATATGAAAGAGTCATAAACAAATTTTAAAAATGGATCAACAAACTTTAAAAATGGATTCTCCTTAAAGGAAAACAATGTGGGAAACAGTGGCTTTTTCCCTCCAGGCTGTCAGAGTCCCAGCCAGCAAGGGGCTACGTGGGACCCTCCAGGCCCCACACACCCCTGTCCCACACACTGTGGGGCTGGGGTGTGGGGGCAGGAAGCAGTGGGTCGGTAGTGAGGGGCACTGCTTCGGGACTGGCCATCAATGTTTACAAGCGAGTCCTGGTGCAAAAACGTGCCACCCTGCAGCATCAGGCCCCCAGGGAACTCCCTGCTGTCTGCAGCGTGGCACCTTCTACCAACCCCCTCCCCACATGTCCTGCCACCTCTGCTGTGTTAGGGCTAAGCACAGCCCCAACACGACCACCCGCCCTGTGTCCCAGGGTGCAATGGCAGCTCAGTACTTCACCTACACGTGTGGGGGGGAGACGTGCATGGCACGTCTCCCCCAAGACTGGCCAGGGAGCCAGCGAACAGGGACTGCCAGCACGGGAGCAGTTTGCAGGCAGTTCACAGGCCAGTCGTGGGCAGGAGCACACGGGAGCTTCTGACAGAGACTCCAGGTAAGTGAATGAGGAGGGGGGCTACTATGGAGGTGGTGACATGGAGCGCAGCCAGGGCCCCTGCCCTGCTGCTGCCTCTGGCCCGGAGCTCCTGTGAGGCATCCACCCAGATAGGCCCCTTGGATGGTCAGCAGTGCCCTGACCCCCTGTCTGCGGGAGTTGCCTGGCAGGACCTCTGAGGCCTGGGGGTAGCGTGGGGGCTGGTAGGTCCCTTGCCTGTCCCATCTGTGCCTGGATTGAGGTCCTGGAGGGGCAGGTGAGGGAGCCCCAGGCAGGGGTGAACAGGCTGCGGGGGATCAGGGCAATTGAAAAAGAGATTGATGGCTACTTTCATTCTCTGCAGGACAAGATGTCTGGCGGACAAGCTGCCAGGGAATGCCCTGAAGCAGATGCTGGTGAGTGGAGGACGGTCATCTTAGGGGTCAGGCCTCTCACTGCAGAGACAGCTCCCCCGGTGCAGTTGGGGAATAAGTATGAGGCCCTGGCTGCACTGGAGGAGTGTGTAGTGGGGGAAAGTGCACTGGATGGGCCTGCTGCCATTACCGAGTGAGCTGAGGGCTGGCCAGGTAAGCAGAAGAAGAGACACTGCATCATCATTGTGGGTGAGTCCCTGCTGAGAGGAACAGAGGGACCTATCTGTCATCTGGATCTGTCATCTGGATCCCATAGCGTGTGAGATCTGCTGACTGCCTGGAGCCAGGATCAGGGACGTCACGGTGAGAATTCCTGACCTCATCCAGCCCTCTGACAACTATCCCATGGTGGGAACAAAAGATGCGGCCAGTAGTCCAGCGCTCTTTCCTGCTTATGCAGGGGGTCGGACTCGATGATCTATTGAGGTCCCTTCTGACCCTAACATTTATGAATCTATTAATCTAGGGGGGATGCCTTACTGGACTTGGTGTTGGCGAGGGGGGAGGACCTGGTAGGGGAGCTGCAGACTTGTGGTCACCTTGGGCACAGTGACCACCAATCAATCAAATTCACCATATGGCATAAGGGTGGGTATGATAACTAGTTGGGTGGAAGTGCTTGACTTTAGGAAGGCTAACTTCAGCATGCTTAGGAGTCTAGTCAACAACGTACTGCAGGATAGGAGTATTGGCGAGATGGGAGTCCATAAAGGGTGGTCGTTGCTGAAGGAAGTGGTCTTTTGGGAGCAGAGGGAGATGATACCATTGTGAGGGAAAGGGGGGAAAGGGGTTGTAATGGGGGGGCCTTCTCAGGGCCGATTTTCCTGTGGCCCACCCACCTGTTTCTGGGCTAACTGCCCACCTTCACGCCCATCACTCCTTGTTGTTAATTAATTAATTGATGTTAAATAAGCAGGAGGCTGCCCATTTCTTGCCCCGATGCCAGGGAGCACTATCTGCAGCTCTGTTCCTCCCCTACACCGCAGCCCAAGCCTCGCCGATGGCATCCAGCTGTTGTCAACATCACCGGCCCCACACTGGGCCCCAGAGTCCTGCTCTTTGAACCCCACCGGGATCCCTCCATTCCAGCAGCTTATTTCGCCTTCATTCCCGGCTGCACAGCTCCCTGAGCTGATCCCCCTTACGGGTATGGTCCCTCGGGACCTTTGGCTCACTGGCCCTGGGCCACCTCCAGGCCAGTCGGGACCCCAGGCCCTCAGCTCTGGGCATCCCTTGTGGTGGGCCCCTGCCCCTTCGACCCTTCCAGTCCCGGCCCCAGCATGGACCAGTCAGGGGATGTCAAGACAGGTTTGAGTCTATGGCCCCACTCTCTTGTTGGGGTCGACCTTCCAGGCCCTACAAAGGGGGTAACCCACCCGGTTGTGGGGGCTAGGGGTTAAGGTGCCCTGACCCACCTTTCACCAGGGTGATCACTGGCCTGGCATTTCCTGGGGGCTCCCGCGTCACTAAGAGCCCCATCAGGCCACCCACTCCCGGCAGGGTGCGGTTTTAGGTCGTACCCAGGACCATGAGCCTCCTGACCATCCCCTACAGCTCCTCCCTTACCTCCAGATGTTACCTGCAGTCAGGTGATGTTGTTGCCTGGCCTTCCAGAAGCAAAATGCCCTGTTTATATGGGCAGCCCTGAGTCTGAAGTGGCCGCCCTCATCAGGCATCTGCCAGCTGCTGTCTTCAGGCCTTTGAAGTGGCTGGCACAAACCGTGCCCTGCCACAGGGGCCATAAAACTTCCTTGGCTAAACAGAGAAATCAAGGGAAGCCTAAGGGCAAAAAAGAGGCATACAGGCAATGGAAGAGGGGGGAAACTACCAAGGAGGAGTATACCTACTTGGCCGCACTTGTAGGGAGGCAGTCAGAAAGGCCAAAGCAACTACGGAGCCAAGGCTGGCAACACAAATTAAAGACAACAGAAAGTCTTTTTAAGTATGTAGGGAGTAAAAGGAAGGTGCAGAGCAGCATAGGACCCCTAGTGAACAAGAAGGAGCAATTAGTGACAGACAAGGGTGACACAGCTGAGCTCTTCAATGATTTTTTTGCCTCAGTGTTCCTGAACAGGGGTCAAGATAAGTCTCCTAATGGGCTCTTAGATGGGTATCAGAGGGACACCAGCCCACCAACTGTTGACGCTGACTTGGTGCGGTCACTTGGATGGACTGGATGTGTTTAAGTCAGCAGGCCCAGATGAGCTGCATCTGAGGGCGCTGAAGGAATTGGCTGGTGTCATAGCACAACCACTGGCACAGCTGTTTGAGCACTCATGGCACTCGGGTCAGGTCCTGGAGGACTGGAAAAGGGCCAACGTGGTCCCTATTTTCAAGAATAGGAGGAAGGAGGATCCGAGTAATTACAGGCCAGTCAGTCTCACCTCCAGCCTTGGAATAGTCTTTGAAAAGATTATGAAGGATCATATTTGTGGGAGTCCAGTGGGAAAAATAATGCAGCATGCATTTGTAGTAGGTAGATCAGGCCCGACTAATCTGGTTTCGTTTTATGACCAGATCACAAAACGCTTAGACGCAGGAGTAGAGGTTGGCATTTTATTCCTGGATTTTAGGAAGGCCTTTGATACAGTTTTTCATCCCAGTCTCATAAATAAATTAAGAGGCTGTGACTTAGATGTTTACATGGTCTGGTGGGTAGCAAATTGGCTTGGGGGTTGTGCCCAGAGAGTGGTAGTAGACGGGTCAGTATCAACATGGAAGGATGTGGGTAGTGGGGTCTTGCAGGGTTTGGTCCTTGGATCTTGTAATAGTAAGGGCTTTGCTTAATGCTCATAGCAAGAGTTTTGTATGCTGACTCCATAGTAGGCCAGAATTATAGCACATAGCTTTTTGCTCTGTAAGAATTATAGCACACAGCTTTTTGCTCTGTGAGAGTGACAGAACCATGAACCTAGATAGTACAATGTTGTAATACAGCAAAATGTGGTAAACACCACATGTGTTAGATGGTAAACACCGTCTGTGTGTTAGATCACGACTCATCCCCAAATTCTTAGCTTGAGATAACCAAATTCCTAGTTCGAGATAACGTTATTTACTCCAGACTATATAAGCTGTACATTCTTAAGTTACGGGAGTTCCTCAAACTCTGGCAAGAATCCTGATTTGCGCAGAGCCTGGCGCAGGCTATCGCATCCCCGGGATCGAGACATTCCAGGGCCAGGAGAACTATGCAGGGTGGTGGCTGCTGCCTAGAGCTGATGTGAAGTGATCATCCTCTCTGCTCTGTTTTATTGCCTGCCTCTGTGAGTATCCTTAAATAAAACTTTGCAAGAGTGAGAACAACCACGAGTACATCCTTTATTCAAGCATGGAGAATCTTCTGAACCCAGTAGTTCATTCTAATACAGACCTGTACTCTTCAATATCTTCATCAGTGTCTTAGATGTGGGTGTGAAGTGTACTCTGTCCAAGTCTGTGGACAATACTAAATTCTGTGGAGAAGTGCACACCCCGGAAGGTAGGGAACAATTGCAGGCAGACCTGGCCAGGTTAGAAAAGTGGGCAGTACACAATAGGATGCAGTACAACAAGGACAAGTGCAGAGTGTTGCACCTAGGGTGCAAAAATATCCAGCAAATCTACTGGCTAGGAAGGGACCCTCTCAGCAGTACAGAAGTGGAAAGGGATCTCGGAGTCATAGTGGATTCTGAAATGAACACGAGTCGACAATGTGAGGAAATCATCAGCAAAACTAACCACATTTTATCATGCATCAGCGGATGCATGGTGAATAGATCCAAGGAGGTGATACTTCCCTTCTGTGCAGCATTGGTCAGACTGCAGTTGGAGTACTGCGTCCAGTTTTGGGCACCGTACTTCAAGAAGGATGTTGATAGACTCCAGATGGTCCAGAGGAGGCCACTCGTATGGTTAGGGGCTCACAGGACAAGCCCTATGAGGAGAAACTGAGGGACCTGGACCTCTTCAGCCTCTGCAAGAAAAGGTTGAGAGGGGATCTTGTGGCCACCTACAAATTCATTAGGGGAATGCAGCAAGGGATTGGAGATGCTTTGTTCACCAGGGCACCTCTTGCGGTAACAAGGGCCAATGGTCACAAGCTGACAGACAGCAGATTTAAACTAGATTTCAGGAAAAAATTCTTCACGATAAGGGTGGCCAAAATTTGGAATGGCCTTCCAAGGGATGGGGGTCTTTAACTGAAGGCTGGATAGGTATCTGGCTGGGTAGGCAGGGGGTCAGACTCCATGATCTGTTGAGGTCCTTTCTGACCCTAACATCAATGCATTTATTTAGACAATCAGCTATGCAGAGAATGGGTTCAAGGTCCTAGACGATGATGTCTTCAATGTTACCTCCTCCAAGTCATGCAGGGGATGAAAGCCAGGCTCATGGGGTGGTCGTATCAGCTTCTTGCAGAACCCAATGGGCATATGCAGTCCTGTGTGGGAGGTGATGTGGTGGAGAGGAAAGGCAAGGTCAGGGTGGAAGGCAGAGAATACCTCTCCAGGCATAAATGTCTCCTTCCTGCAACTTAAGCACCTCACACACCAGCACTCTGGGGCCAGGAGGGAGGACAAAACTGGGAGTCTATTAGAGACAGTCCCTGGGTGTCATTTAGAGCCAGTTGCATAAGGGAGGGCACCCTAAGGTGAAGGCACTTCTTTGCCCCCTGGGAACACTGACTGCTTTTAGAGAATGATGGGGATGGCACAGCTCCAGGGCTGATTTAAAGATCATCTCGTCACAAGTTCCCCAAGTATCTGGACTGGTCTCTGCATGAGGTGTTTCATAGTTTCATAGATGTTGGGGTCAGAAGGGACCTATTAGATCATCAAGTCTGACCCCCTGCCCTGGGCAGGAATGAGTGCTGGGGTCAGATGACTGAGCCAGGTGTCTGTCCAATCCCCTTTTAAATGCCTCCAAGGAAAGGGACAGCGCCACCTCCCTTGGAAGTTTATTCCACATTTTGGCAACCCTCACTGTAAACAATTTTTTCCTGATGTCCAATCTGAATTTGGTCTCTTCCAGTTTGTGGTCATTGTTTCTAGTTACCCCGACAGGTGCCCTGGTAGACATCATATCCCCTATTTCTTGCTGCACCCTCCCACCCCCCAGATGAATTTGTAGGCGACCATGAGATCACCTCTCAGCCTCCTCTTGCGGGGGCTGAAGAGGTTCAGGTCTCCCAATCGTCCACGTAGGGTTTTTTTCTGTAGGCCTTTAACCAGACGAGTGGCCCTCCTCTGAATCCTCTTCAGGCCATCCACATCCCTCCTGAACTGCGGTGCCCAAAACTGGATGCAGTACTCCAACTGCGGTCTGACCAGTGCCACATAGAGGGGGAGAATCACCTCCCTGGACCTGTTTGGGATGCAGCTACTTACATAAGAAAGGGTGCAGTTAGCTTTACTTACTAGTTCATCACACTGGTGACTCATGTTCATTTTGGAGTCAACTACGACTCCGAGATCCCTTTCCGCAGTCGGGCTACTTAGAGTGGTACCTGCCAGGCTATAGGAGTGTTGGTGACTTTTCCTCCCCAGGTGCAACACATGACACTTATTCTTGTTAAACTGCATCCCATTCTGTTCGGCTCATTTCCCCAGCCTGTCCAAATCAGCCTGGACTCACTCCCTGTCATCTAGCTTGTGTGCCTCCCCCCATAGTTTGGTGTTGCCAGCAAATTTGGACAGGGTGCCTTCTACTGCCTCGTCCAAGTCACTAATGAAGATATTGAACAGTAACGGTCCCAGGACAGCACCTCGGGGGACTCCATTGCCCACATTTCTCCAGGTAGAAACCAACCCATCCACCACCACTCCCTGGGGGCATCCTGTAAGCTAATTTTCTGCCCACCAGACTCTGTAATAATCTACATTGCAACTATTTAGTTTATTTATAAGACTTGGGTGTGACAGTGTGTCAAAGGACTTTTTAAAAGCTAAGTAAATAACATCTACCTCTATTCTTTCATCCAAGCATTTTGTGACCCGGTTGTAAAATGAAACCAGGTTAATCAGGCAGGATCTGCCTGCTATGAACCCATGCTGATTGCCCCTTAGCATCATTTTACCCGGTGGTCCCGCACAAATATGATCCTTAACAATTATCTCAAAGGTCTTGCCAAGGATATAGGTGAGACTAACCGGCCTATAGTTACCTGGCGGTTCCTCCTTCCTCCCCTTCTTGAAAACAGGGACCACACTGGGGTTTTTCCAGTCCTATGGGACCTGTCCCGAGCACCATGAGTGGTGCCAGTGGCTCTACTATGATAGTTTCTTTTTAACCGCTTCCCCTCATCAAATCTTGGGGGCCAGCCCCTGTGTCCCTTGGGTTCTGCAGGCCCTAGAGGGGGTGAACAGTGGGTGAATTCTTGCTCCAGTCCACCAGCATGAGGCTTCCTGTCTGGACGAAGACACTGCTGGGTGCTGAGCAGGTAGATATTTTCATAGTTGGTCGGGTTTGAAGGGACCTGAGCAGATCATCAAGTCTGACCCCCTGCCCTGGGCAGGAAAGAGTGTTGGGGTCAAACAACCCCAGCAAGGTGTTCATCTAGCCTCCTCTTAAAGACCCCCAGGCTGGGAGCCAGCACCGCTTCTCTTGGAAGTTGGTTCCAGATCCTAGCTGCCTTGACAGTGAAGTAGCACCTCCTGATGTCTAGTCTGAACCTACCCTCTGCCAGCTTGTGTCCATTATTTCTTGTCACTCCTGGTAGTGCTCGAGGGAACAGGGACTCCCCCAATGCCTGCTGGTCCCCTCTGACTAGTTGTAAATGGCCACTAGATCCCCCCTCAGCCTTCTCTTGTGGAGGCTGAACAGATATCCCAAGCTCTTCTGGCATTGCTAGAAGAAATATGGATGCTCCCAGCTATGCATGCACTGGTGCTGGGCCAGTTTGGAGGAGTGAGAGAAGCACTTCCCAAACTCTGAGCAACTGAAATGGTTTCTTCTCTGTGTGGATGAGCTGGTGCTGGGCCAAGTGGGAGGATCAGGTGAAGCTCTTCCCACACTCCAAGCACTGATACACATCTCTCCCATGTGCATGAGCTGGTGCCGGGCCAGGTAAGAGGAGCAGGTAAAGCTCTTCGCACACTCTGAGCACTGATGTGGCATCTCCCTTGCATGCATGCACCAGTGCCTGGCCAGATTGGAGGGCTAACTGAAGCTCTTCCCATACTTGGTGCCATGATGTGGCTGGTCCCCACTGTGTACACACTGGTGCTGGGACAAGTCTTGCCAGGCAATTAAGTTCTTTCTGCACTCAGTGCAGTGGTGTGTCTTCCTTTCTAGGTGGATGTGCCAGCGCTGAGAAAGGGAGAAAAAAATGGGTGGCAGTCTTACCACATATTATACAATAGTACAGATACTTCCCCCCTGGGTCCATATAGGTGCTTGTCCAGGTCTGACGGGCATACAAAGCTCTTCCCCCATTTGGTAAAGCGGTGGGGGAGCTCTTCAGAATGGATCTGGAGATAAGCAACCAGGGTCGAGAGGCAGGTGAAGCTCTTCTCACACTTGACACATACATAGAGCTTCTCCCCAGTGTGCCCTATCTTGTGAAGAGCCAGGAGGGATGGGCAGTTAAAGGTTTTTCTGGCCTTGAAGCAGGGGTGGGCTCTGCCCCTGTGCTTGGCAGGGAGCTCCTGCTTCCCTTTGACACCCTCCCCACTGCCTTGGCTTGGATGTAGTGCTTCTTTCCAGTGCGTCTTTAGGCCTCTCATCTACACACATTCTTCCCTGGACCCAGGGCTCTTTCTGGGTTCTGCCCCTTCCCTGGTATAGAAAGGGTATCAAACTGACAGAGTCACCAAGGATAGGCATGGAGATGCAGTGATCCATGATGTACTAGGGAGCAGAAAAATAAAGCTTTTACTGTTTTCAAGGTACCGAAATGAAGAGTCATTGGACACACATACAGATAGATAACATTTATTTCATCAGTGGAACTCAAGTTAAAGGAATGAAATTAGCTTTTCTCAATGAAGGTTTGAAGTGAGGACCAGTGGCAATGAAAAGTGTCCATGACAAGTGGCTGATAATGAAACTGCTTTCTGAGAGAGAGGATATATCAGCATCACCGGGGCACTGGACAAGATAATTGTATAATAACTGTAGTTGCAACTAATCAAGCATCCCACCCAATGGGAGGAACATCCCAGGAATGCAGATGAGTCCACAAGTTGGCAAGTAATGCCAGATATACAACCAAGTTCCCCAGAGTCATGAAAATGACAAAAAGAAGGCAAAAAGAAACACACTTCATAGCATGTGAGAGCCCATAATGTAGTCTATGAGGTCTTTACTGAGCTTGAGAAAGCATTTGAGCACTTCCCTAAAGAAATCCTCAGGGGGAAATGGAGGGAAAAGAAAGCATCAGAAAAGCAAACTTACTTAGTAAAAGGTAAGTACCTCAATCCTGTGCACAAGCCAGAACAAGCCCCTGCATTAGAGATCCTCTGGAAAGGGAAACTGGTTTTCACTAGACCCTGCACCTAGCCCATGGCTTTTTATCGCAGTGACGGGTGTCTGATCTGCAGGTGGATTTTTACAAGGAGGAGAAGAAAACTTTTGAGAATGGTGGAGTGTGTGTGAGAGCATACACCTTAATGTCAATATGGCAAAGTCAGAGTCAGTGGTCTATGAAGATGAAGATATTAGGGAGGAATGTAGACAGAAGCTTCCAGTGGCCCCTTGATAAAAGTACCTGAGTTATATCATGTGCACATCTGTCACTAGAGGAAGAGTTGAGAAAATGCATCATCTACATTTTCTAGTAGCAGAGGCAGATAAGACTTCCATTACCTTGTGCTGGGTCATAAGGAGAAAAAGGATTTAGATAGGACTGAACTGAACACGTTAGGATTGTAAAATGTGTTTGGACAGGATACACTAGGCAAAAGAGGGAGGAAATCAAAACAGTTCCCTAAGAAGAGCTTTTAGTGACTATACGTACACAAGTGATGTGGCTGGATCAAATGAAGAAGATTATATCAATAAGAAATGTGAGCAAGGTCTGATCATTGACAGAGCAGTGGGGAGGAACTGAATTTAAACCTCCAGCCAAAAGTTCATGAAGATGAGACTGTTGAAATATAGGAAGATGACTACAGAATTTCACAGCTCATATAGCTCCAAGAAGAAGCAAGAACCAGAGCTTTACCCAGGGAAACAAGGACTTTGAAATCCCTCAGCATCTGGTCCTGGTAAAGCACCTTGTCTTCATTGTTCAGCAGCTCCCACTCCTCCTGTGTGAAATACACTGCCACGTCCTCAAACACCTCGTGGAGCTGCAGGCACAAGCGTTGCACCATCAGTGTCTCCTGCGCCAGCTGCCTCCAGCCCCCACAGCCCTGTCTGCAATCACTCTGTACTCCAGCTAATTGCAGGCTTTGCCATGACAGGTAAGGGTGCAAAATTCCCCAGTCTTCAGCTGACATGTGATGTGGATGCGGCTGTGGACATAGGAGTTCATGTGTTGGCCTTACCCCAGCTCATCACATTCTATCTGCTCGGTCCTCTGAGGCAGCCTGGGCAGCACTTTTAGGGGCAGGGAGCCCCAGCTCCATGCTCCCTGACCAGGCCTTCCAGTGCCAGCACCCCTTGGCTATCTGCACGTGGGAAGGAGCTCCTGCTAATGCCAGCTTGGTGTTTTTGCAGCCTCCATCACCACAGGCTTGACTTTCTTCAATTCTCTCTGCTACTTTCCAAATTCTTTACACCACCCCTGGCTCCTCCTGTGCTCTGCCCCAGCTGTACTCCCACCCCCAATTGGACCGGGTGCCCTGCTCACCTCCAAGTTCTCTGCCTGCTTTGGAGGCCTGCCCTGCCCCTTCTGCACTTGGCCTGGCTCAGGGGTCAGGGATCCCCTCTCCTCCAGGATCCCTGGAGAAGTACTCTGCAGCTCCAGGCTTACAGGCTTTTCTCCAAGAGGCTTCAGCTCAACTCTCCTCAGGGTCCCAGCACCTGTGGGTGGGGAAGAGCATGCACAGGTTAGCCCTGGTGCTGCTGGCATGGAGAAAGCCCTGCTAGTCTGCTGTATGGGCCTGGGACAAAGACAGACAGAGGCTTCAGAGTGTGGAAGATGGGGGAGAAGGAAGACTCAAAATCCCACAGCTCTTGCTAATAGACCTCCACTGGCATGAGGCTGGAGATGAGCTGCAATAACTCCCAGTGTAGCGTGGTGATCACAGCACCATGTCAGAGCTTTCCTCTGCTGACAACTCCCAGGTCCCTTCACTTTCAAGGGAATCTGCAGTAGGACACAGGCCCAGGTATTAGCTGTACCCGAACTGGCTGGAGGCCACTGGGGAGTCTCATTTCCCCGTCACCTGCACCAGGCCCTTATCGGGCAGAGGGCTCATGGGGGCATGAGAAAGGGGCCAGTGAACCCTGACTGCTGGAACATGAACTAGGTTATTGATTGTTATCGTGGCAGCATGACGTGGCCCAAACAAGATAAAGCCTCTCTCTCTGCTGGATGCTGCACACATGCAGTGAGAAAGATCAGGAACCCCTAGCCTGGGAGCTGCCCACGCACAGAGACCAGAGCTCTGTCCCGGCCCAGCTACCTGGTTACAAATATTGCAGCCCTGTCCTGGGCAGGGGCAGACATTCGAGCCTCTTCCCATGCATGCAGGACAGCCACTCAGGCACCCAGACCCACGCCCGGGCCTCCATCCTGTACCTCACCTGACTCCTGGCGGAGCAGGGGCTCCTCTTTGGAGACATGAAGTGACTTGTCCAGAGGCCCCGGGGTTTCCCTCTCTCCAGACTCCTCCAGAGGCCTTTCCGCATAATGGGCCTTTAATTGCTCCAGCCAAGAATCACCAGGTTCCTGCAATGTTCCTGCATCTCAAGTAGGGCCAGGGAGGTGATCCTCCCCCTCTATGTGACACTGGTCAGGCCACAGCTGGAGTACTGTGTCCAGTTCTGGGCGCCGCACTTCAGGAGGGATGTGGACAACATGGAGAGGGTCCAGAGGAGGGCCACCCGCATGATCCGGGGACAGCGGGGCAGACCCTACAATGAGAGGCTACGGGACCTGAACCTGTTCAGCCTTCACAAGAGAAGGCTGGGGGGGGGGACCTTGTGACCATCTATAAACTCACTAGGGGGGACCAGAAGGGTTTGGGGGGGACCTTGTTTCCTCTAGCGCCCCCCGGGGTAACAAGGAATAACGGCCACAAGTTGTTGGAGAGTAGGTTCAGACTAGACATCTGTAGGAACTATTTCACAGGGCGGCTAGGATCTGGAAACAACTTCCAAGGGAAGTGGTGCTGGCTCCTACCCTGGGAGTCTTTGGGAAAAGGCTTGATGTCTACCTGGCTGGGGTCATTTGAGCCCAGTTTTCCTCCTGCCCAGGCAGGGAGTCGGACTTGAAGATCTACAAGGTCCCTTCCGACCCGACTTCTATGATTCTATGAATGTTGCAGTGGGCTTCATATTGTCTGAGGACCCTTCCTTGACTGTCCCACTCACTGTGACCTGGGAACGGGATAAACATGTCCCTGGGGAGCTGGGAGAGACAGGGCTAGGAGGGAACATCCCCCAACCATGTGGAGACAGGGACAGCAGCATCCATGATCAGAGTGCAAGGTTTTCACCAGCATTGGACCACCTCCTCCTGCAGCTGCTGCTTTACTGGTGGTGCACCCCCTGTAAATGTTCCCTCTAAAGAGTAGTGGTCCATGAGTGCACTGCTTTGGTCCCGCAGTTCCCCAGAGCTGGTAGAGCCCGCAGAGCAGTGCCCCCCATGCTTGCCCATGCATGCAGTGGCGGGAGCCGCCCTCCCCGCATTCCCATGCCCCCCAAATGAGTTGCTCACGGCTCCATCCCACACCCCGCACTGGCTGGCAGTGCCTGTTAGCGCCCCTTCACTTCAGCACCCAGGGCAGCCGTCTTGCTTGCCCCAACCTTGCTACGGCACTGTCTTCCCTCTCCCCTCCTCCCCAAACCCCAAGGCCTTTCTCAAGAAAAGTTGCTCTACTGTTTAAAAAACTGTGCAGGTGAGAGTCATACCTCCAGAGAACAAACCAGGATATTCCTTGCCCTTCAGAGCCAAGAGAGACTCCGTCTCTGCTGGAAGCAGACCAGAACAAGACTTTCTTTGTCTTGTGGATCAGTAATGATCTGTTTTTAAGGGGAAACGTGAAAATAAAAATACTGAGCTGTGCCCCCAAATGAAAATGTTGAAGCATGGGTTGGTTCGAGGGCGGTAATGTTACATCACTGGACAATCAGGACAGGGTTTGAAATTTCTAATTCTGGCTGCTTGGCACTCAGCAAACAGAAAATCCCGTGAGTCACAGAACAGGTAAGCGCCTCGCTCCCCTGCCGGGCAGGCAGCAGCTCCTCCCGCAGGTGAGGCGAGGCGAGGCAAGGCAAGGCAAGGCAAGGCGGGGCTGGGGCTCTGCCGGCTCCGGAGAACTGCTCCGCTGCCCAGCGCTGCCGCCACGTGTCTCCTCGCTCCCCGAGGCGATGCGGCGGTGCGCAGCCGCAGCTCGCTGGAGCCGGCGGAGCCCGCGCCAGCCCCGTTCCCGCCTCGCCTCGGGGAGGAGCCGCTGCCTGCCCTGCACGGAGTGAGGAGCTTTTACCTCCCCGCGCTCCGCTCCTCTGGGCGGGCCCGCGTTAAAAAGTTGGTGACAGCAAGATTTCTAGTTGCGCGCGGCCCACTGCCCAGCCTCAGGGTCGTCCTCGCTGCCCTCCTGCCCCACACAGGCTGCGGGGACCAGGCTGGCTCCAGAAACCCCCAACCACAGCTGCCCTGCCCCAGCCCCGCACCTGCACCCATCCTCGGCCAGGCCCTGCAGACCCCGCCCAGAGCTGGTGGCCACTCCCCGGGCAGAATCTACTGCCTTTGTCTGTGGCCCTGCCGTGGGTGAGCCGCCTGGTAGCCCCGGCAGGCGCCGAGGGTGCTGAGTGCTGGCCCTTTATTCGTGGCTGCATGGCCAGGGCAGAATTGCGAGGCACGCAAAGGTGGCCACGGGCGGTTGGGCAAGCCTAGCCTTGTACAGGAAGGGCTCCTCTGCCTCCCTCCCAGATGCTGGGTGAAAGGAGGTGGCAGTGCAGAGCCAGGGAGGAGGCTAGTGCACAGCTCGTGGTGCAGCACAAGGGTAGCTCAGGGTATGCAGCGGCCCGCTCCCCTCGAGGGGACCCCCATCACATGGGAGGAGGAAGGAGGGACAGGAAAGTAGGTCAGGGGAAGGGAGCTCTTGAAGGGGCAGGAGGGACCTGAGGGGAAGGTTTCTGGCCAGGGGTGTATTGCAGGGAGATGTGGACACTGAGGGGTGCAGGAGGGGTGAGCACAGCTGGGAAGGTGTCTTGCTGTGCTGTAGTGGGGATCCCATTTGCTGCAGGTGTAAGAGGTCCCTAGTATGACAGTGGTCAGAAAGAGGGTGCTGGCCTCTGTGGGCTGCTCCCTTGAGCACCGTTTTTTCCCTGGCACCCCTCCCCTTTGCCTCTGCAAAGCCCTGCAGTTGCTGCAAGCCACAGGGTCCCTGGGGGCCTGCCCTGGCTGTGGGAAGGGCAGTGTTTCCCAGTGGAGAGCAGCAATGTCCCCTGTGTTCAGGGGTCCAAGGCAAGCCTGCTGCCCGGGCTAGGATACCTCCCAGGCCTGCCTTGAGGAAATGCTTCCTCAGAGATGACAGGCTGGACAAGGGAAAAAGTGCCACTTTAGCCTGGTGCCCTAAACAACTCAGCCACCCTGTCAGTATATGAGATGCTGGGCTCACTTTGCCTTGAATTGTCTTGATTGCAAGGAGTAGGGGGTTCAAATCCCCCTGCTCCCTGTTCTGACCCCAGCATCTTTTCCTCCAAGGAGCAGGCACCCAGCATAGAGAAAGAGCCAGGCCCAACCCTACGGCAGAGGAAAGAGAGCTCTCCAGGGGTCAGCTGAAGCACTGGCCTGCCCTTCCCTGGTACTCTAGTGGTCAGCAGTAGAGGGGTCACCTCCTATCCAACTAGGAGCCTTGCCCCTTGACAGGACACTGCTCCCTGGCCACTGTCTTGGGGTCAGAAATTCATCCCTGACCATTACCACCCCCAGTGCCATGCCCTTGGCCCACAGGAGCACCCTTCAGCCAGGTCAGGCGAGGCCTTAGCTGATCTTCCCTGCTGGTCTAGTGGTTCTCGCTGCCACGGCCTGGGCTCAGTCTGTAGCCGAGGAAGCCCATCTTCCTTCTCTTCTTTCCCGTGCCTTTGTCACGGACACTTTTTCCCCTTCTCACAGGGGAGCAGAGCCATTTGGCTGTTGGGGGGACTCCGTAACAGGAGCGAAGCTGGCTCAACCCCCCTGACAAAATGCAGTCCCCCCCCCCCCAACCATGTGGTCCCTGGGGCCAGTCTGAGGTGCAGCGACTGACCCAGGCTGGGCCCTGAGTAGCTGGGCCGGCACCACCACTGCACTGGCAGGATGAGGAGCCCTGAGGAGTGAGGAGGGGGTAAGTGGTGGCTGGTGGAGTGGGCCAGGGCCAGGCAGGGCTCTGGGAAGGAGTAGGAATGATATATGGTGCCCGCAGTCAGGGGGCTGCAGGGTAGGGGAGCGGGGCCACCCTGCAGCTGGGTGTGGGGACCTTGAGACCCCCCCCAGATTTGGCAGTATCAGGGACCCCCGAAAGGCAGCAAAAGGGCACAGCAGCCCCCTTGGCTCTCCAGGAAACTAGTGGACCTCCTGTGTCTAAAAAGAAAGGCCTACAAAGGATGGAGGGTGGTGTCCACCTCCAAGGAGGAATATTCGGCACTAGTCCGGACCTGCAGGGAGTGAACCAGGAAAGCCAAGGCTGCAAAGGAACTCCAACTAGCTACACGTATCAAGGACAATAAAAAGTCCTTTTTTAGATATGTGGGGAGCCGGAGGCAAAGCAAGGGCAATGTTGGAACCCTCCTAAAGCAGAGAGGACAACTGACAACCGACACCCAGGAAAAGGCCAACTTGCTAAATGGGTACTTTGTGTCAGTTTTTCACCAGTCCCAAGTGACACCCCTGCCCATTACGGGACAGGAAGGCCTGAGTGAGGGAGATTCTGTAGCCTCCATCAATGCTGACCTTGTGAAGGAACACCTTGAGAGGCTGGACACCTTCAAGTCAGCTGGCCCTGACAGCTTACACGCCAAGGTACTCAAGAAGCTGGCTAGCACCATAGTTCAGCCCCTGGCACGGACCTTCGAGAACTCCTGGTGCTCCGGTGAAGTGCCTGAAGACTGGAAGAAGGCCAATGTGGTGCCTGTCTTCAGGAAGGGGAGGAAAGTGGATCCAGCAAACCACAGGCCCATCAGCCTGACCTCTATCTTGGGGAAGATCCTAGAAAAGATTATCAAAGAGACCATTCTCAACAGACTGGTCAATGGCAACACCCCGAGGGATAGCCAACACAGGTTTGTTGTGGGTAGGTCTTACCTGACCAGTCTTATTTTCTTTTACGACCAGGTGACCTATCACCTGGACAAGGGGGAAGAGATTGATGTCATATATCTTGACTTCAAAAAAGTCTTCAATTTGGTATCCCATGATCACCTCTTAGTGACTTGGATGATGGGGTAAAAAGCAGCCTGTTTAAATTTGCTGATGATACCAAGATTTGGGGTGAGGTGGGCACGCTAGAAGGGAAGGACAGATTACAGCAGGACCTGGACAGGTTACAGGGGTGGGCTAACAAAAAGAGGATGGGTTTCAATACTGACAAGTGCAGGGTGCTGGACTTGGGCAGTGGGAACCAGCAGCATACTTATGAGCTGGGAAACTCCCTTCTCAAGAGCACGGTGGCAGAAAGAGATCTTGGAGTCGTTACTGACTCCAAGATGAACGTGGGCTGACAATGCGAGGTCGCAGTCAGGAAGGCCAACCGTACCTTGTCGTGCATCCACAGATGCATCTCAAGCAGGGCCAAGGAGGTGATCCTCCCCCTCTACGCGGCACTGGTCAGGCCGCAGGTGGAGTACTGCGTCCAGTTCTGGGTGGTGCACTTCAAGAGGGATGTGGACAGTGTTGAGAGGGTCCGGAGGAGGCCACCCGCATGATCCGGGGACAGCAGGGCAGGCCCTACAAAGAGAGGCTACGGGACCTGAACCTGTTCAGCCTTCACAAGAGAAGGCTGAGGGGGGACCTGGTGACCATCTATAAACTCACTAGGGGGGACCAGAAGGGTTTGGGGGAGACCTTGTTTCCCCTAGCTCCCCCCAGGATAACAAGGAATAACGGCCACATGTTGCTGGAGAGTAGGTTTAGATTAGACATCCGCAAGAACAACTTCAGTTAGGGTGTTTAGGATCTGGAACTAACTTCCAAGGGAAGTGGTGCTGGCTCCTACCCTGGGGGTCTTTAAGAGGCTTGATGCCTACCTGGCTGGGGTCAACTGAGCCCAGTTTTCCTCCTGCCCAGGCAGGGGGTCGGACTTGAAGATCTACAAGGTCCCTTCCGACCCGACTTCTATGATCCCCCTAAAAGCCAGCAGCATCGGAGACCCCGAAACCCTCCCACAACCGAGTGCAGGGGAACAAGACGCTCCCAGACCCGGGTGCCAAGGGACCGAGACCCACAGAGCCAGGTGCCTTGGGAACCCAAGACCCCATCAGAGCTGAGAGCGCTGGGGACCCCGAGACCCTCCATCCCAGGTGCCCAGGGACCCTGAAACCCCCCCAAAGCGGGCAGAATCAGGGCCCCCAAGGCCCCTGGAGAGCTGGTGCAGGGGGACACCCAAGACCCAACCAGAGCCAGCAGCATTGGGGACCCTGCCCCAAGACCCCCCCTAAACTCAGGTGCCAGAGGACCCCGAGACCCTCCCAGACCTGGGTGCCTGGGGACACTGAGCCCACCCCGGAGCTAATGCCGGGGGCCCGAGAGCCGGCAGCACCGGGGACCCGACCCCCAAACCTGCGCTCGGGCAGGCGGGCCGGCCGGGCAGCCCCTCAGCACCCGACTCGGGGGTCCCCGAGTCCCGGCCCTGGGAAGGGGGCGGGTCGTGCGGGGTCTCTCGGCACAGGAGGAACGAGGGCACGGCCTTGCCCGCGCCCCGCGTGGAAAAGCCCCGCTCCTGCTGCCAGCCCCAGCAGCCTGCCTGCCCCAGCTGGGCTCGGGCCGGGCCGGGCCGGGCCGCACGGCTCACGGCTCCGGCAAACGGAGGCCCTGGCAGGAGAGAAGCGGGACGGCCCCGGGACTCGGGCGGGGGCGACGCCGAACCAGGGGCTGTGGGCAGCCAGCCGGCGGGGGCGCGAGGAGGGGAGGGGAGGGGAGGGGAGGGGCCCCGCGGGCGCGCGCCCGGGGCGGGGCGGGGCAGCGGCTGCAGGTGTGACGCGCCGCGGCCGTGAGTGACGTTGCATGTGTGACGCGAGCGATGGGAGGAGCCCGGCGGCGGCGGCGGCGGCGGGGCTGGGGTTTGCAGCGCCCGGGAGCCCCCGCCGGGCTGGGGGAGAGCGCGGGGCCGGGGTGAGGGGCTGCGGGGCGGGGCGGGAGGCTGCAGCGGGGTCTGGGGCGGTGTGCCCGGGCTGCGGGGCCGGCCGGCCGGCCGTGGGGAGGGGGCACTGGAGGCACCTGGAGCCAGGCCCGAGGCCGCGCTGGTGGTTCCTGCAGGGCCGGGCGGAGGCTGGGGCTGTGGTTGGGGGTGTCGGGGCAGGGGCAGGTCCAGGTGCCCCAGCCCGCGGTGACGTCCGTGCCGTGCTGTCCCCTTCCCTCCCCCGCAGCCCCGAGGCTGTGGGCAGGCGCGGCGCCCGAGCGAGCGCACGGCAGCGAGAGCCCCGGCCGCGGCGGGGGAGACGGTGGCAGCCCCCGCGGCCCTTCCCGTTGCCGCCCCGCTGCAGGAGCTCGGGGCAGGAGAGTCGCTGGTGTCACCCAGGGGCGCGTCCCCACGGTGGTCGGCACCGCCGGCAGCAAAGCAGCAGCTGCAGGAGGAGCCGGTCCGGCACCAGGAGATCCGGGGCAGGAGGCGATGCAGGCCCTGCAGCCCCCTCCTGAGCCTGAGACCCCCTAGCTGGCACCAGGGATGTCCCCCCCCCCCCCCCCCCCCCCCGCCCCAGAGACCTGGCGCCTCCGCTACCTCTGTTTGTAACCTTCATCTTTACGTGGGCCCAAGGCCCACTCAGCTAACTAATAGCCCGCACTCCTCCGCTACCAGGAAGCCGCGGGGCCGCGGGAGGTTTGCAGCCGCCTGCGGGAGCTGTGTGTGCTCCGTCTGGAGCCGCAGCAAGGAGCAGGTGCTGGAGCATTTCATGGCCGTCCTGCTGGGATTGGGGGCATGGCGTGGGGCTGTGGTGGGGCCAAAGTGTCCCAGCTATGACAGGTGGAGGATGAGAAACTCCAGCTGAGAGGATTTAGCCCTGGTCATTCATGCTGCCGTCCCCATCTTCACTTGCTTCCCGGTCCCACAGCTCCCCAGTGACATATTTATTATCTCCTTCCCAGGTCATGGTGAGCATGAAGGTGGAGGAGGTGTCCTCAGACAAGATGCAGCCCACTGGGGCGCTGCAGGAGCCTGGTGATTGCTGGCTGGAGCAACCAAAGGTCCATCGTGCCAACAGGTCTGTGGAGGAGGCAGGACAGAGAGGAGCCCTGGCACCTCAGGACAAGCCACGTCATGTTCCCAAAGAGGAGCCCCTGCCCCCCCAGGAGTCAGGTGAGGTACAGGATGGAGGCCCGGGCATGGGTCTGGGTGCTTGAGAGGCTGTCCTTCATGCGGGGGGGAGAGGCTCAGGGCTGCAGTAAAGGTTTCCCTCAATTTTATATGGGCTCTATATATGCAAATTCACTCTTATGAGATCACCCTTTTTCTACCCAAAATTCCTTATATGCGAGGTAAGTTCACTTTTATGCGATCGGGGCTCCGCTTGTCCCCACTCACCCCAGCCCCTGGGTTTCGCCATGCCACGGTGCAGACAGGTGGTGTCGGCTGCTCCCAGCTTTGCTGCAGCAGCTGGGGTGAGCAGGGAGAAGCGGAGGCCCCAGGCAGCAGGAACTGTGCGTGGGTGCGGGGCGCAGGAGGGGGGTACGGGGTGGGGGGGCATAGCTCTTGTTGCTGTGCACGCCCCAGGAGGGCTGCGGGCTGGGGGGCTGTGTTGAGCTCTTCCCGGGAGGTGCGGGCCCCTGGATCTGCATGCAGGACAGCAGCAGGCTGCTGCTGCTGCAGGCTGGAGCTGGCAGCACCGGACTATTCCCAGCACTTGGCGGGCAAGTTGGGGCTACAGTGAATTTTGGGGTGGTCTGATTGTGAATCAATTTAAATCATGATTTACTTCACTAGTCCAGAAACCTCGATTTAATCATTGTTTTCTACAAAAAGTTCATTCTTGTTCGTTGTTGTTTGATATCCTGTAGTCATTTAACTTCTTGAAACCTTATGCTTTTATGGAGAGGTAACGGCATAACTCTACACAAACTTGCAGAGAGGCAAGAGGGCTGATGGGTAGGTAATCACATCTGTTCTCTCTCATTCCCATATACTGCTGTTAACAAGGATGTTATCTCTGGAGACACAAATTCACAGTTTGAGAACTGACACTAAGCATCACAGATGTTTAATGGGAACCTCTAGACCAGGGGTTCACAACCCACAGCACGCGTGCTGAACATGGTACGTGAGGCCATTTCGCTAGGCACGCCACAGCCAGCCCCGGCTCTGGGTAGTTGCTGCCAGCGACCGAGCCCGGGCTGCTCCCAGCAGGCAGCTGGGAGCAGCCTGGGCTCCAGCAGCTACCCAGAGCCAGGGTAGCTGCTAACAGCCACAGAGCCTGGGCTGGGGCCAGAGGCTTTGGGTGGGGGGCAAGGGGCAGCAGGGCTGGGGGGCAGGGACTTTGGGTGGGGGGCAGGGGGCAGGAGGCAGCAAGGCTGGGGGCAAGGGGCACAAGCAGAGCATCCTGCCATGTACCCCCTGCCCTCATTTTGTTTTTCTGGCGTGCCAGCACTCCGGCACCTTCCAAGGTAGGCATTGTGGTGTTTTTCGGCACTCCAGCCAAAAAATGTTGCCTCCCCCTTTTCTAGACTGAGCACCAAGTCCCATTGGGTAGAGTGGTTTTCTTTAATCTTTACAAATCTATAGAGGAGCCTCTGGGAACCTCATGACATTGGGCCCTAAATATAGTCCATGGCCTGTTGTGACCTTTTTATAAAACTTTTCTGAAGAGGTTACGTGCTTATATTGTCTCAAATATTACATAATTATAATTCCTAGCCCATTGTGATGTCTTGAATCATCATAGAAAACAAGGGTTGGACGGGACCTCAGGAGGGACATCCTCCCTAGTCCATCCTTCTGCTCAAGGCAGAACCAGCCCCAACTAGATTGTCCCAGCCAAGGCTTTCTCTAGCTGAGTCTTAAACACTTCCAAGGATGTGCAAGGCAAACGACCAAGTTGAACTCTAGATGAGCCTGTGGCCGGCGGGTGCAGGAGAGCAGTGTGCTGCGTGGAAAGATTTGAGTGCGGTGCGAAGAAATCTAGTGTGCAGTGTGGAAAATACCTAGGCTGTGTGGAAGTTCCCTGTACGCATGCCATGTGTAAATGTGAGCGCAGTGTGCAGAGGGAGTGTAAAAGGAATTTTCCTGTCAAAGTCTGTGTGTGACTGGGAGTGCAAGGGTTCGAGTGGGGTGTGCCGGTGGGGCGAGGTCAGTGAGGTTCGCTCAGTGTGTCAGGGTGCATGTGAAAGCATGCTGGGAATGCCTGGGAGGTGGGTGAGAGTGCTAGTGAGTCTGGAGTGCCTGGGAGGTGGTGGATCTAGTGGATTTCTATTTGGGAGAGTGCTTGGGAGGTTGCTTCTAATGGATTCTCTGTGTTTTATGCATGTACCCATGTGTTATGTAGTGTTGTAAATAGTAGGTAATTCAATTGTGTATATATATTTTACAGAGTATAGTGTTCTTTAGGATAAGGTATTTGTATTTTATAGTAACTGGTTGTTCGATGTTAAATTAACCATTTGATTAGTTTATTCTTAAATAGTGTGTGTATAGTCCCTCATTTAGGAAGGGTCCAAGTGCCTGGTTGATTAGATGCCAGAGCTCGAGTCCACTCCCTAGCTCTTCTTTGCCTATGGTTCGTGGGGTGGCCAGCATTGGATTAAAAGTTCAATTGATTTTGGCCCCTGACAGATCTGGCATCCCTGGGTGGGCGTGGTGGAGCTGAAAGAAAGCGATCGTGAGGTACAATTTCTAAGAATTGTGAGGTGAAATAAGAGGGCAGGCGTAGTTGCTTACTCTTGTACTACTGTGGGTCTGTTGAGGGTACGACTGTTTTTGTCAGTGTGTACTACTGTTTGTATAGGAGTGGCAGGCAGTCCTGTTTGCATCAGCGCTGGCGCCACATTGCCTCTGGTGCTGCCTATTGCTTTCCCGCAGGAGTGTGTCCTTCCTTCCTGATTGCTACTGCTTATTGTCCTACTCACAGCGAGGGGACTATTGTTTTTCTGCTAGAAGCAGTAACTTGTAGGTTTGCACTGTCTGTCCCAGGGGTGCACTATACTGCCGTTGGTGCTGTCTACTTGTTGAAGCCACAGTGGTTGTTTATTAGGGCTTGGTGTTTACTATTGGTTTTTACTACTTGCTTATTGTTGCTTATTGATGACCTATTATTTTGGTTAATCGCCTGCTATGGCTGTTGACAGTGGAGAACAAATTGCAGATTTGGTAGTGGAGGTTGATTCCATTGAAAAGCTTGAGGAATGGATTTCAAAGGAGGTAGCGTTAAGAAGTATATGGACTTGTCCACCGGACAAGTGCAGTGCATGGAAAGAACGAGAGCTAGGTTATTGTATCGGGGTGTACAAAACCTTTGGCACCAAGTGGTTAGGGTGGATGCAAAAGAAGAAGCGTAGCCACAAAACCATTAAGAAGGCTGTGGAGATAGGCCTGTTAGAGGTCATTCATAGATTAATGCAGACATGTCACTGTCTCCAACAGAAGGAGAAAGCCAGCAAAAATCTGCTTGCTAGTAGGACAGAGGAGAGTGAACAGCAGATTAAAGGTCTGGAAAATCAGATTAGTTAATTAAACGGAGACTCTGGGTGGGATGCAGGTGAGATTAAAGAACTGCAAAGTCGAGTTAAGGAGGACAAAGTTGACAGAATGACAGTAGAATATGACCAATGGCGAGGAAAAGTGGAAGATATTAGAGCCGCCTTCTGGGCTTTAAAGAAAGAAACAGAGGTGCACACGGGAGATCATAATAAGTGTAACGAGAACGTGAGGTCAAGGTCCTAAGGAGCTGTAAATAGTTAAAGGTCTCAGCCAGGACTGTCTGTGCCAAGGGATGGCTATGCAAGTGGGTTGGAGTCTGATAGCTCAGATCCCTCCCCAAGTCATAGCAGCAGTGTAGATAGCCCTAGGACCCTGAGGAGGATTGCGTCTCCACAAAAAGAGAGTAGCCCCAATGGCATCTATTCGAATCAAAGAGACATTGGTAAATGTCAGGGTACGTACTGAGAAGACCTTAGTGACATTTAACCCTGAAGAACTGTGAGCGTTAGGGAAGTGTATGGGTCTGTTGTCCAAGAAAGCATGTATTGATTGACTCACGGAAATAGGCTTATATGATGACGAAGAACAGTACTCCCTCGTAGATATCATTGCCTTAGCCCAGCAATGTATGCCCCAAAGGAACTTTGCAGCACTACCCTTCAAGTAGGGTCTCATAGTGTGCAGAGTCATGATGAATTAATTGTACAATGCTTTGTTGAATTTGTTTTTTCAGGGTAGACCTGTAGAGGTATTGTATTTTGAATGTCACCAGACTGGGAATGAGAGACTGGAAACATATATTTTAAGAAAACACATGCTATATAGTGCAGTGAATAGAGGCAAACAAATTATTGACTTTGATTGCCCAGAATTCACTAAGCCTGGTTAAAGGTTTCAATAGAGACATTAGAACCTACCTTGGTACATCCTGGAAAGGGTCATACTGCGACGAGGTGCAGGATATGGCCATGGAGGCATTCCAAGTTCTAGAGGCGAAGCTTATGCATAGAAAAGAGAAGCCCAAGAAACGTAGGGTTTCTGAGGTGGCAGGAGGTGACGTAGGCTGAGATCAACTAGATCTTCCCAGTCAAAACTTTGTCTAGCCAGGTCTTACCAACTTCCAAGGATGGAGATTCCACCACCTCTCTGTGTAAGCTGTTCCAGTTTTTCTACCCTCTGAATGAGAGCACTTTTCCTAATGTCTAAACTAAACTTCTCTTGCTGCAACTTGAAACCATTGTTCCTTGTTCTGCCATCTGCCCCCACTAGGAACAGTCCAGCTCCATCCTTTTTGAACCCCCTTCAGGTAGCTGAAGGTTGCTGTCAAATCCCCTCAGTCTTGTCTTCTCTAGACTACATAAGTCCAATTCCCTCAGTCTTTCCTTAAAAGTCATGTCCCCCAGCCCCCTCACCATTTTTGTTGCCCTCTGCTGGACTCTCTGTAGTGTGTCCACATCCTTTCTGTAGTGGGGGACCCACAACTGTAAACAGGACTCCAGATATGGCCTCCTCCAGAGAGGTGCTGAACAGAAGGGAATAATCACTTTCCTTGACCTGGAGGCAACGCTCTTAGCAATGCAGCCCAGGATGCCGTTAGCCTTCTTGGCACCTGTTCAGCTTCTTGTCCCCTGTCACCCCCAGGTCCCTTTCCGCAGAGCTGCTGCCCAGTCAGTCAGCTCCCCAGCGTGCACCAGTACATGGGCTCGTTCCCTCCTAAACGCAGGACTTTGCACTTGTCCTTGCTGAACCTCATGAGATTTCTTTTACCCCTCCTCCAATTTGTCGAGGTCACTCTAAATCCTAGCCCTACCCTCCAGCGTATCTGCTACTCCCCCCAGCTCGGTGTCATCTGTGAATTTGCTGAGGGTGCACTCTATGCCATCTTCCAGGTGGCTGATGAGGACATTAAACAAAACTAGCCCCAAGACAATCACCTGGGGCACTGCACTTGACACCGGCTGCCAACTAGACATTGAGCCATTGATTACTACTCCCTGAGCATGATGCTTCAGCCAGTTTTCTGTCCACCTTACAGTCCATTCATCCAGCCCATACTTCCTTAGCTTGCCTGCGAGAATGCTTTGGGAGACCGTATCAAAAGCCTTGTTAAATCAAGGTACACCACATCCACTGGTCCAAAGCAATAAGGCTGAGTTTTAACATATCTTAAATTAAAGCTGTTTTAAATAGGTTTATATTTTTTAAATAAGCATCTTAAAAAAATACTATTAAGTGAAAAAAATCTGATTCAAATAAAAAATACGATTAAAAAAAATCATTACTTTTTATCTACTCTGATTGTTGTTCTAAGAGTGCTCTACTCTCCCCTTTCTCATGCCCCCCTGAACCCTCAGGGCCCAATAAGGGGCTGGTGCAGGTGACAGGAAAATGAAACTCCCCAGTCGCCCCTGGCTGGTTCAGGTACAGCTAACTCAGGCCTCTGTCCTGCTGCAGATTCCCCTGAAACTGAAGAGACCTGGGAGTTGTCAGCGTGTGGAAGCTCGTCAGGCTGGTGCCCCAAACAAGGCCCTTCCCAAGAAGCAGGTAAGGAGTGGTGGCTCTACCCTTTCCAGGAGCAGGAGGCACTATCTAGCTGTCTGCCAGAACATGTTGATGGGGTCAGTGCTCCAACAGATTGGCTGGTCTCATTTTCCCTGGAGAAGACTGACTTTGCGTTTCCCCTCCCCCTGTCCTTAACGCATGGATCTGATACAGTCACTACATCCCTCGAGCTTCTTTCCCAGGGTGTGATGTTCCTGCAGGCTCTGTTGGGGTGCTGTGATCACCACCCTGCACTAGAATAGAGTTATTGGGGCTCATCTCCAGCTTTGTGCTTGTGGAGGTCTGTTAGGCAAACCTGTAAGACTTTGATTCTTCTGCCTCCCCTCCCTCTTCCATACACTGAACCCTCTGGCTGCCTCAGTCCCAGGCCAGTACAGGAGACTAGCAGGGCTTTCTCCATGCCAGCAGCACCAGGAATAACTTGTGCATTCTCTTCCCCACCCACAGGTGCTGGAACCCTGAGCAGAGCTGAGCAGCAGCCTCCTGAGGAGGGACCTGTAAACCTAGAGCTGCAGAGGACTTCCCCAGGGAGACTGGAGGAGACAAGTTCCCTGACACCTGAGTCTGGCCAAGTGCAGAGGAGGAAGAGCAAACCTCCACAGCAGGGGGAGAGCTTGGAGGTGAGCAGGGCACTGGTTCTAGTTGCAGGTGGGAGTGCAGCTGGGGCAGAGCACAGTAGGAGCCAGGAGTGGTGTAAACAATTTGGGGTGCAGAGACACCTGAAGAGTGTCAAGCCTGTGGTGATAGAGGCTGCAAACACACCAAGCTGGCATTAGTAGGAGCTCCCTCTTAAGTGCAGATAGTCAGAGGGGTGCTGGCCTGGGCAGGCCTTGTCAGAGTGCATCGAGCCAGGGCTCCCTGCCCCTAAAAGTGCTGTCCAGGCTGCCTCAAAGGACCGAACAAATAAAATGTGATGAGCTGAGCTAAAGCTGACACATGAACTCCTATGTGCACAGCTGCATCCACATCACGTCAGCTGAAGACTGGGGAATATTGCACCCTTACCTGTCATGACAAAGATTGCAATTAGTTGTAGTACAGAGTGATTGCAGACAGGGCTGTGGGGGTTGGAAGCAGCTAGTAGAGGAGACACTGATGGTGCAACGCTTGTGCCTGCAGCTCCGGGAGGTGTTTGAGGACGTGGCTGTGTATTTCACACGGAAGGAGTGGGAGCTGCTGGAAGGTGAAGACAAGGTGCTTTACCGGGACCAAATGCTGAGGAATTTCCAAGCCCTCGTTTCCCTGGGTAAAGCTCTGGTTCATGCTTCTCTCTGAAGCTTATTGTCTTCTTCCTGTTTTTCAGCAGTCTCATACTCTTGCATGTTTGCCTGGTGGTTTAAAATCAGTTCCTCCCCACTGCTCTGTCAGTGGTACTCTCTGACATCGTATTGATAGATCTTCCTTCATTTCATTCAGCTGCCTTCACTTGTGTCTTCACCATTCTTGTAACCGCTGGTGCTACCATACCAAATAGTTTCTTAACAACATGATCTCCCTTTGCCATCTGAACACGTTCATCTCTTCAATTCATTGTGCATAAATTCACTAATAGCTCTTCCTTGAGGAATGTTTCTAATTTTCCCCTTCACTAGTGTGTCCTGCCCAAACACAATTTACAGTCCTATCATGCTCAGTTCAGTGCTGTCTAAATGCTTTTTCTCCTCTTTTCGTTATAAACCAGCACAAGCTAATGGAAATCTTATTAGCCTTTGCTGGCACAACATGTGAATGATGCATTTCCTCAACTCTTCCTCTAGTGACAGGTGTACACATGATGGACCCCAGGTACCTCTACTTCCAGGGGTTACCGGAAGCTTCTGTCCACATTCCTTCCTGACATCGTCATCTCTATAGACTAGAGGCTCTGGCTTCACTGTATTTACGTTAAGACATCTGTTCCCAAGCTCCCTCTCCCATTCTCCAAAGTTTTCTTGTTCTCCTAAAATCGCTCTGCAGATCAGACACCCATCAGTGTGATAAGAAGTGGGCTAGGTGCAGGGCCTAGTGAAAGCCATTTTTCTTTTCAGCGGATCTCTAGTACAGGGGCTTGTTCTTGTTTGCGCACAGGGTTCAGGTACTTACTGTCACAACCCAGTGATTTTGGTGCCTTGGCACGGTGGAATTTTCCCGCCACATGAGGGCCCCTTGCAAAGTAAAAGGCTTTCTGTTGCTGCAGAAAACCCCCGGTGCAAGAGAGTTCCCGCCATTCGGATGTAAATTTGTGTCCCGCTATTGGCCAGTTCTAAATTATGCACACGTGGCGGCTAGTAATTGGCTTGCTGGCCGTTTAAAAATTAGCACGACTTCCGCCCAAGTCGGAGAACTTTGAGCACGCTGCAGAGTGCTTCTGAAGAGATCTGACTCGTGGCTGAGCTGGTAGATAGACTGATCACCTATCGATTCATCTCCCCATCGCCGAGCGCAATCCCAGACATATCCCTTTCCCTGCCGGCCCGATTTGTAGACGGACGTGCTGGCCTGAGCCCTGCCTGAGCCCTGCCAGCTGGAACAGCTAACGTAGTTGTTCAGACGACCGGACCGTGTTCGTCACAACAGCAAGCGACGTAAGTAAAGTTTTACAACCATAAAGCTTTCTCGGCCTCTCTGTTCACCAGCCCGCCCCGACGAACGAGTAATTATTGAATCACCTCGAGTCGGCTTTGGCCGTCCGAGACGCTTGCCATTTACTAGGTCACTTTGCTTTTCTGATGCTTTCTTTCCCCTTCGCTTCCCCCAGAGGATTTTCTTAGGGAAGTTCTCAAATGCTTTCTGTATTTCAACAAAGAGCACATACAACATTTCTATGTTGTGGGGTTTCACATGCTATGACGTGTGTCTTTTCACCTTCTTTTTGTCCTTTCCATAACTCCAAGGAACTTGGTTTTACACCTGGCAGTATTTACCAACCTGTGGACTCATCTCCATTCCTGGGATGATCCTCCCATTGGGTGGGGTGCTGGATTCTGTTGCAACTACAGTTTTTATACTATCATCTTGCCCTGTGCCCTGGTGATGCTGATTTATCCTCTCTCCCAGAAAAGTTTCATTGTCAGCCACCTGCTACGGATACTTTTCACTGTCATGGGTACTCACTTTAAACCTTCACTGAGCATAAGCTCATTTCAGTTCCTTCAACTGGAGTTCCACTGATGAGATAAATATTATCCATCTATAATTGTATCTATCGTCTCTTCTTTCTGATACCTTGAAAACAGTAAAAGCTTTATCTTTCTGGTCCATAGTACATCACAGATCACTGCATCTCCATGCCTGTCCTTGGTGACTGTCAGTTTGATACGCTTTCTGTACCAGGGAGTGGTTGGTACTTTGTTTTCTACGACCATTCCTCCACTACCTCTGTGTAAAGGACCACTATCTCTTCACGTCTTCTACCTGCAGTGCCTTCTCTCTTACCCTAAATGCTTCCTCCTCAATGAAACCTTGAATTCATTGGACCCATTTCCCATATCCCAGTTGGTTATTCTGCATCCAATACCCAGTCACAAATGCTCTTTAACCACTGTCCCAAACAGGATATCGAGGTCTCGCACCCGACTTAATCTGCCACATCCAGCGAGGACAGGTGGAGCTCTGGGTCTGTGATGATGAGGATGGTGGGGAAATCTCAAGGTCAGAGGACCTGCTGCCAGGTGAGTTGTGACTGTCACCTCCACCCAACTCCCCTCTCAGAAATGCTCCATGCCCATAGTGCCAGGGCAGCCTAGAAACTACTGACATGCCCTATGCCGCCCTTGCAGAGTGCTGATCTGAAATACAGGTGTTGTTCTTCCTTCCTCAAATCCAGCTATATGGGTGGAGACAGGCAACTTTTCCCTTCTTCTCCCCCTAATTACAGCTATCAGGAGACAGTTGAGTTTGCCCCCTTGATTTTTCAGCCCATATCTGGTTTTCCTAGGATACCATGATCTTAAATTTGCATCCTCACTCAATAATGTAAGAATTCATTCCCCAGCCCAAGGTAGCCATACCTCTTTAACACCCTCTCCCAGGACACGGGATCTCTAATCCCCCATGGAAATCAAGATGATGTACAGAATCTCTATTTAACCATTCCTGTTGGACATGAGAGAAGCTGGGACAGAAACCCTGAGAGTCTGACTCTGAACTCCCCTGAGTAGGGAACTTTAGCTCAGCACAAGGAACTGCCTTTTCCTTAACCCCAGCACGTTGGGTTTTGGAAGGAAGACCTTGATTTCTTGAGGGAACACAAGGGCCAACATCCAGGCCTACTCAGGCCCATCCCAGCAGAAGGAATACCAATCTTTGCCCCTTGCCGGCAGGGCACGGACTAATCTGGAGTTTTTCTTCCCCACACAGGAGGTGCCTGGCTCCTGAACGGAGCTGAGGAGGAGACTCCTGTGGAAGGGCCTGCAAACCTGGAGCCACCATGGACTTCCCCAGGGAGTTTGGGTGAGATGGACTCCCTGAGACCTGAGAAGGAGCAATGGCCCAAGTGTCAGGGGAGACCCCAAAAGCAGATGAAGAATGTAGCAGTGAACCAGGTACCATCCCCAATTAGGTGCGAGTGTGGATAAGGTGCAGAACCCAGAAAGAGTCCTGTGTGCAGGGAGGAATATATGTAGATGAAAAACCTAAAGACCCACTAGAAAGAAGCATTGCATCCAAGCCAGGGAAGTGGGGAGGGTATCAAGAGGGAAGCAAGGGCTCACTGCCAAGAACAGGGGCAGAGCCCACCTCTGCTCCAAGGTCAGGAAAATCTTTAACTGTCCACCCCTCCTGGCTCATCGCAAGATAGGGCCTGCTGGGTAAAAGCTCCATGTATGCATCAAGTGTGAGAAGAGCTTCACCTGCCTCTTGACCCTGGTTGCTTATCTCCAGATCCATTCTGAAGAGCTCCCCCACTACTTCACCAAATGGGGGAAGAGCTTTGTGTGTCCCTCAGACCTGGACAAGCACCTACATGGGCATGGGGGGAGGGGGAAAATGTCAGCACTGCTGTGTAATATGCAGTAAGACCTCCACCCATTTTTCTTTCTGTCTCAGCACCAATACATCCACCTGGGAAGGAAGACACACAGCTGCCCTGAGTGCAGGAAGAACTTCATCTCCTGGCAAGACCTGTCCCAGCACCAGTGTGCACAGAGTGGGGAGCAGCCACACTATGGCACCAAGTTTGGGAAGAGCTTCAGGCATCCCTCCAATCTGGCCAGGCACTGGTGCATGCATGCAAGGGACAAGCCATATCAGTGTTTGGAGTGTGGGAAGAGCTTCACTCGCTCCTCCAACCTGGCTCAACACCAGCGTATCCACACAGGAGAGAAGCCACATCATTGCTCAGAGTGTGGGAAGACCTTCAATCATTCCAGAAACCTGAGAAGACACTGGCTCATCCACACAGGAGAGAAGCCACATCAGTGCTCGGAGTGTGGGAAGAGCTTCACCTTATCCTCAGACCTGGCCCGGCACCAGCGCATCCACTCGGGGGAGAAACCACATCAGTGCTTGGAGTGTGGGAAGAGCTTCACCCGATCCTCCCACCTTAACCAGCACCAGCTCATCCACGCAGAAGAAAAGCCACATCAGTGCTCAGAGTGTGGGAAGAGTTTCACTCACTCCTTCAGCCTGGTTCAGCATCAGCATATCCATACAGGAGAGAAGCCACATCAATGCTTGGAGTGCGGTAAGAGCTTCACTCGCTCCTCCAGCCTGGCTCAGCATCAGCATATCCACGCGAGGGAGAAGCCACATCGGTGTTCAGAGTGTGGAAGGAGCTACACCTGCTCCTCTCACCTGGTTCGGCACCAGCTCACCCACACAGGAGAGAAGCCACATCAGTGCTCAGAGTGTGGGAAGAGCTTCACCCTATCCTCAGACCTGATCCGGCACCAGCGTATCCACACGGGGGAGAAACCACATCAGTGCTCAGAGTGTGGGAAGAGCTTCACCCGATCCTCCTACCTTGTCCAGCACCAGCTCATCCACACAGAAGAGAAGCCACATCAGTGCCCAGAGTGTGGGAAGAGCTTCACTCATTCCTCCAACCTGGCTAAGCATCAGCATATCCACGCGAGGGAGAAGCCACATCGGTGTTCAGAGTGTGGGAGGAGCTACACCTGCTCCTCTCACCTGGTTCGGCACCAGCTCACCCACACAGGAGAGAAGCCACATCAGTGCTCGGAGTGTGGGAAGAGCTTCACCCTATCCTCAGACCTGATCCGGCACCAGCGTATCCACACGGGGGAGAAACCACATCAGTGCTTGGAGTGTGGGAAGAGCTTCACCCGATCCTCCCACCTTGTCCAGCACCAGCTCATCCACACAGAAGAGAAGCCACATCAGTGCCCAGAGTGTGGGAAGAGCTTCACTCACTCCTTCAGCCTGGCTCAGCATCAGCATTTCCATACGGGAGAGAAGCCACATCAGTGCCCAGAGTGTGGGAAAAGCTTCGCTCGCTCCTCTAGCCTAGTTCAGCATCAGCATATCCACACAAGGGAGAAGCCACATCAGTGTTCAGTGTGTGGGAAGAGCTACACCTGCTGCTCTAACCTGGTCCGGCACCAGCTCATCCACACAGGAGAGAAGCCCCATCAGTGCTCAGAGTGTGGGAAGAGCTTCACTCACTCCTTCCACCTTGCTCAGCACCAGCGTATCCACACAGGGGAGAAGCCATATCAATGCTCAGAGTGTGGGAAGAGCTTCACCCGATCCTCCCACCTGGCCCGGCACCAGCTCATCCACACAGAGAAGAAACCACTTCAGGTGCTCAGAGTGTGGGAAGTGCTTCCCTCACTCCTCCAAACTGCCCCAGCACCAGTGCATGCATAGCTGGGAAGCAATGCTGGAAGGAATTGGGGACTTGTACCTACTCGGTACCCACCAGTGTCTTCATCCAGGCAACACATGCTGGTGGGCTGGAGCAAGAATTCACCCATCATTTGGCCCTTCTAGGGCCCTGCAGAACCCAAACAGCACAGAGGCTCGCCCCCAAGGTTTGATGTGAGGGAGGGGTTAAAAGGAAACTTCTCATGCAGAGGCCAGCCCAGATGCTTGGGGAACTTGAGGCGATGATCTTTAAATCAGCCCTGGAGTTGTGCCATCCCCATCATTCTCTAAAAGTAGTCAGCGCTCCCAGGAGGAGGAAAAGTGCCTTCTCCCTTATGCAACTGGCTCTGAATGACACCCAGGGACTGTCTTTGGCTGACTTCCCACTCTATCCTCCCTCTTGGTCCTAGGGTGCTGGTATTTGAGGCTCTTGAGTTGCAGGAAGGAGAACATTTGTTGCTGGGGAGGTGTTCCCTGCCTTCTACCCTGACCCCTTGCCTTTCCTCCCCACCACATCACCCCCCTCGCAGGCCTGCACATGCCCATCGGGTTCTGCAAGAAGCTGATACAACCGCTCCCTGAGCCCAACTTAGCAGGTTTTGCTTTCCAGCCCCTCATCAGAACTCTGTATTACCAGGTGCCAGCTGCCCCCATCCCTTCATCCCATTCTCTATAATGGATTCCTTTCTAATCAAGCCCCATGCTTTAACAGGGGCAGGCAATTATTTTAGGTGAAGGAGCCCTTACCCAGTTTAGACAAGCTGTGAAGGGCTGCGTGGGTAGTCCCCTTGACACGTACCCTACCCCTGGTCACCATCTTGTGACCAGAAGTCCTGGCCCCAAATTTCTGACCTTTGCCGCTGGAAATCCCTCCCCTTGCCCCCAAAAGTACTTTCAGCAAGGTGTTTTGCCATCTCATAACCAGAAAAATACCAAATTATAGTCTAAACATTAAGCATCTACAACATTCATTAATTTGATTTAAAGAAATATTTGCTGCCCTGCCCTGGGCCACCGCGTGGACCCTGTGCTTGCGCCCAGCTGTCGCTGTGCTCCATGTACCCCCTCCCTGCCACTCTCCCCCTGCCTGCGGCCACTTTCAGCACTTCCCTGCCTGCCGGCTGCTCCTGCACCATGTGGCTCCCAGACCACAGGACTCAGCAGGAGCTGGCCTGGCCCTGAATGGGGCAATCCCTGTGGCCCTCCCCTGCCTTCCCCCTTACTTTAATTTCCCTCTTGCTGAGGGAGGTTCTCATAGGAGCACAAGAGAAAGCTGTCCTGATGTGCTGGAGGAATGGGAATTGCACCAGGAGACCAGCCTGGCCATGGAGCGATCTCTTCAATGAGCTCAGATTCGAAAAGGAATCCCACAAACACTGGACACTTGATCGTAGCACTGGGGAAAACTAAGAGCATCCCACAGACATGCAGGGGGAAATTAGGAAAGTCAGGGCTAGATTTGAGCTGCACCTCAAGGCAAGATATAGAAGAGGCAATAAAAAGGAAATCTATAAGTATGTTAAGATGAAAATGAGAGAACCCATAGGTTTCATGTAAGCAGCAGCTCTGCAGGAAAGGTCCCGGGGGTAACAGTGGACAAGAAGCTGAAGATGAGCCAACAGTTGCCCTTGTTGCCAAGAAGGCTAATGGCATCCTGTGCTGCCGTTGAACCGTCACCAGACTCAATGATCTGTTGAGGTCCCTTCCAACCCTAGCATCCATGAATCTATGAGAGCGAGACCATGGACCACCTCTTTTGGCTTTGCCCCTATGCCAAGGGAGTGTGGAAGAAGGTAAGCCAGCTTCTTGAAGTGACAGGAGTGAGTCTGGTGATGACAAGGGAGGCGGCGCTGTATGGACACCTGACTAAACATCAGTGTCCCAGACAACCCTCTATGACCAGTTTGTGTTCTGCATCAGGAGCACCCTGTGCCAATGCAGGAACCTCCTGATGTACAGTCACACTAAGCTCAAGCAAATGGACTACGTTAAAATGTATCTGAGCAAACTCCAGTCCCACTACCGGAAACCGGTGGGAGAGCATGCAGCCAACTCCACCTGGAAAAGGGAATGCGGCACAGGCTGTTCAAAGTCCCCCTGGGAAGGGAAGTGGACAGGGAGAACAAAGGGGACAACGACACAACTGGACCTGGAGACAGCAAGGACAACATCAGGATCAGCAGCAGTGGAAGCGACAGCGACAAGGACAGCATGAACTGAGAAGGGAAGCCCCAAATCAGGGCTTGGACTAAGAGACTGTTTGGGTTAGGGAAGGGCAGAGGGTGAGTGCAGTTATTGTACCGGGTGTGCAGGTTTCTTAAGCTGGTTTTGAAAAAAGGTGCGATAGAAGTCTATGATAGAGAATGTATCTATATAACGAAATATATCTATAGATATATTTTAATAATAAAAAAATCTGCATGGCTTCATAGCACCTTGGATGCTGCTCTGGAAATCCAAAGCTGAAGCCTATAAAGCTGAAACCTAAGGTCGGGAGGCAGGAGAAGCCAAGTGCAGGAGACAGGAGGCTTGTCACAGCAGAACTGCAGACTTGGGGCCCAGCTGGTGCTAGACATATAGGTGGTTCTCCCAGCAGCCAACCAGGGTACTGACTGCTCCTAAATTAGGGCACAGGTTGCTAGCTGGACTTGCTGCAGCTGTGGCTGCTGCTGTACTTGGCGCAGGCTGGCCTGCTTGCTCAGAGCCCCTGACACCCTCATACCATAATCCTCCGTCCCATCTTCTAGCTCTAGCCTGCCTGGAGAGTAGAGGCTGTGGCCTGGGGGGTGATAGGAGGTCCCCGGGGGGCGGGGGAGGGCATCCCTCGATGCAGCAAGTCACAAAGGAGGCTCCAGCCCCCTGCCCCAATCACACACTGCTTCCAGGTTGGGGGATAGAACCCAGGCATCTAGGCTCCCACTCATCAGACCCTTTTCCAAAGCTGAGAAAGTACCCAGGTGTCCCAGACTGTGCCCCTGCTCCTGGATGGATCTCAAGACTCTACAGGGTGAACTGTTCCCTAGCACTCCCACCCCACAGCTGGCTGGTGTGAGCTTCAGGTGAGCCCTACATGTGGAGCCAGTGGTGTTATATATGGCTGTGGCAGCATGGTAGAGCTGGCTGCATATCAGCACTTGGCACACACTCCTGGGCAGTGTTATGTGCAGCCATTTTCCAGCAACTCCACCCCAGAGCTGGCTGCATCTCCAGCTGCACCCCATCTCCAGAGCTCAACTGCATCTCCAGTCCACACCCCTGTATATTGAGTGCCTGTTCCTGCCACATCCAAACAGTGACTTCTCCAGCCCTCCTACTGCCAGCAGCCAGGGTTCACACCAGCTCCACAGCACTGGGCAGGGGCTGCCTGCAGCTGGCCCACCTGGGGAAACGCAGGCATCCTGCTGTTCAGCCCACTACCAGAAGCATGTAGCACCCAGGTGTTCAGGCCCTTCCCACCCCAACACCTATGCAGAATAACCTAGGCAGGGGCAGTGTCTGGGTCATGCTGTTTTATTGAACTGACAAAGACATGCACACGTGCACACACGTGTACCTGCACAGATGCCAAGCCAAGTTGCCACTGGGGCTGAGGCAGGGGCAGGGGCAGGGGCAGCAGCAGGAGGTGTGCTTCTATGAGAGAATGACATTCAGAGAGGACAAATGCAAGGCACTACATAGATATCAAATGGGGGACACCTGATGGGATGGCAGCTCTATGGAAAAGGATTTGGGAGTCTTGGTAGATCACAGACCCAAAAGGTCACAGAGTTAGCGGTGGGATACAGCCATGCAAAAGGCCAGTGAAGTTTGGGGTGGCATCAATGGAAGCATGAGCTGCAGGACACATGTGCCTCACCACTTGTCAGTGGCTGGGCCTCATCTGGGTACTGCGTGGTTCTGGGCTCCACATTTTAAAAGGGACATGGAGAAGTAAGAGAGGCTCCAGAGGCAGGTGGCAAAGATGATTCAGGGCTTGGAAGTCAAGTCATACAGGAGAGGCTGAAGGAGCCGGGCATGTTCAGCTTGTGGAAAAGGCACTTAAGAGGGGACGTGAGCGTGGTCTTAAATACCTGATGGGCTGCCATAGAGAAGAAGGAAAGCACATTTTCTCTCCTGCCACAGAGGGGACAAGGGCATGGAAGTTGCGGCAAAGTCAGTTTCAGTTGGATCTCAGAGAAAACGTCTTCCCTGTTAGAGCAGGGTGGCAGTGGGACAGGTGCTGAGGGAAGCTGTGGACTCCCTATCACTGCAGCGTTCGAGAAGAGTCTGGGCAGCCCCTGGGCGGGATGACCTAGGCATATTGATGCCTATGTTCTACTATGGGGATATTCCAGGCTTCTGGGCTTTGCCTATTGCCCCCCAGCCCTCCACTTTCCACTACATGTGCCATGGGGTTTAAGCCTTCCCAAAGGCAGCCAAAGCCATAGATGGGGCATTGCACCTGCCTGAAGGTGAAGGGGAAATGGGGGAGAGGTGGGGCATGGCTAAGGGTGCTGGGGGGTGAGGCAGGGGCAGGGATGGGAAGGGGACTTTCTACTCCAGTGGCATCAGATCCAGTCTCTCTCATGCACAACCACACAGACGCTAGGTGTCTGGGACACGCACATGTGCCCACATGCCTATATATGGAACCCAGATGTCTGGGACACATTACACATGAAACCCAGGGATCCCAGACACACACAACCCAAGCATTCACAACATGTACACACACACACACACACACACACACACCAGGCATCCAGAACAGCTGCGGAGGCAGCAGACCCATGTAGTGCTCTCTGCTGCCTCCCATCACCTCCTCCTGCTCCCAAGCTAAATCCCCAGATATTTGGCCAAGGGTGGGGGGGCATGTTGCAGTTGGGGCTGTGATTGGGCAGGGGAGTTGGGTGCGGAGGATGCCTGCTCCTCCAGTGGGGATAAGGTGGGGAGGGCCCTGTGAGGGCAGCAGGAAAGTCTGTGGCCAGCGGGCAGCATGGGGACTGGTGCCTACGCTCTGAGGGCTGAGTGGCCAGGAGATGCTGCCTAGGGGGAGGGGAGGAAGGAGGGAGAGGGGGAGGGGACCATGGCAGAGCTGCCTGGCCCAGTGCGGCAGCCCCATCCCAGGGCACAGGTGCCAGGGTGTAAGACAGAGGCAGGAGCTGTCACAGTCCAGACCTTGGGAGCTCCCCAAAGGCAGCCCTCACCCCACAGCAACAGGGGTGTATTGTGGCTCTGGGCTAGGCCTGTCCAGCAGCAGTGGCCTGACCATGGGGTCTCTGCAGGCTGCAGCTGGTGCAGTCACTTACAGCATTGCTTTCTCTGTGCCCAGAATCTGGCAAGAGGTGATGGAGAATGACCACAAGTAAGACCCAAAGGAAGGGCGGAAAGGGAGGCACTGGTCTGCCTGCCCAGCCATCCACATCTCCATCTAGTCCCTTCCACCCCACCTATGCATGTGCCTCAGTTGGTTAGTCTAGAAAGGTGCAACTCTGCCCCGCCTTCTCCCAAGGATGACGTCGTTCCAACCAACAGGAGAACTGTGTGCAACAAGGGGTCACATGTGCCTTCTTCCTCTGTAGTGGAGTCCCAGCCTCTGTCTGGGCTCTCTTGAGGGATTTTTTTTCTACTCCCCCCTCCCCCACCCCCCAAATTGTTCGTGTCCAAAGTCAAATCAGTCAAAAACAGTCCCAGATCTGTGTGGATCCCTCCCTTTGACCCACTGGAAGTCAAAGTGGGAGGCTAACTAATATTAGGGCTGTGCTAAATGGCTGTATTTAAATTCTGTTTCAGATTCAGCCTTTTGGGAGGACACTGTCCTGTTTTGTTTCAGCCGAATCTCGTCCAAATCTGTTTTGAACGGGCTACAAGGGAAGCGTCGCACAGCCCTAGCCAGCCAGGTGGGGCTTGGGACCGGGGACTGCAGGGCCCCAGCAGGGAGCAGAATAGGCCATAGGTGACTCATCCAGGGTAGAGTTAGGGCCGGTGCCCTCTGTGCAGGTGAGGAGACCCCCGCACAGCTCTCTAATCCCTGTCCTGTGGGGTCACAGGGCAGGGAAGAAGTGCAGGGTGATGAGCAAGCTTGCTGGTTCCTGCTGTGCAACTTGGCTCCACAGGGAGCAAAGATCAGCCAGGGCTGTCCTCGCTGCCACTGCCCACCCCACACTGTCCTGTAGATGTGGGGCTATATGGGGTGAGCAGAAGCAGTGAGGAGACCCCCGCAATCTCTGCTCCCTGCGGAGCCAGGTCATGCAGTGTTGGCTACAAAGCACCAGCTCACAGGATCATTGTAAAATTCTAGTCTATTGGATGGATGCAGAAGTCAGATCATAAACCTTGATGCTGATCCCCTCAAACATACATTCACACACACACACACACACGCACACACACACACACACACACACACACACAGTAGCTAGCTCTGAACACTAAGCACTGGTGTCAAGATATACCTATCCTCAAGTGCTGGAATCTGCCGTCGATGGCCAGTCGAGGCTTCTTTCAATGCATTGTTGCTTCAGAAGGGGGGTCGCCAGCTGGTCCTTCTGGCTGGACAAACAGGGTGCTGGTCAGGTCAAAGAGGGTGCCCTTGGGGGTCATTCTTCACTGCCTTTTATCCCTCTCTGGCAGACTTTGGTGACTCCCCAATTCTCAGGCTTACCCAATCCAGGGGTCATTGACCTTGAGGGACATCCCTCTTGGTAGCTGCTCGATGGCAGCTGTCAGCCCCAGGGGTCACGTCCACACATACGTGCAGTCTCAGGAGTCTGTTGATGAATTTTGATTGATTCACTGCCGTGATGAATAAATAGAGCTCCGGAAGTGGTTGGTCAGGGGTATTTCAGACCCAAGGGTCTGTTTCCAGCGTTGATTAGTTCAAACGGGGGGCTTCCGTACCTTTAATGATGAAGTTTCAGGAATTCCTGGCTCTTTATTGATTCTTTCTTCTCCTTGGTCTCTGATTTTGTAGGTGTTAGTTGCCACTTATTAACATGCTTATCCAGACTAGCTACTGTGTTACACAGTCAACCATGATTAATTCAGGGACCTGCTCCATACAGAGATTCCTGCTCTTGCTAACATTGTTACATGGTACAACTTACTTTTAAACTTAAAGTACATTTGTAAAAGCATCTACAAGCTCTATTTTCACTACAAATACACCTTCTATAAACATAATAATAATATAATAAAAGAAAAAGAGAGAGGAAGGAAGAAAAGGTAGAAAAGAGAAAGCATCCCCAAAAGGGGGCAAATACTAAAAGAGGGGCTTTTGCCGTATGGAGGAGCTTCACATTTGAGTGGAGGGGCAGACAAAAGGGTTTCTTGCTACAGCAGCAGGGATTGCCAGACCCTGGTTTGATTCCTCAGCTCTAGGATCATTCCCCCAGCTCTTCTTGGCTGCACGTGGGGTTTCAGCAGGCAGCTGCTGGAGGCTGGGGCCAGCTCCCGTCCCCACTGCCGTGAGGGCTCCTGGGCGCAGAGCGCAAACTCTGGTCCTGCTTCCGCGGCCCCTCACACCCCTCAGCTGTGTGTCATGCCTGCAGCAGCTCCCCCCACCCCCCCCCGTTAACCCTTTGGTGGCAGCAGCCACTGGGGCAGGACCTGCGGGGAGGGCAGGGCTGCTCCAAGGGCTGGAGACCCCTGCTCCCCCCAGCACCCCCGGCCTCGCCGCCCCCAGCCCCTGCCTCATTTTACTCTGCCTCAGTGCTTCCACTTTGTCCTCCAGCTCCTTGAGCCCCCGCCTCCTTCCAGGACCTTGCAGCTTCTGTGCCTTAGTCTCCCCTGCCTCAGTTTCCCCCAGGCCCAGATCCCCCCACACCTCAGTTGCTGGAGGCCCTCCAGCCCCCTGCCTCAGTTTCCCCCTGAGCCCCCCACCCCCCTCACTGGCTTCCCTCTGAGCCCTGCAACCCTGTGCCTGCTCCCCCAGGGAGACCCCCAGCTCCCTGAGCCTCCAGCCCTGGGCCTCAGTTTCCCCAACATGCCCTCCAGCCTGTGCCTCAGTTTCCTGGAGCCGTGCACACCTGAGCCTGTGTCCTACTGGGCCTCTGCTTCTCCCTGTCTCAGCCCCCCCCCCCCCCCAAGCCGTCAAGGCCTCCTGCCTCTCTTTCTTCTTAACTCTACAGCCTGTGCCTCAGTTTCCCAAAGAGCTTTTCAGCCCCAAGCCTGTTTCCCCCTGTGCCCTGCTGCCTCCTGCCTGTTTCCCCCCATGACACCCAAGCTCCCCCCACCTCAGTGCCGGGGCCGCTGGTGAGAGCCAGGCAGGAGCTGGTGATTTTTCATTGCACTCTGGAGCAAGGCACTGCCCAAAGCAAGCGCAGGGCACCTGGGGCTGCAGGTTGGGAGTGAGGGGTCCCCAGTGCTGCTGGCTCTTGGGGTCTCAGGGTCCCTTGGCACCTGGCTCTGGAGCAGGCTCAGGTCCCCTGGCACCCCAGTCTGGGAGGGTCTCGGTGGCAGATACTACCAGCAGTCTGTATGGAGCACATTGGTGTGTATGGATCAACACAATGAGATCGAAAGGAGCACAGCTGTGGGTTGTCACCCACCGTGGAGTGCATGCATCGGATCCAAAGTAGACTGTTACATTCCATTTCAAGGTGACTGTAGCCCTGGGTACCAACTGGACTCTATTGGCCAACGATGACAAATACATTACTGAGATTGAGGAGCACCAAATTCTCAGAGCGGAAGGCACTTACGATCATGCTGTGCACGATGGACTTCAAATAGACTTTGTGCTTGTATTTTCTAATATTGTGGGATTGCTAGATTGTGAGGCAGGAAGGCATCCCATCCCTGCAGAGATGTGGGAAGCCTTGTGTGGACAGGCGGAATTTCCTCATCTTAACTCAGGACGAATACAAGGGTTGCGAAATGGAGGGAAAATCTTCTGGATTGCGGTGGGTCCCACCTACCCAGAAAAGATTTCTACAGTTTTGGGAACTATGGTCCCAGAAAACTTTGTTGTGTCCCCCTCACTGTTCTTGGAAAGATTTGTAGTTTTGCAATGGGAAATTAATACCACCAGGACACATCCATGGTGCAGCAAATGGTCAGAAGCCATTCTATTTGCCTGGCTAGGAAATCCCAGATTGCATAGGAAATTTCGTAGAGATGCAGCAACCTTCCTGGGTTCAGTGGGAAGTGCCGGAGTGGTGCTTAACCAAATGGATATAGAGGTAGTGCGATATAAGCTTGCTAGGATGGGACAACTCACCCGCCAAGCATTAGAGGGTCAAATTGTGGCTAATGCAGAATATCAGGAGAATCATGTAAAAACTATAACAGTGGTAGTGCAACCACGCAAGCAGCTACATGCCATTATGCATTCAGTGTTAGAAGGGATGCGAGACTTAGCCAATGAGACAGGTTCCACCATATCTTGTGTAACTATGCAAACCTTCATATTACACCAATATGAAAGACAGGCACTTTGGATCAAGTCAGGGGATCCAGTGGTCATATTCAATGCCTATGCAGAATGGTGTCCCAAATGTAAACCTCTCTTTGCAAAGGTCATCTCCTCTGGGATTTACAAACCCTTGAGAGGATATATTCATGTAAGATCGGTAGGGGTGGAGACCAGAACCAGGCCCCTCTATGACTATGTCCCAATCCCTATAGTGCTGGCGGGGAGGGTTTGGGCCCCCAGCTCCCTTGCTAAATGGGTGATTCAGACAGGAGAGCTCCTAGACCCCAGAGGGTGTGAACAATGGGGCTGTCATGAATTGATTGTGCTATCATGAAAATGTCCTGTGGACTCTTGTCGTCTACATCAGGCTAGTGTGGGTGATTGTGTGTTAGATGGAATCTGTAACTAAACCACTATAATAGTGAACAATGCCATTGGATGTCTATGTGTTGTTTCAGTGACCCCGGTAACCTGGAACAACGGGAATGTCTCCCACACCCCTGTTAGAGAGTGCTGTTGCAATGCTACTGCTGTAGAAAGTGGAGGACATATTTATGCACAACCTACCTATTTGTGTTCACTTTGTTTAGCCAAGATCTTCCTGGTGAATTGGACGATGTCATTAGGCTCTTCTTGGGAGGCTGTCTATCAGAAATTGGGGGAATTAGAGAAGATGATTAGCAGTTACGCTACTGCTTTGAATAACAAAAAACAGGCAAGCCTACACATAATACATCAGAAGGGAAAACTTTTCTGGACACCATTGGTATGAACTTTTCTTGGGTTATAGCCCCACCTGGACTGGGTTGCTGACCTTTGCGCTACATCCAGTAGTTATCATTTTGCTGTGCATTGCTATCTTATGCTGCCTTATGTGTATTATTACCTGCTATGCCCGAAGATTATATGGGCGAGTACAGGATCTGATGGACTATGTTGATGGTTATGTCACCCTGTGTAATTTTGATCAGCACGAGTACATGCAGATGCAACCGGTCAAGGAGGGATTGTAAGGTCCGTCCTGAAAAGGGTTCTGGAAGGAGGCTAAGCTGGCATCCCGGGGGGGGTGCAGCTTTGTGGAACCCAGGAGCCACGGGATAATGACCTAATGCATCTGCTGTTCTTTAGATAAGATTAGAAAGAGGAACTGCTTTTGCCTGACCCAATGAGATTAGGAGGCACTATTTCACTGTTAGGGTGGCTAGGATCTGGAACCAACTTCCTAGGGAAGTGGTCCTCGCTCCTACCTTGGGTAAATTCAAAAAGAGGTTGGATGATCACCTGTCTGGGGTCATGTGATCCCAGCGTGTGCTCCAACCAGTGTCAGGGGGTCAGACTAGATGATCTGTTCAGGTCCTTTCTGACCCCAAACTACTATGAAACTATGAAATGGCTCTGGAAAGAGGAACTTTGAAATGACAGCTTTGCAGCATGAAACAATAGCTTTGCTCTAATCCATAAAAGGTAATAAGGCTAGAAGCCACTTTGACTGGAGAACCCAAAGGGATAGGAAGGAGGAGTGAAAGTATAAAAGTCATGAGAATTAGGCCCCTAGAGGAATCACTTTGGGGAAGGACAAGGCTGAGGACCGGATAAAGGAGACCATCTCGCCACCCTGGATGCAGGGTGGGGTTCCTGAGACAAGTCAGCTAATGACTTAGGACAGGGTGGGGAGTGCCTTTCCTCCAGCCCAACAGGCTAGCAGTTTTGTAAGCCCTTGTATTGAGTTGCTGCCATTAGACCATTTTCCGGTTACCTGCAATAAAAGTTATACTTGTTGCTGTCGGGACCCAGGGCAGCCAGCCAGCAGCTGTCCTTGACTCCCACCCGGGCAGTTAAGGGTCTATCGCCTTAGAAGGCCGTTAGGCGGGTATTTGTGACGCTTGGAGTGGAAATAATTAGGCAGACACTTATCGGTTGTAAAGTAAGATTATTTATTCACGCCATTAAGGTGGTGAATAGCGGAGGTCAGAGATATTTGGTTAGTTATAGCTTAAGGTTCATAGGTCATAGGTCAGTCTGTATAAGAGTTTGTTGGTCGGGCAGATAAACGGAGAAAAAAATCGGGCCGGCAGGTCGTTGATTTATGTCTGATAAGGTCGAGACAGGGGAGATTGACAAGTGATTAATTTGTCAGTTATTCTCACGCATACGTTGAGAGGTTTCTTAGGTGTGTGTGCGGAGGTCTCCCTTTCTTCACGGAAGTGAAGATGGGTTTTATTTGTATAATAGCTAATTGTTTTTTGTCACGTCATAAATTTAATTAGAATCGCCAATTACCTAGTGGTCTTCGCTAGGGTATTATTTCACAGGGTTACTCCCTGTTTTCTCTGATCAGTTATAATGATTTATGTATAGCATAGAAGGCTAAGTTTTATTTTTAGTTAGTGTCGCAGTTATAAATCTCTTTTTGACATGCACAGCAAAAAAGTGGTTATTATTATTATTGTTAACCCTTAGTTAACCTAGTGTAGAAAAAAACTGTTTTGGATGGTTTTACTTGTTTGTGACATGGTGTTGTGGGAGAAACCTCCCTAAAGTCCGTTGTCTAGCTGTAATTTGATTGACAGACAACGCGGGTAAAGAAAGACAGCTGTTTATTTGCTCGAGCAAAGACCAGAAAGCCAGCAAAAGGCAAAATGGCCCCCCCTCAAGGGTGAGGCGATCTTTTATACTTATTATAACAAAGCAAGACTATATGGTTAACAAAAAGTAATACTTGGGGCGGTGTTTTATAAATCTTTGTAACAGCATATTTTTATTAAGCTGAACTAGCACTTTTAAAAGCTAAAAGTTAAGTAACAGTAACATTATAATATATTAGCAAAACCTTATACAGTAGAAGATACTTTTTAAGGACGCAACTAGTAGATCCAAAACAATGGTTTCTCTGTCTTATCTTATTTCTTGCTGTAGCTGATTTTTTTAGCACACAGACACAGATTCACTTTTTAACTCAGAAAATGCTTGGTACAGTTAAAATGATTATATGACACAAGCAAAGGCCTAGCTATCATTCTGCCTTGTGGTCAGCGGCATTGCTAGGCCACAGGTCATGCCTTGTATTCAGCTGTAAAGCTAATACTTTTTAATAATCCAAATTATTGTAAACTTAACAGTATGCTATCAGAAAATTATTCTATTTCAGGGTAATAACAAACCTGCGCACTATAATTCCTCTCTTTGTTTTAATTTTCCAGAGGAAATTTTGGAACACACTTTTAGGTATTTAACTTTTTGTGGGGTTAGGTTTTGATGATTGATGCTGGATATTTGTATAAACTGACCATACATTTTTACTTGTCTTTGTATAAACTGTTGTTCTAGAGAGCATAGACACTGAAAACAGCACAACAGGCAGATTATAGTTATAACAATTTCAATTAAGCTTAATATAAAAGGTCTAAGCCATCCTGTAAGGGAAGGCAACCAATTAGTGAGCCAACTAAGAGATGTATCTTTGGGGATTTTAGCTATATCTTTGGCTTTTTGGATATGGACAGCTGCATCACTGAGGTGGGTTTGTACTATTGTAAAAGAACTGTTAACCCAAACGCAACATTTTGGTCCGATAACTGTATAAGCTCCTCCTTGAGCAGCAAGGAGAAAATCAAGGGCTATATGGTTTTGAATTATCATTTGTTGGAGTTTTTTTTGGGTGTTAGCCAAGGCAGCAACAGCCTTCGAGAGTTTTTTGTGACCTTTACTGAATTCATGAGCCATGATTTCTATCACAGCTTGCAGGCGCAGTGTAAATCTTTCAAGACAAGCAGTGTCTACTCCTGGGAGTATACCTGCTAAAGAACACCCGACTAATGCTTCTTTGGTAAGCGGAGTTTTTTGATATTTGTTTATTATATCATGGCTTTTTTGCAAATCCCTCTTGTTTCGCCATCTGCCCCGTGGAAGGTGCGTGGCGAAGGACGTAGAGGGTTTTAGCATTGCCAGATAGCAGATACCTTTTCCTTTGGCAGGGATTTTATGGTCGGCGTGGGAGCCACAGACCCAGTATTGTCCTTTTAAAGCAGCGAGGTTTGAATACTTAGGAGGCATTCGGCCCCCGTTTTTTAATCCTAGCACCCCGCGTTTACCCTTTGATTTAAAGGAAGGATTTGCAGTTCCATTGAAGAAGCATTGTCCCCGGGAAGTATCAGTGTATAAACTATATCACAAGGTATTATTTAAAGAGGAGATGGGGGTGCAGATAGGATTAGTGCCCTTGGTTAAATTTTTGCTGCTGTAGAAATCATTGTAAGAGCTGTAATAGGTAGGAGTTGCTGTGTTATTATTATGCCAGTCTCCTCCATTTGAACTAGTAAAATAGTGGTGACATATGCTTGTGTCTAAATTAATGCAGTTTGATACTGAGCAGTTTACATAGAAACACCAATCTCCAACAACAGGTTTTATTAAAAGGAACTCCTGCTGACTTTGGTCCCAAGCTTGGTTATTAGAGGGGTTTAAAAGTGACTCGATGGGGCCCAAGGGGATGGGAGTCATGGGAATGCCTCCTTGAGTGTGGAGAGAAAAATGACTGCACACCCAACAGTCACTTTGGTTTTTTGCTTTAGCGGCTCTCTCAACGTATTGGAGGTATATATTATTATCAGAGATATGGGCAACATTAGGTTTAAGAGTAGTCTTAGCCTGAGGAGACTCTGCAAATTGTCTGAAAACTGGGTGGCTGGGCTTTATACAATATTTTGTTTCATAAGTAAATACCCGAACTTCTGCTGAACTACAGCAATGTGAGGGAGGATACCAACGGGCAATGTTGACCTTCCTGTCTATATCAGAGAGTTCGATTGAATCGCTTATTCAGACAGGAAAACCTCGGGCACCAGGATTAGCACATCTGCAGCAACTGGCAGCTATAGCCGACCCCTGTGAGAGACTTATTTTTTCAGCAAAGAGAAAGATTAGAAATAACATAGTTATAAAAACCATATTATAACAAAAATCAGCACAAACAGTATCCACAACCCTGCAGCTTCAATAACTGATCTTCTGGGACAAGTTACAGTCTCAAAGTGCTCGGTTTTAGCTGATCCAAAAGTGTCTAGAGGATGCAGTACTTGGAGTTCGGTGCTCTCTGGGCTGGGCAGGACCCCAAAAGGGTGACAGTTCATTAGTGGACCTTGGTTAGTTTGAGTTTTATATTATCTAATGGGCTGCAGGTCCAGGAGGTGTTTGTTTTTATTTTTTTGTCTGCTTTTGGCTCACCCTTGTCGCGGTCAGGTGGGCGTGCGGTGCTCCCACGAAGTCCGCAGTCGTCTTCTTCTGGCTTTCCCTTTTCCAGGTCAGGGAAGCTCGCGTTGGAGCCGATCCTGAGCTCTGGCGAAACTTCTGTCTTCTTTGTATGAGTATAATGAATCCAGTTGTCCTTCTCTGCTACTTTGATGGTGGTGTGGGAGGTGAGGAGGACTTGATACGGTCCTTGCCACTTAGGTTTAAGGGGAGACCGTTTTTAAGTTTTTACATACACCCAGTTTCCAGGCTGGATGTGATGTGCTGGGACATCGGCAGGGAGGGGTTGGCTTAAAGCAGCATATCTATGGAGAGATTTTAACTGAGACTGTAGAGATAAAATATAAGAGGTGAGTTCTTTATCACCTAAAAGAGAAGAAGTGTGAACCGGTAGTAAGGGGAAATGTTGGGGAACAGGGTGTCCAAACAGCAGCTCGTAAGGGCTCGGCTTTAGTTTTCTCCTGGGGGTGGTTCTGATGGACATAAGGGCCAGTGGGAGAATCTTAGTCCATTTTAACCCGCTCTCAGCACATAGCTTTCCAATTTTTTGTTTCAGGGTTTGATTTATTTTCTCTACTTGTCCTGAGCTTTCTGGGTGTCAAGGGTATGGAATTTTCATTTTATTCCTAGGCAGCTGGCCAGTGTTTTGTTTATGTCAGCAGTAAAATGCGATCCTTGATTGCTTTCAATGATACGTGGAGGACCAAACCTGGGTATAATTTCATTAAGGAGTATTTTTATTACTTGTTGCGCTGTAGCTCTTCTGGTGGGGAAAGCTTCTATCCACACCGTGAGTTGGTCAACAATTACTAGGAGGCTTTTGTACCCATTGTTTTTAGGCATATCAGCAAAATCTATTTGTAGCCTTTCAAAGGGAGTATAAGCCCAGGGGCGGGCTCCAGGGGGTCCTAATTTTTTTTTTTTGATATTAAACTTTTTGCATATACTGCAGTGTTCTAAAAGCCTTTTTGCTTCCTGGTAGACTCCGGGTATGTAGAACAGCCTGTTAGTGATAGTGGCAAGTTTTTCACAACCTAAATGCTCGCTTTGATGGAGTTGTTGCAGATAGGGTCTAAGGGCTGCTTTAGGTAGCACTATCCTTTCATCTGGCAATCGCCATATTTCATTTTTTTCACAGGTGGCTCCTGCCGCTTTTCATCTCTGTTGTTCTAAAGGTGGTGCAGACTCGTATAATTTTGGCTCTAGCAATATTCCCAAATATGCCTTTGACTGAGGAATTTGAGCTTGGAAGGCTAGGGCGGATAGTGGCTGTAAGGCTGCTGTTTGAGCTGCAGCATCGGCCAGGGCATTGTCTTTTGAGACTTGATCTCTCTTTTTGGTATGGGCTGGGCAATGCATTACAGCTATGGCTTTTGGCAACATTATAGCTTGTAGGAGATCATTGACTTGTTTAGCATTTGATATTTTAGTTTCAGAAGCTGTCATAAATCCCCTTTGTTTCCACAATTGTCCAGTGGCATGACAGATTCCAAAGGCATACTTAGAATCAGTCCAAATATTTACAGAGTGGCCCGATGCTAATTGACAAGCTTGTGCAAGGGCAGTAAGTTTAGCTGCCTGCGAGCTCAACTGCCCAGGCAGTGGTTCAGCTTCAAGTATTTCAAATGGAGTTATTACTGCATAACCCGTTTTTTTAACTCCATTGACTAATTTTGAAGAGCCATCTATAAAAAAAAATCAAGTCAGGGTTGTCTAAGGGTAAGTCACTAAGATCTACCCTGGGTTTGTCTGAAAATGCTGCAACTTGAAAGCAATCGTGAGAGTCTGGTTCCCCGTCGCTGGGTAGAGGTAATAGAGTAGCCGGATTCAGGGTATTGCATCTCTCTATGACCAGGTTTGTAGCCATTAAAAGTGTGGTTTCATACTTGTTCATTCTCTGATGAGAAAAATGTTGAGTATTTTTCTGGAGGAGAAGGAGGGCTACTTCATGTGGAGCCTTTAGGATAAGGGGATATCCTAGGACTAATTCCTGGGCTTTCTCAACTATGGTTGCAGCTGCTGCCACTGTGCGAAGGCAGCCTACTCCCCCCTTTGCCACTGGATCTAATTGTGCAGAGAAGTAAGCTACAGGCAGCTTTATGATCTCAAAAGACTGGTTTTTCTGCATCTTTTGTTCTTTTTCTTTTTTTTTTTTTTCTTCCATTAAAAGTTGTAGTAGCAATGGCTAAGATTTCTGCCATGGATTTACCCTCAACACCCTCAGTGTTATGTTGAAGCTTTTTTCTAATATCTTTATTAGCCTGACTTATGAACACAAGTTTTAACACAGGCAAAGTGGCAGGTGTCTCGGGGTCCATGTTTTTATACTGACGTATAGCCTTACAGAGTTTTTTGAAGTAGTTTGAAGGGTGTTCTTTGGGACCCTGAACAGTAGCTGTCACTTTGGACCAGTTTGTAGTTTTATCTCCTGTTTTCTTTAATCCTTCTAAAATGCTGTCTTTCAGCATTCGTATTGAATTTTGCCCCCTTTCCTGATTGTAATTTTAATTTGGATTTTGCCTGGGCACGCCATTAGGCATGGGGTGGTTTTCATGGGGCTGATCGGCTAGAAATTGGTCAGCATGGCGTAGTACTTGAGTCTTTTCATCCGTAGTTAAGAGGCTTTCGAGAAGCTGCATGACATCTGACCAGGAGGGGTTATGAGTCATGAAAATGGTTTTGAAGTGCCTTAGAACTACTTCGGGATCATCTCTGAGCCTGGGGGTGTTTTCTTGCCAGTTTAAGAGGTCTGTGGTGGAGAACGGAGCATGTGTTCAGTGACTGATAACTTCTCCACCCTCACCAGGCACAGGGTATTCTCTTAGAGGTAACTGAAGTGCAGGCTTAGACAATTTTTGACGAGTGCGATTTGAAATCGGAGTGGAACTGGAATCTGGAGAGGGATCCAGAGATCCCTCTCCAGATCCGGGACTCGGGGATTCCGAGAGAGACAATCAAGGTGATGCCTCCCGAAGACTTCCCAGTCCCTCGGCCGGCCCGGGGGCAATGTTTTGGAGTTCAAACATTGGGGGTGGTATCAATGGTAGGTTAGGGGGCCTAGGCATGGGTCTGTAATCATCTTCTGAATATGACGGTGGTGCAGCAGGTTTTGGGTATAGAAGGGGAGCTAACAGATTTGGAAAAGGTGCAGGGGTCTGGGAAGCTAAAGGTTTTAATTGCTTGCTAGCAATGTTGTCCCATAAATACCAATTTGGCCAGGGCGGAGGTCCTCCAAGATCTTTCGTAAGGCAGCCAGGTGATTTAGGTCAAATGATCCATTTTCTGGCCATTGTCTTCCCAAATCTAACTGGGACGTATAAGACGTCCAGTTAGTTAAACAGAGTTCTGCCATACGAGACTTGGACAGTTCCACCCGTCCCTCCAAATGTTTCCAATTCTTAATCATAAAATCAAGGGGTGAATCAGGAATAACTTTCCCTAGACCGGAACCCATGATTATATCCAAGCACAAGCAGTCTTATTTCCCTAAGTTCTACCTGCCTAGAAGCTGTTTCGTCCACGTACAACAACCGGTGTTCTCGGACCCCACTGGCTTTCTCCGTGAGGAGGGGCGTCTTGAGTCCGAGACCCTAGTCATTGGCCGTTATAACAGCATTTCTACCTTATATCCGTGTCTTTCGCCTTTCGGCTAGGCTGCTGGCTCTATCAGCATTTAAATCAGCAGACAGATACCCTCAAAGACTGCTTCCAGAGACCTCTAGAGGTAAAACCAGAAAACCGGAAACCAGATAGAAACCAAAAACATACCCGACCTGAGGTACTCGCTGGTACCGTTCCTTTACCCGACTTGAGGATCCCGCCTTATTGGTCCCGAGGGGACCATCCACCTCCCGAGACTAACCCAATAGGTGAACTCACCTGGTGCATGCTGGGGTGTCGGGGGATGGAGGTCTCCAAAGGCGCCAAGCTAGACGGGTCCCATCTGGGGTGCCAAATTGTGGTGGGAGAAACCTCCCTAAGGTCCGTTGTCTAGCTGTAATTTGATTGACAGACAACGCGGGTAAAGAAAGACAGCTGTTTATTTGCTCGAGCAAAGACCAGAAAGCCAGCAAAAGGCAAAATGGCCCCCCCGCAAGGGTGAGGCGATCTTTTATACTTCTTACAACAAAGCAAGACTATATGGTTAACAAAAAGCAATACTTGGGGCGGCACTTTATAAATCTTTGTAACAGCATATTTCTATTAAGCTGAACTAGCACTTTTAAAAGCTAAAAGTTAAGTAACAGTAACATTATAATACGTTAGCAAAACCTTACACAGTAGAAGATACTTTTCAAGGAGGCAACTAGTATATCCAAAACAATGGTTTCTCTGTCTTATCTTATTTCTTGCTGTAGCTGATTTTTTTAGCACACAGACACAGATTCACTTTTTAACTCAGAAAATGCTTGGTACAGTTAAAATGATTATATGACACAAGCAAAGGCCTAGCTATCATCCTGCCTTGTGGTCAGCTGCATTGCTAGGCCACAGGTCATGCCTTGTATTCAGCTGTAAAGCTAATACTTTTTAATAATCCAAATTATTGTAAACCTAACAGTATGCTATCAGAAAACTATTCTATGTCAGGGTAATAACAAACCTGCGCACTACAATTGGCACTACTTAATTTGGTTGTGACATGCCCCCTTGTCCATGGCACAGCAAGTTATATTATGTTTATGTATACATTATTTTGTTTATCGCTGTTAGTGTTTGGTAAGCGGGTGTATATAAAAGCAAAAAGCGTGGTTAATTTTGTTTTGAGATATTGTAAAATTTAACAACTAAAACATATAAATATAATAATGGTTATTATGTTTAATGGTAAACATAAGATAATTAAAGACGCTGACACTTGAATTAACTTAAACGCAGTAAACTGTTATTTTTGATTGTATGTAACTTTTTTTAAATTTGATTTTTTAAGGTAACTGAGAGTGAGGTATCAGATTAATGTCCCCTATACGGAGGGTTTCTATAATTGTGGCTTATTATACTTGAGTTAAATCATAACTTTGAAAACACCAATTTTTTGTGTCTTTATTAGCGGCATTTTTTATTTTTTTTATTGTTATTTTTTTTTAATCGGTTTTTTTTTTTTTGAATGTATAGGTTTTTTTAGAACCTTGACTATTTGTCCCCTTTTATCATTTTTTAATTTTTTTTTATGTTTTTTTAATTAATGTTTTTGTTTATATTTGACCTCTTTGTGACATCTTTTAAACCTTTAGACTATTAATGTTGGTTTTTTTTAATAATTTAGAGCTTTTTATTTAAAACATTATGACTTGGCTTTATTGTGTAAAGTCTTGAACAGGCTTTAAAACAAAATAAATAAAGTATGTATAAGATCATTAATAGGAAAAGAAAAACTATAAAATGAGTCATTAGTTATGTCTTTGGCCTAAAATGACAAAAGGTTTAGGACCGAGTTGGAGGTTTTGAAGTCAGCTCATTTTGTCGAGGAACCTGTTGGTAACAGCAGGAATAGAGCGACGACCCTGCTTGCGACGTATGAGCAGGCGGCCATTGTGGTGTTGACTCGAGTGTGTTGTAGGTTGGTGTTCGGTGATTTTTGTGATCAGGCAGTCCCAGATTGTTTTTTTGTTACCGCTGGGTTTGTAAGGGAATAAAATGAATGAACAGACAAACAAACAAACAAAACTAAAAAACAATTAAATTGTCTTTTGTATATTTATGAGCATAATGTCGTAGAGGTTGGAATAGTTTCTAGATGTCCCCTTTGAGTAGTTGTTTGTTGGGGCAGGCTGTGGTGTTATTTGGAGTGCGCTGTTAGGCATGGCTGTTTTTGGGGTCTGGACCAGTTGGCGGTATTGGTCAAGGTTGGTAGCCTAGTATATGTGTCAGTTGTCGTTGTTTCGCATCTTTTAGGATGTGTAGTCGTTGTTTGGTAAGAGTGAAGTGGTTTAGGAGGAATCTAAACATGGCTCTTTTTTTGGGTGTCTTTTGGCGTGGCAGTTTTGATTTTTTTTGTGAGTTGAATTGGGAATGTCTTGGCTTTTGATGTTTGACTGGATATGTAGTAAGATAGCTTAGGGCAACGGCTGAGTTTGTGGTTGTTGATTTTATAAGAGCTTGTAGCCGTGGAAGTTGACTTAAAAGATTTTTTGTTGGCTAAGTAACAAGCAGGTTGAGGAGAAGGCGAAGGGTGATGGTGTCCTCTCCTTTATAAATCTTTATGTATGCTTTGATGATATTAAGGGTGGTGGTGGTGGTGGTTGCACCCTCTGGGCTGGTTATTTGTTTGGTTATTGTTATAGGATGAGCGGCAGCTGTAGTTGTTATTGTGTCTGATGGGAGGATCGGATTTTTGTTTGTTGCCCCCTTCCTGTGGTATGGGGGTGGGGCCGTTGGGAGCAACGTTATCTCAGGGGGCGGGCTTGCTGGGTGGAGTTTTATCTGTTTTTTTGTGGCTCCGCCCTTCTTTTTTGGGTCTTTTGGGCAGCTCATATTTTTTTTGGTGTAATTTTTTTGTGGCGACGGAGGGTTTTGGCACATTGTTATTTTCGCAGCAGCTTTCCTGACTGTAGCTAACTGGGTTTTTAAGTTTGTATTTTTATGTAGTAGGAGTGTTATTACGTTAATTTTTTTTTTTTTTTTGTCTCACTCGGAGCTTGTCCACTCCTTTTTGATTCTCTCCTCTTTTTTTAGTGAGAAGTAGCCGCTGATGTATCTTGTCTCTGTTCTGTTTGTTTGGTGATAAGCAATGTGGGCCCATAATTTATTTGCATTATCTATACGGCGCCCCCCACTATATTAGGGGCAGTTTTTAATTAATTTTATCTCTATTATATTTTTTTTGTATCCTATCCGTGACGCCATGTCGGGACCCAGGGCAGCCGGCCAGCAGCTGTCCTTGACTCCCACCTGGGCAGTTAAGGGTCTGTCACCTTAGAAGGCCGTTAGGCGGGTATTTGTGACGCTTGGAGTGGAATTAATTAGGCGGACGCTTATCGGTTGTAAAGTAAGGTTATTTATTCATGCCGTTAAGGTGGTGAATAGCGGAGGTCAGAGATATTTGGTTAGTTATAGCTTAAGGTTTGTAGGTCATAGGTCGGTCTGTATAAGAGTTTGTTGGTCGGGCAGATAAACAGAGAAAAAATTGGGCGGGCAGGTTGTTGATTTACGTCTGATAAGGTCGAGACAGGGGAGATTGACAAGTGATTAATTTGTCAGTTATTCTCACGCATACATTGAGAGGTTTTTTAGGTGTGTGTGTGTGTGTGGAGGTCTCCCGTTCTTCACGGAAGTGAAGACAGGTTTTATTTGTATAATAGCTAATTGTTTTTTGTCACGTCATAAATTTAATTAGAATTGCCAATTACCTAGTGGTCTTTGCTAAGGTATTATTTCACAGGGTTACTCCCTGTTTTCTCTGATCAGTTATAATAATTTATGTATAGCACAGAAGGCTAAGTTTTATTTTTAGTTAGTGTCGCAGTTATAAATCCCTTTTTGATATGCGCAACAAAAAAGCAGTTATTATTATTATTGTTAACCCTTAGTTAACCTAGTGTAGAAAAAAACTGTTTTGAATGGTTTTACTTGTTTGACATGGGCACTACTTAATTTGGTTGTGACAGTTGCTTTGACCCTGGCGTGTGACTTGTGGGTTACTCACCTTTCCCCCTCCGAAGGGAGGGAGCCCTGACAGAGCTGGTGCTTTTTCATTGTACTCTGGAACGGGGTGCTGCCCAAAGCAAGCGCAGGGCACCTGGGGCTGCGGGTCGGGAGTGAGGGGTTCCCAGTGCTGCTGGCTCTTGGGGTCCCTTGACACCTGGCTCTGGGGCAGGCACCCCAGGTTGGGAGGGTCTCGGTGTGCCCCCGCACCTGGGTGGGGCTCCTGAGATAAGTCAGTTCTGGGCAGATCTCAGGGTCCCCCTGCACGGGGGGACTGCGTGGGTCTCAGGGCCCCTCATGTTGCCAGCTCCGGTGGGGGTCTGAGGATCCCAAAGCACCCAGCTCGGGGTCCCCCTGCACTCGGGTTGGGACGAAAGAGAAATGCAAAACTCCAGAGCTCTTGGCTCAGAAAAGATCCCTTTTATTAGACCAAGTAAGACATCGCCAAAGCATGATCTTTTCCTGCAAGCCTTCGGGCACACGTGCCCTTCCTCAGGCCCAGGGAACATTAAAGATGGTAAAAAGTCCCGCAGGCGGCGGCACCCCTGCCCGGGGGCGGCGAGTTAGGGCTCTGCTCCGCCCCGGAGCTCGGGGGTTTCGCCTTCCCGGTCGCCCCGGCCCCAACGATGCCGGCGGGTGTCCCCGATGTGCGGATTCACCCGCTCGCTGCCCGGCCCGACGGACCCGGAGCCGGGGCCGGTCCCCTCCTCCGCTCGCAGCGGGGCCGGGCCGGGCCGAGGCCCAGGGACGTCTCCATGCGGGAAAGGCCCCGTCCTCAGCCCCGCTCCCCCGCGACGGGCCGGGGCGGGCCCGGCTCTGGCTGCCCCGGGGGCGTGGGCGGGGGCCGCCCGCCCCGCCCCGGCGCTGACGTCATGGGGAAGGAGCGAGGGAGGAGCCGGGGCTGCAGGATTAGCGCTCAGCTCCCAGGAGCCCCCGCGGCGGGGCGGGGCGGGGCGCGGCGGGTCCGGGCGGCCGGCTCGGGGTGAGGGGCTGCGGCGGGCGTGCGGGAGCCTGTGCAGTCGTAGGCCTGCGTGGGGGGACTGGGGCAGACGCTGCCCCTCCGGAGTGAAGTGGGCACGGGTCCTGGGACTGGAGTTCGTCCCGCCTGGGCAGGGGCTCGGGGCCCTGACACGTGTCCGGGGAGCAGTGCTGGCCCGTGGGAAGGGCTGCAGGGCTGCGCAGGAGGAGCTGTGCTGGGGGGGGTCAGCGCTGGGGGGCCCTGGAGGCACCCTGGAGACGGGGGCCCGGGGCCACGCTGGGGCCAGGCGGCAGCTGCGAGGCCTGGCGCAGGCAAGAGGCTGGGGGGGGCTGTGGTTGGGGGTGTCGGGCCAGCCTAGTCCCCTTAGCCAGTGCGGGGCAGAAGGGGAGGGAGGATGACCCCGAGTCTGCTCTGCGCGGGGAGGGTCGGGGCTGGGGCAGGGGCAGGGTCACGGTCCCAGGTGTCCCAGGTCTCCCATCACGTGGTGATGTCGGTGCTGTCTGCTTTCCTGCAGGGCCCTGGAGCCTGGAAGCTGTGGGCAGGCGCCGTGCATAAGCACAGGGGAGCGTGAGCCCAGGCCCGGGCTGCGGGAGGCCTGTCCTGGCAGAGACGGTGTCTGCGCAGGCGCCCGTGGCAGCCGTGGCCCTTCTGTTCGCAGCCCTGCTGCAGCCGGAGGTGATGCTGAGGGAGCAGGACCCAGGGGGTCTCCAGGCAGGATCTTGGGAGGCAGGACAAGTCCCTCGTGTCCTCCAGGCTGGGGGGGGAGGGGGAGGGCACCACCTGTAAAGCAGCAGCTGCAGGAGGAGCCGGTCCAATGCCGGGAGATCCGGGGCAGGAGCTGATGCAGGCCATGCCTGAGATTCCCTCAGAGACTTGAAACTTGGCCCCAGGGGACAACCTCTCCACCCCAGAGACCTGGTGTCAATGCTTCTGGCGTGTCCACTACCTGGAAGCCAAGATGCCGGGGGAGGTTTGTAGTCACCTGCAGGAGCGCTGTCAGTGCTGGCTGGAGCCCCAGCACCGCAGCCAGGAGCAAATCCTGGACCAGTTCCAGGCCAAGGAGATGCAGAGCTGGGAGTGGGGACACAGGGTGGAGACCTGCTGAGTCCTCAGCTGAGGTATTTCGGCTAGTACAGAAGGAGGACGACAAGAAGCTCCAGGTGAAAACTTTTCACCCTGGTCATGGACACTGCTGTCCGTGTCTCCATGTGCTGGAGGGATGTTCCCTCCATGTTCTGTTGATCCCAGATCCCCAGTGACACGTTTATTTCGTCCCCAGGTCACAGTGAGTGTGAAGGTTGAGGAAGTGCCCTCAGACGAGATGCAGCCCACTTCAGCATTGCGGGACCCTGGTGATTCCTGGCCAGAGCAGTTACAGGCCCTTTATGCGGAAAGGCCTCTGGAGCAGTCTGGAGAGAGGGAAGCCCTGGGGTCTCAGGACAAGCCACCTCATGTCTCCAAAGAGGAGTCCCTGCCCCACCAGGAGTCAGGTGAGGTACAGGATGGAGGCCCGGGTGTGGGTCTGGGTGCCTGAGTGGCTGTCCTGCATGCAGGGGAAGAGGCTCGAATGTCTGCCCCTGCCCAGGACAGGGCTGCAATATTTGTAACCACGTGGCTGGGCTGGGACAGAGCTCTGGTCTCTGTGTGTGGGCAGCTCCCAGGCTAGGGGTTCCTGATCTTTCTCACTGCATGTGTGCAGCATCCAGCAGAGAGAGGCTTTATCTTGTTTGGGCCACGTCATGCTGCCACGATAACAATCAATAACCTAATTCATGTTCCAACAGTCAGGGTTCACTGGCCCCTTTCTTGTGCCCCCGTGAGTCCTCTGTGCTCGATGAGGGCCTGGTGCAGGTGATGGGGAAATGAGACTGCAGTTTCCCCTGAAACTGAAGGGACCTGGGAGTTGTCAGCAGAGGAAAGCTCTGACATGGTGACGTGATCACCACCCTGCACTGGGAGTTATTGCAGCTCATCTCCAGCCTGATACTGGTGGTGGTTTGTTAGCAAGAGCTGCGGGATTTTGAGTCTTCCTTCTCCCCCATCTTCCACACTGTGAAGCCTCGGTCCCAGGCCCATACAGGCGAGTAGCAGGGCTTTCCTTGTGCCAGCAGCACCAGGGCTAACCTGTGTGTGCTATTCCCTACCCGCAGGTGCTGGGACCCTGAGGAGAGTTGAGCAGAAGCCTCCTGGAGAAGAGCCTGTAATCCTGGAGCTCCAGAGTACTTTCCCAGGGAGCCTGGAGGAGAGGAGCTCCCTGACCACTGAGCCAGGCCAAATGCAGAAGGGGCAGGGCAGGCCTCCAAAGCAGGCAGAGAACTTGGAGGTGAGCAGGGCACCAGGTCCAGTTGGGGATGGGAGTACAGTTGGGGCAGAGCATAGGAGGAGCCAGGGGTGGTGTAAAGTATGTGGGGAGTGAAGAGACTTGAAGAAAGTCTCTCCTGGGGCCTGTAGTGTTCAACATCTTTATCAGTGATCTGGACATGGGTGTGGAAAGCACACTGTCCAAATTCGCTGACAACACTAAAGTGTGGGGCAAGGTGAGCATGCTGGAGGGGAGGGACAGAATCCAGCTAGATCTAGACAGGTTACAGAGGTGGGCGGATGAGAATAGGATGGAGTTCAACGCGGACAAGTGCAAAGTGCTGCATCTAGGGAGAAGGAACCAGCAACACGCCTATAGGCTGGGAATACCCTTCTTGTCAACACAGAGGCAGAAAGGGATCTTGGAGTCATTGTTGACTCTAGGATGAACGTGAGCTGCCAATGCGAGGAAGTGGTCAGTAAGGCTAACTGCACCTTGTCGTGCATCTACAGGTGGATCACAAGTGGATCCAGGGAGGTGATCCTTCCCCTCTATGCGGCATTGGTCAGGCCACAGTTGGAGTACTGTGTCCGGTTCTGGTCGCTGCACTTCAGGAGGGATGTGGCTAGCATTGAGAGGGTCCAGAAGAGGGCCGCTCGCATGGTCAAGGGGCAGCAGGTCAGGCCCTATGAAGAGAGGTTAAAGGGCCTGAACCTATTCAGCCTCCACAGGAGAAGGCTGAGAGGGGATCTGGTGGCTGTTTACAAACTCACCGGGGTGGGCAGCAGAAATTGGGGGAGACTCTGTTCCCCCAGGCACCACCGGGGGTTACTAGGAATAACGGCCACAAATTGTTAGAAGGTTCAGGCTGGACATCAGGAGGCGCTACTTTACAGTTAGGGCTGCCAGGCTCTGGAATGGACTCCCAAGGCAGGTGGTGCTCTCTTCTACCTTGGGGGTCTTCAAGAGGAGGCTGGATAAATATTTGGCTGAGGTGATATGACCCCAGCACTCGAATCTGCCTGGGGCAGGGGGTTGGACCTGATGATCTGTTTAGGTCCCTTCCAACCCCAAGTAGTATGATTCTATGCAGGAGGGATGTGGATAGCATCAAGAGAGTCCAGAAGAGGGCCACCTGCATGATCAGGGGGCATCTGGTGGCCGCCTACGAGCTTGCCAAGAGGGACCAGCAGGCAACAGGAGAATCCCTGTTCCCCGGTGCACTACTGGGAGTAACAAGGAATAACAGCTATAAGTTGACGGAGAGTAGGTTCAGGCTAGACATCAGGAGGCATTACTTCACGGTCAGGGTAGCTAGGAGCTGGAACCAACTTCCGAGGGAGGTGATGCTTGCCCCTACATTGGGGATTCATAGATGTTAGGGTCGGAAGGGACCTCAATAGATCATCGAGTCCGACCCCCTGCATAGGCAGGAAAGAGTGCTGGGTCTAGATGACCCCAGCTAGATGGTTATCTAACCTCCTCTTGAAGACCCCCAGGGTAGGGGAGAGCACCACCTCCCTTGGGAGCCCGTTCCAGACCTTGGCCACTCGAACCGTGAAGAAGTTCCTCCTAATGTCCAATCTAAATCTGCTGTCTGCTAGCTTGTGGCCATTACTTCTTGTAACCCCCGGGGGTGCCTTGGTGAATAAAACCTCTCCAATTCCCTTCTGTGCCCCTGTGATGAACTTATAGGCAGCCACAAGGTCGCCTCTCCTCCTTCTCTTGCGGAGGCTGAAAAGGTCCAGTTTCTCTAGTCTCTCCTCGTAGGGCTTTGTCTGCAGGCCCTTAACCATACGAGTTGCCCTTCGCTGGACCCTCTCCAGGTTATCCGCATCCCTCTTGAATTGTGGCACCCAGAATTGCACGCAGTACTCCAACTGCGGTCTGACCAGCGCCCGATAGAGGGGAAGTATCACCTCCTTGGATCTATTCGTCATGCATTTGCTGATGCACGATAAAGTGCCATTGGCGTTTCTGAAGGCTTCATCACACTGCCGACTCATGTTTATCTTGGAGTCCACTAGGACTCCAAGATCCTTTTCCACTTCTGTGCCACCCAGCAGGTCATTCCCTAGGCTGTAGGTGTGCTGGACATTTTTCCTCCTTAGGTGCAGCACTTTGCATTTCTCCTTGTTGAACTGCATTCTGTTGTTTTCTGCCCACTTGTCCAACCTGTCCAGGTCTGCTTGTAGGTGTTCCCTGCCCTCCGGCGTGTCCACTTCTCCCCACAGCTTTGTGTCATCTGCAAACTTGGACAGAGTACCCTTCACTCCCTCGTCCAAGTCGCTGATGAAGACATTAAAGAGTATCGGTCCAAGGACCGAGCCCTGTGGGACCCCACTGCCCACACCCTTCCAGGTCGAAGCCGACCCATCCACCACGACTCTCTGGGTGCAACCCTCCAGCCAATTCACCACCCACCGGACTGTGTAGTCATCCAAGTCACAGCCTCTTAACTTGTTCACCAGTATGGGGTGGGATACCGTATCGAAGGCCTTCCTGAAGTCTAAGTATACGACATCCACCCCTCCTCCTGTGTCCAGGCGTTTCGTAACCTGGTCATAAAAAGAGACTAGATTGGTCAGGCACAATCTGCCTGCCACGAACCCGTGCTGGTTTCCCCTCAGCATAATTTGTCCTGCTGGGCTCTCGCATATGTGAGCCTTGATAATTTTTTCAAAGACTTTGCCAAGGGTGGAGGTGAGACTGACTGGCCTATAGTTGCCCGGGTCCTCCTTTCTCCCCTTCTTGAAAATGGGGACCACATTGGCCCTTTTCCAGTCCTCCGGGACCTGGCCCGTGCACCACGAGCGTTGAAATATTCCCACCAGTGTCTGTGCAATGATGTCGGCCAGTGCCTTCAGCACCCTCGGATGGAGCTCATCTGGGCCTGCTGACTTAAAGGCATCCAGTTCTTTCAAGTGACTCTGCACCATCTCAGGATCTACGCATGGAAGTCTGGCACCTTGCTGCTGCCTCTCTACAACCCCAGTGAGAGACATGTCGTGCCCCTCGCTTAGGAACACTGAGGCAAAGAACTAGTTGAGGAGTTCAGCCTTGTCCCCCCTGTCTGTCACCAATTGTTTCTGCCCATTTAGCAGGGGTCCTATTCCTCCCTGGGCCTTCCTTTTACTCCCTATATATCTAAAAAACAATTTCTTGTTGTTGTCCTTTACTTGGGATGCCATCCTCAGCTCCATGGTAGCTTTGGCCCGTCTAACTGCCTCCCTACAAGCATGAGCAGAGGAGGTATATTTGTCTTTGGTGATCTGTCCTTGTTTCCACTTTTTATGGGATCTTCAAAAGGAGGCTAAACAATCACCTAGCCGGGGTCATTTGACCCCAGCATCCTTTCCTGCCTATTGCAGGGGGTCGGACTTGATGATCTGCTTAGGTCCCTTCCGACCCTACCAACTATGAAACTGTGGTGATGGAGGCTGCAAACACCCCAAGCTGGTATTAGCAGGAGCTCCTTCCACAATACAGATAGCCAGGGGTGCTGGTATGGGAAGGCCTGGCCAGAGTGCATGGAGCTGGGGCTCCCTGCCCCTAAAAGTACTGCCCAAACTGCCTCAAAGGTCTGAGCAAATAAAATGTGATGAGCTGGGCTAAAGCTGACGCATGGACTCCTTTGTGCACAGCTGCATCTACATCACATCAGCTGAAGACTGGGGAGTATTACACCCTTTCCTGTGATGGCTAAGCCTGCAATTAGTTGTAATACAGAGTGATTGCAGACTGGGCTGTGGGGGCTGGAAGCAGCTGGTAGAGGAGACGCTGATGGTGTAATGTTTGTGACTGCAGCTCCAGGAAGTGTTTGAGGATGTGGCTGTGTATTTCACACGGAAGGAGTGGGAGCTGCTGGAAGGTGAAGACAAGGTGCTTTACCGGGACCAGATGCTGAGGAATTTCCAAGCCCTCGTTTCTCTGGGTAAAGCTCTGTTTCTTGCTTTTCCCTGGAGGTATGTGAACTGTGGAGTTTTGTAGTCATCTTCCTATATTTCAATAGTCTCATCTTCATGAATTTTGGCTGGAGGTTTAAATTCAGTTCTTCCCCACTGCTCTGTCAGTGATCAGACCTTGCTCACATTTCTTATTAATATAGTCTCCTTTGTTTGATCTAACCTCCTCCACCTGCGTACGTACAGTCACTAACAGCTCTTCCTTAGGGAATTGTTTTGATTTCCTTCCTCCCTTGGCTAGCGTGTCCTGTCCAAACGCATTTAACAATCCTAGCATGCTCCGTTCAGTGCTATCTAAATTGGACTGTGATGTGGCCGAGGCCACAATTGGCCAGTTTTTCTATGAAATGATCATGGGATACCAGATGGAAGGCTTTTTTAAAATCAAGGTATATGACATTGATTTCTCCTTCGGGCACAGAGGGAGATCCTTCGGGCACAGAGGGAGACGATCCCGATGCGAGGAAAAAGAGGGAAAGGGGCCAGAAAGCTTCCCTGGCTGACCAGAGAAATCGAGAGCAGCCTACGGGCTAAAAGGGGAGCGCATAAAAAGTGGAAACAGGGAGAGATCACTAAAGATGAATATACCTCTTCTGCTCGCGCTTGTAGGGAGGCAGTTAGACAGGCCAAAGCTACCGTGGAGCTGAGGATGGCATCCCAAGTTAAGGATAACAAGAAATTGTTTTTCAGCTATATAGGGGGTAAAAGGAAGGCCCAGGGTGGAATAGGACCCCTGCTAAATGGGCAGAAGCAATTGGTGACAGACAGGGGGGACAAGGGTGAACTCGTCAACTAGTTCTTTGCCTCAGTGTTCCTAAGCGAGGGGCAAGACAAGTCTCTCCCTGGGATGGTAGAGAGGCAGCAGCAAGGTGCCAGACTACTGTGCGTAGACCCTGAAATGGTGCAGTCACTTGGAGGAACTGAATGTGTTTAAGTCAGCAGGCCCGGATGAGCTCCATCTAAGGGTGCTGAAGGCACTGGCTGACGTCATTGCGCAGCCACTGGCGGGAATATTCGAATACTCGTGGCGCACGGGCCAGGTCCTGGAGGACTGGAAAAGGGCCAGTATGGTCCCCATTTTCAAGAAGGGGAGGAAGGAGGACCCGGGCAACTATAGGCCAGTCAGTCTCACCTCCATCCTTGGCAAAGTCTTTGAAAAAATTATCAAGGCTCACATATGCGAGAGCCCGGCAGGACAAATGCTGCGGGGAAACCAGCACGGGTTCGTAGTAGGTAGATCATGCCTGACTAATCTAGTCTCTTTTTATGACCAGGTTGCAAAACGCCTGGACACAGGAGGAGGGGTGGATGTCATATACTTAGACTTCAGGAAGGCCTTTGATACGGTATCCCACCCCATACTGGTGAACAAGTTAAGAGGCTGTGACTTGGATGACTACACGGTCCGGTGGGTGGCGAATTGGCTAGAAGGTCGCACCCAGAGAGTTGTGGTGGATGGGTCGGTATCGACCTGGAAGGGTGTGGGCAGTGGAGTCCCGCAGGGCTCGGTCCTTGGACCGATACTCTTCAATGTCTTCATCAGCGACTTGGACGAGGGAGTGAAGTGTACTCTGTCCAAGTTTGCGGATGACACAAAGCTATGGGGAGATGTGGACACGCTGGAGGGCAGGGAACAGCTGCAAGCAGACCTGGACAGGTTGGACAAGCAGGCAGAAAACAACAGAATGCAGTTCAACAAGGAGAAATGCAAAGTGCTGCACCTAGGGAAGAAAAATGTCCAGCACACCTACAGCCTAGGGAATGACCTGCTGGGTGGCACGGAAGTGGAAAAGGATCTTGGAGTCCTAGTGGACTCCAAGATGAACATGAGTTGGCAGTGTGACGAAGCCATCAAAAAAGCCAATGGCACTTTATCGTGCATCAGCAGATGCATGACGAATAGGTCCAAGGAGGTGATACTTCCCCTCTATCGGGCGCTGGTCAGACCGCAGTTGGAGTACTGCGTGCAATTCTGGGCGCCGCACTTCAAGAGGGATGCGGATAACCTGGAGAGGGTCCAGAGAAGGGCCACTCGTATGGTTAAGGGCCTGCAGACAAAGCCCTACGAGGAGAGACTAGAGAAACTGAACCTTTTCAGCCTCCGCAAGAGAAGGTTGAGAGGCGACCTTGTGGCTGCCTATAAGTTCATCACGGGGGCACAGAAGGGAATTGGTGAGGTTTTATTCACCAAGGCGCCCCCGGGGGTTACAAGAAGTAATGGCCACAAGCTAGCAGAGAGCAGATTTAGATAGGACATTAGGAAGAACTTCTTCACAGTTCGAGTGGCCAAGGTCTGGAACGGGCTCCCAAGGGAGGTGGTGCTCTCCCCTACCCTGGGGGTCTTCAAGAGGAGGTTAGATGAGTATCTAGCTGGGGTCATCTAGACCCAGCACTCTTTCCTGCTTATGCAGGGGGTCGGACTCGATGATCTACTGAGGTCCCTTCTGACCCTAACATCTATGAATCTATGGGATAGACATGGTTTGTGCTTCCAGGATCGCTCCCTTGAGGAGCAACCACTCGTATTGAGCTCCCCTCCCCTTCAGGTCATGGTCCCTTAGGGCCTCGCCAGCAAGTCTCCTGAGCTTGTCAAAGTCAGCTTTCCTGAAGTCGAGAACTTCTGCATTGCTGACTGGCTTGCCAGCTTTACGGCAGATGGTTTCATAGACATTATTTCATAGACATGAGGGCTGGAAAGGACCTCAGAAGATCATCAAATCCAGCCCTCTGCCCCCGGGGCAGAAAGTCAGCAGGGAGCCTAGGATCCCAGCAAGATAAGCATCCAAATGTCTCTTGAAGGCATTCAAAGTAGGTGCTTGAATCGCCTCCGATGGCAGGCTATTCCAGACCTTGGGGGCTCGGACAGTAAAAAAGTTCTTCCTTATGTCCAGCCTGAAATGGTCATGGAGGAGTTTGTGACCATTTGACCTTGTCATCCCTTGGGGCGCTTTGGTGAACAGACGGTGAAGGTGATCAGCTCACAGTCTCTGTCTCCCAGCTTCCGTTTGATCGTTAGGTCGCTGATTAAGTCATCCCCCGTTGCCAGTACCAGGTCGAGCAGCGCTTTGCTTCTCGTTGGTCCATTGACTTCTTCAGTCGCGTAGAGCTTATCCACGCACACGAGGAAGCCTTGCAAGTCTTCGGATTTGGCCGAGTGCTCTTTCCACGAGATGTCTGGGTAGCTGGAGTCTCCCATGACAACCATGCACTGGGAGCGTGCAGCCTCAGCTAGTTCCCTGGCGAATTCCTGGTCGAGCTTTTGATTCTGGCTAGGAGGTCTGTAGTAGACTCCCACCATTGTGTCCCCTGTGCCACGTTCACCACGGATTTTAACCCAGAGAGTCTCCAGTCGTCCACCCTGGGCTTCAATGTTGGCTTGCAGGGACGCGTAGCTTTCCTTGACATAGAGAGCTACACCCCCTCTCCTGTACAAGGTATAGCTGTCTATATCTGTGGCCCAGTCATAGGTGGAGTCCCACCAGGTCTCCGTTATCCCTACGAGGTCGTAGTCATTCTTGTTTAGCAAGAAGACCAGTTCCTTCTGTTTATTCCCCAAGGTCCTGGAATTGGTGTACAGGCACATAAGTGTCCCACCGGTCAACCTTGTCTTCCCTACACATCGTTCTGGGGTGGGTTCCCTTGAGCGTATTAGCTTGCTGGATTTGCAAAAGTTGCCCAGTGGGCTTGCTGTGGAGGTAGTCCCCCCATCTTCTGGTGGGCTTAGTTTAAAGCCCGGTTGAGCAGGTCAGCCAGTCTGGCTGAGAAAAGTCGCCTCCCCAGTGCAGTGAAGTGGAGGCTGTCTCTTCCCAGGAGACCACCACCTCTCTCGCCAAAGAGCGGACTGTGATTGTGGAAGCCAAAGCCTTTGGTAAACTACCTCGATCCTCCTCTCCCGCATCAGCCCATATACCAAAACCGGGAGGATCGAGGAAAACGCTACCTGTGCCCCCAACCCCTTAAGCCCCACTCCCAAAGCCCTGTAGCGTCTCATGACCCGGCTGGGATTGCTCCAAGCCATGTCGTTCGTGCCCACATGGATAAGGAGCATGGCGTAGTGGTTGGTGAGCTGGATGAGTCTGACAGGAGGAGTCTGTCTCCTGCTCACCGTCTCTGATGGCATTCAGTCTCTGGACTGCAGCCTGGAGCTCCTTTATCTGGTACCCCAGAGACTCCAAAGTGGAAAAAACCCCGCAAGGGCAGGTAACTATGATCCCAGTCCGATGTGCCTGGAAACATGCCAGGCAGCCCCCGCAGCCAAGAGCCAGAGGCTCCGTCCACGTGGAGCCTGGAACCAGGGGTTCCATCTGGATGGAGGCCTCTGAGGTAACAGAGAGGGAGGTCTCGACTCTGAGGGGACCCTGCAGCTGACTGGGTTGGGGTCCCTCTCTCCCTGTCATGGGCCCCACCTACCTTTTTTTCCCCCAGAGGATTTCTTTAGGGACATGCTCAAATGGTTTCTCAAGCTTAACAAAGACCATATAGACCATTTCTACAATATGGCCTTTCACATGCTGTGAAATGTCTGTCCTTGTGCCATGTTTTGTCCATAACCATGAGTCCCAGGAACTTCGTGTTAAACCCTGCAGTATTTGGCAATGTGTGAACTCCTTTCCCCTTCTGGGATGATCCTCCCATAGGATGGGATGATTGCTTGACTTGCAGCTACAGTTGTTATAAAATCAGCCTTTCCTGCGTGCCGGTGATACCGAATTACCCTGTCTCCCAGAAAAAGTTTTTGTCAGTGTAACAGAGAGTCTGGGGCTCTCTGTTCCTTTAAGAGGAAAAGCATTCAGGTCGGGAGCTCTGCAGGGCTAATGAGGCAATTAGCAGCCAGCCAGTCCAGGCAGTCACCTGACCAGATGTATGCGAGGGGCCAGCAGGGGAGATTATGTTTAGGGGGCAACCAACATGGGTTCCTTAGGGGCAGGTCCTGTCAGACCAACCTGGTGGCTCTCTATGACCAGGTCACAAAATCCTTAGATGTAGGTGTAGCAGTGGACGTAGTATTTCTGGACTTTAGGTAGGCCTTTGACGCTGTCTCTCACCCCATTCTCATTAAAAAACTAGGGGACTGTGGCGTTGACACCTACACAGTCAATTGGGTCACTAATGGGCTGGAGGGTCGCACCCAGAGAGTGGTGGCGGACGGGTCCTATTCGACCTGGAGGGATGTGGGCAGTGGGGTCCCCCAGGGCTCAGTCCTCAGGCCCACACTGTTCAACATCTTCATCAACGACTTGGACGAGGGGGTGAAAAACACCCTGTTCAAATTTGCAGACGGCACTAAGATGTGGGGGGATGTGGGCACGCTAGAAGGGAGGAATGGGCTGCAATCGGACCTAGACCGGTTACAGGGGTGGGCGGATGAGAACAGGATGGGTTTCAACACTGACAAGTGCAAGGTGCTGCACCTGGGGGGAAGAACCAGCAGCATCGCTACAGGCTGGGAACTCCCTTCTCGTCAGTGCAGAGGCAGAAAAGGATCTTGGAGTCATTATTGATGCCACAATGAACATGGGCTGACAGTGTGGGGATGCGGTCAGGAAGGCCAACCATACCTTGTCATGCATCCACAGATGCATCTCAAGCAGGTCCAAGGAGGTGATCCTCCCCCTCTATGCGACACTGGTCAGGCCGCAGTTGGAGTACTGCGTCCAGTTCTGGGCGCCGCACTTCAAGAGGGATGCGGACAGCATGGAGAGGGTCCAGAGGAGGGCCACTCGTATGATCAGGGGGCAGCAGGGCAGGCTGTACGAGGAGAGGCGACGGGACCTGAACCTGTTCAGCCTCCACAAGAGAAGGCTGAGGGGGATCTAGTGGCTGTTTACAAACTAGCCGGAGGGGACCAGCAAGCACTGGGGGAGTCCCTGTTCCCCCGAGCACTACCAGGAGTGACTAGAAATAACAGTCACAAGCTGGCAGAGGGTAGATTCAGACTAGACATCAGGAGGCGCTACTTCACTGTCAGGGTGGCTAAGATCTGGAACCAACTTCCAAGAGAAGTGGTGCTGGCTCCTAGCCTGGGTTTTTTTTTTTTAGAGGAGGCTAGATGAACACCTTGCTGGGGTCATTTGACCCGAGTACTCTTTCCTGCCATGGCAGGGGGTCGGACTTCATGATCTGTCAAGGTCCCTTCTGACCCTACCAACTAGGAAACTATGCAGGGCCCTGGGAGCATGTGAGGCCAAGGCTGGGGCTGGCAAGGGAGTCTGTTCCTGGCTGCCACAGGGGAAGGAGTTTCTGCCCAGGCGAGCCACCCAGGGATGCTGGGCTCACGGTTTGCTGCGTCTAGGAACGCCGAGGTTTGGGGAGCTCACACGGAGCCTGTGCTGGGAGGTTTGCCCTCTTAAAGGAAGAGGACTGCCTTCTCTGTTGTTTATGTTACACTACAGGGACTTATGATTTATGTTACTGTTTCTAGCAGTGGTTTGGGATGAGGCTGGAAAGCCTCGTGAGTGCCAGGGGGGCATCAGCTGCCTTGAGCCCTGCCAGTGGCAGGCTCAGGGCTCGATGCCTTATTGATGGGATGATGCTCTAGGGGTCGATGCTCTAGGGATGGTGTGGGGCACAGTGATGGAGCCACCAGGGGGTGTTACGGCCACCCCTGGGACCCTGATGTGTTATGGTCATTCACCTGACTTGGATGCTTTTCCCTGCCACGAGTCCTGGCTTTAAACCTTCACTGAGAATAAGCTCGTTACCACTTCTTTTCCTGGAATTACACTGATAAGAGATGTTATCTATCCATAAGTGTGTCCAACATCTCTTCATTTTGGTACCTTGAGAACAGTAAAACTTTATTTGTCTGCCTTCTAGTACATCACAGATCACTGCATCTCTACATCTTTCCCAGGTGACTCTGTCAGTTTAATGTCTTTTCTAAACCAGGAATGGTTGGTGCTTTGTTTCCTGTGACCATCCCTCCACCACCTGGGTGACAAGACCATCATGTATTGAAAGCTTCTCCCTGCAGTGCCTTCTGTTACATCCTAAATGCCCATCCTCCCTTGTCCATCAAGATCCTAACACAAAGCTTGGATCCATTCCCCAAATCCTGTTTGGTTATTCTGCAGCTAGAACCCAGTCACAGCCCCTCTTTAACCACTGTCCCAAACAGGATATCAAGGTCCCACACCTGACTTAATCTGCAGCATCCAACGAGGACAGGTGGACCTCTGGGTCTGTGATGATGAGGACCGTAGATTGGAGGACCTTTTGCCAGGTGAGTTTTAGCTGTCCCTTCCATCTGACCCCTCTCAGAAGTGCTCTATGCCCAGAGTGCCAGGGGTACCGGGGAATTGCAGACCTGGTTCCCATTATCTGACATTCAAAGAGGTGCAGACAAGCTGCTGTTCCCTTTTTCTCCCTCTAATGACAGACGTTAGGGGACAATTGGATTTAGTGTCTTGATTTTTTCTTTTAACCCAGATCGGGTATCCCTGGGACACTGCGATCTTAAGTATCTGTCTTCACTCAGCAATGTAAGAATTCATTCCCCAGTCCAAAGTAGCAAAAACTCTCTGAAATGCTGTCCCAGGGCATGATGGGATTTGTAGTTCCCCCATGGAAATCAGCACGGTATGCAGAGGCTCCGTTGAGCCATTACCGTAGGGCAGTGAAGAATCGGGGGTTCTCCCTGCCTTTGGTCTGGTTGACCTGGAACCCAGGAAGTGTTTCAGCAGGGTCTCAGGCTGCATTAAATGGCTCCATGGCATGGGGTGGATTCAGAAGCTTTTAAGTTGTGGGAAGAAGTGAATACCCCATGGCTTTCACCAGAATTACCCCCTTCCTGCTTCCTCTCTGGGGTCCTGACTGTCACAAAGCCTGAGACTCAGCACAGTCCAGGTTCAGGTTCATGCCAAGGCCTTAGACTGGTGCAGACTCCTGTGACATGGAGCCCACCTGGAACCTGTCAGCAAGGGAAAGCTCCATGGGCTCATTGCCTGCACCAGACCTTGCCCTGGAAGCAGGCAGGAAGCACAGCCCTGCTCCTTTCAGAAGAGAGAGGCACAGCGTTACGTCCTTCCCTCCTATTTAGTCCATTAGGGCATGAAGCCATTCAGGTACTGTCTAAGTGCACGTGTCCCACATGTGCTTCTCCTAGCAGGGCCTGAGGTGATGGGGCTGACAACTGGGCCAGAAATTCCTGAAAATCCTGCTCTGAACTTTGCCAAGTAGGGAACATTAGCCCAGTGCAGGGACCTACCCCTCCTACAGTGCTAGCACTTGGGGTTTTGGCAGGAAGACCTTGTTTTCTTTAGGGAACACAAGTGCTAAGTTTTAGGTATGCTCTGAGGCCTATGGCAGCTGAAGGAATAGCAGGGTTTGCCCTTTGCCAGCAGAGTAGGGACTAATGTGGATTTTCTCTTCACCATGCAGGAGGTGCCTGGCTGCTGAGCAGAGCTGAGGAGCAGGCTTCCGCAGACCTGGAGCCACCACAGACTTCCACAGGAAGTTTGGGTGAAATGGACTTCCTGAGACCTGAGGAGGATCAATGGCACAAGAGTCAGGGGAGGCCCCAAAAGCTGAAGGAATATGTAGCAGTGAACCAGGTACCATCTCCAATTGGGCATGAGAGTGGAGAAGGGACAGAACCCAGAAAGATCCCTAGGTGCAAGGAAGAATTTGTGGAGCTCAGAGCCCTTAAGAGCCACTGGAAACAGGCACTACATCTAAGCCAAGGAAGTGAGGAGGGCCTCAGAGGGAAGCAGGAGCTCACTACCAAGTACAGGGGTAGAGCTGAGGAGAAGCCACGTCAGCGCTCGGAGTGTGGGAAGAGCTTCACTCGCTCCTCCACCATGGCCCGGCACCAGCATCTCCACATGGGGCAAAAGCCGCATCAGTGTTTGGAGTGTGGAAAGAGCTTCACTCAGTCCTCCAGTCTGGCTCAGCACCAGCTTCTCCACACGGGGGAGAAGCCACATCAGTGTTCAGAGTGTGGGAAGAGCTTTGCTCAGTCCTCCAACCTGGCTGAGCACCAGCGTATCCACACAGGGGAGAAGCCACATCACTGTTTGGAATGTGGGAAGAGCTTCACTCACTCCTCTAGCCTAACTCAGCACCAGCGTATCCACACAGGGGAGAAGCCACATCAGTGTTCAGAGTGTGGGAAGAGCTTCACCCGTTCCTCTAGCCTGGCTCAGCACCAGCGTATCCACACAGGGGAGAAGCCACATCACTGTTCGGAGTGTGGGAAGAGCTTCACTTGCTCCTCCAGCCTGGCTCGACATCAGCATCTCCACACGGGGGAGAAGCCGCATCAATGTTTGGAGTGTGGGAAGAACTTTACTCACTCCTCCAGTCTGGCTCAACACCAGCGTCTCCACACAGGGGAGAATCCACATCGGTGCTCGGAGTGTGGGAAGAGCTTCACTCGATCCTCCAGCCTGGCTGAGCACCAGCATCTCCACACAGGGGAGAAGCCACATCAGTGCTTGGAGTGTGGGAAGAGCTTCACTCACTCCTCTGGCCTGGCTCACCACCAGCGTCTCCACACAGGGGAGAAGGCCCATCAGTGCTTGGAGTGTGGGAAGAACTTCACTCACTCCTCCAGCCTGACTCGCCACCAGCATATCCACACGGGGGAGAAGCCATGTGAGTGTTCGGAGTGTGGGAAGAGCTTCACTTGCTCTTCCAGCCTGACTCGGCACCAGTGTATCCACACAGGGGAGAAGCCATATCAGTGTTCGGAGTGTGGGAAGAGCTTCGCTCGCTCCTGCAGTCTGGCTCGGCACCAGCATATCCACACGGGGGAGAAGCCTCATCAGTGCTCAGAGTGTGGAAAGAGCTTCACCTGCTCCTTCTCTCTGGCCCAGCACCAGCTCATCCACATGTCAGAGAAGCCACATCAGTGCTTATAGTGTGGGAAGTGCTTCCTCAACTCCTCCAAACTGGCTTAGCAAAAATGCATCCATATCCAGGACCATCCATAATTTTGCCAGCAGTGAAGGAAGGGTTTGGTGACATTTACCTGCTCAGCACCTACCAGTGTCTGCATCCAAGCAAGCAGTCTCATGCTGATGGACTGCAGCAAGAATTCACCCACTGTTGTTGCCTTCTAGGGCCCTGCAGAACCTAAAGGACACAGAGGCTGTCCCCCAAGGTTTGCTGAGGGTGAGGGGTTAAAAAAAAACTCCTTATGCAGAGGCCAGCCCAGATGCTTGGGGAACCTGGGAGGGGATGATTTTTAAATCAGTCCCGGAGATGTCATCCCCATCATTTCCTGAAAGGAGTCAGTGCCTCCACAGGTAGAAGAGTGTTTTCACACTAGGGTGCCTTCTCTAGGACAACTGGCTCCTACTAACTCCCCCAGGGCCTTTCTTTGTTCTATTCCCAGCTTTGTCCTCTCTCCTGATCCCTGGTTGTGGCATGTTAGGCTCTTGAGTTGCAAGAAGGAGGACATTTATGGTTGGGGTAGCATTCTGAGGGACAGCCAGCACGGGTTTGTTGTGGGTAGGTGTTAGCAGATAAAAACCTAGGATTCTGGACTAGCCTAGGGATTGACACGACACCTCGTTCAATGAGTGACAGAAAGGCTTTATTTACTACAAGTATTTAAAATCAAGTCAAGTGAGCCCAAACCAAACCAGTCCAGTAATTAGCTATAAGGTGATGATTTCTTGCCAAAACAGGTGACGAAGAGGCGGTCTGTTTCTCTTCAACTTCTTGAGTAAGTTGGGCGCATCAGTAACTGGTGTCAGAGAGATTTCTCACTCTTGAAGCACGTGCACTGTTTGCTGTTTTACAGCCTTTGTATACCCTTAGTTTAGCATCTTCAAAGCATTGTTTTAGTTGTGTAAATCAAGAGTCCCAAGCAGTAACTGACAGTAAAAACCTGCTCATTACTGGTTATCAGAAATTTCTAATTTGAATGAGTTACCTTGTTCAGTCACAAGAGATCATCCAGTTTGGAACATATCAAGAAACTGATTAACAGCCAGGAAAAACATTAAAATCAGGAGGAGACATCTATTATATATGGAGAATGTCTCTTTCTGCACATAAACACGAGATATTGCAAAAGAAATATTTACCATACGAATCATAGAAGTAGAGTCGGAAGGGACCTTGTAGATCTTCAAGTCCGACCCCCTGCCCGGGCAGGAGGAAAACTGGGCTCAAATGACCCCAGCCAGGTAGGCATCAAGCCACTTCTTAAAGACCCCCAGGGTAGGAGCCAGCACCACATCCCTTGGAAGTTGGTTCCAGATCCTAGCCGCCCGTAGTTCTTACAGATGTCTAGTCTGAACCTACTCTCCAACAACTTGTGGCCGTTATTCCTTGTTATTCCGGGGGGCGCTAGGGGAAACAAGGTCTCCCCCAAACCCTTCTGGTCCCCCCTAGTGAGTTTATAGACAGTCACCAGGTCCCCCCTCAGCCTTCTCTTGTGCTGTCCCTGGATCATATGGGTGGCCCTCTGGACCCTCTCCATATTGCCCACATCCCTCTTGAAGTGGGGTGCCCAGAACTGGACACAGTACTCCAGCTGTGGTCTGACCAGTGTCGCATAGAGGGGGAGGATCACCTTCTTGGACCTACTTGAGATGCATCTGTAGATGCAGGATAAGGTCTGGTTAGCCCTGCTGACTGTGACCTCGTATTGTCGGCTCATGTTCATCTTGGAGTCAATAATGACTCCAAGATCCCTTTCTGCCTCCGTGCTTTCAGGAAGGGAGTTTCCTATCTTATACGTGTGCTGCTGGTTACTATTGCCCTAGTGCAGCACCCTGCACTTGTCAGTATTGAAATGCATCCTGTTTTTGCTAGCCCACCCCTGCAACCTATCCAGTATCCCCTGCCTACCCTCCGAGTAGTGGATAGGCATTTCATGTGGTTACACATCAGACAACTAAGAGTCTGCCTGAAATCATCCTGAACATAGCAAGATAAGGTGGAAGAGATACTTCATTATTCCTTCTTAGATGGCCTAGCCATGAACTCGCAACCTCTTGTATTATGCAGTTAGCATCAGTACCCTGTATTTTAACCTTTGCGAGTAGGCCCAAGCTTAGCATGAGTTTCAGAGTTATCAGTCCAGGGGACTGGATTCAATGCTCTCCCAAGGTCCCTTCCAGCCCTAATGTCTGTAACCTGAGCAGTACTCCAAAAGGTACCCCCTCTCCAATTGAAGGGATCAAAGCAGGTGCACAAGCACTATGGGAGGTGTAGGGACTCTTCTCCCCCCATAGAGCAGAGCCAGACCACCAATGGGGACTTAACCATATACCTTTTAATGAGAGAACAGTACTGGGAACATAACCAGTAGAAACCAGGGGGTATAGGGAACACTACAATGCTCCAAGGGGCAGGATTCAACAAAGGCTAGACGCTTACAGTCACAGACATACTCATCCAGTTGACAAAAGACAGGGTTAACCAAAATATAAAACACAAACAGCAGAACAAACAATACTGGTTGGTGAAATACAAAAGGCACAAGATACAAAACGTTAAAGGACAAGGAATATAGGGCCTCGGTACCTGGAGGGAGAGAAAGGGGGAAAACACAATGGCCCCTTTGCACCCCAAGAGGAATTTCTCCCTGTTAGCTCACTCACCCCAAGTCATACAAGCTGGGACTTGAATTCAGAGCTTCTACTTGGTGGGCAGAAACTACCACACAGCCACCAATGTTTGTACTGCTCCAAGCTGCTAGGGGTCTTGACCTTCAAGGAGCCCCAGCCTCACATCAAGCTGCCTGGCCTCTGATCGGAGGAGCTGGAAGCAGAGCTGGGAGCCTCTCAGGTCACTGCTCAGACCCTTGCTGGATCTGGGGAGCCTCTCCTGCTGGCCGTAGCCTCTCGTAGGGGATCCTGGAGCCGAGCTAGGGACCCTCTCCTGCTGGCTGCAGCCTCTCGTAGGGGATCCTGGAGTGCAGTGGGGAGCCTCTCCTGCTGGCCACAGCCTCTCGTAGGGGATCCTGGAGCCCAGCAGGAAGCCTCTCCTGCTGGCCGCAAGCCGCACTGCTGAGGGTCCAACTGCTGCCTCTAGGTCCTGCTCCTTCAGGCTCTTCTGGGGCAACTGCTCCTGCCCCGCTGGCTCAGCTCTTGCCAGCTTTTTGAATCTCCTTCTGGCAGGTCCCTGACCGGTCTCTTGAGAGTCAGCCCTGCTGCCCCTTTTATCCCGCTTCAGGTGACCCAAGGGGCCAATCAGGGGACAGGGAGGGTGAGTCTCTGGGGCCTGATTGGTGAGGAAAGGGAATCCCAAGTCCTCCAATCATCTTTTACCCCTTCAAAACGCCTGGGCTGGGCACTGCCAGCCAGCCTCTCACATGTTTATAAAATCTACGAAAATGCAGAGGAGGGAGTTTGGCAGAGAACTGGGTAGAGATGGAGGGGGGATCATGACTACAGAAGCAGCTGGCACAGTCAATCAGTGGAAAGAGGCAGCCCCCCCCCCCCCACCGCAATTGCACAGGATTGCCGGCGCGCTGTTACGCGCAGCCCACCCCAGAGCCAGCTGCATCTGCAGCCCTGTCACGCAGCCCGCCGAAGCCCTCTCTGCACCTGGCTACGCTGCTGCAGCCCGAGCCCGAGCCCGAGCCCGACGCTGGGCCAGGAGGCCGGGACCCCACGCAGGGGGCGGCAGCAGGGCCGGAACAGAGACAAAGCACAACCCCCGCCCCGCCCCGCAGCCCAGGAGGCCGAAGTTGGTGCTTCGCAGCCCTGACGCGGACCCCGCCCTCTGAGCAGCCCCGCCCGCGCCTCCTGCCAGCGAAGGGTTAATGGGGGAGGTGCAGCAACGTTTCGCTGACGTCATGTAACGTCACGTGTGCGACGCGGGAGGGAGGGGGTCGCGGAAGCAGCGGCCGAGGTTTGTGTTGGGCTCCCAGGAGCCCCCGCGGCAGGAAGGGGAGGCTGCAGGGAGTGGAGAGAGAGTGGGGTGAGGGGCTGCGGGTCTGGGGGGGCACCGGCCTTGGAAGGGGCTGTGGGGTAGGGGCTGCAGGTCGGGAGTGAAGGGTACCGGAGGCTGGGCAGGGGCTGTGGGTCGGGAGTGAGAGGCACCGGCAGCGCTGTGAGGGCAGGGGCTGTGGGTCGGGAGTGAGGGGCACTGGCAGCGCTGTGAGGGCAGGGGCTGTGGGTCGGGAGTGAGGGGCACCGGCAGCGCTGTGAGGGCAGGGGCTGTGGGTCGGGAGTGAGGGGCACCGGCAGCGCTGTGAGGGCAGGGGCTGTGGGTCGGGAGTGAGGGGCACCGGCAGCGCTGTGAGGGCAGGGGCTGTGGGTCGGGAGTGAGGGGCACCGGCAGGACTGGGGGGGCAGGGGCTGTGGGTCGGGAGTGAGGGGCACCGGCAGGACTGGGGGGGCAGGGGCTGTGGGTCGGGAGTGAGGGGCACTGGCAGCGCTGTGAGGGCAGGGGCTGTGGATCGGGAGTGAGAGGCACCAGCAGCGCTGTGAGGGCAGGGGCTGTGGATCGGGAGTGAGAGGCACCAGCAGCGCTGTGAGGGCAGGGGCTGTGGGTCGGGAGTGAGGGGCACTGGCAGCGCTGTGAGGGCAGGGGCTGTGGGTCGGGAGTGAGGGGCACTGGCAGCGCTGTGAGGGCAGGGGCTGTGGATCGGGAGTGAGAGGCACCGGCAGCGCTGTGAGGGCAGGGGCTGTGGGTCGGGAGTGAGAGGCACCAGCAGCGCTGTGAGGGCAGGGGCTGTGGGTCGGGAGTGAGAGGCACCGGCAGGACTGGGGGGGCAGGGGCTGTGGGTCGGTAGTGAGGGGCACTGGCAGCGCTGTGAGGGCAGGGGCTGTGGGTCGGGAGTGAGAGGCACCGGCAGCGCTGTGAGGGCAGGGGCTGTGGGTCGGTAGTGAGGGGCACTGGCAGCGCTGTGAGGGCAGGGGCTGTGGGTCGGGAGTGAGAGGCACCGGCAGCGCTGTGAGGGCAGGGGCTGTGGGTCGGTAGTGAGGGGCACTGGCAGCGCTGTGAGGGCAGGGGCTGTGGGTCGGGAGTGAGAGGCACCGGCAGCGCTGTGAGGGCAGGGGCTGTGGGTCGGGAGTGAGGGGCACCGGCAGCGCTGTGAGGGCAGGGGCTGTGGGTCGGGAGTGAGAGGCACTGGCAGCGCTGTGAGGGCAGGGGCTGTGGGTCGGGAGTGAGGGGCACCGGCAGGGCTGGGGGGGCAGGGGCTGTGGGTCGGGAGTGAGGGGCACCGGCAGCGCTGTGAGGGCAGGGGCTGTGGGTCGGGAGTGAGGGGCACCGGCAGCGCTGTGAGGGCAGGGGCTGTGGGTCGGGAGTGAGAGGCACCGGCAGGACTGGGGGGGCAGGGGCTGTGGGTCGGGAGTGAGAGGCACCGGCAGGACTGGGGGGGCAGGGGCTGTGGGTCGGGAGTGAGGGGCACTGGCAGCGCTGTGAGGGCAGGGGCTGTGGATCGGGAGTGAGAGGCACCGGCAGCGCTGTGAGGGCAGGGGCTGTGGATCGGGAGTGAGAGGCACCGGCAGGACTGGGGGGGCAGGGGCTGTGGGTCGGGAGTGAGGGGCACTGGCAGCGCTGTGAGGGCAGGGGCTGTGGATCGGGAGTGAGAGGCACCGGCAGCGCTGTGAGGGCAGGGGCTGTGGATCGGGAGTGAGAGGCACCGGCAGGACTGGGGGGGCAGGGGCTGTGGGTCGGGAGTGAGGAGCACCAACTGGGGGCAGGGGCTGTGGGTCAGGAGTGGGGGGCATTGGCAGTGCTGTTGGGGCAGGGACTGTGGGTCGGGAGTGGGGGGCACCAGCAGGGCTGGGGGGGCAGGGGCTTGGGGTGAGGAGTGGGGGGCACCAGCAGCGCTGTGAGGGCAGGGGCTGTGGGTCGGGAGTGAGGGGCACCAGCAGCGCTGTGAGGGTAGGGGCTGTGGATCGGGAGTGAGGGGCACCGGCAGGACTGGGGGGGCAGGGGCTGTGGGTCGGGAGTGAGGGGCACCGGCAGCGCTGTGAGGGCAGGGGCTGTGGGTCGGGAGTGAGGGGCACCAGCAGCGCTGTGAGGGCAGGGGCTGTGGGTCGGGAGTGAGGGGCACCGGCAGGACTGGGGGGGCAGGGGCTGTGGGTCGGGAGTGAGGGGCACCGGCAGCGCTGTGAGGGCAGGGGCTGTGGGTCGGGAGTGAGGGGCACTGGCAGCGCTGTGAGGGCAGGGGCTGTGGGTCGGGAGTGAGGGGCACCGGCAGCGCTGTGAGGGTAGGGGCTGTGGGTCGGGAGTGAGGGGCACCGGCAGCGCTGTGAGGGCAGGGGCTGTGGATCGGGAGTGAGAGGCACCGGCAGCGCTGTGAGGGCAGGGGCTGTGGGTCGGGAGTGAGGGGCACCGGCAGGACTGGGGGGGCAGGGGCTGTGGGTCGGGAGTGAGGGGCACCGGCAGCGCTGTGAGGGCAGGGGCTGTGGATCGGGAGTGAGGGGCACCGGCAGCGCTGTGAGGGCAGGGGCTGTGGATCGGGAGTGAGGGGCACCGGCAGGACTGGGGGGGCAGGGGCTGTGGGTCGGGAGTGAGGGGCACCGGCAGCGCTGTGAGGGCAGGGGCTGTGGGTCGGGAGTGAGGGGCACCGGCAGCGCTGTGAGGGCAGGGGCTGTGGATCGGGAGTGAGAGGCACCGGCAGGACTGGGGGGGCAGGGGCTGTGGGTCGGGAGTGAGGGGCACCGGCAGCGCTGTGAGGGCAGGGGCTGTGGGTCGGGAGTGAGGGGCACCGGCAGCGCTGTGAGGGCAGGGGCTGTGGATCGGGAGTGAGGGGCACCGGCAGGACTGGGGGGGCAGGGGCTGTGGGTCGGGAGTGAGGGGCACTGGCAGCACTGTGAGGGCAGGGGCTGTGGATTGGGAGTGAGAGGCACCGGCAGCGCTGCGAGGGCAGGGGCTGTGGATCGGGAGTGAGAGGCACCGGCAGGACTGGGGGGGCAGGGGCTGTGGGTCGGGAGTGAGGAGCACCAACTGGGGGCAGGGGCTGTGGGTCAGGAGTGGGGGGCATTGGCAGTGCTGTTGGGGCAGGGACTGTGGGTCGGGAGTGGGGGGCACCAGCAGGGCTGGGGGGGCAGGGGCTTGGGGTGAGGAGTGGGGGGCACCAGCAGCGCTGTGAGGGCAGGGGCTGTGGGTCGGGAGTGAGGGGCACCAGCAGCGCTGTGAGGGTAGGGGCTGTGGATCGGGAGTGAGGGGCACCGGCAGGACTGGGGGGGCAGGGGCTGTGGGTCGGGAGTGAGGGGCACCGGCAGCGCTGTGGATCGGGAGTGAGGGGCACCGGCAACGCTGTGAGGGCAGGGGCTGTGGATCGGGAGTGAGAGGCACCGGCAGGACTGGGGGGGCAGGGGCTGTGGGTCAGGAGTGAGGGGCACCGGCAGGACTGGGGGGGCAGGGGCTGTGGGTCGGGAGTGAGGAGTACCAACTGGGGGCAGGGGCTGTGGGTCAGGAGTGGGGGGCATTGGCAGTGCTGTGGGGGCAGGGACTGTGGGTCGGGAGTGGGGGGCACCAGCAGGGCTGGGGGGGCAGGGGCTTGGGGTGAGGAGTGGGGGGCACCAGCAGCGCTGTGAGGGCAGGGGCTGTGGGTTGGAAGGGGGGGGGCACCAGCAGGGCTCCAGGCCGGAGTGAAGAGGTGCCAGGCAGAGGGCTCCAGCAGTGTCGGGCTGTTGGTAGCTGTTACCCAGGCTGAGCCACCTGGCTATGGGTGGGGGTTGGGGGACCCTGGGCCATGTGGCGGTCACTGTCGGGGAGGGGGGCAGTGGGGAGAGGCTTTGTCCCCTCTGGGTGCTGCGGGGGAGAGGAGTAAGCGCTGAGGGGGCACTGGAGGCACTGTGAGGAGGGGACCGAGGCCACGCTAGGTGCCAGGCAAGAGCTGCAGGGCCTGGCATAGGTTGAGGGCGGGTATGAGGTGAGGGGGTAGGTGTTTGGAGTTTTATGAAGCTAGTCCCATCCTTGCAGCCTGTCTGGGGCAGAGGGGGAAGTGAGGATGACCATGAGGCTGCTCTGTGTGGGGACAGTCAGGGCTGGGCAGACCTAGGGGCTGGCTGGGGCAGGGGTCTTGGGTCTTCCATCATATGATAAGGAAGGGGAGTGTATGCTTAGGAGCAACCAACACGGGTTCATTCGAGGCAGGTCCTGTCAGACCAACCTGGTTGCCTTCTACGACCAGGTCACAAAATCCTTGGACCCAGGTGTCACGGTGGATGTAGTCTTTCTGGACTTTAGGAAGGCCTTCGACACTGTCTCTCACCCCATTCTCAGTAAAAAATTAGAAGATTGTGGTGTCGATGCCTACATAGTCAGATGGGTCGCCAGTTGGCTGGAGGGCTGCACTCAGAGAGTGGTGGTGGACGGGTCATTTTCGACCTGGAGGGATGTGGGCAGTGGGGTCCCCCAGGGCTCAGTCCTCGGGCCCGCACTGTTCAACATCTTCATCAGTGACTTAGATAAGGGGGTGAAAAGCACCTTGTTCAAATTCGCAGATGATACTAAGATGTGGGGAGAAGTGGGCACACTAGAAGGGAGGGACAGGCTGTAAATGGATCTGGATAGGTTACAGACACCAAGATGAACATGGGCTGCCAATGTGGGGACGCAGTCAGGAAGGCTAACTGCATCTTGTCATGCCGCTACAGCTGCATCATGAGCAGATGCAAGGAGGTGGTCCTCCCCCTCTATGTGACACTGGTCAGGCCACAGTTGGAGTACTGTGTCCGATTCTGGGCGCCGTACTTCAGGAGGGATGTGGACAACATCAAGAGGGTCCAGAGGAGGGCCACTCACATGATCATGGGGCAGCAGGGCAGGCCCTACAAGAAAAGGCTACAAGACCTAAACCTGTTCATCCTGCACAAGAGAAGGCTGAGAGGGGATCTTGTGGCCATCTATAAACTGACCAAGGGAGACCAGCAGGCAATGGGGGGCCTGTTCCCCCCGAGCACTACTGGGAATAACAAGGAATAACGGCCATAAGTTGACAGAGAGTAGGTTCAGAGTAACTATCAGGACGTGCTACATAGTCAAGGCGGCTAGGATCTAGAACCAACTTCCAAGGGAAGTGGTGCTTGCTCCTACCTTGGCGGTTGTCAAAAGGAGGCTAGATAGACACCTTGCTGGGGTCGTTTGACCCCAGCATTCTTGCCTGCCCATGACAGGGGGTCGGACTTAATGATCTGCTCAGGTCCCTTCTGACCCTACCTACTATGAAACTATGAGGTCTATGCTGTCTCCTTCCTGCAGGGCCCCGCAGACCGGACGCTGTGGGCAGGCACTGCGTGTGAGCGCAAGGCAGCGAAAGCCGAGGCCCTGACGGGGAGGCTTCTCCTGGGGGTGACGGTGGCTGCGCTGGATCCTGTGGCAGCTGTGGCCCTTCCCTTCGCAGCCCTGCTGCAGCCTGAGGTGACGCTGGAGGAGCAGGACCCAGGGGCTCTCCAGGCAGGAGCTGCAAGGCAGGATAAGTCCCTGCTGTCATCCAGCCTGGGATGGGGCGGGGGGTGTCCCCAAGGAGGTCGACACCATGGTAGTAAAGCAGCAGCTACAGGAGGAGCTGGTTCAACACCAGGCGATCCGGGGCAGGAGGCGATGCAGGCCATGCAGCCCCCTCCTGAGCCTGTGATTCTCTCAGAGACCCCACAGCTGGCACCAGGGACAACCTCCAGACCGCAGCAACCTGGCACCAGTGTTTCCAGGGCCTTTGTTACCTGGAAGCCGAGGGCCTGTGGGAGGTTTGTAGCTGCCTGTGGGAGCCCTGTCTGTTCTGTCTGGAGCCCTAGTGCCACAGCAAGGAGCAGGTCCTGGAGGTGGTGATGCTGAAGCAGTTCGTGAGCATCCTGCTGGGACTGGGGGCAGTGTGGGTCAGTGCCATGACCAAGGGGTCCCAGCTGTGACAAGTGGAGGATGAGAAGGTCCAGCTGAAAGCATTTAAACCTGATCATTCATGCTGCCATCCCCATCTTCACCTGCTTCCTGTTCCCACAGCTTCTCAGTGACATATATCTCATCCCCAGGTCACAACCAGTGTGAAGGTTGAGGAGGTGTCCTCAGACAAGATGCAGCCTAGTGGGGCACTGCAGGAGCCTGGTGATTCCTGGCTGAAGCAGCCAAAGGCCCATGGTGTAGACAGGCCTCTGGAGGAAGCAGGACAGAGGGAAACCCTTGCACCTCGGGACAAGCCACCTCACGTCCCCAAAGAGGAACCCCTGCCCCACCAGGAGTCAGGTGAGGTACAATATGGAGACCTGGCATGGGTCTGGATGCCTGAGAGGCCGTCCTTCATGCAGGGGGGGAGGCTTGAATGTCAGCCCCTGACGGGGATGCAATATTTGCAACCACGTGACTGGGCTGGGACAGAGCTCTGATCTCTGTGGGTGGCAGCTCACAGGCTGAGGCCCCTGATCCTTCTCCCTGCATGTGTACAGCTCCCAGAGAAAGAGGTTTTATCTTGGTTGGTCCCTTTCCTACTGCCAAGGCAACAATCAGTGATCTAATTGTTGTCAAGGTGGATTTTGATTTAAATCAAATCAATTTAAATTGAACCCAGCATGCATCCCTGCCTGTGGCAGGAGGTCAGGTTAGATGATCTGATCGGGTCCTTCCTGACCCTAGCTACTATGAAACTATGAAATCATAATTTCAATCATGATTTAATCATTGGTCAGGAAGCCTCTATTTAATCATTGTTTTCTACAAAAAATTAACTCTTGTTTGATATCCTGTATTCATTTAACTTCTTGAAACTTTACACTTTTCTAGAGAGGTAAGGGCTTGACTCTGTGTCCACAGACTCACAGAGAGACCAGAGGACTGATGGGTGGGTAATCACATCTGTTATCTCTCAGCCCCATATACTGCTGTTGGGACCTGTTTATAAAACTTTTCTAAAAAGGTTAAATGATTATACTGTCTCAAATAATACATAATTAGATGTTATAATTCCTAGCCCATTGTGATGTCTTGAATCATAGAAAAATAGGATTGTAAGGGACCTCAGGTGGTCATCTAGTCCAGGGATTGTCAACCTTTTTAAAAAGTATATGCTGGTGGCCAGATGCCTGGGGCCGGGGTGGGGAGGCAGGGCTGGCACACAAGCAGGCGGGGGCAGGGCTGGTGCACAGCCAGACATGGAGCAGGGAGACGGGGATGGTGGGCAGAGCCAGAGTGCCGCCGCCTCCCAGGGACAGCGCAGGGAAGCTCACCGGGCTGGTTGGTGGTGGCAGTAGCCACCACATGCAAGCTTCCCCGCCCACAGAAGGGTGGCACTGCTGTCACCTCAACCCACCCCAGCTCTGCTTCTGAGAGGCAGCGGCGCTCTGTCCCCACCCGCCTGCGTGCACCCCCTAGGACAGTTCCAAGTACCCCCAGAGGTATGCGTACCCCTGTTTGACAACCCCGATGTAGTCCAACCCGCTGCTCAAAGCAGGACCATCCCCAACTAGATCTTCCCAGCCAAAGCTTTGTCTAGCCAGGTCTTAAAAACTTCCAAGGATGGAGATTCCATCACATCTCTGGGTAACCTATTCCAGTGGTATGCTATCCTTCTAGTGAAATTTTTTTTCCTGATATTTAACCTAAACTTCCCTTGCTGCAACTTGAAACCATTGCTCCTTGTTCTATTATCTGCTACCACTGAGAGAGTGTCTAGCTTCATCCTCTTTCAAACCCCCTTCAGGTAGTTGAAGAATGCTATCACATCCCCCCTCAGTCTTCTCTTCTCTAGACTACCTAAGTCCAGTTCCCTCAGTCTTTCCTCACAAGTCATGTCCCCCAGCCTCCTCACCATTTTTGTTGCCCTCCACTGGACTCTCTTCAGTGCGTCCACATCCTTTCTGTAGTGAGGATCCTAAAACTGAACACAGAACTCCAACTGTGGCCTCACGAGTGCTGAACAGGGAAATAATCAGTTCCCTCGATCTGCTGGCAGTGCTTCTATCAATGGAGCCCAGGATGTTGTTGGCCTTCTTGGCAACAAGGGCACGCTGCTGGCTCATCTTCGGGTTATTGTCCCCTGTCACCCCCAGGTCCTTTTCTGCAGAGCTGCTGCCCAGCCAGTCAGCCCCAGCCTGTCCTGTTGCAGGGGATTGGCCCATCCTAAGTGCAGGACTTTGCACTTGTCCTTGTTGAACCTCATGAGATTTCTTTTGTCCCAATCCTCCAATTTGTCAAGAACACTCTGAATCCTAGTCCTACCCTCCAGCATATCTACTACTCCCCCCAGCTTGGTGTCATCTGCAAACTTGCTGAGGGTGCACTCCATCTCATCTTCCAGGTGGTTGATGAAGACATTGAACAAAACTGGCCCCAGGACTGACCCACAGGGCACGCCACTTGATACTGACTGCCAACTAGACATCAAGCCATTGACTTCTACCCTCTGAGCCTGATGCTCCAGTCAGTTCTCTATCCAGCTTACAGTCTATTCATCCAGCCCATACTTTCTTAGCTTGCCTATGAGAATACTGTGGAAGACTATATCAAAAACCTTGCTAAAATCAAGGTATACCACATCCACTGGTCTCCCCACATCCACAGAGCCAGTCACTTCATCATAGAAAGCAATAAGGTTGAGCTTTAAAAGTTCTTAAGTTAAAACTATCTTTTATATAGATTTATTTGTTTAAATAAGTGTCTTAAACCTCCCCCAAAAAAATATTAAATCAAAAAAATCTGATTTAAATTAAAAAATTGATTTTTTTCTTTTTAAATCATTTACTTTTTGTCCACCCTGATTGCTGTTCTACTCACCCCCAGGAGCCTTCTGTGTCCAATAAGGGGCTAGTGCAGGTGATGGGGAAATGAGACTCCCCAGTGGCCTCTGGATGCTTCAGGTACCGCTAACTCAGGCCTCTGTCCTACTGCAGATTCCCCTGAAACTGAAGAGATCTGGGAGTTGCCAGCATGTGGAAGCTCGTCAGGCTGGTGCCCCAAACAAGGCCCTTCCCAAGGAGCAGGTAAGGAGCGGTGGCTCTACCCTTTCCAGCAGCAAGGGGTACCCTCCAGCTGTCTGCCAGAACATTTTGATGAGGAGTACTCTGTTCCCACAGGCTCTGTCATGGTGCTGTGATCAGTACCCTGCACTGAGATGATTACTGGGGCTCATTTCCAGCTTCATACCTGTGTAGGTCTGTTAGCCAGACCTGTGGGACTTTGATTCTTTCGCTGCCCCCTTCATCCATACACTGAAGCCTCTGGCTGCCTCAGGCCCAGGCTACAGGAGACTAGCAGGGCTTTCCCCATGCCAGCTGCACTAGGGCTCATCTATGCACTCCCTTCCACACTCTGCAGGGACCCAGAGCAGAGCTGAGCAGCCTCCTGAGGACGGGCTTGTTAACCTGCAGCTGCAGAGGAGTTTCCCAGGGAGACTGGAGGAGAGGAACTCCGTGACACCTGAGCCAGGCCACGTGCGAAGGTGGCAGAGCAAACCTCCAAAGCCGGGGGAGAGCTTGGAGGTGAGCAGGGCACTAGGTCCAGTTGGGTGTGGGAGTATAGCTGGGGCAGAGCACAGGAGGAACCAGACATGGCACACAGGAGGAGCCAGGCATGACGTAAAGAGTTTCAGGTGCAGAGAGACCTGAAGAGCATCAGGCCTGTGGTGATGGAGGCTGCAAACACACCAGGATGCATTAGCAGGAGCTCCCTCCCAAGTGCAAATACCCAGAGGGTGCTGGCATGGGCAGGCCTGTCAGTGCATGGAGCCGGGGCTCCCTGCCCCTAAAAATGCTGCTTAGGCTGCCTCAAAGGACCAAGCAAATAAAATGTGATGATCTGGGATAAAGCTGACACATGAACTCCTATGTGCACTGCTGCATCCATATCACATGTCAACAGAAGACGGGAATATTGCACCCTTCCTATCATGGCTAAGCCTGCAGGTAGTTGTAATACAGAGTGACGGCAGACAGGGCTGTGGGGGCTGAAAGCAGCTGGAACGCTGAAGGTGTAATGTTTGTGCCTGCAGCTCCGGGAGGTGTTTGAGGACGTGGCTGTGTATTTCACACGGAAGGAGTGGGAGCTGCTGGAGGACAAAGACAAGGTGCTTTACCGGGACCAGATGCTGAGGAATTTCCAAGCCCTCGTTTCCCTGGGTAAAACTCTGGTTCTTGCTTCTCCCTGGACCTATGTGTACTCTGAATTTTATTGTCTTCTTCCTGTTTTTCAGCAGTCTCATCCTCATGCTCCTTTGACTGGACTGCTCTGTCAATGATCAGACTTCTCTCTCGCATCATATTGATAATATCCTCCTTCATTTGATTCACTCATATCTTCCCCATTCTTGCAGCTGCTGGTGCTTCCATATCCAGCAGTTTCTTGACAACATGATCTCCCTTTGCCTTCTCAACACATTCATATCATCTTCAATTCACTGTGCATAAATTCACTAACAGCTCTTCCTTGGGGATTATTTCTAATTTTCCCCTTCACTAGTGTGTCCTGTCCAAACACATGTAACAGTCCTAGTGTGGTCAGTTCGGTACTATCTAAATGCTTTTTTCTGCCTTTGGTTATGACCCAGCACAAGTTAATGGAAGCCTCATTAGCCTGTGCTACTATAACATGTGGATGGTGCATTTCCTCAACTCTTCCTCTAGTGGCATATGTACATGTGATGGAACCCTGGTACTTCTAACAAGGGGTCAATGCAAGCTTCTGTCCACATTCCTTCCTGACATCTTCATCTCTATAGACCAGAGACTCTGGCTTTGCTGTATTTACATTAAGATCTGTGCTCTCAAGCTTCCTCTCCCATTCTCCAAAGTTTTCTTATTCTCCTCCTAAAATCCTTCTGCAGATCAGACACCCCTCAGTGTGATAATAAGAAGTGGGCTAGGTACAGGGCTTAGTGAAAGCCATTTTTCTTTCTAAAGGATCTCCAATACAAGGGCTTGTGTGCAAGGTTGAGGAACTTACCTTTTACTAGGTCATTTTGCTTTTCTGATGCTTTCTTTCCCCTCTGCTTCCCCCAAAGGATTTTCTTAGGGAAGTTCTCAAATGCTTTCTGTAGCTCAACAAAGACCACATAGACCATTTCTACATTATGGGCTTTCACATGCCATGAAGTGTGTGTGTCTTTTTGCCTTCTTTTTGTCATTTCCATGACTTCCAAGGAACTTTTATACCTGGCAGTATTTGCCAACCTGTGAACCAGGGGGCAGTAAGTCAGGCCCTACGAGTGGAGGCTATGGGACGGGAACCTGTTCGGCCTCCACAAGAGAAGGCTGAGAGGGGATCTGGTGGCTGTCTACAAACTGGCCAAGGGGGACCAGCAGGCTGTGGGGGGGGGAGTCCATGTTCCCCCGAGTACTACCAGGAGTAATGAGGAACAACGGCCATAAATTGACTGAGAGTAGGTTCAGGCTAGATATCAGGAGGCACTACTTCACAGTCAGGGTGGCTAGGATCTAGAACCAGCTTCCAAGGGAAGTGGTGCGCACTCCTACCCTGGGGGTTTTCAAAAAGAGGCTAGACAATCGCCTAGCTGGGCTTGTTTGACCCCAGCATTCTTTCCTGCCCAGGGCAGGGGGTTGGACTTGATGATCTGCTTGGGTCCCTTCTGACTCTACCTACTATGAAACTATGGGCTGCCAATGTGGGGACGCAGGAAGGCTAACCACACCTTGTCATGCATCCACAGATGCATCACGAGCAGGTCCAAGGAGGTGATCCTGCCCCTCTATGCGACACTGGTAAGGCCACAGTTGGAGTACTGTGTCCAGTTCTGGGCACCGCACTTCAGGAGGGGTGTGGCCAGCATCGAGAGGGTCCAGAGGAGAGCCACTCGCATGGTCAAGGGGCAGCGTGGCAGACCCTATGAGGAGAAGCTTTGGGACCTGAACCTGTTCAGCCTCCACAAGAGAAGGCTGAGAGGGGATCTGGTGGCTGTCTGTAAACTTACCAGGGGGGACCAGCAGGCAATGGGAGAGTCCCTGTTCCCCTGAGCACTACCAGGAGTAATGAGGAACAACGGCCATAAGTTGACAGAGTAGATTCAGGCTGGACATCAGGAGGCACTACTTCACCATCAGGGCGGCCAGGAGCTGGAACCAATTTCCAAGGGAAGTGATGCTCACTCATACCCTGGGGGTCTTCAAAAGGAGGCTAGACAGCCACCTAGCTGGGGTCATTTGACCCCAGCATCCTTTCCTGCCCATGGCAGGGGGTCTAACTAGATGATCTGCTTAGGTCCCTTCTGACCCTACCTACTATGAAACTTTGAAACTCATCTCCGTTCCTGGGATGATCCTCCCATTTAGTGGGATGCTGGATTCAGTTACAGCTACAGTTATTATAATATCATCTTGTCCTGTGCCCTGGTGATGCTGATTTATCCTCTCTCCCAGAAATATTTCATTGTCAGTCACCTGTCACGGTTGCTTTTTACTGTCACGGGTCCTCACTTTAAACCTTTGCTGAGCATAAGCTTATTTCCATTCCTTTAACTAGAGTTCCACTGATGAGATAAATGGAATCTATCCATAAGTGTATCTATTGTCTCTTCATTTTGGTATTTTGAAAACAGTAAAAGCTTGATCTTTCTGCTCCCTAGTGCATCACAGATCATGCATCTCTGTGGCTATTCTTGGTGACTGTCAGTTTGATACCCTTTCTGTACCAGGGAGTGGTTGGTGCTTTGTTTCCTATGACCATTCCTCCACTACCTGTGTAACAAAGACTGCTATCTCTTCAAGCCTTCTCCCTGCAGCACCTTCTCTTTTACCCTAAACGCTTCCTCCTCAATGAAACCTTGAAATCATTGAATTCATTGCCCAAATCCTGGCTGGTTATTCTGCATCCAGTACCCAGTCACAAACACTCTTTAACCACTGTCCCAAACAGGATATCAAGGTCCCACACCGGATTTAATCTGCCACATCCAGCGAGGACAGGTGGAGCTCTGGGTCTGTGATGACGAGGATGGTGGGGAAATCTCAGGGTCGGAGGACCTGCTGCTAGGTGAGTTGTGGCTGTTCCCTCCACCCAACTCCCCTCAAAAATGTTCCATGCCCAGAGTGCCAGGGCAGCCTGCAAACTGCTGACATGCCCTATGCAGCCATTGCAGGGTGATGACCTGAAATACAGTGCATTATACTGTAATGTGTCCAGGCAAGTGTTGTTCCCCCCTCTTGAAATCCAGTGATATGGAGAGAAGCAACTTTTCCCTTCTTCTCCCCCTAATTACAGCTGTTACAGGAAAATTGAGTTTGCTTCTTGTTTTTTCAGTCCAGATATGGTTTCCCTGGGATACCATGATCTTAAATTTGCATCTTCACTCAGTAATGTAAGAGTTCATTCCCCAGCCCAAGGTAGCCATACCTCTTTAATACCCTCTCCCAGGACTTGATGGGATTTGTACTCTCCCCATGGAAATCAAGATGATATATAGAAGCTCTGTTTAACCATTCCTGTTAGACATGTGAGAAGCTGGGGCTTTTCCTGGCTTCTGGTCAGGTTGACCTGGAACCCAGGAAGTGTTTCATCATGTTCTCAGGCTGCATTAAATGGCTCCAGGGTGTGGGTGGGATTCAGAAGCTTTCATGTTGTGGGAGGAAAGCAATCCCCCATGTTTTGCACCAGAATTTTCCCATTCCTGTTTCCTCTCTAGAGCCCTGAATGTGACAAAGCCTAAGACTCAGCACAGAGTCCAGGTTCAGGGTCATGGCAAGGCCTTACACCCAGTTGTGATTCCTGCGAAACAGGCCACCTGGGATTTCTCAGCAGAGGAAATCTCCATGGGCTCATTCCCTGCAGCAGACTTTGACTTGGAAGCAAGCAGGTAGCACAGCCGTGCTCCTTTGAGAAGAAAGAGCCACAGACCTCACCTCACACACAGGTCCAGGGGACACATGCCCCCCATGTCTCCCCCTGGGTGTGTGGAGCTGCAGGAGCCGCACACCCTGGACAAGCCATAGCTCCATCCTGCGCCCTGCCCCACTCTACCCCTGCTGGGCAGTGCCTTCTCTGTCCCGACCCCACTCCCTCGCTCACCAGGGGGGCTTTGATCTGTCCCCCCATTCACCCCTTACTCCAGCAGACTTACCAGCTGGATGCTGCTTTCCAAGCTGCAAGGCTGCATATCAGCAGTTGGATCGATATCGGACAATATCGCTCTTTAATAATTGCCCATTGGTATCAGCTCAAAAAATCTTTATCGGTGCACACCTACTCTCATGTCCTTGTCTCAGAAGGGCCTGAGGTGATGGGGCTGACAGTTGGGACAGAAACCTTGAGAGTCTGACTCTGAACTCCCCTGAGTAGGGAACATTTAGCCCAGCACAAGGACCTGCCTTTCTGTCACCCCCAGCACATTGGGTTTTGCAAGGAAGACCTTGATTTCTTGAGGGAACACAAGGGCCAAGGTCCAGGCCTATTCAGGCCCATTCCAGCAGAAGGAATACCAATCTTTGCCCCTTGCCGGCAGGGCACGGACTAATCTGGAGTTTTCTCTTCCCCACGCAGGAGGTGCCTGGCTCCTGAACGGAGCTGAGGAGGAGACTCCTGTGGAAGGGCCTGCAAACCTGGAGCCACCATGGACTTCCCCAGGGCATTTGGGTGAGATGGACTCCCGGAGATCTGAGACGGAGCAATGGCCCAAGAGTCAGGGGAGACCCCAAAAGCAGATGAAGAATGTAGCAGTGAACCAGGTAAGATCTCCAATTGGGCATGAGAGTGGAGAAGGGGCAGAACCCAGAAAGAGCCCTGGGTGTAGGGAAGAATGTGTGTAGATGAGAGACGTAAAAATGCACTGGAAAGAAGCCCTCATCCTAGCCAAGACAGTGGGCAGGGTGTCAGAGGGAAGCAGGACCTCACTGCCAAGCAGAGGGGCAGAGCCCAGCCGTGCTCCAAGGTCAGGAAAACCTTTAACTACCCATCCCTCCTGGCTCTTCACAAGATAGGAAACGCTAGGAAACACTATGTATGTGTCAAGTGTGAGAAGCTGCCTCAACCCTGGTTGCTTACCTCCAGATCCATTCTGAAGAGCTCTCCCACTGCTTCACCAAATGTGGGAAGAGCTTTGTATGCCCCTCAGACCTGGACAAGCACCTATACGGACACGGGGGGGAAATGTCAGTACCGCTGTGTAATGTGTGGTAAGACCTTCCCCCATTTTTTCTCCCTGTCTTAGCACCAGCAAGTTCACCTAGGGAGGAAGACACACTGCTGCACTGTGTGTAGGAAGAACTTCATCACCTGGCAAGACCTGTCCCAGCATCAGTGTGTCCAGAGCGGAGAGCAGTCACACCATGGCACAAAGTGTGCAAAGAGCTTCAGGCAGCTCTCCAACCTGGCTAGGCACTGGTGCATGCATGCAAGGGAGAAGCCACATCAGTGTTCAGAGTGTGGGAAGAGCTTCACTCATTCCTTCAGCCTGACTCAACACCAGCGTATCCACACAGTGGAGAAGCCATATCAGTGCCTGGAGTGTGGTAAGAGCTTCACTCACTTCTTCAGCCTGGCTCAACACCAGCATATCCACACAGGGGAGAAGCCATATCAGTGCCCAGAGTGTGGTAAGAGCTTCACTCACTCGTTCAGCCTGGCTGAGCACCAGCGTATCCACACAGGAGAGAAGCCACATCAGTGCTCAGAATGTGGGAAGAGCTTCACTCGCTCCTTCAGCCTGGCTCAACACCAACGTATCCACACAGGGGAGAAGCCACATCAGTGCTCAGAGTGTGGGAAGACCTTCAACCATTCCAGAAACCTGAGAAGACACCGGCTTATCCACACGGGAGAGAAGCCACATCAGTGCTCGGAGTGTGGGAGGAGCTTCACCCTATCCTCAGACCTGGCCCGGCACCAGCGTATCCACACAGGGGAGAAACCACATCAGTGCTCGGAGTGTGGGAAGAGCTTCACCCGATCCTCCCACCTGATCCAGCACCAGCTCATCCACAGAGAAGAAAAACCACATCAGTGCCTGGAATGTGGGAAGAGCTTCACTCACTCCTTCAGCCTGGTGGAGCACCAGCGTATCCACACAGGAGAGAAGCCACATCAGTGCTCGGAGTGTGGGAAGAGCTTCACTCACTCCTCCAACCTGGCTCAACACCAGCGTATCCACACAGGAGAAAAACCGTATCAGTGCTTGGAGTGTGGGAAGAATTTCGCTCGCTCCACCAGCCTGGCTCAGCACCAGCGTATCCATGCAGGGGAGAAACCACATCAGTGTCTAGAGTGTGGGAAGAGCTACACCTACTCCTCTAACCTACTCCGGCACCAGCTCATCCACACGGGAGAGAAGCCACATCAGTGCTCAGAGTGTGGGAAGAGCTTCACTCAGTCCTTCCTCCTTGCTCAGCACCAGCGTATCCACACAGGGGAAAAACCATATCAGTGCTCAGCATGTGGGAAGAGCTTCACCCGATCCTCCCACCTGGCCCGACACCAGCTCATCCACACAGAGAAGAAACCACTTCAGTTGCTTGGAGTGTTGGAAATGCTTCCCTCGCTCCTCCAAACTGACCCAGCACCAGTGCATGCATATCTGGGGACATCCATAATCCTTCCAGCAATGCCGGAAGGGCTTGGGGACGTTTGCCTGCTCAGCACCCACCAGTGTCTTCATTCAGGCAAGGAGCCTCATGCTGGTGGACTGAGTTAAGCCATTGTTCAGCCCTTCTAGGCCCTGCAAAACTCAAAGAACACAGAGGCTGGCCTCCGAGTTTTGATGAGGGGGAGGGGTTAAAAACAAACACCTTGTGCAGAAGCCAGCCCAGATGCTTGGGGAACTTGTGAGGAGATTATCTTTAAATCAGCCTGGAGCTGTGCCATCCCCATTATTCTGTAAAAGCAGGCAGTGCTCCCAGGGGAAGAAGTGCTTTTACAATAGGGTGTCTTCCCTAAGACATCTGGCTCTAACTGACACCCAGGGACTCTTCTTGGCTACCTCCCAGCTTTGTCTTCCCTCCCGAATCCAGGATTCTGGTATTTGAGGCTCTTGAGTTGCAAGATGTGGGACATTTATGTCTAGGAAAGCATTCCCTGCCCTATACCCCAAACTTGCCTTTCCTTCTCACCAGATTACCCCTTTCCCAGGCCTGCACATGCCCATCAGGGTCTACAAGGAGCTGCTGGCGCCACCCCTTGAGCCCAATTTGGCAGGTTTTGGTTCTCATCCTCTCTCCAGAATTTTGCAGTGGCAGGTGACATATGTGTTGGCTACAAAGGACCAACACACAGGATCGTAATAAATTCTAATTTATTGTATGGGATATGAAGTTACCAATAAAATCATAAAGGCAGACTTTGAATTATGGGGGGGTACCGGCTACCTTAACACACACTGACACATACTTACACACACACAATTACTGCAGTAGTAGTGTAGCACTGATGTCGCTTATACCTATCCAAGGCCCTACCGGCCTCCTGTTGATGGACAGTTGAAGCTTGTCCGTGGCAGTGTCTTGTTCATAAGGGGGTCACCAGCTTTGTCCTTCTGTCTCGGTAGGTCGGGTGCTGGATGAGAGGGTGCCACTGACGGTCATGCTTCACTGCCTTTTATCCCTTCCCTGGCAAACTTCTGTGATTTCCCCCAGCATCATCTTGGCCGCCCAATGTAGAGGTCACTGTCCTGCATGGGTCTTGAGTAGTGCATGACAACTGTCAGTCACAGTCACTGGGGTTTCTCCCAATGGTGCAGTTTAGGGAGTCCACCCTTGACTTGATTGACTTAATGGCTGTATTGTAATGGGTTACAGGAATAGGCAATAGGGTGGGTGATCAGTCTCCTGCATTGATTAACTCAAACCGGATACCTTCCTCCTATCAGTCTGTGGCTTGGAGCTGTTAATTATTGCTGGTTAATTGTAACCGCAGCTGGATCTGCCTATTATAGTTTCATAGTAACTAGGGTCAGGAGGGACCTGATCAGATCATCTAGCCTGACCCCCTGCCACAGGCAGGAATGAATGCTGGGTTCACAAGACCCTAGACAGGTGATCATCTAACCTCTTTTTGAATTTGCCCAAGGTAGGGGCGAGGACCACTTCCCTAGGAAGTTGGTTCCAGATTCTGGCCACCCTAACTAAAATATTGCCTTCTGATCTCTAACCTAAACCTATTCTCCATCAACTTATTACCATTGTTCCTCGTCACCCCAGATGGTGCTGGGGAGAATAGGGCTCTTCCTATTTGCTGATGATCTCCCCTGATGAGTTTGTAGGCAGCCACCAGGTTTACTTAATCAGTCACTCAGATTTGCTCCCATTCATTCAGGAAACCAGCCCCAATGCAGGAATGCAATTCCAGTAATTACAATTCCAATGCAGTCTCATAGTAATAGTTCTAGTAATACAAGGTATGACTTCAAAGAAAAATATATTTGTTGAATGGTATAAAATACAGAATGCCAGGGTAAAGATGAGACAGATGAAATATAAAAAGAAATATACTTTAATCAATAAATGCACATGTGAGGTACTGAGGATTAATGGCTCCTGGGGACAATAAGATTCATAGATGTTAGGGTTGGAAGGGACCTCAGTAGGTCTTTGAGTCCGACCCCCTGCTCTGGGCAGGAAAGAGTGCTGGGGTCAGACAACCCCAGCCAGGTGCTTGTCCAGTCTCCTCTTGAAGACCCCCAATGTAGGGGAGAGCACCACCTCTCTTAGAAGCCCATTCCAGATTCTGGCAATCTTTACTGGTGAAGAAGTTCTTTCTAATGTCCAGCCTAAATCTGCTTTCTGTCAATTTGTGGCCATTGGTCCTAGTTACTCCAGGGGGTGCCCTAGTAAATAGAGCATCTCCTATTCCCTGCTGCCCTCTCCTGATGAATTTATAGGCAGCCACATGATCACCTCTCAGCCTTCTCTTGTGAAGACTGAAGAGATTTTGGTTCCTCAGTCTCTCCTCGTAGGGCCTTGCCTGCAGGCCTCTGACCATACAAGTGGCCTCCTCTAAACCCTCTCGATTCTCTGCATCCCTCTTGAAGTGTGGCACCCAAAACTGGACTCTGTACTCCAACTGTGGCCTGACCACTACATAAAGGGGAAGCATCACCTCTCTGGACCTGTTCGTCACGACAACTTGTGTTTATCTTGGAGTCAGCTATGACTCCAACATCCCTTTCCGCTGCTGTGCTGCTGAGAAGGTCCTCCCCCTGCCTGTAAGTGTGTTGGTAGTTCTTTTTGCCCAGGTGCAGCACTTTGCACTTGTCTTTGGTGAATTGCATCTTATTTCATTCTGCCCATTTTCTCAACCTGTCCAGATCAGCCTGGATCCATTCCCTACCTTCTGGTGTGTTAACTTTGCCCCAGAATTTGGTATCCTCTGCGAACTTGGACAGGATGCTCCCTACACCCTCATCCAAGTCATTGATGAAGACCTTGAATAGCACCGGTCCAAGAACCGAGCCTTGCGGGACTCCACTGCCCACATCTTTTCAGGTCAATATCAACCCATCCACCACCCCTCTGGGTGCGACCCCTAAGCCAATTTGTCACCTGCCTGTTGGTGGGCTGGTGTCCCTCCTGTGTTTATCTATCATCCAACTGGGAGATTTGTCTTGGTCTGTGTTTAGGAATACAGATCCAAATAACTCAATGAAGAGCTCAGCTTTGTCCCCCCTCTCTGTCACCAGTTGGCGTAGTTTGTCCTGTAGGGGTCCTATGCTATCCTGCGACTTCCTTTTGCTTGCTCCCTATATACCTGAAGAAGGACTTTTTGTTGTCCTTAATTTTTGTCGCCAGCCTGAGTTCCATGCTGCTTTGGTCTTCCTAACTGATTCCCTACAAGCGCAAGCCAGGGAGGTATGCTCCTCCCTGGTAGCTACCCCCTGTTTCCATAGCCTGTATACCTCTTTCTTTGCCCCTAGGCTTTCCTAGACTTCCCTGTTCAGCCAAGAGGGCTTCTTGGCCCCTTTGCCCCCTTTTATGTGCAATGGGATTGCCGCCTCCTGCGCCTGTAGGATCGCTCCCTTGAGGGCCCTTCCTGGACCCCCATTTCGCCAGTGTTCTTGACCTTTAACGCCTCACTAAGTAATCTCCTGAGCACACTGAAGTTAGCCTTTCTGAAGTCTAGCACGTCAGCCCTGCTGGGTAGTTTACCCACTGTTCACCAGATAGTGAATTCAAGCAATCGATGGTCACTATCCCCTAGGTTGCCTTGTACCTGCAGATTCCCCACCAGGTCATTCCCTGTAGCTAACAAGTCCAGCAAGGCGTTCCCCCTAGTTGGACCATATACCTCCTGTGTTAGGTGGAGGTTCTGTATGCAGGTTGAGAACCTACATGAGCAGTTAGATTTGGCTGACTGCTCCTCTCAGCAGATGTCAGGGTAGATTAGGTCACCCATGACAACCATATCTCTCGACCACATGGCCTCTGAGAGCTGTCTGGAGAATTCCAGGTCTAGCTCATCCTCCTGGTGTGGTGGTCTATAGTAGACCCCCACTACCAAGTCCTTTTTCCCCCCGACCCCTAGCACTCGGCCCTTGATTATACAGGATGTATATTGTTCCTTAACATAGAGAGCAAGCCCCCCCCCGCTTTTCCCCCACTCTATCCTGTCTGTACAACCTGTAACCCTCAATGCCTACTGCCCAATCTTGAGTAGGGTCCCACCAGGTTTCAGCTAGTCCAACCAGGTCAAAGTTGTTGCTTGCAAGCAGGAGTGCAAGTTCCTCCTGCTTGTTCCCCATGCTCCTAGCATTAGTGTAGAGACATTTAAGGCCCCCGATGGGTGCCCTTGGTACCCCCTGTCCTGATGTCTGTCAGGTCCCTTAGTGCTTACCTGAGGTGATCCAGTGCATTGCTCGTGGTTTGCTGATCCTAGGTTCTCCTTATCCTGTGCTTCCCTGTCCCCTGACAAACCTAGTTTTATAGTTGGTAGGATCGGAAGGGACCTGAGCAGATCATCAAGTCTGACCCCCTGCCATGGGTAGGAAAGAATGCTAGGGTCAAATGACCCCAGCTAGGTGATTATCTAGCCTCCTTCTGAAGTCCCCCAGGGTAGGAGTGCACACCACTTCACTTGGAAGTTGGTTCCAGATCCTAACTGCCCTGACTGTGAAGTAGTGCTTCCTGATGTCTAGCCTGAGCCTACTCTCAGTCAGCTTGTGGCCATTATTCATAGTTACTCTTGGTAGTGCTCGGGGGAACCAGGGACTCTCCTGTTCCCTGCTGGTTACCCCTAACTAAGTTTATAGATGGCCACCAGATCCCCTCTCAGCCTTCTTTTGTGGAGGGAGAGTAGGTTCAGGTCCCGTAGCCTCTCCTCATAGGGCCTGCCCTGCTGCCCCCTGATCGTGTGAGTGGCCCTCCTCTGGACCCTCTCAATGCTGTCCACATCCCTCCTGAACTGCGGTGCCCAGAACTGGACGCAGTACTGCAGCTGTGGCCTGACCAGTGTCACATAGAGGGGGAGGATCACCTCCTTGGACCTGCTCGTGATGCATCTGTGGATGCATGACAAGGTGCAGTTACCCTTCCTGACTGCATCCTCACATTGGTGGCCCATGTTCATCTTGAAATCAATAATGACTCCAAGATCCCTTTCTGCCTCTGTGCTGACGAGAAGAGAGTTCCCCAGCCTGTAAGATTGGGATACTTGTGACTGGCCCTCAGCCTTGCAAAAAGCTGGGAATTTCAAGTCACACTTCAAATCCAAGCACACTGTAAGAGCATAGGTGTGCCTGCCACTTTAAGAGCCTACAGCTACCAGCAGTCAGGTGCTTGATGAGGGCAGCCATTTTGAATCTGTTTCTTCCTATATAAACACACCAACTGGCTGGGGGAACACCAGGGGGAGAACCTATCTTGAGGGAATGGTTGCTGCTATCATCTGCAGGTAAGACCACAAACTACAATGGGGGGCTACACAGTCCTCATCCTGGACAGGACCTAAAACTACACCCTTATGCTAGGGGGGCTCACAGGCTGCTCCCACCACCACAGAACTCCCCAGGCCACAAAATGCCAGGCCACAAACCACACTGACAATAAGGTACACCCCCACAAAATAAAAGTAATACCACAGACTTCCACCTCTCCACTACCTGTACCTAACCCATCCACAACACAGCACCCAAACACTCTCAAACCAGGGCCACCCACAAGAAAAACACAACTCCCTCACCCTAACACTCACCCTACCTGAGCGCCTCACTCTCCCCTGCACCCATTCTCTATACCTAACCACCTCCTGCACCCACACGCATGGCTAACCCTATTCCCTAACCCTAACCATCACAGTAACCCCAACCTAAAGTCAAGTGAGCACACATTGCCACACCCTAATCCTAACCCAGACCCACTAACATATTTTACACCAGAGACCACACCCATTCCATCACCTACACACACACTCATTTCTCCATCCATTCCCTAGCCCTACAACTCACCCACACCCTAGGCAGCACCACAGTACATCTCTCCAGCCACTCCCTAACCCATACACCGATTCATTGGCCCCACCACTCCCTAACCTAAACACTCACCCTAACCCCAACCACCACCACAATCCATACAGGCACATATTCCCCAAACCAAATCCTCTCACAAACCCAAACGCATGCAAACACTCACTCCTAACCCCACTCCCTAACACTAACAAATGACCCAACCCTAACCTGCACACACATTCATTCAAGCAATCATTCCCAAACCTGAACACTCACCATAACTCAAACCTGGACCTTCACACATTTTCTACTCATTCCATCACCACAACCCGTACACAAAGGGTAACACACATGAAAACACACCTCTACACCCATTCTCGAACCCTAACCTACACCCACAGTCATCTTTGCAACTGCTCTATAACCCTACCCCTAACCCACACTAACACTCACTTCTACACCTCTTCCCTCACCCTAACCCACCACCACATTCATTTTGACATCACTTCCATCACCCAAACCCATTCCCTACAGCAAAATTCAAACACGGCTCATCTCTCCACCCATTCCCTAACCCTAGCCCCTTGACAAACCCCAACCCACAGCCCAAACCATTTGCACACCCATTCCCTAATCCATTGCCTAACTCCAACATCAACCCCAATGCATCTCTACACGCACTCCCTCACTCCTAGCCTAACCCTAACCAGCACCCCAATCCATTTGTACACCCATCACCTCGCCCTAACCCACACTCCAATCTATCTACAGGCCTATTCCATAACCCTTTCCAACACCATAACCCACACCTCAAACCAGTCGTACACACATTCCCAAACTCTTTGTCTAACCCAAACCCAAAACCCCACATTTTTCTCAATCTCTTCCCTATCCCTTTGCCTAACCCAAACACACACCCCAATCCACTGGTACACCCACTCCCTAACCCTTTCCCTCAGCCTAACCCACACCCCAAACCATTTATCAACCCATTCCCTAACCCACTCCATTACCCTAACATGAACCCCAAACCATTTCCACACCCACTCCATAACACCTTACCTAACCCCAACCTGAACCCCACTCCATTTCAACACCCATTCCCTACCCCTCGCCTAACCCTAACCCAACCCACAATGTACTTCTGAAACCATTCGCTAACCCTCTGCCTAACACAAACCCGAACCCCAATACATTAGTACACCCATTCCCTAACCCCAGACTAAACCCCAATCCATGTCTACACCCAGTCCCTAAACCTAACCCACACTTCACTCTATCTGTGGGCCTGTTCCCTAACCCCTTCCATCACCATAACCCACACCCAAAACCATTTGTACACACATTCCCCAACTCTTTCCCTAACCCAAACCAAAACCCCCAAATTTTTCTCACCCTACTCCCTATCCCTTTGCCTAACCAAAACAAACCCCCCAATCCACATCCACACCCATTCCCTAACCCTTTCCCTAAGCCTAACCTAAACCCCAAACCATTTGTCAACCCACTCCCTAACCCACTCCATAACCCTAACATAAACCCCAACCCATTTCTACATGCACTCCCTCACCCTTTCCCTAAGCCAAACCTGAACCCCACTCCATTACTACACCCATTCCGTGCCTAACAAAACCGAAACCACAATGTACTTCTCAAACCATTCCCTAACCCTCAGCCTAACACTAATCCAAACCCCAATCCATTACTAGACCCACTCCCTTACCCTTTCCCTAACCCTTCACCCAACCATAAAACACACCCTGATCCATTTCTGCACCTCTTCCCGAACCCCAACCCTTCGCCCAACCCTAACCCGCACCACAACCAGCTTGCACACACGTTCCCAAACCCTAACCCATACCCCAATCCACGTCTAAAACCATTCCCTAACAATGACCCTATGCCTAACCATAACCCAAACCCACTCATCAATCTGTTTAGTAACCCGAAAACTTAGCCTAACCCAACCCGGACCACAATCCCCCCATGCAACTATTCCCTAACCCAAACCCCCTACCTAACCCTAACCCAGAACCCTGTACACTTGTGGACCTGTTCCTTAACCCGAAAACCTGCCTATCCCTAAACTGCAGCCCCCTCTCACTTGTGCACTTGTTCCCTAACCCTAACCCCCTGCCTAAGCCTAACCTGGACACCTGTGCACTTGTGGACCTATTCCCTAACCCTAACCCCCTGCCTAACCCTAACCCGGACTCCTGCGCACTTGTGGACCCATTCCCTAACCCTAACTCCCTGCATAACCTTAAACGGGACTCCTGTGCACTTCTGGAAACGGTCCCTAATCCTAAGCCCCTGACTAACCCTAACCAGGACTCCTGCGCACTTGTGGACTCATTCCCTAACTCCCTGCCTAGCCCTAACCCGGACTCCAGTACACTTGTGGACCCGTTCCCCAAACCTAACCCCCTGCCTAACCCTAACCCGGACTCCTGCGTACTTGTGGACCCGTTCCCTAACCCTAACCCCCTGTCTAACCCTAACCCGGACTCCTGAGCACTTCTCGACCTGTTCCCTGACCCTAACCCCATGCCTAAACCTAACCCGGACTCCTGGGAACCTGTGGGCCCGTTCCCTAACACTAACCACCTGCCGAACCCTAACCCGGACTCCTGCGCACTTGTGGACTCATTCCCTAACGCTAACCCCGGGCCTAACCCTAAGCTGAACCCCCGTCCAGTTTTGGACCCGTTCCCTAACCCTAACCCCTGCCTAACCCTAACCTGGACTCCTGTGCACTTGTGGACCAGTTCCCTAACCCTAACCCCCTGCCTAACCCTAACCCGGACTCCTGTGCACTTGTCAACCCGTTCCCTAACCCTAACCCCAGGCCTAACCCTAACCCGGACTCCTGTGCACTTGTGGACCCATTCCCTAACCCTAACCCCCTGCCTCAACCTAATTCGGATGCCTGTGCACCTGTGGACTGGTTCCCTCACCCTAACCCCCTGCCTAAACCTAACCTGGACTCCTGTGCACTTGCGCACCTGTTCCCTCACCCTAACCCCCTGCCTAACCCGAACCGGGACTCCTGCGCACTTCTGGACTGGTCCCCTAACCCTAACCCCTGCCTAGACCTAACCTGGACTCCTGTGCAATTGTGGACCCGTTCCCTAACCCTAACCCCCTGCCAAACCCTAACCTGGACTCCTGCTCACTTGTGGAATTGTTCCCTAACCCTAACCCCCTGTCTAACCCTAACCCGGACTCCTGTGCACTTGTGAACCTGTTCCCTAACCCCCTGCCTAATCCTAACCCGGACTCCTGTGCACTTGTGGACCCATTCCCTAACCCTAACCCCCTGCCTCAACCTAATTCAGACTCCTGTGCACCTGTGGACCTGTTCCCTAACCCTAACCCCCTGCCTAACCCTAACCTGGACTCCTGTGCACTTGTGGACCCATTCCGTAACCCTAACCCCCTGCCTCAACCTAATTTGGACTCCTGTGGACCTGTTCCCTAACCCTAAGCCCCTGCCTAACCCTAACCCGGACTCCTGTGCAGTTGTGGACCTGTTCCCTAACCCTAACAGCCTGCCTATCCCTAACCTGGACTCGGGCCCACTTGTGGACCCGTTCCCTAACCCCCTGCCTAACCTTAAGCTGAATCCCCGTTCAGTTTTGGACCCGTTCCCTAACCCTAACCCCCTGCCTAACCCTAACCCAGGCCCCTGTGAACTTGTCAACCTGTTCCTTAGGCCGAACCCCCTGCATAACCCTCACGTGCACCCCTGTGCACTTGTGCACCTGTTCCCAAATCCTAACCCCCTGCCTAGCCCCAACCTGGACCCCTGTGCACTCGTGGATCCGTTCCCTAATTGTAACCCCCTGCCTCATTGTAACCCAGACCCCCATGCAGTTGTGGACCTGTTCCCGAAACCTAACCCCCTGCCTAACCCTAACCCAGACCCCTGTGCACTTGTGGCCCTGTTTTCCAAACCTAACCTGGACCTCTGTCCACTTGTGGAGCTGTTCCCTAACCCTAACCCAGATCCAGATTCACCTCTGAACCCGTTTCCTAACCCTAACCTTTTCCTACCGCTAACTTTCACCCCAATGTACTTGTGGACCAGTTCCCTAACTGTTTGCCTGACCCTGTCTACGGTTTGGTAGCGCAGAACATGGTGTGTGTCTCTGCCTAGCTGCTTGTCTTCCCACGTGCTCTCCCACTGGTGCTGCAGATGCCTTGTCCAGGGTCTATATGCGTTTCTGTTTGTCTCGTCCTCCAAGTTGCTGCAGCCTTTTTCCAGGACAAACAGAGCTTGCAGGAGACCTGTCTTTGCACATCTAAGTTGCTTCCCTTCCTTGCAAGGAGAGAGCCTGCAGAGAGCTGTGCCTGCAACCTTGCAGCTATGGGTGGTGGGCTAAGAAATAAAAAGTTGCCCGTGACGTCCTGGCAGGCAGGGTCTGCTGCCCTTAGTGCCGTGAGGCCTCTCAGCTGTTAACAGTGGCAAGTGTCTTCCTGTGTTTTGTCTACGTCTGTGTGCAGAGAAGCCACCTTGCCAAGGCTTGAAGCACTGGAGATGAGATGAAGAGCCGCACCGATGGCGGAGGAGGAAATGGGCAGCTGTCTCGTGAGGTCCCAGTTTGTGTGGCGTGAGGCCTCTGCCCCTGTGATGTCACCTGTGTGGAGCCTGCGGTGGGTGTGAGCTTCCTTGGCAAGGTGTGAGGTCTGTGTCTTCGTGTCTGACCACTTGTTCTATCGTGTTTCCAGGAGCTGTTGTGTGTGTATTGTTGCAGGTCATACTCTGTGGACGGTGGCTACTGTGAAGCTTCATGTTTTGAGTGCCTGTGACTATCCAGCTCTGCAAGGCCGCAGACAAGCCTTTGAGAGCTCGCGTAGTGAGTAGGGGAACTGGATGTGGGTGGTGGAGGCTGAGAGAAGAGCTTTCCCTGTCTCTGACTTTGTGCTTGTGCATTCCCTCTTTGGGCTGACAAGCTTTCAGTGCCTTTCTCAGAAGACTGCGTGTATTTTGTGGCGGAAGATGGGTGCAGGGAGTTTGGTGCCACGCTGATGGAAGATGAAGGAAAACAATACTTAATGGTGCGTGTGGTTAGACTGGGGAAGTGGGGTGGTGAGCATTGTTTGCCCTAGGCTTTTTTGGGCGAGGGGGGGAAACCCCTAATGTCTGATACGCAGTGTCTTGAGCTTCTAATTTCCACCAGGGTTTTGCCCTCCTGGCTTGCCCCACAGACTGGCTGGTCTAAGCCTGGGTTGGGTTTAGGCTGCCTGCGAGTCCTTGTTCTTTTGTAAAGACTGAAAATAGCCTTTAAGTATACAGCTGGCTTCAGGGTTTGCCCCTGGCATGTGGGTGCAGATCTTGCCCTTGAGTTAGCTGAGGCAGAGCAGCAGGTGCTGGTGTCCCCTGCCTGTGCTGCCACTGGCCTCCTTTCAGATCTGGGAACTGCACTTTCTTCTGTCTCTCTGGATTTGTCACTGGTGTTTCTTCCTAGTGTGATGTCTAAAATCACTGCAACACTTTGTATTCTTCTTTTGCTTTTCCCAGACCTGGAAAGAGGACCATGTTGGCACCTAAATTGATGCCCCGCTGGGCGGACGAGCTTGACTGTGCCCTGCCTACCGTGTTTGGGGGGGTTGGCCGTGTGCTGCTTCTGCAGCCCTGGGCAGGGGTGGGGGTGGGGGGAAGGGAGGTGTCTTCACTTTACTACTATGAGAGATGACTGCTCTTCCATGTAAAAATTGCTTGTTGTTTTGGGGTGATACCAATGCTGGGACTGTGAGCGCAGGTGACCCGAGGTACAGGTACAGAGCCCTAGAGCCACAACGTCTTGGGAGGTGGAGGACACCGGTGACTGGCCACCGATGGTGACTTCTGGGTCACCTGGAAGGAGGCCTCTGCCCCTATGCTGGACTTGTGTGCATCAGCAGCCTGTGCAGTGAGTAACATGTTACTTGGAGCGGTGTGGGATTGTGTTTCAGTGCAGCAGTTGTTTGCCCGTTGCCCTTCTGTTTGGGAGTGAAATTAGCTCTGCGCCCTCAGGAGGTGCCCGTGTAGCCTGTGCAGAGAGAAAGGCAATTCGGGATGAGGCTGGGATGGAGAAGGAGCAGAATTATGCCAGGTTGGGGGACTGTTGTCTCTAAGGGGTGAGGCTTCTCTCATGTCTAGAGGGGTGTGTCTTGGCCAGGCCCTGCTTGGGGAGGAGCGGTTACCTGGGTGGGTGGGCTGGGACTTGTACTCGGTGGTCCCTTCTTCTGTTAACTTGTGCCCTTTGCGGTGCATGGCCTGTTCTGTCCCTCACAGGATTCTGGCCCGGGTGCACGGAAATGAATGGCGGTTCAAGGAGTGGAGCCAAGCAGTGCCCATGCAGGCGGAAGCAGGAGGATTTGAATGCTGTGAGGTGTGTTGGCGGCCAGTCCCTAACCCGACCCCAAGCCCGGATTTAGTTGCGCACCCTTTCCCTAACCCGCACCAGTACTCATTGGCAAACCTGTTCCCTAAGCCTTTGCCTCACTGTAACCTAGACCCGGATTAATTTGCGGACCCATTCTGTACCCCGAACCGACACCAGACTCATTTGTGAACCTGTTCCTTAACAGTAACCTGGCCCCATATTCATTTTAGAACCCATTCTGTAATGCTAACTGCTTCCCTAACCATAATCCAGAATGAGACTCCTGTCTGGAGCTGTTCTCTCACTGTAACCCTTTCCCTGACTCAAATGCAGACCTGAGCTTTTTTCTACACCCATTCTCTAACCCTAGCCCATGCCCTGATCCAGTTGAGGACCCATTCTGGAACAAACATGCACCCCAACCCTACCCTGCACTAAGATACGTACGTGGACCTGAAGGGGACAACCAAAATGGTTCCAGTCTGCTATTTTGTTTGTGAGCGAGTCATGTAGCCAGCTCATGACCTTGCTGTTACAGACTGGTTTAAACTAGTTTTTTTCTGCAGGAACAAGTGGAAGACACATGCAGACTTGCTTGCGTCACGGAGAATGTTGATCGGTTTCTACTGTTGCTATGCTTATGACGTCACATTTTCTCTATTACCCCCTCGCTGCCTATGTTCAGAGTCAAACCTCATGGCAGAATTCTGAAATCGTGTACGATGCTGACCAGGAATGCTTTTTTTATGACACTAAGTCTTTACACTTGAATTGGCCTGTTTGTTTGAGCCTCTGCCCAAGGAACCTGGGGATGAAGTTTTCCCCCACAGTTTTCTGCTGTCCGAAGTGGGATGCAGTGGAGCACTGAGTTGGCACCTTGAAGAGTCTGGAGACACAACTGACACCCATGGCACCAACATTTGGAGGTATGAGATCCTACTTAAAGAATCTCACTTAACGAGTCTCAGCGTGGCCTAGCCTGGACGAGTAACGTCTTCGTTGCAGTAAGCGTTACGTTACATTTATAACTATAAGAGTTTATTTTACCTGACTGACTGAAAGGCACTTTATTTCAAATGGACTGACGTGGGATCCCTGACAGGTACACTGTTCTGATTTTGTTGGGGGACGCCTAGACTTTTCTCTGTTGATCCCTTTTGCTCACTAGCCTCTAACAGTCTGTCCTGATTGCTCTGATTGACATTTGAGAGATGGTCTTGTGTCCTTCCCTTGTGTCTGGTTCACGGGCAGCCGCCCCAAGTTGGCTGCTTGCGAGCCAATCTTGAGAGCAAGGGCTCGTGTTCCAGTTTGTGCATTCCTTCTGTGTCTCTGGCACCGGGCATCGCTCTGACGAACCTGTTTCCCCTTTCTCTTGTGTCTCTGCTAAATCTCTCCTAGTTTTGCTACATTATCCTGGCAGTGGGTCAAGGATCCTCTTGGCCAGCCCCAACAACACCTTTGGGGTACATGTGTAAGGAATATGGAACTAAATTGGGTCCAAGGAAGCAAAAGCGCTTAGTTAAATTGGCACATGCTTGCAATGGTTACACCTATGAAAACCGTGGCTTACAGTTTCCTGATAAAGGAACCTTTGCTCCCGATAAATTAAATCACCCGAGGGGATTCTTAGAAATCCCGAAGCCAACACACAAGACATATTGGCACCTCTGGTATACTGAAGCTTCGGAAAGAAAACAAAAATCTCTTGAGACTAGTCTCAGAGACTCTAATGATACCTTAAGGCAATTGGCTACATTAAAGGAGCAAAAATTGGCTCAGCCTCCTATGAAAGAGAGAACCCCGAGTGCTCCACCCGTTCCAAATTGGCCTCCCACATATACAAACCTTTACCCTAGTATTCCGGTGCCCAACATTACCTGCAGCCAACAAGATACAGAAAACCTACTAGATTCCTGGGTACCTAGTCCGGTTCCTCCGCCTCCTGGCCAAATAGTCAACCCTGCTCCTCCTGCTGCTGCAGCTTGCTGTTCACCTAGAGAGCCACCAGCAAGCCTGCTTTCTCCCCCAGCTCCCAGTAATTGAGACTGCAATGATGATTACCTACCTAGTATGTGAGAAGTTAATAAAAATGTAAAGTCTGATTTAAGGCCCTTACACGAGGTGAAGAGGTTCAAATGGCCAGACTGTAATAAGCCTATATGCCAAAGAGGGAGGAAGATTGATTGTGACCGCCTTTGGAGACCCGCGGTATGTTAAATCAACCGCTGTCTGCCCATTGCGACAACAGTTGCCTCAAATACCAGGAGGCCAACGGACTGTAGTTCATGTCCCTTGGACTGCTACTGATCTCCCCAGCTTTTGTAATACCTTTGCAAAACTCAGAGAAAGCCCTTCTGATTTTAGAGATAAGTTGCACCCAGTCTTTAGTATGTACCATCCCACAGTGTCTCTGGTAAACTGGCTCTTAAATAGTCTGTTAAATGCAGAACAGAAATGACTCCTAATGGCAGAAACTAGGAATATCCCGGATGGCACCCCTTCACCACCAAAATGCTCACAATACTGCAGAAAATGTAGGACTGCAAAATTTGGAAAATGCTAGAGCTACTTTGCTCAATGCCATTACCAGAGTAGCTCAGACTCATGTCGCTTCGACAAAAGTAGAACTTTGCACACAGAATCCTGACAAGCCTCCCTCCGACTTTCAAAATTGACTTTGTGCAGCCATCCAAAGACATGCTGGCATTGATCCTGCTGCAGACAACATGCGAGGGTTGATAGTTACCACCTATTTACAGAATTTACGGCCAAAGTTACAAGCAAAATTACAGCAGTTGGTTGGAGGCTGGAAATAAAAAACACACGACTGAAATTGTTCAGGCATCTATCAATTGCTGGGAACAACAGCAGGCGGAAAACAAAAAAAGAACAGAACTGAAGACTACCCTAATGGCTGTAAATATTCAAATTTTAGACCAAATATGGCAAACTGATCCTGGCCCGCACGCCCAACCTCGCACTGACTTTTATCGCGCGGCCCCAATGTCTGATCAGAGCTCTCGCCCAACTTTTAGCTGCAGACCAAGTGCACCTCCTTTTCAGCAGATAAGGTTCCTTGGGTGAATTGGATATCTTTTATGAGACCAACCCAAATGGTTGGAGAATAGTTATTACACAAGCTTTCGGGTTTGAAAACCCTTCGTCAGGCCTATTTAAATCTGCCCTCTGATCACACCCAAAATTTTCTGCTCTTGTTCTCTACAGACCCTGACAATAACCAAATTGATAGAGACTCCTCCAACTCTCCATCTCTTGTGGATGTTCCCGAGTCCTTGCGGACTTCCCACCTCAATGAAACGGGGAAACTGTTGAACATGGACCCAGTTCACTCAACATATAACGCACGCAAACCTTGTTCTGCCATAGATCAGTATCCTTTGTGCCGTGAAGCTGACGAAGGTATTGCCCTGGTGGTTGATGCTCTTTTGCAGCAGGCTGTTTTAATCCCAACTCGCTCTCCCTGTGACACTCCTATCCTACCTGTCACAAAGGCAGGGAAAACAGATGAGCATGGGAAACCTGTGTCTTGTGTTGACCAAGATTTGAGAAATCTAAATTTCCAGTTTGGGGACCCTTCTCATCCTGTTGTACCTAATCCCTCTTCCATCCTGAGCATGATTCCTGCCTCCGCTATTGTTTTTGTTTTCTGTTGATTTATGTTCTGCCTTTTTCTCCATCTCAGTACACCCTGACTCCCGACTTTCTTTTTGCGTGTAGCGACAAAGGAAGGCAGTATACGTGGACACATTTTCTTCAAGGGTTTACTGAAAGCCGTTGTATATTTTCTCAAGTGTTAAACAAGGCTTTAGATACTATATTTTCGCCTTGTAACTCGGGACTTAGCCAGTATATTGATGATCTTATGGGTGCGTCAGAGGCTGAAATTGCCAGTGCTACAGATACAATTCAGCTCCTGAAATGTTTCGCCCAACAAGGTCATAAAGCTTCTAAAGCTAAGTAGCAGTTTGGTCAAAATTTATATATCTAGCCCATGAAGTCTCCAAAGGACATAGACATCGAACTGCATATCGCATTTCTGCTGTTCTGTCTCTCCCCAGACCCACTACCAAGAAGCAGCTCAGAGAATTTTTCGGCTCTGCGTCCTGTTGTTGGCGGTGGATACCTACCTTTTCTGTACCACCTAAACCGGTAAACAAGCTTACTAAGGATGATTCTCCTAAGAACCCTCTGCTACAGACCGAGCACCACAAACAACCCTGTGTTAACCTAAAAACTGCACGAGTCTCTGCAACAGCAGTGGGACACCCTGACTCTGGTAAACCCTTTGCAGGATACTGTCGTGGAAGAGAAGGTGTTGCTACCGCAGTCTCAACCCAACCTTTTCGTTCTTCTTATACACCACGTGCTTACTTTTCTTCCTTGCTTGACCCTGTTGCTCGAGGATGTCCACCTTTGTTTGCGTGCTGTAGCTGCTGCTGCATTGCTTTTAGAAAAATCAGCAGCTATGCTTTTAGGATCTCCTGTTACCCTTGCTATTCCCCATGCTGTCTCTGCCTTGTTAAATCGTGGGAAAACTCAACAGTTGTCCTCTCCAAGGTTATCTTCCGATGAACGCGCTATTATAGCTGCCGATTAATGTTACTACTGTTCGTGATAATGTTTTAAACCCTGCTTCTCGTTTACCTGCACCGCACGATGGAGATACTCGCTTGTTAAATCAGGACTGCGTTACTCAGACAGATCAGGTATTTACCGTGTCCAGATCTCACAGATACACCTCTAGTTAACCCTGATTGCATTTCTTTTGCAGATGGCTCATGCAAAAGAGACGCGACTGGGCAACTTTGCGCTGGTTTGGCCGTACGTTCACCACATACAGTCATTGAAGCTCACAGTCTTCCTGGTATCCGGAGCGCACAACCCACTGAACTAATAGCCTTAACCCGTGCTTGTATTGTAGCTGGCAATAAGTCTGTTAATATTTATGCTGATCCCCATTATGCCTTTAAAGTGTGCCATTCCACAGGTCAGATTTGGAAGCATCGTGGATTCCTTACCTCGTCTCGGTCTCCTATTCCTCATGCTCCTTCAACTAATGCCTTGCTGGATGCTATTTTCCTCCTGAAACCATTTTCTGTTCTGCACTGTAAAGGTCATACAGGAGGTTTGCATGATGTGAGCAAAGGAAATCCTTGTGCAGAGAAACATGCACAGCATGCAGTGCTTGCTTGATGGTACCTCACTTGCCATTCCCTGTTGTCTAGTCCTTGATCTCGTAACCTCTAACGTGTCTCTTCTCCAGGATGCAGCTCCAGAATCCGAAAACCACGTGTGGCTGTCTGCCGGGGGTATCTTACATTCAGAGACCTTGTGGAAGTCTCGTGACGGGTGCATCATTCCCCCTAAAACCCTTGTCCCTCATCTTGCAGGCACGTCTCATGAAATGGGATGCGCGTGCAAAAGCGGGGTAGCAAAAAACATTTTAACATACTAGTATGCGCCCCCTATACATGCACAAGCGAAAAGGATCTCACAAACTTGTGCAATATGCTTGCAACATGGAATTAGGCAACCCACATATGTCCAGGCTACTGCCACTCCCTGGTCTTATGGACCATTTCAAAACTTACAAGTAGATTTCGCTGATTTACTGCCTAGCAAATGGTTCAAGCATGTCCTTGTCATTGTGTGTTGCTTCAGTGGGTGGACAGAAGCTTCCCACACAAGAAGAGCAGATGCAGGCTCTGCAGCAAACACAGTAACGACTGAATGGATTCCACGATTTGGCCTACCGCTTACAATACATTCAGATCAGGGACCGCATTGTACTTCTCAAATCCAAAAGATTTTTAGCAAAGCTTTAGGACTTTCAGGCCAATTTCATACACCCTATCATCCAGCAAACTCAGGGAAGGTACGACGCGTTAACCGAGATATTTAAATTACCCAAACTTAGTAAGCCGACGTAACTTTCTGGCCCTGACATTCTTCCGATTGTGCTACTGCACCTCAGGAACATGCCTAATATAAAACATGGCCCTACGCCATGTGACATTTTATTTGGTAGACCTATGAATGTGGGTTTAACCCCTGTCCAAGAGATTAAAGCAGTAGATCTGTTAGAAGGTCATGACAGTGTGTTCAGTTATAGCAAAGGACTCATGAAGACTGTCACAACTTTGTTTCCACAGGTCATTGCCGCTTTACACATTCCAACTGCTGTTCCCTGCCATGGTTTGACCCCTGGTGATTGGGTCCGAGTAAAGGAATTTCCCCAAAAGGACTGCCTGCAACCTGGACGGACTGGACCCCATCCAGTCTTGCTCGCCACTAATACTGCCGTAAAGGTGGATGGAAATTCCGCCTGGATACATGCATCTCATTGCAGAAGGACATTAATGCCAAAGAAAGAAGAAGAAATCAACCCAAAACCAGCCCAGTCGCAATTAGATCCCACTCAAACGGAAACTGAGGAATAAGGTCTGCAAGAAACGAATGAGGATACCCCTCACCTTGCTGAGCCCCCTCACAACTATAACCTTTGTCCTAGAAGACAAGCCAAGGAAAGGTAACTGATCACTGTTATTTATGTCGAGGTGAACTCATAGACAATGAAACCCCGAAGTATTGTCTGCAGAGGCAAGCCAAGCAATGCTTGCCACCATGACGGCTAAGTTCGTTATGGCTGCAGTGCTACTTAATTTAGCCGTATTAGGTGCCTCTAACGTATACCTAGGTCTGCTGCAGAAGGTATCAGTAGCCCGACACGTCGCAGATTGCTGGGTGTGTGGTCTTAGTCCTAGGGCTTGTAGCAAAGGGTTCCTTATGATACCTCGCCCCTTGCGTGTAGAAAACTGTGCAGTGGGCAGACCCAAACGATGCCACTTGGACTGATGCAAAGTACCTTTCGGTGATTCTGTTACAGGGAGAATTGTGTTGGGCACGCAACTCCTCCCAGCCAAATTTTGATTCCGTGGGAAACAGTAGCTGTTAACATTTTGATACGGGACGAGGAGTGCGGATGAACAATCATACTACAGAGAGAACGTGGTGCCAAAGTTTTCATGGATGGTATGGACCCAATAACTGCACTAGCAATGAAGTGGTCACATGTCACCATATTGGAATGTTTAAATTTAGGAGGGCATTGCTATAGACATGGCACCATAAAGTCAGCATCTCCTGACAGTTTGGAAAGGCCGTCTCCTATTGGAGCTCAGTTTACCCGAGACTGTTATGAAGGCTCTTTCAGTAATAACCAGGCCCTGCCAGGAACCTACCAGGTGTGCGGGACTAAAGTCTACCATCAGGTACTGCCACAGTGGTCCGGATACTGTTATGTCGCCTGACTAACCCCTCCAGTCTGAGCTAGAAACGTTCTGCCTCCAGGGCATCCCCGAAATGAAATAGAAAGCCCCGAGCAAGCAGATTGAGAACAGCATGTGCTAGCTACCCTTGAAACTTATACAAATCCTTTCACCTTGGGACAATTACTAGGCTGTTCTGTAGCAGGAATAAGTCCACCAATTACCGAGCCGGCGATCTCCTGTTTGGGGAGACATGCCGTACGACTACAAGCGGCAGTCGAAATATGGGCGCTAGAAACTGAAACTGCCACAGCCAGTCTGGGAAACGCTATGAAGAGCATAGGCCGACATCAAGATACTTTACGACTACTGCTTATGCAGAACCGATTAGCCCTAGACTATGTTTTAGCATCGGAAGGGGATGCCCGCGCTGCAATAGGCCAATAAGTGTTGCCCTTATGTAAATAGTACCTTTGAATTAGTAGAAAATCAAGTTAATAATGGGATGCTTCATGCTGCAAAAGCTGCTGAAGCAGCCTTTGTTCCCAAAGATTATTCAGTACACTGGTTGGAGTGGTTAGATCCTAGGGGATTATTCCAAGGTCTGCTTGGGAAAATAATATCTGCTTTGTGTATGGTTTATATTTTAGGGTTAAGTTTGTATGTGATTGTGCAACTAGTTTTCTACTGCACAAAGTTGTGTGTTAGAAAGGCTGAACACACTATCTCATCTGGGGCCAAAGATACGATTGGAAACATGGTGTTAGAACTGAACAATAATGAAATAGAGCAAGAGAAACTATGGACAGACCTGTGCCAAATATAAATATAGTGATGCTCCTTTGGAAGGAGCAAAGGGGGGAAATGAACGGGAAAACAATATGGTTCCAGTCTGCTATTTTGCTAGTCAGCGAGTCATGTAGCCCGGTCATGACTTTGCTGTTACAGACTGGTTTAAAGTGGCGTGTGTCTCCAGGAACAAGTTGACGACATGCGCAGACCTGTCTGTGTCGTGGCTCAGGTCGATCGGTTATTACTGTTGCTATGCTTATGACGTCACGATTTCTATAGAACCCACGTACTGCCTGTGTTCAGAATCGGGCCTCATGGCAAAATTCTGGTTTTGTGTATGCCGCTGACCAGGAAGGCTTTCTTTACTAAGCTATGATTTTACACTTCAGTGGCCTTGTTCATTAGAGCCTCTGGCCAATGAACCACGGGACAAAGTGTTCCCCCACAGACCTGTTGTCTGACCCTGATGCAGACCGGCACACTGATTTTATTTGTTCACCCATTCTGTCCCCCTAGTAGTTGGTGTCACCATAACTAGCCCTGGATTCCTTTCCGAATCGGTTGCGTAACCCTAGCACTCAGCTTATCCCTAACCGGACCCAGATTTTGTTGTGAATACGTTCTCCAATCCTAGCATTCGGTGTAAGCCTTACAGGATACGGATTCATTTGTGGACCTGTTTCCTAATTGTAGCACGCAGCGTAACGCTCAGTTGACCTGGATTCATTTGTTGACCTGTGCTGTACCCATAGGTCTTGGCACTGTAGGAGAAGAAAACCCCCGGCCTTAAGCTGTTTGTAAGGAGTGCTTGGTTGAATTCTCAAGAACTACGGAGCAGACTTACGATGTGAATAGGTCAACCCATAATGTCCCCAGGCTTGCACTTTGCCGTGTTGGCAGGTTCCGGGTTCCACCTAGTTGTCTATTCAACTCGTTATGTCTTCTCTCATGTGACCTGCCCTTGAAACCAACATATAAAAGGTTTGCTTTGATTGCATGCCGTGGACAGGCCCAGTGCCTCCCTCCTGCAGCTGCTTGTTCGCGAAGGTGTGTGACAACGTTGTGATGAAATAACAGAGCGACGCTTGTTTCTTCCACAGCATTACCCCTTGCTGGCCTTGGATTAATTTCTGACTCTGTTCCCTCACCCTATCACTTGGCGTCAGTCTAAATGGCTCTGGATTAGTTTGTGCACCTGTGCCCTCACCCTAGCACTCGGTGCAACCCATACTGGGCCTGGATTCATTTCTGAGTCAGAGCCCTGATCCTAGCACTTAGCCTAATCCTAACTGGATCGGCAGTTGTTTCGAGATATGTTCCCTAACCCTAACTGTTCCCCTAACCCTCCCTGGACTGTGATTCATTTCGGGACCCGTTCTGTCCCAGTAGCACTTGGCCTAACTGTAGCTGTTCCAGGAGTCACTTCAGAATCTGGTCCCTAACCCAAGCACTTGGCCTGACCCTAACTGGCCTCAGATTTGTTTCTGAATGCGTCCCGTAACTGTACTGCTCGTCGTAACCCTAACTCGACGTGGATTTGTTTTTGAATATGTTCCCTACCCGTACCACTCGTCGTAACCGTAACTGGCTCTGGATTTGTTTGTGACTAAGTTCCCTAACCGTAGCACTTGCAGTACCCCTCACTGGACCGGGACTCATCTCTGAAGATGTTCCCTAACCCTAGCCCTCAGCCTCACAGTAATTAATCCAAGGCCAGCAAGGGGTAACGCTGTGGAAGAAACAAGCGTCGCTCTGTTATTGACACAGATTTACTCGTGGACCCGTGCTGTCCCCTTAGCACTTGGCCTAACCCTAACTGGCCCTGGATGCATTTGTGGATCTGTTCCCTAACCCTAGCCCTTGGCACAAGCCTAACAAACCCTGGAATTGTTTATGAGTCTGTTCCCTAACCCTAGCACTCAGCGTCACCCTAAGTAGCCCCTGACTCATTTCTGCATCTGTGCTGTAACTGTAGCATTTGCTGTAACCGTCATTGTACTTGGAGTCATTTCTAAATCTGTTCCCTAACGCTAGCCTTCGGCCTTGACTTGGATTCGTTTGCGGGCCTATTCTGTCCCGCTAGCCCTCGGCCTAACCCTAACTGGCCCTGGACTTATATGTTGACCCGTTCTGTGCCCCTAGCACTTGGCCTAACCCTAACTGCCCCGAATTCATGTCTGAATCTGTCCTAATCCCAGCACTTGACGTCATGCTTCCTAGGCCTGACTTCATTTCTGAATCTGTCCCTGGACCCTAGCACTCAGCCTGACCCTACCTGGCCCTGGAGTCATTTGCGGACCTGGTCCCTAACCGTAGCGCTTTCCCTACCCCTAACGGGGCACGGATTCATCTCGGAACACGTTCCCTACCCCTAGCAACTGGTGTAACCGCAATTGGCTCCAAAGTCCTTTCTGAATCTGTTGCCTAACCCTAGCATTTGGTGGAACCCTAGCTCAATCTGGATTCGTTTCTGAATATGTTCCCAAACTGTAACACTCGGTGTAACCATAGCTGGGCCAGGATTTGTTTTGGAATGCGTTCCCAAAGCGGGGCACTTGTTGTAATGGTACCTGGACTGGGGTTTGTTTCTGACTCTGTTCTCCACCCCTAGCACTTGGCCTAAGCCTCAGTGGCCCGAAAATCATTTTTGAATCTGTCCCCTTCACCCTAGCAAGTGGCCTAACCCTAAGTGGCTGTGAATTCGTTTTGGAATCCGTTCCCTAACCCTACCACTTGGCCTAACTCTAATGGGGTGCAGATTAACTTTTGAATCCATTGCCTAACACTTGGTGTATCTCTAAGTCGGTCTTGATTTGTTTCTGAAATTGTTCACTAACCCTAGCACTCGGCGTAACCGTGACCTGGGCCGGAGCCATTTATAACTCTGATCCCTAACCTTAGCCATCGGCGTAACCCTAACGGGCTCTGGATTCTTTTGCGAAGATGTTGCCGAACCCTAACACTTGGTCTACCACTAAATGGACTCGGAGTGGCTTCTGGACCCGTTCTGTCCTCCTAGCACTCGGCCTTAGCCTAAGTGGCCCCGGATGTATTGGTGGCTGTGTTCTGTCTCCCTAGCAGTAGGCCTAGCTGTAACTGGCTTTGGATTAATTTTGGAATCTGTTGTCTAGCTGTAGCACTTGGCCTAACCCTAAGTAGCCCCGGAATCATTGTTGGATCTGTTCCCTAACCCTCGGACTTGGCGCAACCCTAACAAGCCCTGGATTCATTTATGTGTTTGTTCCCTAACTCTAGTTCTCGGTGTAACTGTCACTGGCTCTGGAGGTGTGTCTGCGTCTGTTCCCTAACCCTCACATTTGGTGTAACCGAGTGGACTTAAAGGTAACTGTAGCTCTGTAACAAGGCCTGGATTCATTTCTGAATCCGTTCTCTGATTGTCGTACCTGGGCCAACCCGAACTGTCTCTGGATTCGTTTCTGCATCCGTTTCCTAACCCTAGCACTCGGGGTAATGCTAAGTGGACCCGGATTTGTGGTTGAATCTGTTCCCGAACCCTAGGAGTTGGCCTACTGTTATCTGGCCCTGAACTTGTTTGTGGACCTGTTTCCTAACCCTAGTACTGTGAGCAACTGTAAGTGCACCCGGCTTCATTCGTTGACATGTATTGTCCCTGCTAGCACCTGGCGTAACTCTACACGGCCCCGGGTTCATTTCTGAATCCGTTCCCTAACCCCCGCACTCGGCGTAAGCGTAACTGGACTTGGATTCGGTTGTGAATCCGTTCCCTAACTCTAGCCCTTGGCGTAACCCTAACTGGCCCTGCATTCATTTCTGAATATGTTCCCTAACGGTAGTCGTCTGCGTAACCGTAACTGGGCCTGGATTTGTTTGCGGACCCGTTCTGTCCCCACTAGCACTCGGCGCAACCCCAACTGGGGCTGGATTAATTTTTTAATCTGTTCTGCAACCCTACCACTTGGCGTAACCCTTACCAGCCCCCGATTTTGTTTCTGAATCCATTCCCCAACCCTAGCACTTGGCGTAAGCCTAACTGGACACGGAACCATTTGCGGACCTGTTCCGTAACCGTAGCACACAGCGTAACCCTAAGCGGACCTGGATTCATGGGTGGACTTGTGCTGTCCCCCTAGGACTTGGTGCTGTTGGAGAAGACAACTCCAGGCCTTAATATGTTTGCCAGGAGTGTTTTGTGGAATGTTCCTTAGCCACTGAGCAGACCTATGTTGTCAACAGGTCTACGCGTAATTTTCCTATGTGGGCAGTTTGCCGCATTTGCGGGTTCTCGGTTCCAACTAGTTCTGTGTTCAACTTGCTATATCTTCTGTCATGTGACTTGCAATTGACACATTTAAAAGGTTTGCTTTGATGGTATGTGGGGGACAGGCTCAGTGCTTCCCTCCTGCAGCTGCTTGTAAACAAAGGTCTCTGACGACTTTGTGACTAAAGAGCAGTGACGTTTGTTTTCTCCTGTATTCTTGGTGCTGTGAGGCGTGGATGGCCACGCCTGGCTGTGAGTACTGTGATCCTTGTGGACCCTTCCCCTCTGATTCCCCAGGCACCAAATCAAGGTAAGAGCCCTTTTGAAATCTCTAAAGGGGTTATTGGTGGAGGACTGTCTGTGTGGGTCGGGAAACCAGCTCAAGCTTACGTGTTCTGCACTTGTGAAACAATCTTCACACTGCAGCCTTTGTTTGTATGTAGGAACGTAGCTTAACATTAAAAGGGTACTAAAAAAGTCTAGAGTTAGGAATAGAGAAAGCTGGGGAATAGTGTGGATGTTTTCCCTGGTATTGTTGACCAAGACTGGGACTACATATATATTGTTGAGTGCTGTGCCTTAGTGCCAAAGTTCCTTTGAATGAATGAAGATGAGTCGCTGACCAGCTCTTAGACTACGGTTGGGTCTAGCCATCCCAAGGCTGTCTAGAAAGGCAGAGTTGGAAGCAAGGGGGCCCAACTGGAACCTGGTGACCCAGTGGACAGCTTTATCCTTTCCCCATCCATGGAAATTTTCCAGGTAAGTGGTGGTTCAGTGGTGAGCATGTAAGAGAGATCCTGAAGGACCTGTGCCTTGACCTAAAAAATTACTGGCTTGTATAAGACACTGTTTCTAGTAGACCTTTAGTCACCCCGGCCCCTGTCCTTCTCCTGAATTTGTTAGCTCCCCTTCAATGGCCAAAACCTTCTGTACCACCGTCATAATCAGATAATGATTATAAACCCGTGGCCAGACCCCCTATCCCACCTGATCCGTTCATTCCTGTGCCGGCAGGGAACTCGGGAAATCATGGGAAGGCATCACCCCGACTGCCTCCCGGGGAGCACCCAAGTCATGAGCCTGTAGATAAATCAAGGCATCCCCCTCCAGGATCACCTTCCCTGAACAGTGATCCAACTCCCATAGTTATTTGTACCCAACAACGAGTACCTGCCTCTAGCCTTCTGGTTCCCCTAAAACCCCCAGGCTCGCAGATGATCCTGAAGTAGTCCTAAGGTGCTTCAAACCATTTGCATGACTTATCGCCCCTCCTGGACAGGTGTCACGCAGCTTCTCAAAAGCCTACGAACCTCAGATGAGAAGATCCAAGTACTACGCCACACTGACCAATTTCTAGCCAATCAGCAGCATCCAAACCACTCCATGCCTAATGGCATACCTAGGCAAGATCCAAACTATAATGAGAACCAGGAAGAGGGACCGAATGCCATACGTATACCAAAAAGGACTTAAAAAAAAGAAAAGGGGAGGCAGGAGACACAACTGCAGACTGGTCCAAAGTGACAGCTACTGTTCAGGGGCCAGAAGAACACCCTTCAGACTACTTTAAAAGGCTCTGTAAAGTTAGATGTCAGTATGGAAACATGGACCCCGAGACACCTGCCACTTTGCCCGTGTTAAGACTTGTATTCCTAAGTCAGGCTAGCAAAGATATTAGGAAGAAGTTCCAACATGAGACTGAGAGTGTTGAGACTAAATCCATGGCAGAAATCTTAGCCATTGCTACTGAAACTGTTAATGGAAGGGAAGTAAAAAGGAAGGATGAAAAACAACAGGTGCCGAAGAACCAGTCTTCTGAGATCAGTAAGCTGCCTGCAGGTTACTTCTCTACACAATTAGATCCCGTGGCAAAGGGGGGAGTAGGCTGCCTTTGCGCAGTGGCAGCAGCTGCACGAATAGTTGAGAGAGCCCAGGAATTAGTCCTCGGATACCCCCTTATCCTAAAGGCTCCACACGCAGTAGCCCTCCTCCTGCCGAAAAATACTCAACATTTTTCTCATAACAGACTGACCATATAGGAAACCACACTTTGAATGGCTGCAAACCTGGTCATAGAGAGATGCAATACACTGAATCCGGCTACCTTATTATCTGTACCTAGCGACGGGGAACCAGACTCCCACGATTATCTTCAAGTTGCAGCATTTTTAGACAACCCCAGGGCAGATCTCAGTGACTTCCTCTTAGACAACCGTGACTTAACTGTTTTCTGCAAATAGCTCGTCAAAAACAGGCAATGGAGCTAGAAACCCCGGTTATGCAGTAGTAACTCCATTTGAAGTACTTGAAGCTGAACCACTGCCTGAGCAGCTTGGCGCGGTAGTGGACTGTGGCTTCCAACTTGTGCTGTGCCCTGGTCCCTCAACAGGCTGCCTTTGCTTTTTCTCGGAGCAAAATGCCAAAAGGTCTCGCACGTGTACTGTGACACAGGGAAGAGTACAATTGCTTGTTTCTTGAGAGCTATATAGAATGATAGGCAGGATGTGTATTACTGCAAAAGTGTGTCTCAAGGTGTGACCTTCTGAATGTCCTGGAATGGTTTCTCTTTAGTGAGATTAACATTTTTCTTTACTTTCTGTACCTGACCTTTTGTGAGGGAAACTAGTTAAGAAGGACAGGATAGGGCAATTGCCAGACGGAAGGATAGTGCTACATAAAGCAGCCCTTTAACCTTATGTACAACAACTGTACTGAAGCAAGCATTTATGTTGCCAAAAACTTGCTGCTATCACTAATAGACTGTTGTATGCGCCCAGAGCCTACCAGGAAGCAAGAAGAATACAAATATCTAGCAAAATTAATCAGAACCGAACCACACAGAAATTTACATACCGAAAAGTGTCTTCCAAAATTCCCTCTGGACAATTTGAGCACAGGGGGGACCTGTGGTGAGCATGTTTGTTATTACCGTGAATTAGGATAGGTTAACACCAATTTAGATTATTAAGATGTATGAGCTTTGCAGCTGAATACAAGGCATGTCCTGTGGCCTAGCCATGCTGCTGAGCACAAGGCAGAATGATAGCTATGCCTTTGCTTGTGTCAAGTAATCATGTTAACTGTGTTAACCATTTCCTGAGTAAAATGCAGCAAGTGGATTGGTGTCTGTGTGCTGTAAACCAGATACAGCAAGGAACAAGTTAACACAAAGAAGCCATTGTTCTAAGAACAGTGGTCGTGTCCTTAGGAAGTATCTAGTACTGTGCAAGTGCCTGCTAACCTATCCTACTGTTACTGTTACTTAACTTTTAGCTTTTAGAAAGGGCTAGGTCAGCAAAATAGAAATATGCCGTCACGAAGATTTGCGGAGCACCGCCCAAGTGTTGCTTTTGATAACCCTGTAGTCTTGCCTTGCTGTAAAAAGTATAAAAGACCGCGCCACCCTTAAGGGGGGGCCATTTTGCCTTTTGCTGGCTTTAGGGTCTTTGCTTGAGCTAATACACAGCTGTCAATTCTTTACCTGCGTTGTCTGGTCCCTATCCCTATTGCAGCTAGACAACGAACTCTAGCGAGTTTTCTCCCACCACAGTTGGTGTTCCAAACCTTCTGATATTAGCATCCATTCAGCAGATGATCTTGTGTTCTGTGGTGCATTCTTTTCCTACAAGTGTTCCTTTGGTTGCTATGCAACTGGCACATGAGTACATCCCACCAAAGGTGCAACAGTTGTGTCTAATGTGATACTGGGTCAATTGCGATTAGTCTTTCAATTGTTGTGCAGGGACCATTGAAAGACACTCTAGCTAAAGGACAATATTCAATGCCTTGCAGGATGCCTAAGTCCAAATGTTCTCACAGTGGCCCATTTTGCAGTTGGTTAGCCAATGCATGTTGACCAATCTTATCAGTTATACTAGAAGTACAAAATGGGGCAATGTAGAAGAAATCCCCAGGCCTTAATATGGTTTTAAGCAGTGCTTTGTGGAATTTTCCCTAATGACTGAGCAGACCTCTGAGGTTAGTAGGGCAACCCATAAGTGTCCTGTGTTTGCAGGTTTGAGGTTCCAACTAGTTCTCTGCTCATCCTTCTTACATCGTTTGTCAACTGACATGACATCGAAACATCTAAAAGGTGTGCTTTGATTTTCTGCGGTGATGTTGACTACCTCTGCTGCAGTGGCTTGTGAACAAGGGTGTCTGACAACTTTGGGACTACATAACAGAGTGATGCTTGTTTTTTTCCACAGCGTTACCCCTACCCGGACCTGGATGGAGTTCTTAATTTGTTCTGTAATCCTAGCACTCGGCCTAACCCTACGTGGGCCTGGATTCATTTCGGAGTCTGTGGTGTCACCGTTGGGATACCTCCTTAGTGGACCCGGATTCATTTGTGGACTTGTGCTGTCCCCCTAGAACTTGGTGTAACCCGAAGCGTCTGTGGATTCAGTAGTGGCCCCATTGTGTCCCCCCTAGCACTAGGCCTAACTCTAACTGGCCTGGGATTAATTTCGGCACCTGTGGTGGAACCCAGGAGTGGGTGTTAACCTGAACGGGCCTTAGATTTATTTCAGAATCTGTGCCCTAACCCTAGCACGTGGTGTAACCCTAACTGGGCCCGGAGTCATTTGTGTCCCCGGTCTGACCCTCTAGCACTTGGCATAAACCCAACTGCACCCGGATTCGTTTGTGGACCTGTTCCCTAACGCGAGCACTTGGTGTAACCCTCGCTGGCCCGGCATTCATTTGTGGGCCTGTTCTGTCTGTGTAGCACTTGGCCTACCCCTAACGGAGCCTGGAATCATTTCTGAATCTGTTCCCCGAAGATAGCAGTTGGTGTAATGCTAAGTGGGTTGCATTCATTTGTAATCCTGTGTCCGAAGGCAAGCACTTTGTGTAACCGTCCGTGAGGCTGGATTCATTTGTGGACCCTTGCTGTCCACCTAGCACTTAGTGCAACCCTAAGTGGCTCTGGATTGGTATCTGAATCTGTTCTCCAACCGTAGACCTTGCCCTCACTGTAACTGGCCCCAGATTCATTGGTGCACCTGGTCTGTCTGCTTAGCATGTGGCGCAACTCTAAGTGGCCCTGGATGCATTTCTGAACCTGTTCCCTAAGCCTAGCACTTGGTGTAACCCTAACTGGAGTTGGATACAGTTTTGGACCGGGTCTGTCCCCCTAGCACTCGGCCTAAACCTAATTGGGCCCAGATTTGTGTGTGGACCCGTTTCCTAACCGTAGCACTCGGTGTAACCCTAACTGGCCCTGGATTCATTTGTGGACCTGTTCTGTCTCCCTAGCACTCGGTGCAACGGTAAGTGAGCCTGTACTCATTCTGGAATCTGTTCTAACACCGTAGCAGTTGATGTAACGCTCACTGTGCCTGGATTTGTTTCCGAATCTGTTTTCTAACCCAAGCAGTCAGTGTAACCGTACGTGGACCCCGATTCATATGTGGACCCCTGCTGTCTACCTAGCGTTTGGTGCAACCCTAACTGGCCCTGGATTTATTTGTGCATCTGGTCCCTCACCCTAGCAGTTGGCGTAACCGTAAGTGGCTCTGGAAGGACTGGTGCACCTGTGCTGTCTGCCTAGCACTTTGTGTAACCGTAGGTGGCCCTGGATGCATTTGTGACTGTGTTCCCTATGCTTTGCACTTGGTGTAACTGTAACTGGGCTTGCAAACCTTTGTGGACCCATTCGGTCCCCCTAGCACTTGGCGCAATCCTAACTGGGCCTGCATTTCTTTCTGAATCTGTTCCCTAACCCTGGGTAAGCTTCTGAATATGTTCCTTAACCCTAGAATTTGGTGGAACCCTACCTGTATCCAGATTCATTAATGAATCTGGTCCCTAACCCTAGCACTTGGCCTAACTGTAACTGGGCCTGGATTCATTTCTGAATATGTTCCCTAATGCGAGCAGTTGGCGTAATCCTAAATGGGCCGGGATTTGTTTATGGACCTGTTCCCTAACCCTAGCACTCGCCATAAGCCTAACTGGCCCTGGATTCATTTTGGGATCTGTTCCCTAGCCCTAGCATGTGGTGAAACCCTAACTGGACTCGGATACATGTGTGGACCCGGTCGGTGCCTCTAGCACCGGCCATAACTCTAACTGGGCCCAGAATAATTTCGGAATCTGTTCCCTAACCCTAGATTTTGGTGCAACTCTAACCGTATGTCAGTTCATTCCCGCCAAATGTGTTCCCTGACTGTAGCACTCGGCGTTACCCTAACTGGACCTGGATTTGTTTGTGGACCTGTTCTCTAACCGTAGCACTCGGTGTAACTGTAAGCAGACCTGGATTCATTTGTGGACCTGTTCTGTGTGCCTAACACTTGCCCTAACCCTAACTGAGCCTGGATTAATTTCTGAATCTGTTCCCCCACCCTAGCAGTTGGTGTAAAGCTAAGTGGGTCTGGATTCATTTCTAATTCTGCTTTGCAACCCTAGCACTTGGTGTAACCCAAACTGCACCTGGATTTGTTTGTGGACCCGTTCTGTAACCCTAGCACTTGGTGTTATCCTACCTGGCCCTGGATTCATTTGTGGACCTGTTCTGTGTGGCTAGCACTTGGCCTAACCCTAAGTGAGGCAGGAGTAAGTGTTGGGTCTCTTCCCCCACCCTAGCAGTTGGTGTAATGCTACCTTGGCATGGATTCATTTGTGATTTTGTGTCCTAACCAAACCACTTGGTGTAACTGTATGTGGAGCTTGATTTATTTGTGGACCCTTGCTGTCCACCTAGCAGTTGGTGTAACTGTATTTGGCCCAGGATGCATTTGTGGAATATTTCGGTCAACCTAGCACTTAGCGCAACCCTAAGTGGCCCTGGATTTGTGTCTGAATCTGTTCCCTAACCTTAGCACTTGGCCTAAGTGTAAGTGGCCGCGGATTCACGGGCGCACCTCTGATGTCTGACTAGCACGTGGAGTAAACTTAAGCGGCCCGGCATGCATTTCTGCGTCTGTTCCCCACCCCTAGCACTCGGTGTAACCGCAAGCGGAGCTGGATACATTTGTGGACCCGTTCTGTCTCCGTAGCACTTGGCTTAACCGTAACTGGGCCCGGACGCATTTCTGAAAACGTTCCCTAACCCTAGCAGACAGTGTAACCGTAACTATATGTGGATTCATTTTGTAATCTGTTCCCTAACCCCGGCACTCTAACTGGGCCCGGATTCGTCTGTGGACCTGTTCCCTAACGCTAGCATTCGTAGTAACCTTAACTGGCCTTGGAATCATTTGTGGACCTCTTGTGTCTGCCTAGCACTTGGCCTAAGCCTAAGTATGCCTGCATTCATTTCTGATTTTTTTTTGTAAGCAAAGCACTTGGTGTAAGCCCAAGTGGCCCCGGATTCATTTGTGAATCAGGTGCCTCACGATAGCACTTAGCCCAATCCTAAGTGGCCTTGGGTTCATGGGTGCACCTGTTCTGTCTGCTTAGCATTCGGTGTCACCCAAAGTGGCCCTGGAGGCATTTCTGAATGTGTTCCATAACCTTAGCACTCGGTGTAACTATAACTGGACTTGGATACATTAGTGGACCAGTTCTGTTCCCCTAGCATGTGGGCCAAGTCTAACGGCCTGGATTCGTTTCTGAATCTGTTTCCTAACCCTAGCACTTGACCTAACCCTAACTGGGCCCAGATGACTTTCTGAATAATTTCTGTAACCCTAGAATTGGTTGTAATCATACCTGTATTTGGATTCATTTATGAATCTGTTCCTGAACCTTCGCACTCGGTCTAACCCTAATTGGCCCTGGATTTGTTTTGGTAGCCTTTCCGTCAATCTAGCACTCGGTGCAGCCCTCACTGGCCCTGGACTCATTCCTGAATGTGTTTTGTAACCCTACCAGTGGGTGTAGCCATAACTGGACTTGGATACATTTGTGGACCTGTTCTGTCCCCCTAGCACTTGCCCTACGCCTAACTGGGCCTTGATTTGTTTGTGGACCCATTATGTAACGGTTCCACTTGGCATAACCCTCTGTGGGCCTGGATTCGGTTGTGGACCCACTCCCTAACCCTAGTACTTGGTCTAAGCCAGACTGGGCCTGGATTGGCTTGTGGACCCATTTCATAACCCTAGCACTTGGTCTAACCCTAACTGGGCCTGGACTGATTTTGTAATACGTCCCCTAACCCTAAAATTTGGCGCAACTGTAACTGTATTTGGATTTGTATCTGAACCCGTTGCCCTAACTTCAGCACTTGGCCTAACCCGAACTGGACCCAGATGTGTCTGTTGACAGGTTTGGTAACCCTAGCAACTGGTGTCACCGTAAATGGCCCAGGATTCATTTGTGGGCCTGTTCTGTCTGCGTAGCATTCGGCCTAAATCTAACTGAGCCTGGATTAATTTATGAATCTCTTTCCCCACTGTAGCAGTAGGTGTCAACGTACCTGGGTGTGGAATCATTTTTGAATGCGTTTCCTAACCCAAGCACTTGGTGTAAGCCTGTGTGGTGCTGGAATTGATTTGTGGACCCTTGCTGTTCACCTAGCACTTGGCCTTATCATAAGTGGCCTTGGATTCATCGGTCTACCTGTTCCGGCCGCCTAGCACTCGGTCTAACCCTACATGGGGCCAGATTCATTTATGAGTCTGTTCCGCAACCCTAGCACTCGGGCTAAGCTTACCTGGGTTTGGATTCTTTTACGGCCTTGTTGTCTCTGCGTAGCACTGGGCGCAGCCCTACCTGGGGCTGGATTCATTTCTTAATATGTTCCCTAACTGTAGCAGTTGGTGTAACCCTAATTGGATGTGGATGCCAGTCTGAATCTGTTCCTTAAGTCTTGTACTTGGCCTAACCCTAAGTGGTCTTGGAGTCCTTTGTGGAGCTGTTTGCTAGCTGTAGCATTTGGTCTAACTGTAAGTGGGTCTGGATCCTTTATTGAATCCATTCCGTAAGGGCATTGCTTGGTGTAACAGTAACTGGGTCTGGCTTCATTTGTAGAATTGTGGTCTCGGCCTAGCTGTCGGTGTCACTCTAAGTAGGCCTGGATTCAGGTCTGAATTTGTTCCCTAATCTTGGTACTTGTTGTTCCTGCTTACTGGACCCCGGTGTATTTGAGGCCCTGTTTTGTTCCCCCAGCACTCGGCATAATTGTAACTGGCCCTGGAATCATTTCTAAATCAGTTCCCTAACCGTGGCACTTGGTGGAACTGTAAGTGGTTGTGGAGTTGGTTGTGGACCTGTTCTGTTCCATAGCACTTGGTGTCACCCTTAAGTGGACCTGGAGTAATTTCTGAGTCACATGTAGCAAGACCTATGGTTTGTTAAAAGTAATATTTCTGGAAAGCAAATATGCGTTCCCTCCCCTTCTGCAACCATGTCTGACCTAGACAGAGATAGATATACTTTTAGCTATAGGGCATACAGAGGTACCACTTTTTGCTAGCAACTTGGATATTGAACGAGAGACAGTTATAGGTTGTCCATTAGTGGTGTATTAATGGACAAGCTTATACAGCAATAGAAATTAGTAAGCATAAAGGAGAAATGTGTTTGGAAATGTAAGAATTTTACAATACCGATATGAAACATTTTTTTCTGGGTTTGGCCTGTGTTGCTTGTACTGTATATCATTGGGAGATGTGATGGGGAGAGAGACAATGCTAGAATGAGTCTTGACATATGAGTCTGTGTACCTGTGCCAGGTAAATTGGGTCCCTGATGAATCAGAACGGTTGATTAAGATTCAATGGTAGCAGGTGTGTGCAGAATGGCCTGTCATGACTGGGTCCTGACCTTGCATGGATTCACCCAGGAACCACTGATGTCACCCAGCAGGAGAGAGAAGACCTGCATTTGAAAAATTAAAGTCTGTGCAGGAGGAGAAACGGTACACTTGTATGCTGTCAGTACAGAAACGCGAGCAGCAGCCGGTTCCTTCACCAGCGGCCTTGCCGGGTTTTGCAGCGGCTCCGCAGCCGGTTCCCTCCCCCGCTCTCCTACCGGCTCGCGTCGGCTCCGGCTCCGCAGCTGGTGTTCTCGTGGCGGCGGCTGTCGCCGCTCCCGGCGCTGCTGCAGCTTTGTCTGGCCGAGGTGGAGAAACCCCGTGCGTGCCCGCCGGGGACCTCGGGCTTCCCCGCGGGCTCCGTCTTCTCCTGCAGCCTCCCGGCGCTGCTTCCGGGGCCGCACTTTATTCCCGCGGGGAGGCGTTTCTCGCGGCCGTCACCCGCTCTCAGCTGGATGTGAGCGTGGCTGACAAAAGGCACGGGGGATTTCCCGGCGTGCGCGTTTCTGCGGTCCGTGGCTCCTGTAAGGGGTAAGTAAGTGCTTCCTTTTTCGTTGCCTTTGCGCTGGGGGTTTCCTATAGCCCCGATGTCCCTGGGACCGACAGGGACTGAGGAGATGAGCTTCATGTCATGTATCCGGTTGAGAGGCTGTGGTTATAACCCTGTTTGGACAGCAGCGAGGTGAAGGAGAGATATAGTGGGAAATGAGTATCAAGTTACAGCCTGGGACAGTTAGGAAGACAGTTTACCTGCAGACGGATTGTCTGTTAGAGGAGCTCAGGGCTTGCATCAAGGTGGCTCTAATGCTCTGTGCCATTGTGTACGTGTTTGCCTTGGAGTAGTTTGGCAGTGTTGTACTATCTCCTGTGTTTAATGCTACCACTGTGATTTGCCAACCTGAGTGGGGTCAGGTTTGATGGTATTACAAACGTTCCCTGTAATAATTTGAAGCATCATTCTGTCTCTCTGTGTAGTGCAGCTGGCACCCGTGTTAAGTAGGGTTGTAATATCGTATGGCTTTGTACTGCCTTTGTCTTGTCATTATTTGGTGCTTTGCTCAGTTTGGCCTTTGCTGCTGTTCCCTTTCGTTGCCTTTGGGTGCTGTCCCGTGACTTTGTGGGGTGCATTTGTATGTTTCGAGCGTCTCTCTGCTGCCTGTTTGCAGCTGCTGTGGTTAGGGTTGTGGTGGTGGGAATGTTTCCAATTTGGAGCACCTAATGTTGCAAAGTGTAACTTTGGTAGCTGCTGCAGAGCCATGCTGTGTCTTCTCCGAACCCAGAGGGCCTGGGTAAGAGACAGATTTTCCCTTAGTCCCAGTGTCCATGTCAAGCAGGTTCCTTTCGAGTTGTGCTGCAGCTCTGGTCGGAGTTGTGTTCTCTGTGCTGGGGTGCGTTTTGGTTCTGTAGGCTTTGGACATTGGCTTTCAAGTACTTGAGGTCACTTTAAGCTGTCATTACTGTTTAGCCCTGTGGTGGGAGAAACCTCCCTAAGGTCTGTTGTCTAGCTGTAATTTGACTGACAGACAACGCGGGTAAAGAAAGACAGCTGTTTATTTGCTCGAGCAAAGACCATCAAGCCAGCAAAAGGCAAATTGGCCCCCCCTCAAGGGTGAGGCGATCTTTTATACTTCTTACAACAAAGCAAGACTATATGGTTAACAAAAAGCAATACTTGGGGCGGTGCTCTACAAAGCTTTGTAACAGCAGATTTCTATTAAGCTGAACTAGCACTTTTTAAAAGCTAAAAGTTAAGTAACAGTAACATTATGTTAGCAAAACCTTACACAGTAGAAGACACTTCTCAAGGACACAACCAGTAAGCTCAAACAATGGTTTCTGTGTCTTATCTTACTTCTAGCTGTAGGTGTTTTTTTTTTTAGCACACAGACACAGATTCACTTTTTAACTCAGAAAATGCTTGTTGCAGTTAAAATGATTACTTGACACAAGCAAAGGCCTAGCTATCATTCTGCCTTGTGGTCAGCTGCATTACTAGGCCACAGGTCATGCCTTGTATTCAGCTGTAAAGCTAATACTTCTTAAAAATCCAAATTATTGTAAACCTAACAGTATGCTTTCAGAAAACTAATCTATTTCAGGGCAATGACAAACCTGCGGACTACAGCGCCAGTTGTTTAGACTAGGGATGTCTACTGTAGCAGTTCTATTCTGCCTGATAGTGAGTGTAAGGTGTTGCACTTGTACTGTGTTAACTTTGGCTTTTCAAGGTCTCCCATGTACAGGAGGCACATACCTGTCATCATACTGACCTGACATATATACCAGTGATGTACAGATAGGAAGAGACATACATGGAGATCAGTTGCTTTAGAGTCCAGGGTCCAGACACACTTAATCGGCATTGTAACACAAGTGCGTAGGTGTCGGGCGAATGCGAAGGAGTAACCTGCATGTCAGCTGTTAATAGTTGTTTGTAGTGGGAGTTGAACTGGTAATGTTAAATGTGTGGTGGATCCTAACCCTGTGGGGAGAGAACTTCCTGGGGTTCATTGTCTAGCTGCATAGCAACTAGACAATACAGGTAAAGTTTGCTGCAGTTCATTTGCTCGAGCAATGACCACTAAGGCTGGCAAGTTGCAAAATGGCCACCCTGAAAGGGTGGGGCGGTCTTTTAGACTGTTTACAACAAGGCAACGCTACAGGGTTAACAGAAGCCATACTTGGGCAGTGCTTCACAGATGTTCATAACAGTATATTTCTATTAAGTTGAACTAGCACTTTTTAAAAGCGAACAGTTCAGTAAGAGTACCATTACAATAGCCTAGCAAGACCTTGCAGCGGTAGATACTTCTTAAGGACACGATCACTGTACTTAGAACAATGGCTTTTTTAGTCTTATCCTGTTCCTTGTTGTAGCTTATGTTACAGCACACAGTTGCTGCATTTAATTCAGAAACTGGGTAACATAGTTAAAAGGATTACTTGACCCAAGTGAAGGCTTAGCTATCATTCTGCCTTGTGGTCAGTGGCATTGCTAGGCCGCAGGTCATGCCTTGCATTGAGCTGCAAAGCCCATACTTCTTAATAATCGAAATCATTGTTAACCTAACAGTATGCTATCAGAAAACTATTCTGTTTCAGTCCAATAACAAACATGCTCACTACAAACCCTAGCATTTGGTGTAAGCCTAAGTGGGTATGGATTCATGTGTGGACTTGTTCCCTCATTGTAGCACCAGCGTAATGCTAAGTTGACCTGGATTCATTTGTAGGCCTGTGCTGTACCCATAGGTCTTTGTATAGGAGGAGAAGAAAACCCCTGGCCTTAATATGTTTGTAAGGAGTGCTTCGTTGACTTTCCAATACCTACTGAGCTCACCTATGATGTTAGTAGGTCAACCCATAAATTTTCCAGGTGTGCACTTTGCGGTGTGTGCAGGTGCTAGGTAGCAACTAGTTGTCTATTGTACTTGTTATCTCTTTTGTCATGTGACTGGCAATTGAAACCAACATATAAAAGGTTTGCTTTGATTGCGTGCCGTGGACAGGCCCAGTGCCTCCCTCCTGGAGCTGGTTGTACACAAAGGTGCCTGACCACGTCGTGATGAAATCACAGAGTGATGCCTCTTTCTTCCGCGGCATTACCACTTGTTGGACTTGGATTCATTTCCGATTCTGTTCCCTCACCCTACCACTTGGCATCAGTCTAAGTGGTCCCGGATTAGTTTGTGCACCTGTTCCCTCACCCTAGCACTCGGCGTAACCTATGCTGGGCCCGGATTCATTTCTGACTCCGATCCCTAATCCTAGCAGTCGGACTCACCCTAACTAAGTGGGTTGGCATTTGTTTCAAAATCTGTTTCCTAACGCTAACCCTTGCCCTAGCCATCACGGGACTTTGATTCATTTGTGCATCCGTTCTGTCCCAGTAGCACTCGGCCTAACCGTCCCTGGCCCTGGATTCCTTCCGGAATCTATTCCCTAACCCTACCAGTCGGACTAACCCTAACTGTCCCTGGATTCTTTTTTGAATCCGTTCTCCAATCCTAGCACTTGGCGTAACCCTAAGTGGAGTTTGATTCCTTTTTGAATATGTTTCCTAATCCTAGCAACTGCTGTACCCCTAACGGGACCCAGATTTGTTTGTGGACCCGTTTTGTCCCCACTACCACTCGGCGTAACCCTCACTGGGGCTGGATTCATTTCTGAATGTGTTCCATAACTGTAGCGCTTGGCGTAACCTTAACGGGGCCTGGATTGAGCTTGGAGTGCATTCCCTAAGCTTGGCACTCCAAATCACAATAAGTGGACTCAGATTCGTTTTGGAATCCGTTCCCTAACCCTAGCACTTTGCCTAACCGTAACCGACCCCAGATTTGTTGTTGAATCTGTTCGCTAACCGTACCAGTTGTCGTAACCCTAACTCGATCTGGATGTGTTTCTGAATACCTTCCCTAACTGTACCACTTGCTGTAACTATAACTGGGCCTGGATTTGTTGGCGGTTATGTTCCCTAACCCTAGCACTTGGTGTAACCGTCGCTGGGGCGGGATTCTCTTCTGAATATGTTTGCTAAGCATAGCCCTTGTAGTAAGCCTTGCTGGACTGGGATTAATTTCAGATTATGTTTCCTAACCCTAGTCCTTGGCCTAACAGTTAATGGACTCAGCTTCACTTGTGGACCCGTTCTGTCTCTGTAGCATTTGGCCTAACCTTAACTGGTGCTGGATTCATTTGTGGACCTGTTCCCTAACTGTAGCACTTGGTGCAAGCCTAACAAACCCTGTATTTGTTTATGAGTCCGTTCCCTAACCCTAGCAGTCAGTGTAAGGCTAACTAGCCCCTGATTCTTTTCTGCATCTGTGTTGTACCCGTCGGATTTAGTGTAACCTTAAGCGTACTTGGATTCATTTATCAATCTGTTCCCTAACCCTGGCCCTTGGCCTTTCCTTGGATTCTGAAATCTCTACCGGGGTTATTGGTGGAGGATTGTCTGTGTGCGGCTCAGGAAACCAGCTCAAGCTCATGTGTCCCGAACGTCTGAAATAATCCGTAGGCTGCTTGCCTTGTTTGTATGTATGAAAATGGTTTAAAATTACAGGGGTAACAAGACAGTCTAAAGTAAATCATATAGAAAGCTGGGGAATAGTGTGGGTGTTTTGTCTGGTATTGCTGACCAAGGCTGGGACTGAATATTTTTGAGCGTTGTGTTTTAGTGCCAACGTTCCTGTTTGTGAAAGAATAATGAGTCGCTGACCTGGTCTGAGATGAAGGTTGGATCTAGCCGCGCCACGGCTGTCTAGAAAGGCAGAGTTGGAAGCAAGGGGGCCCAGCTGGAACCTTGTGACCCAGTGGACAGCTTGATCCTCTCCGCATCCATGGTAATTGTGCAGGTAAGTGGTGGTGTGGGTTCCAAACCTACTGAGATTAACAGCCATTTAGCTGATGATCTTGTGTCACAGTATTGTCAAGCATTACTAAAATGTGTCAGGTGTGTTCATTTTCAGGTGCGAGAAGATTTACGTTCACCACCAGATGTTTCCTGTCAGAATCTCATACCAGGTGATTGGATTTATGTAAAGGTCCATCATTGGAAAAATGTGCTTCAACTGACATGGAATGGACTGTTGCAGGTGCTCTGGACCAGTAACACTGCCGTTTGTTGCCAAGGTCTCTAGACATGGACCTGCACTGGAAAAAGGTATCACCTCTATTGGACCCTGAAACAGTTGCATTGCTACCTGGGCTAAGACCTTTCCCTGAGGCCAAGGACAAAGAGCATCAAGATCTTAGTATGGAAAATGAGGAGTATCAGGGTGCAAGTGCTAGTAACCTCTCCCCTGAACCGAGCACTGCAGCCTGGCCAGATTTACCAGTTGGCGATCGAAGATATTATCTCTGAGCCCAACGAATAATCTCCAGACTTTATACGTGTATATCCCAGATGGTTGTAGCGCTATTGAGCATGTGGCTGAAAGTATAGAGAAAGAAGTTGCTAAAGTTTATGAAACTGATGAATGGAGTGTGTGCACCTGTTTTGTCACATTTGGGGCCAAAGGATTTTGTAGTGCAATCATGGTCCTGGAGTTTATTGTCTTTCTACAACTGTTCCTCTTTATTGCTATGCATTTGGTACCTTAGTAGATCCCAACAAAGGTGCAAAAATTCTGTCTAATGTGATACTGGGTCAATTGCAAGTAGTCTGTCAATTGTTCTCAAGGGAGCGTTGACAGATACTGTAGCTAAGAACAAGTGTGACTGTGCCTCGCAGGATGCATAAATCATAATGTTCTGATATGGGTGCATTTTGCAGTTTGTCAGGCGAGACAAGGTTACAAATTGTATCAGTTGTATTATAAGTACAGAAACGGGGCAATGTAGAAGAAAAGCCCAGCCCTTAATATGGTTCAAAGAAGTGCTGTGTGGAATTTTCCATAGCAACGGAGCAGATCTATGGCATTAGTAGGTAACCCCATAATTTTCCTGTGTTTCCCGGTTCTAGGTGCCAGCTAGTTATCTGGTCACCTTTACTGTGTCGTCTGTCAAGTGACATGACATTTAAACATCTAAAAGGTTTGCATTGATTTTCTGTGGTGGGACTGTTCATTGCCTCCCTGCAGCAGCTGCTTGTGAACAAAGGTGTCTGGCAAATCTGTGACTAAATAACAGAATGATGCTTGTGTCTTTCACAGTGTTACCCCTACCTGGACACGGATTCATTGCTGAATTTGTTCTGTAATCCTAGCAGTGGGCCTAATCCTAAGGGGGTCTGGATTCATTTCTGACTCGGTGGTGTCACCCTGCAGTTGGGATACCTCGTAAGTGGACCCGGATTCATTTGTGGACTTGTGCTGCCCCCCTAGAACTTGGTGTAACCCGAAGTGTCTGTGAATTCAGAAGCGTCCCCATTGTGTCCCCCTAGCACTCGGCCTAACCCTAGCTGGGCCGGGATTCATTTCTGCACCTGTGGTGTAACCCAGGAGTTGGTGTTAACCTGAATGGGCCTCAGTTTCATGTCAGAATCTGTGCCCTAGCCCTAGCACGTGGTGCAACTCTAACTGGCCCCGGAATCTTTTGTGTACCTGTTCTGATTCTCGAGCACTTGGCATAAACCTAAGTGGACCCAGGTTCGTTTGTCGACCCGCTCTCTAACGCGAGCACTTGGTGTAACCCTCGGTGGCCCGGCATTCATTTGTGGGCCTGTTCTGTCTGTGTAGCACTTGGCCTACTCCTAACGGAGCCTGGAATCATTTCTGATTCTGTTCTCCCACCGTAGCTGTTGGTGTAATGCTAAGTGGCGTGGATTCATTTGTGAAGCTGTGTCCTAAGCCAAGCACTTGGTGTCTCCATATCTGGAGGTGGATTCATTTGTGGACCCTTGCTGTCCATCTAGCACTTGGTGTAACCCTAAGTGGCCCTGGATTGCTTTGTGAATCGGGTCCCTCCCCCTGGCAGTTTGTGGAACCCTAAGTGGCTGTGGATTTGTTTCTGAATCTGTTCTCTAACCTTAGCACTTGGTGTAACTGTCACTGGTCCCGGATTTGTTGGTGTACCTGTTCTGTCTGGTTAGCATGTGGTGCCACCGTAAGTGGCTCTGGATGTATTTTTGAATCTGTTTCCTAACCCTAGCACTCGGTGTAACCCTAACTGGAGTTGGATACATTGTTGGACCTGTTGTGTCCCCCTTGGACTCAGCCTAAGCCTAACTGGGGCCGGATTTGTCTGTGGACCGGTTTCCTAACCGTAGCACTCAGTGTAACCCTAACTGGCCCTGGATTTATTAGTGGAGCTGTTCTGTCTCCCTAGCACTTGGTGTTACGGTAAGTGAGCCTGGAGTCATTGCCAAATCTGCTATACCATCCTAGCAGTTGATGAAATGCTAATTGCGCCTGGATTTATTTGTGAATCTGTGTCCTAAACCAAGTACTTGGTGTAACTGTATCTGGAGCTGGATTCATGTGTGAACCCTTGCTGTCCACCTAGCACTTGGTGTAACACTACCCGGCGCTGGATTCATTTGTGCATCGAGTCCTTACCATAGCATTTGGTGTAACGATAAGTGGCCCTGGATGCTTTTCTGAATGTGTTCCCTAACTTCAGCACTTGGTGTTACTGTAAGTGGCCTTGGATATATTTGTGGGCTCGTTCTGTTTCACTAGCATTTGGAGTAACTGTAACTGGGCCTGTATTTATTTTTGAATCTGTTCTGTAAATGTAGCACTTGGTATAACTCGAACTGGGCATGGATTCATTTGTGGAGCTGGTCACTAACCCTAGCACTTGGCCTAACCCTAACTGGGCCCGGATATATTGCTGTGTATGTTCCTTAAGCCCAGATTTTGGTGTAACGGTACCTGTATCTGGATTCATTTATGAATCTGTTTCCTAACCCTAGCACTTGGCCGAAAGGGAAGTGGGCCTGGATTAATTTTTGAATACGTTCCATAACTGTAGGTTTGGGTGTAACCGTAGCAGTACCCGGATTCATTTATGAATCGGATCCCTAACCCTGTCAGTCGGCATAACCCTAATTGTGCGGGAATTTTTTCTGCACCCGTTTCCTAACCCTAGCACTGAGTGTAATCCTAATTGGCTCTGGATTCATTTCTGAATCTGTTCCCTAACCCTAGCATTTGATGTAACCCTAACTGGACTTGTATACATGTGTGGACCCGTTCTGTCCCCCTAGCAGTTGGCATAACGGTATCTGGTCTTGGATTAATTTTTGATTTGGTTCCCTAAGCCTACAATTGGGTGTAATGCTAAGTTTACTGTGATTCACATTTCTCATTCTGTTTCGTAACTCTAGCACTTGGTGTAGCCCTAAGCGGACCCTGATTCGTTTGTGGACCCGTTCCGTAACGCTAGCACTCGGTGTCACCCTACGTGGCCCTGGATTTATTTGTGGACCTGTTGTGTGTGCTTAGCACTTGGCGGAACCCTAAGTGAGGCTGGATTACTTGTTGAATGTGTTTCGCCACCCTAGCAGTTGGTGTAATGCTACCTGGGCCTGGATTCATTTGTGAAGCTGTGTTCTAACCCAGACACTCGGTGTAAATGTATGTGGAGCTGGAGTCATTTTTGGATCCTTGATGTCCGCCTAGCAGTTGGTGGAACAGTATTTGGCCCCGGATTAATTTGTGAATCCGATGTGTTACCCTAGCACTTAGCACAACCCTTAGAGGCCCTGGGTTTGTTACTGAATGTGTTCTCCAACGTTAGCACTCGGCCGAACCGTAATTGGCTGCGGATTAATTGGTGTACCAGTTCTGTCTGGTTAGTATGTGGGGTAACCCTAAGTGGCCTTGGATGTGTTTCTGAATCTGTTCCCTAACCCTAGCACTTGGTGTACTTGTAACTGGACTTGGGTACATTTGTGGAGCTGTTCTGTGCCCCTCGCACTGGGGTTAACCCCAACTGGGCCCGGACTCATTTCTGAATATGTTCCTAACCCTAGCAGTTAGTGTAACTTTTAGTACACGTGGATTACTTTGTGAATCTGTTCCCTAACCGTAGCGCTCGGCCTAAGTCTAAGTGGGTCCAAATTTGTCTGTGGACCCGTTCCCTAAGCCTAGCACTAGGTTTAAAGCTAAAAGGCTGTGGATTCATGCGTGGTTATCTTGTGTCTCGGTAGCTCGTGGCCTCACCCTAACTATACCTGCATGCATTCCTGAATGTGTTGTATGCCAAGGACCGGGTATAAGGCTACATAGACCTGGATTCATTTGTGGACCCCTGGTGTCTACCTAGCATTTGTTGTAACCCTAAGCAGCCCCGGATTTATTTGTGAATCTGCTACCTGCCCCTAGCACTTGGCGTAATGCTAAGTGGCCCTGTATGCATTTGTGAATGTTTTTGCTAACCTTAGTTCTTGGTGTAACTGTAGGTGCACTTGGAGACATTTGTGGATCTGTTCTGTTCCCCTAGCATTTGGCCGAGCTATAGCTGGCCTTGGATTCATGTCTGAATCTGTTGCCTAAGCCTAGCATTTGGCCTAATCCGAAGTGAGCCTGGAGTAATTTATGAATAAGTTCTATCCCCGTCGAATGCGTCGTAACGCTACGTGTATCTGTATTGCGTTATGAATCCGTTCCTTCACCGTAGCAGGTGGTCTAACTCTAATTCGGCCTGAATTTGTTTATGCAACTGTTCCGTAACCCTGGTGCTTGGTGTCTGCTTAACTGCCCCTGAATTGTTTTTTGAATCAGTTCTGTAAGCCTAGCAGTTGGTGTAAGCATACGTGGACTTGGATACATTTGTGGATGTGTTCTGTCCCCCTAGCACTTGGCTAAACCCTAACTGGGCCTGGATTTGTTTGTGGACCCATGGTCTAACTCTAGCACTTGGCCAAACTGTAAGTGGGCCTGGATTGAGTTTTGAATATGTTCCCTAACCCTAGAGTTTGGTGGAACCGTAACTGTATTTGGAGTCATGTCTTAATCTGTTTCCTAACTGTAGTAGTTGGGCTAACCGTCCCTGGATCCTGATGTGTTTGTGGATCCTTTGTGTAACTCTTGCAATCAGTACAACAGTAAGTGGCCCTGGATGCATTTGTGGGCGTGTTCGGTCTGCGTAGCTCTTGGCCTAAATCTAGCTGAGGCTGGATTCATTTGTGAATGTTTCGCCACCGTAGCTGTTTCTGTAAAGCTAAGTGGGTGTGGAATCATTGATAAATCTGTTTGCTAACCCAAGCACTTGGTGTCATCCTGTGGGGAGCTGGAATTGATTTGCGGACCCTTGCTGTCCACCTAGCACTTGGCCTTATCGTAATTGGCCTTGAATTCATTGGCCCACCTGTTCTGTGTGCCTAGCACTTGGTGTGAGACTAACTGGGGTCGGATTC